>NC_045426.1:40247506-40872506 GCF_902635505.1 Sarcophilus harrisii | reverse complement strand
CTGGTTTTTAGAGTTGTTCTATATATTCTCTCTTGGCAGGGAGTCATTTAAAATTATTCTTTAAGGGAGAATTTTTTTTTTTTTTTTATTTTACTATCCTCTTCTAAAGATGAACCCAGTTTCCCCTATTAACACTGTCATTTGCTATGGGTTGAGTTCTTCTTTGCTTGTTCATTTTTTAGTGGGAACATTTAGTGTAAGTACCTCTAATCATGGACTTGGGGTATAGTGTGTATAACTTCATTTCAGCTCTGATCTGGAAAGTCAAACCAAAAGCTCTACCTTCTTGCAAGCATCACTGCCCTACTACTCATGCCCTCACAGAATGTGCTAACTCCTTTTTGCCCAAGGCCATATCTTTGCAACACAGCTAGGTCTGGTGTTCCTAATCAGCAGAGGTTTCCTCTGTTTTCTGGGACTGAAACCCAGACTCAGCAGTGTCTGAAATGTGAAAGTTTCTATACTTCCTGTTGAAGCTGTAGCCAAAATCAGCTAGTTCCATGGCTCCATACTTGCTGTTCTGTGGAGCTATCCTGGAAATGTTTGCACTTCACCCTGGTTATTCCATGTTCTGTGGTTTTTATTTGGGTCTTCTTCAGTTGTTCTCCTAGAAGAACACTATTTCTGCTCCATATCTTCTTGTTTTATTACTGACAGTTGTTCACTCTAAGACACAAATTTGTTCTATACGTAGGAGAAATCTGGAGAGCTTAAAATTTAAGCTCTCCAGAGCTTAATTGGTCCTATTCCATCATCATCCCAGAGTCCTCCCTCTACAAAATTCTTAATAAAATGTGTGATATCTCTAGATGTCGGAAATATTTGCCTTTTATTCAGGGAAAAAGCATCACCATTCCCTTCTCAACAACTACAAAATTATGCCATACATTAAATTATGTGTGACAGAGCCAATAAACATTCAGAATGAAACATTATTTCAACTCAAAAATGAGAAGGATATAGTCAGAAAGAGGATTTATGACAAGAGGTTGGAGGCTAATCCAGAGCACACATAGATGAAACACCAGTGATACAAAACACAAAATAAATCCACATAAATCATCAGCATTCTTTTACATCAGTAACAAAACTTAGTAATAGTAAGAGGCACAAAGAGAAATTTCACTTAAAATAACTGTTGAAAAATTAAAATACTTGGGAATGTATCACCCAAGGTAGGGTCAGGAACTATATAAGCAAAACTACAAAAACCTTTTCCACACAAGTAAAGTCAGATATAAGTAACTGGAAAAATATCAAGTGCTCTTGCATAGGTCAAGCAAATATAATAAAGATGACAATGCTACTTAAACTAATCTATTTATTTAATGCTGTTCTAATGGATGTGGCTCTCTTCAACAATGAGATGATTCCAACCAGTTGTAATTGTTCAGTGATAAAGAGAGTGAGCCATCTACACCCAGAGAGAAAACTTCAGGAATTGAGTGTGCACCATAACATAGCATTCTCACACTCCCTGTTATTGTTTGCTTGCATTTTTGTTTTCCTTCTCAGGTTTATTTTTTTCTAGATCCAATTTTCTTGTGCAGCAAGATAACTGTATAAATATGTACACATATATTGGACAACACATATTTTAATATATTTAACATATATATCTCAGATCAAGCAAAAGCAAAAATTGATCTAATCAAAAGAGATAAGGAAAGAAACTATGTCTTGCTAAAGGGTACTATAGACAATGAAGCTATATCAATGCTGAACATATATGCACCAAATGGTATAGGATCTAACTTCCTAAAGGATAAATTAAGAGGGTTGCAAGAAGAAATAGATAGCAAAACTGTCAATAGTGGGAGATCTCAATCTTGCACTCTCAGAAATAGATAAATCAAACTCCAAAACAAATAAGAAAGAAATTAAGGAGGTAAATAGAATATTAGAAAAATTAGGTATAATAGATCTTTGGAGAAAATTGAATGTGACAGAAAGGAGTATTCTTTCTTCTCAGCAGTTCATGGAACCTATACAAAAATTGACCATATATTAGGACATAAAGACCACAAAATAAAATGCAGGAAGGCAGAAATAGTAAATGCTTTCTTTTCAGATCTTGATGCAGTAAAAACTACATCCAACAAAAAGTTAGGGGTAAATAGACCAAAAAGTAATTGGAAAGTAAATAATTTCATCTTAAAGAATGATTGGGTAAAACAGCAAATTATAGACAAAATTAATAATTTCATTCAAGATAATGACAATGATGAGACATCATACCAAAATTTGTGGAATGCAGTTAAAGCAGTAATAAGGGGAAATTTTATATCTTTAGAGACTTACTTGAATAAAACAGAGAAAGAGAAGATCAATGAACTGTGCTTGCAACTTAAAAAGCTAGAAAAATATCAAATTAAAACCCCCCAATCAAATACTAAGCTTGAAATTCTAAAACTAATGGAGAAATTAATAATATTGAAAGTAAAAAAAAAACTGTTGAATTAATAAATAAAACTAAGAGTTGATTTTATGAAAAAACAATAAAATAGATAAACCTTTGGTAAATCTGATTAGAAAAAGGAAAGAGGAAGATCAAATTGTGAGTCTTAAAAATGAAAAGGGATAACTTTCCACCAATGAAGAAGAAATTAGAGCAATAATAAGAAGTTATTTTGCCCAACTTTATGCCAATAAATTCGATAACCTAAGTGAAAAGGATGATTATCTCCAAAAATATAGGCTTCCCAGATTAACAGAGAGGAAGTAAATTGCTTAAATAGTCCCATTTCAGAAAAAGAAATAGAACAAGCTATTAATCAACTCCCTAAGGAAAAATCCCCAGGACCAGATGTATTTACATATGAATTCCACCAAACTTTTAAAGAACAATTACCCCCAATGCTATATAAAGTATTTGAAAAAATAGGGAATGAAGGAGTCCTACCAAATTCCTTTTATGACACAGACATGGTACTGATACCTAAACCAGGTAGGTTGAAAACAGAGAAAGAAAATTGTAGACCAATGTCCCTAAAGAATATTGATGCTAAAATTTTAAATAAGACATTAACAAAAATACTACAGAAAATCACCTCCAGGATAATACACCATGATCAAGTAGGATTTATACCAAGAATGCAGGGCTGGTTCAATATTAGAAAAACTATCAGTATAATCAGCCATATTAATAACCAAATTAACAAAAACCATATGATCATCTCAATAGATGCAGAAAAAGCATTTGATAAAATCCAACATCCATTCCTATTAAAAACACTTGAGGGTATAAGAATAAATAGTTTTCCTTAAAATAATCAGTAGCATCTATTTAAAACCACCAGTAAGCATCATATGTAATGGGGATAAAGTGGAACCATTCCCAATAAGATCAGGAGTAAAACAAGGTTGCCCACTAACACCATTACTATTCAATATTGTATTAGAAATGCTAGCTTTGGCAATAAGAGCTGAGAAAGAGATTAAAGGAATTAGAGTAGGTAATGAGGAAACCAAATTATCACTCTTTCCTGATGATACGATGGTATACTTAGAGAACCCCAGAAATTCTACTAAAAAGCTATTAGAAATAATCCACACATTTAGCAAGGTTGTGGGATACAAAACAAACCCGCATAAGTCATCAGCATTCTTATATATCACTAACAAAACCCAACAGTTAAAGTTATAAAGAGAAATTCCATTTTTAAATAACTACTTTAAGTAACTACTGATAGTATAAAATATTTAGCAATCAATCTGCCAAGGGAAAATCACAAACTTTATGAGCAAAACTACAAAACTCTTTCAACACGATTAAAGTCAGATCTAACCCATTGGGAAAATATGAAATGCTCTTGGATTGAACGAGCAAATATAATAAAGATGACAATACTACCAAAACTAACTTATTTATTTAGTGTTATAACAATCAGACTACCAAAAAGCTATTTTAATGACCTAGAAAAAATAACAACAAAGTTCATATGGAAAAACAAAAGGTCAAGAATTTCAAGGGAATTAATGAAAAAAATTCAAATGAAGGTGGCCTAGCTCTACTAGATCTAAAGTTATATTATAAAGCAGCGGTTATCAAAACTATTTGGTATTGGCTAAGAAATAGACTAGTTGATCAAAGGAATAGATTAGGTTCAAAGGACAAAACAGCCAATAACTTTAATAATCTAGTGTTGGACAAACCCAAAGACCCCAGCTTTTGGGATAAGAACAGTATTTGACAAAAACTGCTGGGAAAATTGGAAATTAGTATGGCAGAAACTAGGCATTGACCTACACTTAACACCATACACCAAGATAAGGTCAAAATGGGTTCATTACCTAGGCATAAAGGATGAGATTATAAATAAATTGGAAGAGTATAGGATAGTTTACCTCTCAGACCTGTGGAAGAGGAAGGAATTTATGACCAAAGAAGAACTAGAGATTATTATTGATCACAAAATGGAAAAATTTGATTATATCAAATTGAAAAGTTTTTGTACAAACAAAATTAATGCAGACAAGATTAGAAGGGAAGCAATAAACTGGGAAAACATTTTTACAATCAAAAGTTCTGATAAAGCCTCATTTCCAAAATATATGGAAAATTGACTCTAATTTGTAAGAAATCAAGCCATTCTCCAATTGATAAATGGTAAAGGATATGAACAGACAATTCTCAGAAGAAGAAAGTGAAGCTATTTCTAACCATATGAAAAGATGCTCTAAGTCATTATTAATCAGAGAAGTGCAAATTAAGACAACTCTGAGATACCATTATACACCTGTCAGACTGGCTAGAATGACAGGGAAAGGAATGTTGGAGGGGATGTGGGAAATCTGGGACACTGAAACATTGTTGATGGAATTGTGAATACATCCAGCCATTCTGGAGAGCAATTTGGAACTATGCTCAAAAAAGTATCAAACTGTGCATTCCGTTTAACCCAGCAGTGTTACTACGGGGTTTATATCCCAAAGAGATTTTAAAGAAGGGAAAGGGATCTGTATGTGCAAGAATGTTCGTGGGAGCCCTCTTTGTAGTGGTCAGAAACTGGAAACTGAGTGGATGCCATCAATTGGAGAATGGCTGAATAAATTGTGGTATATGAATATTATGGAATATTATGTTTTTGTAAGAAATGATGAACAGGATGATTCCAGAAAGGCCTGGAGAGTCTTACATGAACTGATGCTGAGTGAAATGAGCAGGACCAGAAGATCATTATTTACTTCAATAACAATACTATATGATGATCAATTGTGATAGATGTGGCCCACTTCAACAATGAGATGAACCAAATCAGTTCCAATAGAGCAGTAACAAACTGAACCAGCTATACCCAGGGAAAGAACTCTTGGAAATGACTATGAACCATTACATAGAATTCCCAATTCCTCTATTTTTGTCCACCTGCATTTTTGATTTCCTTCACAGGCTAATTGTACACTATTTCAAAGTCCGACTCTTTTTTATACAGCATAATAACTGTTTGGACATGTATACGTATATTGTATTTAACTTATACTTAAACATATTCAATATATATTGGTCAACCTGCCATCTTGGGGATGGCGTGGGGGGAAGGAGGGAAAAAGTTGGAAGAAAAGGATTTGCAAAATTCTGTTTTTTTAAGGCATTATTTTCTTTTTCCATTTCACCAATTCTGTTATTCTGGGAGTTGTTTTATTTTTCCTTTTTATCAAATCTATCTTTTAATGAGTTGTATGCCTTTCCCAAACCCTCTTTCAAAGGTTTCATTTCCTTTCCCCATTTTTCTTCCAGCTCTCTTTTTAAGCATCTTTTAAATTTCTTCTAGGAGAGTCTTGTTTGGGGAACCTATTTATATCATCCTTTGGGGCTTCATCTGGAGATGATATGCTTTTAGTCTTCTCAGGGTTAAAATCTGTTCTTCTTTTTCACCATAAAAAATGTCCATGGTCAGAGTTCTCCTTGCTTTTTTACTCATTTGAAGAAAAAAAGAAAAGAAAAAGAAAAATTAAGGTCTTCTTTTAGTGCAGGGGAGGTTTTCTAAGCTTCATCTGCAAGTGGTGCCTCTATAATCTTAGCTCAGGTAGCTAAATAAAGGCAAGGGGAGGGGTGGAGTCCAAACTCTGGTGAGCAGAAATCTCCAGGCAGAGACCATCAATCTGGTTCTGACAGATTGGGTGGTAGGACCATAAATTCTTTATGACTTAGGAGGAGTTAGGAGCCAGGAAGTTTGAACTCCCCCTTATCTTGAGTTTACACATTTACAATTTATAACCTTACAGTAACTAGCCCTAACTTATAGCAGTCCCAATGATCAGGAGTAGGGTCACAAACCATGGGGATTAAGGCAGAATAATTCAGGGAAACTGAGACAGGACAATTTAGGGACACTGAGGCAGGACTTTTTAGAGAAGACTGTGGTACAACTTTATCTTCTGCTGATAATTTGTTGTACTCCCAATATTCATGGATTCTGCCTTCCAGACCTAATTCAGAGGCTGATTTGTGAATTTGTTTGAGGGCTATGAGAGAAGGCCAGAAAGAAATGTGTCCTCTCCACCATCTTGGATCCATCCCTGGACTATAATATTATTTTCAATTAATTAATTACCATACTATATAAACCATCTAGAAAAATATGAGGGAAATGAGTACTAAAAATTCCTTTAATGATATAGATATGGTACTGATTCCTAAATCAGAAAGCATCAAAACTGAGAAAGAAAATTGTAGCCCAATTCTTCTAATGAATATTGATGCAAACATTTTAAATTAAATTTTAGAAAAGGGATTATAGCAACTTATCAGCTAGATAATACACTATAATCATGTTGGATTTGTACCAGAGATGCAGAGCTGATTCAATATCTTGAAGACTATTGACCTAATTAACCAAATTAGTAACTAAACAGAAACCATATGATTATATCCATAGATGCAGAAAAAAGCATTTGACAGAATACAACAACCATTCCTATTAAAAACACTAGGAGCATAGTAAAAAAAAAAGTTTTCCTTAAAATAAATAGCATCTATGTAAAAAATGAAATATTAAAAATATGTAAAAAATCAGCAAGAATAATATGTAATGGGGAGGAACTAGAAGCATTTTTAATAAGATTAGGGATGAAACAAGGTTGTCCATGATTATAATTGCTATTCAATATGTATTAAAATGTTAAATTAAGCAATGAAAGATGAAAAAGAAATTGGAAGAAATAAAGTAACCAGGAAACAAAATTATCACTCTTTCCAGATATTGTGATGATATACTCAGAAAATCCTAGAGAATAAAGTAAAAACTACAAGAAACAATTGACTACTTTAGCAAAGTTGAAGGATATAAAATAAATCCACATGAATCATTGGCATTTCTGTTACAAAGTCATGCAGCAAAATATAGAAAGAGAAATTTCACTTAAAATAATTGTATGTACTATAAAATATTTGGGATTCTACCTTCCAAGACAAAGCCAGGAACTATATGAACAAAATTAGAAAACACTTTTCACACAAATAAGTTTGGAAAAATGTCAAATGCCCATGGTTAGACCAAGCTAATATAATTTTTAAAAAAAATGATAATTCTTTGTTAATTAATCTACTTATTCAGTGGCATGTCAATCAAATTGCCAAGAAATTACTTTATAAAGCTAGAAAAAATAATAAAACACATCTAGAGCAACAGAAGTTCAAGGATTTCAAGGGAATTGGTGAAAAATCAAAAGAACTAGTTCTAGCTGTACCAAACTTAACTGGGAAATAGTGTGGTGGAAATTAGGCATTGATGAATGTCTAACATCCTATATCAAGATAAGATAAAATTGGATTCATGATTTAGACATAAAGGATGATAGTATGAGCAAATTACGAGAACAAAGTAGTCTCCCTCTCAGATCTGTGGAGAATGGCTGAATTTATAGCCAAAGAACTGGAGAATATTAGGAAATGCAAAGCGGATCATTTTTATTTTATTAAATTTAAATATTTTTGTACAAACAAAACCAGTATAGTAAAGATTAGAAGGGAAGCAGAAAGCTGGAAGGAAGGGAGGATTGCATCCAGTGTTTCTGATAGTGTTCCTCATTTCTAAAATATATAGAAAGCTGACTAAAATTTATAAAATACAACCCATTTACCAACTGATAGTCAAAGGATATGAATAGACAATTTTCAGATGAATAAATTAAAGCTTTTTCTAGTAAAGTGAAGAGAAAGTGCTCTAAATCACTATTGATTAGATAAATTAAAATTAAGAAAACTCAGAGGTACCACTTTATATCTCTCAAAATGATTAAGATGACAAGAAAAGAAAATGATAAATGTTGGGGAGGATTGTGAGAAAAATGGGATAGTAATACATTGTTGGTGCAGATGTGAACTGATCTGACAATTCTGGAGAACAATTTGGAACTATACCCAAAGGACTATAAAACTGTGATCCTTTGATCCAGCAGTGTCTCTACTGGGAGAATATCCCAAAGAGATCATACAAAAGGAAAAAGGACCCACATGTGAAAAAAAAAATATTTGTAGCAGCCTTTTTTGTAATGGAAAGAAACTGGAAATTGAGTGGATATTCATCAATTGGGGAATTACTGAATACAATATGGTATATGAATATCATGGAATATTATTGTTCTATAAAAATGATGAGAAGGCTGACTTCAGAAAATCATGGAAAGGCTCATATGAACAGTTGCTAAGTAAACCAAGAGATCATTGAACCCAGAAACAGCATGACTATGTGATGCTCACCTATGATGGACTTGACTCTTTTCAACAATGTGGTGATTCCAGGCAATTCCAAAGAATTTGTGATAGAAAGAATCACTCTCATCCAGAGAAAGAACTATGAAGATTGAATGTGGATCAGAGCATAGTATTTTCACCTTCACTTGTTGCTTGTTTGGTACCCCACCTCTTTCTTGTGGGGTTTTTTTTTCATTTTGATCTGATTTTTCTTCCACAGAATGATGAGTATAGAAACAAGTTTAGAAGAATTGCACATATTTGATGTATATTGTATTGCTTGCTCCCTAGGGGTGGGGGAGAGAAGGAAGAGAGGGATTAAAAAATTGGAACACAAGGCTTTACAAGGGTGAATGCTAAAAATTATCTTTTTATATATTTGGAAAAATAAAAAGCTATTACAAAAATCCACAAAATCAAAGAATGAAAAAATAAAAGCAAAATAGAAGAATCATATTTGAAAAAATCATTCATTACAGTAGATATGATGGCATATTTAGAGAATGACAGAAGTTCAACTAAAAAACTACTTGAATCAATGATTGTTAACAAATTTTAACAATGGTTAACAAAGTTACAGGAATAAAATAAACCACATAAATTATTAACAATTTATATGTAACTAACAAAGTTCAGCAGGAAGATGTAGAAAGGGAGATGCTATTTAACACATTTTAAAACTATAGAAAACAATTAGGACTATATCTATCAAGACCAAAACAGGAGCTATATGATCACAATCACAAAACAATTTTCACAGAAATAAAACAGATCAACAGAATTTGAAAAAAATATTGACTATATATGGGTAGCTGGATTTAATATAATAAAAATGAGAATTCTTTTCCAATTTATTTGTTCAGTAACATGTCAATCAAAATTACAAAAACATTTCATAGAAAACAGAAGTAGTAGGAGAAAGATATTAGAAAAGGGGGACAGCTGTTTGAGGGAGATAGTGATTAGAAGCAAAATATTATGGGGAAAAGGAAAGAGAAAAGTATAACTTGGGTAAATAAAATGGTGGGAAATAGAGAATTACTCATTTTAACTGTGAATGTGAATGGGATAAACTCTCCTATAAAACAGAAACATATAGCAGACTGGATTGAAAGCCAGAATCTTACAATATGTTGTTTACAAGAAACACATTTAAAGTAGAATGATACATTTGGAATAAAAATAAAAGTCTGAAGCATAATCTATTATGCTTTAGATGAAGTAAAAAAAGAAAAAAGAAAAAAGCAGGGTTGGCAATCTTGATCAAAGATCAAGTAAAAGCAAAAATAGATCTAATTAAAAAATATAAGGAATAAAACTATAACTTGCTAAAGTATACCATAGATAATGAAGCAATATCAATACTAAACATATATGCACCAAGTGGTATAACATCCATATTTCTAGAGGAGAAGTTAAGAGAGATGCAAGAAGAAATAGACAGCCAAACTATATTAGTGGGGGATCTCAACATTGCTCTCTTAGAACTAAATAAATCGAACTACAAAATAAATAAGAAAAAAACTTAAGGAGGTAAACAGAATGTTAGAAAAGTTAGGTATGATAGATCTTTGGGGAAAATTGAATGGAGTCAGAAAGAAGTTCATTTTATTCTCAGGGGTTCTTGGAACCTATAAAAATTGATAATGTATTAGGGCATAAGAAGCTCAAAATCAAATGCAGAAATAGTGCAGTTTTTAGATCAATAAATGGTCTAATGCAATAAAATATGCAATAAAATATGACATGCAATAAAAGGTCAGGGGAAAATAGACCAAAAATTATTTGGAAACTAATTAATCTATTCCTAAATAATGAATGTGTGAAACACAAATCATAGACACAATAAGTTCATCCAAGAGAATGCCAATAATGACACATACCAAAATTTGTGGGATGCAGCTAAATAGGTTATTAGGGAAAATTCTTGATGCTTACTTGCAGAAAATACAAAAAAGAGATCAGTGAAGTGGGCTTACGATGAAAAAAACTAGAAACAGAACAAATTAAAACCTTAGATTAAACACCAAATTTGAAGTTCTGAAAATAAAAGAGGAGATTAATAAATTTGAAAATAAGAAAACTATTGAATTAATAAGTAAAACTAAGTTTTGGTTTTATGAAAAAAATAGATAAATCTGTAGTGAATTTGATAAGAAAAAGGAAAGAAGAAATTCAAATTGTTAGTCTCAAAAATGAAAAGGGAAAAATTTTCCATGAATGAAAAGGAAGTTAGAGCTAAAATTAGGAGTTATTTTGTCTAACTATATGTATTACACATATTGGATTTACCATGTATTTAGCATGTATAAAAAAGATGAATGTTGAAAAAGAAAGTCTCTTTATTTTGCTAATCAATTTGGGAATAGCTTAGCAAATTATTGCATAGTATTGTAATGGAATGATATTGAAGTATAATAAATGCAAATCAGGAAAATTTCAATAAAAACCTACAAAGGCTTACATGAACTGATGCAAAGTGAAATAATTAGGAAAATAATGTAAACAATATAAACAATATTGTGTGATCATCAACAATGAATGATTACTTACAACTTACTTTTCTATATAGCAAAATTCATCTTACATCTCACCAAATTAATATCTTTGCAGCAATAGTAGATAAGGATTAATTATAAGAATTAGTCCTTTTAGCAATATGATAATTTCTAAAAGATTGTGTAGGATTTCCAAATAGTCAGTGCAAACTATTTTAGAACTAGACCTGACAGCATAGCATCTTAGACCTTGGATCAAAGTAAGAAACAACAAAAATTTATGCGACATTTACTCTGTGCAAAAAGCATAAGAAATACTCTCATATGTGGGTACATATGTATGTATATATGTGTGTGTGTACATATCCATATGAATTTGCATACCTATACTACATATAACACACATGAATATATGTGTAAACATAAAAACATATATGGCTATAACTATCTATATGTCTATATCTCAGTATATTTGAATACATTTATGCCTATTAGTATATTTGGAGGTTTTAAAATATTCTACATATCTATATATAGATAGATGTATATATAAATATGTGGAGATAGTGGGAGGAGAATGGAGAGAGAGAGAGAGAGAGAGAGAGAGAGAGAGAGAGAAGATTGAAGGTAACATTACAATGGAAAGAATGCTCTTTTTTTAACTGTTTTGATTTTCAGTCAGGCATTTTATATCTGGGTCTCAGTTTTCTCATCTGTAAATGAAAGAAGTTGGACTAAATGACTTAAAATCCCTTTCATTTATAAATCTCATTATATTTATAATCAAAATAATTTTACAATAATTGCCCAATTTTGTTTCTAAAACCTTTTTCATATGATGGAAATAGGGCTCCCATTAAAAGATTCAAGTAAAAGTTCATGAATTAAAACCCTATACATACAAATATTTGTTTTAGAACTACTTATTACATTCCGTTATTTTGGTTATATAGAGGGATAAGTTCTTCTACTTTTACCTTATAAGAAAGTAACCTGCAGTTAGAAATCTTGATGTAATTTATGGTTAAATTGGCTTCAGAAACACTGTTTCAAAAAGTGAATATGATAGGAATAGAATTTCAGAATCACAGAATTTTATAATTTCACAAGCTTCTCAAAGGTGCATACATGAAAAAAATTCCTACTTTATAATTATTATAATAATATAGTATGTTATGGTTCATATATATATATATATATATATATATATATATACATAAACTACACATATATATATACATATACAAACACATATACACCCATATATATGCGTGCCAATTTCATTCATATTTTGATTCTCTAGTTTAAAAAGATCTTCCATTCACATGATGGATTAACATTTTCTAACACTCTTGGAAGAGTAGTAATTAATTGAAAGATCTTGTATATGCCATGTTCAGGAATGACAGTGAAGATGATTTCTCTAGCTTAACAATAGAAAAGGTAAACAATCAACTAGTGAACTGACAGCAGTTTTGTGCAGTGGATATTTCTAAATAAAACAATAATAGTAAAAGTTTGTGAGTTATTCTAATCACATGAGATTTCCTACATATGCTGTGCTATGAGGTTCCTATAAATGTTCACCGACATTTCATCCTATACATTAAATGACTTGTTGGAGTTTGGGGTCTGTATTTATTTGTAAATTTTGATTAACTTTGGGATTTACAAATTAGTGCATAAAGATCTCTAATATTATTGCATATTTTCAGATGTACAATAGGTTCTTATCCTCTTGTAAATAAATGTCTTTGGGATACACCTTTAATAGTGGTATTGATAGTGGATCAATGAATAGGTATAGTTTCATAGACCTCTGTTAACAGTTCCAAATTGCTCTCCAGAGTAGTTAGAGTAGTTCGTAACTGTAGTAACAGTGATTTGGCATCTCAGTATTTCCACATCCCCCTCTAATATTCATAATTTTCCCTTTTTTCAGTCACATTATGTTATGGGTTGAAACAAGGATTCTTAAAAGGTGTTAAGGCAGTGAAATTGATAATACAATGGTTATCTAGTTTAGCATGGTGATTAATAGTTCTCCAGTTCAGTACATGAACTTAGTACTTAATATAGTTCTACAAGATTCACACCTATGATGATGTAATTATAATAGAGGATATAAGCTGGGACAAACAGCTTAACTTTCTCTTTGGGTCTTTGCTTGTATATATCTTGACAAATTTCTCCTCTTTTAAATTTCTTCTGAGATCATAGTAACTTTTGATGGCTAATTCTTTGTTTATCTTTTGCTCATTTGTCTGCTCATTTTTGACTTTATGCTTTTATTTAAGGAATAATCTTTGCATTTGATGTTCCAAACTTCTTATCCTGAGACTTGCTACTGGCTTGAACTGAATCTCAGTACTTAGCTGCTGGCTTGCACTGGAGAGAAGGCCTCCTTCCTGACTTGTATTGGTGCTAGCATCTTCTGCAGGCAAAGATATAGTCAGTTTTTCCTCTTTTTAAAATTTTTGATATTTACTTTTTATTTTTTGCTGTACAATGTGAAAATTTTATTTCTGCCTCACATTTTTCATATTTATCTAAATATTATGTAAATATATTCAGGACTTCACATTTAATTTTATTGTCTAGATCTTTACTATTTAAATTATTGACTGTATATAATGGAAACAGCACTCACATGGTATAAAGCATAATTTTACTTGGTGCGTCTTCTGCATTTACTAAAAGAAGTTGATGATATAATGTGTTCTTCAATTTTAGAGTAGTTTTAGTAGTAACAAACTTGAAGTCTAAAAGATTATTTTCATGAATTTTTTTAGTATACAAAAATTATTGTTTTCCTTAGGTAAATGTGAAATTACATTTTATAAAATTGTTTATAAAATGATGATTTTTTTAAACCATAAATTTTCATAACTGTATGCAAGATATCTATTAAAAACTATGAACCTAAATGTTAAAATCAAACTGGACAAAGAAATCTTCAAAACTGACTTTTTCAAAGTCCAAACTGAAAAAGCAAATCTCACCACAGAAGAAATTAAGACAACTTGGCAAAAAGCACTCACTACAAAATTTTAAGACAATTCAGGTGTTTTTTTTTTTAATTATTATTTTTTGATTCACTCAGCTATAGATTTCCTTTTTGATCAGTATGAATTGTAGATTTATTTTCAGATAAAGTATTGCTCATTTCCTCATATGTCTTGTTACTTATGTTATCTTGTTTCACTTCACACAAATAAACATCAATAGTTCCCTTTGATTTCTTTATATATACATTATACAGTCTTCTTTAGGAATTGCTACTTTGAACTTGATTTCTTTTGGAGCTTTGACTGCAATAACAATCTGCTTATGAAAATCTTGAATACTACAGATATCTTGATAAGTCACATATGCTAAGTTTTCATTTTCTTTGTCAAACAGCTGTTAAGCTTAATTATCTTATCTAAAGACTGTTCCATTGCTGTCAAATCATTAAGTTTATCACTTATCTTCTTTTGCTAGGATACTTTTGATTCAATACCACAAAGATCAAATCCAGTCCACTTAAAGTAATTCTTAGAACTTTTTTGATTGAGATTGTGTCCATCTAATTCAAAGGAATATACTCTTCATTTCCATACATCCAATATTGTTTCAACTTCATTTAAATCAAGAACCTCTAGAGCTCCTTGAGGCAAGGAGCCTTTACATAAACATAAATCTTTAGTTAATTTGATTAGAAAAAGGAAAGAGGAAAATCAAATTGTTAGTCTCAAAAATAAAAAGGGAGAACTTTCCACCAATGAAGAGGAAATTAGAACCATAATTAGGAGTCATTTTACCAAACTTTATGCCAATAAATTTGATAAACTGAGTGAAATTTAGGAATTCCTACAAAAATATAGATTGCCCAGATTAACAGAAGAAATAAATTACTTAAATATTCCCATTTAAGAAAAAGAAATAGAAGCTATTAATCAACTTCCTAAGAAAAAAATCACAAGGCCAGATAGATTTACATGTGAATTCTACCAAATGTTTAAAGAACAATTAACTCCAATACTAATGAGGTTCAGCTCCCCTCGATTCTTGTTCAGAAAGCCAAAAATGATGAGGTTTGGTGCAGAGCAGGGAGTTGTGGGAACCCCCTTTTGGTTGGTACAGGTCCTTTGTAAGTGAATTTATGAACCTGAAAAGTTAAACTGTCAAAAGAAGCTTATTATTAGAACTCAGAAGTCAGCTTTTGCAAGCTGACTTTCTTGGTGGCAAAGTCCTGAGATGTAAAGATGTAGCAGAGAAATCCTGAAAAAGAGTTAAATAGGGGTAGAGTCTTGTTGGGGAAATAGGTGAGAGAGATAAAGAGGAAGTAATGTTGAAAAGGGAATGTCTTTTCAGCAAGCAGAGGATTGCAGCTATGCCAAAGAGAGAGAGAGGTTCCTTGGCATGATTCCTGTTTTTGATCCTCTGTAAGGAAATGAGCTGAAGGAAATTTGTTATATGTGTAGCTCTTGGTGGGAGCTGGGAGCAATTTGAGTTGGAATCAGAATAGAGAATATTCTAACTGAATGAGTGTTCCTGAACTAATCTCCAACTCAATAGAGTTAGACAGAAATCTCAATATCCACCTCTGGATAAGAAGGAATGGTCCTAGACTCAACTAGTCCCACCCAAATAACAGAATGAAATCACTTTATCTTGATTCCCTGGGGTGGGGTTCTCAGGAGAGAGTTTCTCTGCTGTATGTAGCTTTCTTCAACAATGAGATGATTCAGACCAGTTTAGAGGACTGTGGGAACTGAGTGTGGTTCACAACATAGCATTCTCACTCTTTGTTATTGTTTGGTGGCATTTTATTTTCTTCATCATTTACTTTTTTGGCTTGATATGATTTTTCTTATACAGAAAGATCATTATATAAATATGTATGCATATGTTGGATGTAACATATATAAATATATATATATATATATATATATATAACATTTCTACCATGTTTATACTGACTATATGTCATATCTGACTACTTGCCATTTAGTGGAGTGGGATGGGAAAAGTGGGGGGGGATACAAGGTTTTACAAGGGCTAATGTTGCAGAATTATTTATGGATATGTTTTGAAATGTAAAAAGCTTTAATAAAAAAAAAATAAATCAACAGCCCCAATAGGAACACATTTGATGAGCTTTATCTATTTCTGAGTTAAATAGACCAAAAACACATTTTGATGAAGTTTTGCTATGTTTTGTGCTTCAGCAGGCTGTTCATGTGGACTTGTAGTTGGGGGATTTTCAGGCTTCAGATTCATTGCTGGCCCTCAGAATCCACAGCCGTGCCTAAGTCCCCATCCCTTGGGCAGCAGCATCCAAGGCTCCAGACATCATCTCAGTTACAGCAGCTCCTCCTCCTCCTCCTTCAGGTTAGACTCTAAAGTGGCCCCAGGGTTACCCAGCTTCTGTTTTTTTTTTTTTTAATTATTTAAAATGAGGGGCTTTATCAGGTTGCTTCTGAGGCCTCTTCAAATTCTAGATCATTGTACAATCTGGATAAGCTTATGAAAAGCTCCTTTAACTCATTCACCTTTGTCCTTCTTCTATTGAATGGTGTTTGGGAACCTTTATTTTATCCTCTTAGAGTCTTGCACTTTGAAAATTGTTAGACATCTCAATTGGATCAATGTGATTTCTTAATCTTCAGCTTGATAGTTTTAGTCTTAGATGGGAAACACATATGCCCCAAAGCGCTCATTTAGCCTTTGAGAGAATGACCTACCTATGAGAAGGGGAATGAGATGTGGAAGAAAGTTGACAGTCACAGAAAACTTCCAATAGGGAGGCTGAATAACCACTTTAGAGAGTCAGATGCTGTAGACAAGATTCATAGATAGAGACAAAGAGAAGTTAGCCAGCAGCAATAAACATCATTTTTGTTACATATTCCAGTAGCAACTCTGTATGGTGCCAGCAACAAGGCTGCTCTGAATAGGGAATTTCTATTTGCTGTGATAGAAGAGGGGATTTTCTCTTTTTAGAAGATGTAATTTCTGCTACAAAGTTTTAGAGATAAAAGTCTATCTCCCTCACTGTCCTAACACATACATAGTCATTTCCTGCCATTGGAATAAATGACTCATCTACTAAATATCCCCAGGAGAAACATTTAGGACAATAGGATCTTACTAGGACCACAACTAAGATAGAGTAGTAAGAGCTTTGCCCCAGGAAAAGTAAATTTATGTTTTGGTGATAATACTTATAAATTTTGTGTAATTCTTTAATTGCATATACTATTTTATTTGATTTTTACAAACAGAAATATAGTTAATATGGCATTTCCACCAGTAATGGTGAGAAGCTGAGCACTACAAAATTGACACTTTCAAATTTTGGTATGATACAAGCCTTTTTAGAGTTCCTTGGATAGCAAGGAGATCATCACCCAAAGTTAAGAAAATTAATTGAGACTATTCACTGGAAGAGCAAATATTAAAGATGAAACTTAAATAATTTGATCACATAATAAGATAATACTCATTGGAAAAGATCCTTCTTTTATGAAAAGATTGAAGGCAAAAAGAGAAGGGGTGAGTAAAAAATGAGATGAAAACAAACCTGATTTTGGAGACTACAGGAGTTAGTAAAAGATAAAAGGGTTTGATGTCTTATAGTCCATGGAATCACAAAGAATCGAAATGACTTAATGAATAAACAAAAACAACAAAAAAATTGATCTATACAGAAGCCTTGTGAGATAATTTGTCTACAATATTGTCTACACTTTGCAGATGAGGACTTTCTTTCTTTCTTTAAGATTGCAAAGCTAGAAAATGTCTTAGATAGGATTTGATGTCATTTCTCTGAATACGCGATCAGCATTCTATATATGGTTAATGCCTAACTGCTCTATTATAAATGTATTCTTTCAGTTAGAACTGAGCTTGGCACTAATTCCTTAGTGGAGACTTAGTAAAGACAGTACCTCAGGTCATTTCTTTAGAATTTGCACTCCATCCCTAATCACTTTGGCTTGAACATTTATTCTAAAGTGGCATTTTGAGGTACTGCACTGAACTTTGATTACTGAAGACATGGATTTATATCCCATCTGAGACCTGTAGTAAGTTTGAACCTCAGCACTGTTTATACTCTTTTAGACTCAGTTTGTTCATCAGCAAAATGCATACAACAATATGTTGCAACTGCAGAGGTGATGGTGAGTAGGCAGTTAAACTTTCAGAGCTCTGGGATGTTCTTAAAGACTAAATTGCAGCGCACATGATATCTACCTTGTAAGGGAAAGCGTCCTTGCCTAGGATCCTTTAGAACAAAGATGCCAAAAATCTAGATCTAAACCTTGTCCTATCTTCTTCCCAAAATAACTTACTTCACAAAGTTCTGTGGCTCAAATGGAATAATTCAAGTAAATACTAACAACATTGGTTGCCACACTATTGAATTTTCTATTATTATTGTTATTAAACATCTGTCTGGCAGCTCCTTATTGCCAAATAGTGCTTCTGATTATTCTTTCTATCCAGAAAGCCAGGATACCATTCAGACATCAGCACTTGACCAATATTCATATATCCCATAGGATTCAAGGTCAAAAATAACACAACACATGGGAAAGAGTGCTGCCTTTGTCATCAGAAAACACTAATTCAGATCTTGATTACTAGTATGACTCCCAGGAAGCAATAATCTTTGGGGGATTTAGTTTTCTCATTTCTAAAAAGAGAGAACTGGAGTAAATGCTTTTTAAGTTAGCAGACACACTGAATAGGGTGCTATATCTTTTGAGAAGAAGATCTGAATTTAAACTTTATATCAGAGATTTACCAGATGAGTGATCCTGGGCAAATAACTGAGCCTCAGTTTGCCTCAGTTTCTTCATCTATAAAATGGAGGTGATATTGGCATTTAAATCCTAGAGTTATTGTGAGGATAAAATTAGATATTTGTAAATCACTTTTCAAACCTTAAAGGGGGATATAATTGTTCACAATCATTATTTGAGTTTTGCTCTTACTCTATCTATAATCCTGTGACAAAAAAGGAAGGTCCCATAAAATGAAAATATTTATGTTACTTTTTCTTGTATAAAAGAAATGAGGAAAAAATAATGAATGCCCATTAGACAATGATGAAATGAATCACTGTTTTGGAATATATTATAATATTGTGTCTTGAATTATCATTTTCAGAAAATAGAAACACTGGAAAGATTTATGAATACATTCAGAATGAATTAGGTGAGTCCAACTTACATAAATACAAAGTAAATGTAAAGAACAGTGGAATTAATCTCAACAATACCTAATTATAATGACCAGTTTTGGTCTCTGGATAATGAGAAAAAGAAATGTACTATTCCCTTCACTTTGAGAGGTGGGTAACTATGGGTTTGGAATGCAACATACCCATTCAAAATTTTTTTTTGAGTAGTTTTGCTTAATTTCCCTTATTACAATGTATGTTTCACTGAGATTGATAATGTAAGGGGATTACATTTACCTAGAATATATTTCAATATTAGAGAAATATTCATAATAGATTTTTTTTTAAATAAAAGCTTTAGGTGAATGGAATTAAACTGAAGCAATGGAGGCCATCTTAACCCTCTTCAGAGACTGTCAGAGAAACTATTTTTCATGAGTCCAGTTTGTGATAACTTTTGGTTATTTAGAGATAATAATATTCAAAAAAATGCTTTTTTCCATTATGCTCTTCTCATTTCAAGTCCCTTTTTTTTTTCATTTCAAGTAATCTTCATAGTATAATGCCTTCTACAGCATTCACATAACCAGCACCTTGTTTTTTCCTCTATCCATGTTAGTCTTCCTTTTATTTAAGACCACACAACTGACTGCCTATATCTCATCTATCCAAACCCAAATTCCCTCCTTATCCAATTTTGTAACTATTGTCTTTTGACCATATAACCAACTTCTTTTTTTAGTTTTCATTTTGAAACTGCATGTTTAACCATATTATTCCTAGAAGACTGCAGTTATTTTCTATTTCAATGTTTTTTCCTAAAAAAAAAAAAAAAAAAAAAAAAAAAAAAAAAAAAAAAAAAACAGCACATGCTTCTGTTATGTAAAAAGAGGTGGGGGTAGTTGGTTGGATGGGTAGCACCTTTCCTCCTTAGATAACCTGTTAATGATCTGGGTGGTTCTTTCCAACTTCTATTCATTTTGAGCACCATTGGTGACAATATCTTTATTTCTGCCTAGTTCTCTTTTTAGTTACTGCCTTTCTGCCTTACCTGCATCTCCTCACTTTTACTGTCTATAATTAAACATTTTCATCTTCTGTTGTTGCCAAGACTTAATCCTCTGAAGACATTGCCAAAACCACAAAACTTGCCTGATTTCCTCTTTTCCCATGCTTCCTTTCACTCCATTTTCTCAGCATGTATATTCTATGGAATAACTTTTTTTATATCATGCTTTTAATTGAAAAATGGAATAGAATAGAATACTCCTGAAATGTACCAGATTTACAATTCTCAAAAATTAAGTGTCAGGTTAAAGCATTCTACAAAGGAGAATTATTTTTTCTTTAATCCATTCATTGGATTTCATTCTTACCCTTCTCCCTCCAATTATTTTAACACTCATTGGATCTTTGGATCTCTGCCTGTGGAGACTCTTACCTTTAATTCATGGTGTTTATTCTGTTTTGAATAATAATGACCTGAATATTATTTTTTAATATGAAATATGTCCTATAAATGAATCTAAGAAATTTTCTAATTATTTTGATCAGTGTGTCATTCCTTCCAGTCTTCCTGTTTGATGGCCCAAATTCTCTGTCTCTCTGTCTCTCTTTATATATCCTTCTTTCTCTGTCTCTGTCTTTTTTTTGTCCTTGTCTTCTGTTTCTGTCTTTCTCTGTCTCTATATCTCTGTCTGTCTGTCTCTCTCTTTCTGTATGTGTTTCTCTGTATCTGCATCTATCTATCTCGTTTTCTTTCTCTCTCTCAAATCAGTCTTTCTCTCTCTCCTTATGAAGTAAACATATTCACACTGAATCTCATAATAAGAAAGCTGTCTCTGATGACACACTCTTCATTAAAATCAGCAAACTCCATTCCATATCATACAGCAGGAGGTGTGATGTAGGTTTTATATTTAGCAAAGATGTTAAGCATAAAGGGGAAGAGTGGTGGTGGTGGAGAGAGGGAAAGGTTATTGAGGGGGAATAAAAATCCCAAGATTGTTCAGGGTTGGAGGGAACGTTGCCTGTGTTTTTTCCTATATATATCTGAATACAAAATTTACTCTGGGAAGAAGAAAAAAAACAAGGCTTAATCAGACAATTTTATTTGGTAAATACTTTTGTGGACAAAATTCAGATGGATGTTAAACAAAATAATTTGTGTTATTTTAGTGAAATCAAGCACTTGTTTTTCTAAGTAATTTCACATGCTGATTGTACCTATGATTTTATCACATCACAATTAAAGTGGAATAAGCTTTCATTTTTGAATTGATGTATTTTCTGTTTTCTATATTTATATAATGGTAACTGAACTTATACACAGTATTAAAATTTTCTCCATTTTATGTAACTGATGATTCCACATATAGATGGTGTTATGCTGGCAGGTGAAACAAAACACAGGTAAAACCTGTATTTTGTTGATGTTAATCAATAGGCCAAAATTAGTACAAATAACAGTAAATTAATCCATTATTTGTCACATCTCAGCTTCAGAGGCTGCATTGAGTGGACAATCATCTGCAAAAAAAAAAAAAAAAAAAAAAAATGCACTAATTCTACTTCCACTTTAGTCTTGGCTTGTAGCCTTTTAAAGTTAAATAATTAATAATGTACCATCAATATGGGAGCTGATTGGTTCCACATTTATCCTTTTTGGAGGTATCTGACAAAACTGTTATAATTCACATCATGCTACAAAACATGGGAACAAACACACAGCTTTGTTTCACTCCACTGATGGCTGTGAACGTATAAGAGCTTGGTAGGATACTTTCCTGGGATTTATACATTGATGATGAAGTGGATACACACATTGACAGACCTAGCTCAGTATTTCCTGAAGTTCTGAAGGAAAGTGTGGGAGAGAAGAGGGAATTAGTCTAGCTAAAAAGCTTAAGTTCTATAGAGATGTTGTTTTGACATTATTGTTGTATGCATGAGACTTGGACAGCATTTGAGAGCCTTGCCAGGAAACTGAATTGCTTCCATTTGAATTGTCTTAGGAAGATTGCGAAAAGCACCTGCTAGAAGAAAGGAATGGACAATGAGATTTTTCTTAAAGTAAATTTCCAAGAATTCAAAATCTATTGCAGAGAGCCCAACACCAATGGACTGGCCATGTTGTTCAAATGCCAGGCATATTTTTGCCTAAAAGACTATTTCATAGAAAACTCACACAGTGCAATTGAATACATGGTGGTCAGTAAAACCAATACAAGGACACTTTCCAGATCTCTTAAGAACTTTGAAATTTATTATGTTGCATGGGGACACTAGCTCAAGATGTCCAGCATAGGATGCCCTCATCTAAGAAGGCTGTATTATGTTAGCAAAGGAAAATTGATATAAGTGAAAAGAAATGTGAGATGTGGAAATTTAGAGAATCTGTCACAACTATTCGCATTGCCTAATTGTGCTTGAAATGTTGTGGAGCATGTTGTTTCCATTGGTTTGATCAACCATAGCTGGGCACATTATAACTTGACTCTAAAACAGTGATGTCATCACCAAGTATCAAATGTAATGGGGACAAACTAAAACCAGCTCCAATAAGGTCAGGTGTGAAACAAAGTTGCCCACTATCACCATTACTATTAAATATTGTATTAGAAATATTAACTTTGGCAAAAAGAGAAGAAAAAGATGGAAGAAATTAGAGTAGGTAATGAGGAAACTAAATTATCACTCTTGGCAGATGATATGATAGAATATTATTCTTAGAGAATCCTAGAGAATCAACTAAAAAAACTACTAGACATAATTCACAATTTTAGCAAAGTTACAGGATACAAAATAAATCATCAGCATTTTTATATATTACCCACAAAGTCCAGCAGCAAGAGAAACAAAGAGAAATTCCATTCAAAATAATGGTTAATAGTATAAAATATTTGGGAATCTATCTGCCAAGGTCAGGAACCATATGAACAGAACTACAAAACACTTTCCACACAAATAAAGTCAGATCTAATCAGTTGGAAAAGTGATCAGAGTATCAAGTGCTAATGGTTAGGCTAAGCAAAAATAATAAAAATGATAATACTACCTAACTTATTCTACTTATTTATTGTCATATCAAATAAACTCCCAAGAAATTATTTTAGAAATCTAGAAAAAAATAATAGCAAAGTTCATCTGGAAGAACAAAAAGTCAAGAATTTCAAGGGAACTGATTTAAAAAAATGCCAATGAAGATGACCTAGCTGTGCCAAATTTAAAATTATATTGTAAAACATCTGTCATCAAAACCATTTGATACTGGCTAAAAAATAGAATAGTTGATCAGTAGAATAGGTTAGGTTCACAGCCAAAATAGTCAAAAACTATAATAATATAGTATTTGTCAAACCAAAAGATGCCAGATTTTGGGATAAGAACTCACTATTTTACAAAAATTGCTGGGAAAATTGGAACCTAGTATGGCAGAAACTAAGCATTGATTCATACTTAACACTATATACCAAGATCCGATCTAAATGGGTTCATTATTTAGACATAAAGAGTAATATAAACAAATTAGGGAAACAAAACATAGGATAGTCTTAGATCTGTGGAGAAGAAAGGAATTTGTGTCCAAAGAACATCAAATAGATAATTTTGATTATATTAAGTTAAAAAGGTTTTCTACAATCAAAACTAATGCAAGCAAGATTAGAAGAGAACCAATAAATTGGGAAAATATTTTTAAACTTAACAGTTATAATAAAGGCCTCATTTTAAAAAATATATAGAGAACTGACTCAAATTTATGAGAATTCAATCCATTCTCCAATTGATAAATGATCAAAGGATATGAACAATTTTCAGATGAAGAAAATAAAACCATTTCTAGTCATATAAAAAGGTGCTCTAAATCACTATTGAACAGAAAATTTCAAATTAAGACTACTCTGAGATACCACTACATCTCTCTGATTGGATAAGATAACAGGAAAAGATAATGAAGGGTGGTTGTAGAAAAATTGGGAAACTAAGGCATTCTTGGTGGAATTGTGGATGTATTCAACCATTCTGGAGAGCAATTTGGAACTGTTCTCAAAAATTTATCAAACCATGTGTACATTTGATCCAGGAGTGTTTCTACTGGGTCTATATCCTGAAGAGATCCTAAAGGAGGGAAAGGGACCCACATGTGCAAAAATGTTTGTGGCAGCCTTTTTGAAGTGCCTAGAAACTGGAAACTGAGTGGATGCCCATCAGTTTGAGAATGACTAAATAAATTGTGGTATGCGAATTTTGTGGAATATTTTTCTATAAGAAATGATCAGGAAGATGATTTTAGAGAGGCCTGGAGTGATTTACATGAACTGATGCTAAGTGAAATGAGCAGAACCAAGAGATCATTATACAAGGCAATAGCAATATTATATGAAAATAAATTTTGATGCATGTGTCATATCAGCAATGGGATGATTGAGGCCAATTCTAATGATCTTTTGATGAAGAGAGTCATCTCTACCCAGAGAGATGACTATGGGAACTGAGGGTCGATTACAACAAAGCATTTCACTCTTTTTGTTGTTGTTTGCTTGCATTTTGTTTTCTTATTCATTTTTTCTCTTTGATTTGATTTTTCTTATACAATAAGATAATTATATAAATATGTGTTCATATATTGGATTTATTTTTTTCATTAAAGCTTTTTATTTACAAAACATATGCATAGGTAATTTTTCAACATTGACCCTTGCAAAACTTTCTGTTCCAAAATTTTTCCCTCCTTTCCCCACCCCCTCCTCTAGATGGCAGGTAGTCTAATACATGTTAAATATCTTAAAATTCTTGTTAAATCCAATACAAATATTGGATTTAACACACATTTTAACATATTAAAAAGTGATGTGATTTTGATATTCTTCAAGAATGAAGGATAACAACCAACCAAAAAACTAATATAAAAGAGAGGAAGTAATGTAGAATCCCTAGACAGCTGGACTTGGAGAAGGAATAATCTAGGTTCAAATCAATTCTCTGATCCACACACACACACACACACACACACACACACATACACACACACATATATATGCCATGTGACTCTTGGCAGCAAATGATTTGAACCCTTAGTACCCTAGGCAATTTTCTAAGAGTGTCAAAATCATAGAGAAAGTGGGAGAAAAACATTATTAGAAAGAAATTCCTTAAATGAATTTGCTAAGTCAACTAAAACACAGGTCTACAAAAGATACAGCTTAGAAAAGTTGATGAGCACAGTGTAATTAATGGTAAGACTTTGATTGACAGTCTAGTTATATGGAATGATAATCTCTCTGTTTCTCAAGCAACATATTACTAATTTAAGACAATTTTATAATATATTTACATTTTTATGTTTAGGATGCTAAGGAAAAATACTAAGAAAACAGCTACTTATTAAGCAAGTTTTAAAAGGGTTTTAATTTCATTTCAAGAACTTAATAAATGTAAGGGGTGGGTTTTATCCTGAAAAGTTCAATATAGAATTTAAAAATTATAATAACAATTTTGTAAAAACGTTGACAGGATAGAGGGACAAACAAAGACTATGTCTAAATGATACTAAAAACAAAAGCTGAAAATAAAAATAACATTACAACATTATCCATGTGATTGATTTTTTTTCTCTAATGTGACTGAGTCAGAAAGTGTTTAGAAATTATGTATACTGTGGGAAAAGTAGATAAAACCCCCCTCCCCTAAGCCTGTCTTCTGTTTTCTTGTTGTAAGTAAACTTAAGGGATAGCTGCTAAGATCTTATTCTTACCTCTTCTCAGAACTGAAAGACTTAGCAATTGAAGAGTGGAGGGCTCAAGAATGCTGAGAAAGTTCTCCTCCTCCCTGTCTGCTCTAATGGGCAGATATCTTTGATTTAGATGAGGCCTTCTATAGTCAGATTATTGTCACTTATCTATTTCGTATAGCTAACAATACCTTTTTTTCTAACAAGCTTTCTATTGTTTTTGTGTAACCACCTGTGTTTTAGGAATAGCCATCTTTTTATCTTTTTTTTTTTCCCACACTGCTACTTTGAATGATGTTTATTTAGTTTATGGATGCTGCCCTGGAAACCTATGTACACACTTATACATACATACATACATACATATATGTGTGTGTGTGTGTGTGTATAACTCTGTATAAAGATAGAGACAGAGAGACAGAGAGAGACAGAGACAGAGACAGAGAGAGATGTCTCATCTTGCTCAGGTAGGTTGATATCCATTTTGCTATCTGCCTCCACTAACGGGAAGAAAAATCAATTTGCTTTGTTCTTAATTGATGGCTTCCTGTTATTATTTGACCCTACCTCAAGTACACAGATTGGTGAGTGATGAACTGTTGGAATCCTAGTGTCAACTCAACTTGAAACAAGGTGAAAACTCAAGGGTGATGTCAGGGTCCTGCTGTTAACTCAATAGAATTGATACAGTGCTTGTTGGTTCACACCTTAGAGCAAATCCTTGCAGGGTGATGGGTTGCTAATACTGATAGACAATAATGTTTGTGTTCACACCTTTAGAGAGCTCATAGAAGCAAGAAATATTTAAATACTCATTGGAGTTCACACGGTTTAGTATGAGATATCCGAATTAACACCTCCCTTAACCCCTGCCTCCAGAAGGAGTTAACCTTTGGGAGATCATATATATGGAGGAAGCTCTTAGAGCTTAAAAGAATTTCTGTGGAATATTGACTGGGGTCAGAGAGGAGCACTCTGGGAGGAAGCCCACAAGCCCTCTCTTCGAGGCAAGAGAGATTCATTGCATCTTCCACCTTGGTGCTGGCTGGAGTTTGAAGGACAAACCTTTGGATTTGGAGACATTTGGAGCGAGCTCTTGGAACCAAGCAGAGAGATAGGCCTGAGCTAAAGGGGCTATATTGAAGGACAAAATAAAAGATCTGAACTTTTATCAGCTGGCTGCGATTTGGGGTGATTATTTACTTGAAACTGAAACTAAAGCTGTCTCCAGAAAACCTCCCCGAGAAACCTCTCCCCCAGAGAGAACTCTTATATTTTAAAGAAGAAAAAACACCAACAATGAACCTGTTAGGTCCTTGAAAAATTCCACTACAAAATATATCTTACTTGACTGAAAGAAATGTTTTACCTAAATATGGGAATAAAATGGGGTCTAAGAATCCCATCATTATTTCTGATTTTAGAAAACTTTCAACTGGACTACATTATTTTCTCCATTTTAAATGTTCTTAAAAAAGTAAAATGCTCTGTGCTAAATAAAAACTCATGTTTGTTGACTTCTGATATTATAAGAAACAAACAAATGTGGAATCCAAGTGTAAACAAGACTGACTTAAAACAAAGCAGTCAACTGTAAGTAGACCATATGACAAATAAAAAGATAACTACTAAGGAAACCTTCAGACTATGAAGTCCAAACGCAAGTAGTCTGCTTGAGCATATTGCTAGAGGAATAGACCATAAATCAAATGGTCCAGCATTGTTCCTAATCTGACTTCACCTAGAGGCAACATCAGATTGGTCATCAAGTCAGATCCTGAGGGAAAAAAATAGATTTTTCTATAGATACCACTTATAACAGAGAGACAACTAATATTTCTGAGATGTAGGACATAGAGGAAAGGCTGAAGAAATTGATTTAATCCTCACTGGAAAACAGTATACTTCATGATGACCTAATCAAGTTGTTAAAATTTGGAGGAGAGAGTAATAAAATTGATCCTTAGTTGATGTTCACATGGGCAAAATAATATAGTGGTTAAAAATCATAAACAGGCACAGAAGAGAATATAAAAATACAATGATGGGTAACAACAGGGAACTGGGAACAAGTTGCCGATAGATTCACAAAATATTTTACAAATCATCTTGCTAAGGAGCAAATTTCAAAAACAATATCCAGGACAATTTTAGAAAAGAAAATGAGATTCCATGTACTTAAATTAAACGTGGTGTCTCCAAGTAGAATCACACTGATCACTTGACAGAGAAATCTGGAATAGTCAAAAGATTACTAAATTTTTCCACTGATGTTTAAGTCAAGATATCTGAGTTCTAATCCTATCTAAGGATCTGGGAAAGTTTTGGAAAATCATTTAAAGTCTCTGGAACTCCATTTATTAATTTACAAAATTAAAGGGACTAAGGGGCATCTCTGATCGCTATCAGCTTAAATATATGATACAATGATCTTATGTAGGTAGCATTTGCACTAGGAAGGATATATTTTGGCATGGAAAGAGTGGTGGATTTAAGTTCATATAGACAAAAGTCAAGTCACCATTCTATTCACTTACAGTGTGATTATGGGAAAGGCCCATGACACTTGTGTTTTATAATATTTACATGGAAAATGAGAATGTTGGAAAGTTTCTTTGAGCTTTATACCTGTGATCTTTTGACTGCTGAAATTCATTATTTGCAATTTACTTTGTAATTCAAAAATATGAAAAAAGTAAACTGAAGTGATTAGAACTTATATTACATACATAAGGTCAAACAATAGAATTAAAGTTACTTATCCTTTATTTTGAAGAGGACTAATGACATCATGGAGTGAAGTATTGAACCCCTGAATGAAATGATTTTACATGAGGCAGAATTGCAAAAAGTCATCAGGTTTAAGCTCTCTTCCACAGTCATAAAAGTTCAGTTTCAAGGCAAATTCAGGTCAAGTGGTCATAATCCAGGCTGTGGTGGATGATGTTAGTCTTTTTGATGTCTGACAACTCTGAGCACTACAAGTATTCTACTTAGCCTCTTTATGGTCATTGGAAGAAATTGTCCGCATCTGTCCATTCTATCATGGGGAGTCTTCACTTGCTTGAGATGGACACGTGACTAACTTACCAACAAGTTTTAAGTTACCCTTAACTTTGTTTAGCTTGTCTGTCCCAATGGATTTCCTGGACTATGACTACTGCTTATGCTCCAGCTTCTTGGAACAACAGGTAAGAGTTGAGTGTCATGTAGATATCAAATGTGAATGAGCAATGCTGAAAAGAAACAAAGGAACACAGATTTAGAGCTGCTAAGAGATCAGTAGTCTAATATCATTATTTTATACATGAGAAATGCATTTCCAGAGAAGTAAACTACCCTCTCCAAGGTCACACAAGGAATAAAAAATGAGTCAGTTCCTCTGGGTATAAAATCCAGTGTTCTTTTTACTGCACCACCCTTCCTCTCAGATGAACCAATTGTTACATGGAAAATCTGGGAGAAAAGCATAAACTATTTCAAGTAATAATGAATGATGATCTCTTCTGGCACCGAATTATTGACAAGGAGCTTCTCTGAAGAATGAAGTTTCTTGACCTTCAACAATGAAATATTTCCACATCCTTTCAAAAATATCTACCTCATCAAGTGCCTGGCCCATAGCAAACACTTAATGAATGCTTTTTTGTTGATCTGACTACAAACACTAAGGCCTAAGGAAAAAAATCTGTACTGCTATTCAAACATTCTAGTTCATCTGAGCAACAGGACCCCAGTAACCAATTTTAATGTCCCAAGCTCAGGGTTTTTCCCTGGCAATGTGAAACAAGAAATATACCCAGACTTTTGGGACAGCAGATGTTTTTAACTGCAAACTAATGACCATCAACTTTATGTAGTACTTTTAGTCTACAGCTGAAATTGTGCCAAGTCTAAAAGATTGCATGGATAATCTTCTTCCCATATTTTCTATCTTTCTCCTTTTTTAATCTTGATTTTAGAGTAGTCAGCTAATCATCCACAGAACTAGCAGGGGACTCCTCAAATTGTTCAGTTTACAATATAAAGGAAGGGAAATTTACATTTCAGTTTAGTTCTAACTAGAATAATTGAGTATGCAGCCTCTTGATTCCTGTTCTTCAAAATGCACTATTCAAAAATATGCTGATCATCCATCAGTTTCTCCAGGGTCCCTGCAAATCATGGCTGCCATTTTTATCACATTATCTTGACATTTATAAAAATAATTTTTGTTACTTAACTTTTTTATTACTAAAGGTAGATCATAAGCTAGAAAGTTCCTCATAAGCCATCTAAACCATCTCTTTCACTTTACCTCTGAGAAAACTGAGACTGAGGAAGAATAACATATTTGCTGATGGTCACAAGAAATTATACAAAGTAGGAGTTGAACCCAGGGCCTCTGCTTCCATATTTTCAAGGTCTTTCCATTATGTCACAATTGTTTTCAAGGACAATTGTGAAACTGCTTTTAGCAAAGTATAATTATAAACTCTTTGAAAAAAGAATTTATCTGACTTTTATTTTTGTAACTTTAGATTCTAATATGCACCTTTTGAAATCAAATTCCAATTCAATTGAATAAGAGTCAAATGTTTTACCGCCCCCCCCCCAAAATAAAAATGACTTTTTTTCTTTTGGGGGGAAGGAAATTGGGATTAAGTGATTTCCCCAAGCTCACATAGTGAGTATATGTCTAGTGCTCAAGGCCAGATTCAATACAAGTCTGACTCTAGGGCTGGTGCTCTATTCACTAAACCATCTAGTTACTCCTGCAAATGATTTTTTAAAAACTGAAAAACTATGTGATTCTGAGAAAGACACTTTCCTTCTCTGACAATTCTGATTTCCACATCTTTAAAGTGAGATGGCTAAAGTCAATGACCTCTGTTTGTTTCTTGCTTTAAAATTATTGCTTTATGAACTTGTGTTCCTAACTGATCAAATCCTATGAAATACACATGAAACAAGGAAAAGATTAATGACACTTAAGTTGCTTAAGCCTATAATACCTAAACATAAATGAGCTTTGGGGAATTTCATCAATACTTTTGCAAAATTTCTATGACACCCCTTTTAGCTGAACACTTGTCTCTAATCTACAAATTTTTGAAGGTAGGCTGATATAGTTTTATCCTATTCAGAAAGAATTTTCTTTTACCAGATCAAATCTGCCTTTATTGATATGCACTATACATTTATTGGTGCTCTAAAGAAACTGATCAAATCAGGAAAAAAAATAAAGATCTGTACTTTCTAGAGTTTCTTCATTAGTAGTCATGTTATCTTGTGTCCCAAGAAAGACTGAGAGCCCTATATTAACTTAAAAGACGACTTTTCTGTTGAAGACAAAAACAGAGTATTTTTTTGATTGGTGTGACATTTCCCCACAGGTTAAATAAACACTCATTGGAACATTGTCCTGGTTTTTAACAAAAGAAAATTAAAAACATAAAATGAAATGCCCTATTAATATTCTTTCAAGGTCTAAGAAGAAATTCTTGAGGAGATTGACGGTCACTTTTCCCCAAGTCATTAATGGTTTGATAGTTTGTATTATAATACTAAAGAGTTTTCCCTTTTCAGGTGCTTATTCTGGGTGTACTCTGTGAGATTCCAAGGCCCTTTTAATCATTCTGTTCGCTTGTTATTTTTCACACACTACAAAGCTTTTGCTTTAGTAAGACAGCAGAGAATTGAGGCCATTTGAGAAATTACAGTGGAGATGATTTTAGGGAAAAGTATTAGTTAGAAGGAAATTTATAAGGAGAGAAACATTTCATGTGGATTCAGTGTAGCCTGCAATATAGAAGCTGTTTGTGCCTGGGATTTGGATAAATGACTAGAAAAGCAACCTGCAAGGGGGAAGCTAAATAAATAGAAAAGACCATCATAGACATTTGAATAAAAGATCAGAGACATTTAAAAATATTATAAGGCCAAGGTGACTCCTGAGGTATTTTAATCATAGAACTATACATCTGTGCATATCAAAGTCCATACTTGCATTTTACATGCTAATAAAGTCCATCACAGAGCAGCATGTTCCCTTTTTCTTCATCAGGTTATGTATATCTTGCAATAGATCACCTTTCTGGTACTAATAATATAAATTTAGGAAAGACACAACAGGTAGACAGAGAGACAGTCAGAGACAGAAAAACACACAGAGACAGAGACACAGAGAAAGATAAGAAACCCTTTTCAGAGTTTTTCACCCATGTTTGCTTTGGAATCCTCCTGTCACCCTGCCCTCACCTATGATGGGGGAAAAAGAAAGAGAGACAGAGAGAGGAGAGAGAGAGAGAGAGAGAGAGAGAGAGAGAGAGAGAGAGAGAGAGAATAGAGCTTTTAGCAGTATATCTGTCTTGACATTTTTTGAGAAAGGACAGTTTTGTGTTTCATTGATACAGAGTACCTGAAATGGAATGTGCAATGAGGAATAGATAATGTCTAAGACAATTAAAAATAGTTTAAAATTTAAATATTTTCCTTCCATAAAGCACATGCCAATTTTGAGAAAATATTAATTGATTATATTTAATGAATGCTCTTTGTAATGTTTCCGAATATAAAATAACTACCAAAAAAATTTTCCTTTTTTCTTCTAAGCAAAATACAAAGCTATTTTTGTGTTTTAATGAATACAAACAGTTGTTAAAATTGTTTATTCTGGCATTCAAGGACTTTCCCTTGTTTGTTCTCCACTACTTTGCTACTTTAATTCAACACACACTGCAATTTAGTCCACTTTGATTCATAACTATCTTCCACTGTCATCTTTCTCTTGCCTAACTCTGTACATTTATACTATCCTTTGTAAGAACCACATATTTGGCATCATGGGACTAGAGTTCAAATTCTACCTCTGCCATTTACTACTCCTTGTATAATTTTTCTCTTAAAAAATTAGTGTCATCATTGGTAAAATTAAAAGGAATGGGCCATATGGCCTCTAAGTTTCCTTTTAAAGTAGTTATATGATATGCCTCAAACTCTCTTCTTCCTTACTCTCTCATTTCTAATTATTGAAATCCTTTTTTTTTTCCTTCAATGCTTAAGATTCACACATATTTTAGTATGCTCAAGTATAAGAAATTCCCTATTCCTTAAACTTCTATTGAACTTTTTGCACTTTTATAATTAAATTCTACCTGTAATTTTCATCACTTGCATATCTTTTCCTTCTTTCTAGAAGCTTTTTTAGGGTGACAACTACACTATTTTAAACTACTTATTTTAACATTTCACCTCCTCCCAACAACTTACATTGAATAGATATTTAAGGAATGTTTGAATGACTTTTAAAGGTCCAAAGCATCAATTTTGGCACGCAATATGTACATGTGTTTAATGAGCATTTCATATTGCTATTCATCCTTCATTACTGAAGAGGACCAATGGCATCTTGGGGAGGTGTCAATTGGATTTAAGAGAGTCAGAGCTGTACAAAGTCTTCAATCTCACTCACTTCTCCAAAGTCACTGAAATTCCATGGCAAGACAAAAGTCAGAGTGATGGCCCAGGATACAATGGATGAGCTTATCCTTTCTGGATTAAGGGTTTTCCTGGTCTTAGTTTGTTATAGGCAATGGGTCATTCAATGACCAAGGAGAATGTGAAAATGGAAGCAAAATTGATTTAATTTACTCTCATAAAAATATCAATCTGAAAGGGGAAGAACTTCTAAGTTTCTGGCTAGAACAGAAAACAATTACTCTTTATATTCATTCTAAGCCATCAAAACAAACAATGAACCACAAAAATGTGAGTTGGATGTTATTATTAGCCATTTAAAGAAATCCCCAGTTATTTGGGTATAAAGGGACATCAAGTAGCTCCACTTCAAATACAATGGGCTTTTTTAAAGCCTGTTTTTTTTTTTTTTTCAGAGCTATATGTCAGGAAATCATAAATAAAAACTCTCTAGGACAAAGAATTATTTGTTTCAGCTATTTCAAAATCACATAATAATAATATTTTTTCTAAATTTAAATAAAAAATCAACTCCCCCAAACATCCAAATATTTTATGAAATATAATAAGCAAAATTTTCATATCGGTGGTCAGCACACCCACATGCAAGAATTTGGTACCCCAAACAGAGAGATGAGTTTGACTGTAAGTATTTGAATTCAACCCTTCTGGACTCCAAAACCAACTTTCTCTTCATTGGCTCACCAAACTACCTACAAGAAATAAACTGAAGATAATAAATCTCACAGGAGAAGATACTTTCTACTTGGGAATCAGAATAGTTTCTTGTTAAAAATGCCTTTTGAACTATCTTAAAGGTAGATAAAGATTCTTTGTTTTTATATTTATTCTGAATTTATTGACCACTCCAAAAAAGGAAAAGAATTCCATGAACAAAGTGGAAATGAAACAGGATTGATTACAGGTACAACTTTGAATGTTATTATGTTCAATTGACATTTTAAAAGCATATGATATGTCCTTTTGAAAGGGGAGGGGAAGTGTTCCCTTTAAGATTATCACTCTGAGATTGTGTTCCCTTTTCTGATCTCAGAGATCATGATCTAGAAAAGACCCATCCTTCCAGGATAAGAGAAGCAATAATATTCAAGGGCAAATCAACTACAATAGAAATTCTAAATTCTCATTCAATTGATCTCTTCAACTTTGACTATCACAACCACCACCAAGATACCCATATAATAGGTTCCCTCAACTAAGGTCTTGGCAAATAGCCCCAGGTAGCTTGCTGAGCATCCAGGACCCTTCTGTCCCCTGAGGAAGCATTCTCAGTGCCAAAACTCCATTTCCAAATAGGTTTTTGCCACTATAGAAGTCAGTCTCTGAGCAAACTGATTTCTATCCAATAATAAACTTTCATTTTGCAACTAATAATTTGGGAATGAGTGAATTCTTTCACTCCTAAACCTGTGGCCAATCTAAAGGGGATATCTTAACAGTTCTCTTATTGACACTAACCTCTTGGCCACCAGGAATTGAGAGTATTCAAACTGCATCACTTTTGTGTGGGATGAACTGAATGAAGACCTTCTCATGGGAATATGGTCTTAAACTGTTCCCTAATTATGACTTGAGACTTTTACAATAACAAGTTGAGCTATAACTAAAAAGCTGCAGGTATTTGATTATCTTGAATAAACATCCCCATCTGGTTTCCCACTAACTCTTAGCAGTTAAGTTTATTTATTTAAAGGCAATTTATTCTTTTGTTTCTGGAATAGATTTTTGTGTGTAAAGTGTAACCCTGGACTCCCTCAAACAATGGAAAAAATGTCAAAGTGGGAAGGGGGTTACTGTTCTATTTAATCTTATGTTTTGCAGTTTATGCTTTGCACTCCTTTTATTGGCAAATATTTTGTCAGATATCATCAAGATTGTAATAAACCCCATTTTTTTCTTTTTCTTACTCTGAGCATCTCTGATTGTTTTCATGGTTGCTACTGTTCCACATACTTTTCAAAATTCTTCAACTTCCCTCAGTATCTTTCCCAAAGATTTCCTTCAGCGCTTTAATAAATAGTTCAATTATTATATTTTGGGGTGTGGGGGAGAGTATCATTTGGTGTAGACTCTCTCCTGTCAGAAGGAATTGTTTACTTACTCACTGAATAGAATCTTTGACATGAGGTAAGACAGATCTGAGTTCAAATTTGGCATGAGACACTGACTAGCCATATATGATCCTGGGAAAGTCATTTAAAACACTATTTGCCTCTGTTTCCTCAATTGTGAAATAAAGATAATTATAACATATACCTTAAAGAATTGCAGTGAAGATTGTTGAAAACAAATTTTGTAGAAAACATAACTCACTTGATTCTGTTTGTTATTATAATTCTTTGTTTTTTTGCCAGATGCCTTTTTGACAAATACTGAATGTTTCCAGCAGTATCTCTCTTTCCTCATTTAGGAAGGAAAACTAGTAAGATTGAATACTTTCAAGAATTTGTCCCATTCTCTTTAACTTACTTAATGAGGCAAGCATCAAGGTACCTTGTATATGCTAATTTCTTCCTCAGACACTACCTCGGTGACCTTGAACTAGTCAAAATTCCCTTCAACCTCAATCTCATCATCTGTAAAACAGAATTGTTGTAAGGATCAGATGTTATACCCGAAGTGTTTCACAAAATGCTGTCTATATACTATTATTATTCAGGGATGAGTATAATAAAGAAGGACTAAGAGTTCATTCTTTTAGCTATTAAAAGATCACTGGTAATTTTTGAAGAGTATTTTAAATTGAATTATAATATCAGAAATCAGACTGCAAATGGTTGAGAAGTTTGTAAAGAAATGTAAGACAAATGTTGCACCAGGTTTTTTCTCTAAGAGTCCATGAGAGTGAAAAGAGTACTTGGATGAGGTTAAAAAATGGGGGACACCTAAAATATTTGGGGAGAAGAGAAGAGATTAAGGGAAGAGGTTAAATATGCGTAATTATGGGAACAATTTGCCCGATTGCACTGGAAGGAATAGGATCAAGGACACAAATGGAGACATTAGGGGATCTTGATCAGACATTAGGTCTTAGTAAAAAAGGAGAGATGGGATAGATAAGACATTAAAGTGCTTTAAAAAGCAGAGTAGGGGAGACAAGGAAGTTCCAGATCAAATGACTTTTGTGTTCTCAATAACATGTACAGAGTCTCTGACAGAATTGAGGGGAGATATAAAACAGCTTCTATGGAGACATGTGACAATAAGTCAAATAGGGACTACAAATGTATATACTTTGCATACTCCCTCACTTAATGTGCTGTATTGAATGTGCTCTAAAAATTTTAATTTTATTCACTCAAGTCACCCAAAGCCCTGCTTTGATAATGGCACCTTCCTATCAAAATAAATAAAAGTTTAAAAAAAAAAACATAAATTACATTCTATTTAAAATCACTTTCCACTTATATATCTATCACAGGGAGTAAATAGCTATCTTAAAAATATCTGAAGGATGCCATAAAAAAGAAAGAATAGATTTGTTTTGCTTGGCTCCAAAGGACGAAGCTAGGTAGAAATTGCAAAGAAACAAATTTGGGCTTGGCATAAAGAAAAACTTTCTAAAAAGTGAAAGCCAATCTAAAACTAGATTGAGTTTCCTCTTAAGCTAATAAATCACTTCCTTCCTTCAAATGGAAGTCTTCGGGAAAGGTGAAAGGGTCTGTTCTGTACCTAGTAATGCACAGGTCCTTGTTTCCTTGTTAAGTACATCATTGACTTTTCAGAGGCCTTTGCAAAGGCCTCAGAAATCTTTTCTAACTTCTAAAATTCTGTGATTCTTTAAGGGATATTCACATTTTAATATTAAATTTATTAATATTAATATTAAATTTAGCACATTCAAAGCCATTCATTTGGTAAGATACATCATTACTATGTCCACTAGTCATTTTTAAATTTGATAATGATGTAAACAACATTTCCTATAACAGGGCAAGGCAAAGACTTGAGATTGCATTAGCACATGAGATTTAACAATTCCTGTGAAATTGCAAAACTTTAAGTTGTTCAGTGCCCAGAAATATCAAAAATGGTTTAAATCTTCCTAGGTTCAAGACCATGTCTATATTATACCACCTTGCCTCATACTCTGAATATAAACCACAGCATTAAAAAGCCAAATTATAATGTAATGATTAATGGGGACCCAAATAACCAAAACCAATGAACTAATCTCAGGTTGAGGGGAATAAAAATGTTCATACTCAAATGTACCCCATCCTCATGTTATTTTTTTAAAAACTATAAGTTTAATTTTAGGGAATATCTCTAGCTATACTATGGTTGCCCAGAAATGCAAAGGAAGCATCTAAGAAAGATTTTGTAAACCAAACTTATTGTAACATTGAAGTTTAAATTTACAACCAATTCTAAATGCTAATAAGTATATACTGTAAAACTTAAAATCACTTCATTTTTAAAAATTTAGTTCAACACTTCCAGAAAGGGGAGGTGAAATAGTTTCAACACAAAGATAAACTATCAAAAGATTGGAATTAGTTTTTTCAATTGAAGTTTCTTTATTGGGACTTTGCCAAATGAACACGTGTTTCAATATTTAAAAAAAATATGTAAAAAATTGTTAACTTTGTTACATACCATGTTTAGAAAAACTATAGGCATATATGTGCTCTACTAAAGACATATGTATTTTCTACTCACAAAAATGATGTTAAAATAATGATATAAGCTCTCACAATGCTTCACAAGTCCAATCATTTCTAATATAAGGCTCATTTCAAAAATGCCAATTTGTTCTAACACTAATATAATTGATATTAGGAAACATGATAAACATAAGAATGTTAAATTGACTTCTTCAGGATTTGTCCAAAATGACAAGAATGGAGAGGATTGTTCCAAAGCACAATATCTCCGAAGCTGAAACCCTTTCACAAGCAGATCTTTGTCACAGTAAAGTACCATATTTATTGTATATCTTCCAGGGCAGTAGGAGTTCCAGGTTGTGGGCTAGTATATTTTTCCACCACCTCCTTCTGCCATAGCAGTTGGTCTTCAGGCAGAAATTGCAGCCTGACCAATTTGTCAGACCTAATCCTATTATAAGCAGGGCAAAAACCCATCAACAGCCTGGGGAGCATGGACCCTGGTTCAGAAACAAATAAAATATTACAATAAATTAACTAACGGATTAAGAAGATACTGTTTCCTTTAGCCCAATACAAATAGAACCCTTTAACATCTTAAGAATTCAATTTTGAAAAAAAAAATCAGTTTTTCTATATCTATTTTTGCCTCATGGCCCAACCTGATCTTATCATGAAATGTTTCCACTCTATCTTGATTAGGTAATGCTGAAGGAGAGACTATGTAGTTATGCCTTCCACATTGTAACTTTTCCCTCACAGTCCTGATATATCACAGGTCAGCATAAGAAATTAAATGAGAAGTCTTTTTTTTTTTCAGAAACTGCAGGTGAAGGCCAACAGACAATACAGAAAAATATAGAAATTCAGAAATATATTAAATATACATATATCATTATATGATGTCAACATAATTTATCTTTTAATACCATAAATACATATAATTTCTTTTTCAAAGTTATAACTTTAACTTTGAAAAATAAGTAAAAAGTAAAAAGAAATGGGAAAAATTACATTCAATGTCTAAATTGATAATATAAAATTATAAATATAAAAATTTGTTAAAATCTAATTTCTAATATATAGAGAGAATTAACTAAAATTTATAAAAATTCAAGTCATTCTCTCGTTGATAAATGGTCAAAGGATATGAACAAACAATTTTAAGATGACTAAATTAAGGTCATTTCTAGTTATAAGAAAAATTGTTCTAAATCACTATTGATCAGAGTAATGCAAATTAAGACAACTCTGACGTACCACTAAACACCTCTCAAATTGGCTAAAATTACAGGAAAAGATAATGATGAATGTTGAGGGAATGTGGGAAAACTGGGACACTAATATATGTTTGGTGGAGTTGTCAATTGATTCAACCATTCTGGACAGCAATTTGTAAATATGCCAAAGACCTCTCAAACTGTTCATACCCTTTTATCCAGCAGTCTCTCTACTGGGTCTATATCCCAAAGAGATTACAAAAAAAAGAGAAAAGAACTCACATGTGCAAAAATATTTGTGCTAGTCCTTTTATAAGGGTAAAAAACTTGGAAACTGAGTGGATGCCTATCAGTTAGGGAATAGCTGAATAAGTCTATGGTATATGAATGCTATGAAATATTATTTCTCTATAAGCAATGATCAGCAGGATGATTTCAGAGATTTCCATGAACTAACTGATGCTAAGTGGAGTGAGTGGAATCAAGAGAACATTGTACATAGCAACAACAAGATTATATTGTGATCAAATATGATGGACTTGACTCTTTTCAACAATGAGGTGATTCAGACCAATTCTAATAGACATGACTGAGTGTGGATCACAATATAGTATTTTCTTCTTTCTGCTGTTGCTGGCTTACTTTTATTATTTTTTTTCCTTTTTGATTTAATTTTTCTTGTGCAGCATGATAAATTTGGAAATATATTTACAGTAACTGCATATGTTTAAACTATATTGATTACTTGCTGTATAAGTGAGAGGGTGGGTGGAAAAGGAGGCAGAAAATTTTTGAACACAAGATTTTTTAAGGGTGAATGTTGAAAACTATCTTTGCATGTATTTTAAAAATAAAAATATTATTTTGCAAAAAGTAAAAAGAAAAAGTTTGTGAAAAGAGTTCAAAAGCCAGTTGATAACACACAATGTTAGTATTTTTACTTAATGTATATCTACATATAGCCTATGAGCAAATAGTTAATCAAAATTTTAAATATTATACTAATTACCCTATAAAAGAAAAATTATTCCTCTTTTCTGGTATAGAGGGCCAAAACATTTTTACACAGATTTTATACATTATAGGGACACCATGTTCAAAACCTGTATAATATAGAAAGGATTACTATATATGATATTTGTTGGAAAAGGTGCACGTTTGTCTGTATCCCCTCCTGATACTATGTCACCTTTTGAGCAGATATGCAAACTATAATACATTGGTCTGGCTATATTTTCTGCTGCCTTATTTGGGCTATTCCTAGCAACCCCCCTGATAATTCTTGCAACATCAAATTAGATGTTATTTATAAAGTGACTGCCACATAGTAGGTTCCATATAAACAACCCAAGTCATCTTTTTAGTTTTATTTTCCCTTACTCTGTTTGTCCACTCTGATACATTGCCTTCTTGGCTGATATTGGATGAAAACATCCCATGACCTGAGTCAAAGCATTTCTAATTAACTCTCATTTTTGGAATGGCCCTCCTCTTATCTTGGCCTCCTGTTTCTTTCAAGTGTCAGCTAAATTCATACCTTCTAAAAAATGTTTTTCTTTTTTTCTGATCCATATAACCATTAGAACCTTCTCTGGGAAATTACCTCTCACAATCAAAATATATAGCTGGTTTGGACATAGCTACTAATTGGTTGTTTCCCCCATAAGGCTGTAGGTAGATTACTTAAGGAGAGGGATTGAATTTTCCTTCCTTTATATGTTGCTCCTACTCTTTCAAAATACTTGTTAACGTGACCTAAGAAATGGTCTTTCTGGCCTGGGACAATCAATATATCAACACATATTAAATGTCTATGATATACCAGGCAGGCAGCTAGATGGTGCAGTGAACAGAGTGCTATGCATTCTGTCTTCATGTTTGGTGACCTCCTGTTTTCTCTCAAGTGTCAGCTAAATTCTCATCTTCTGCAAAAAAAAACAAAAAATAAGTTTTTATTCTGATCCCTATAACCATTAGAACCATCTCTGGGAAATTAACTTCCAAGATCAAAATACATAGGTAGTTTGGACATAGCTACAAACTGGTTGTTTCCCCCATAAGGCTGTGGATTTTTGAGGCTGGGCAAATCATGTAACCTTATTTGCTTCATCTGTAAAATGAGCTGGAGAAGGAAATAGCAAACCACTCCAGTATCTTCACTAGATAAACCTCAAATGGGGCCATGAAGAGACTGAAGTTACTAAATATGAACATATGCTAGACATTCTATTAGGAGTCATGGAAACAAAGAATGCTACTATCCCTATTCTTAAAGAACCTACATATCAACAGGGGAGGGAATAAATATATTTAGAATCAAAATAAAATTAATAAGTACAAATATATTTGAATTGGATACAAAGTAGTTTGAGAATGAAGAGAAGCATTTATATAAAGCTAAATATGTTCCAGATACTGTCTTAAGTACTTTATAAATATCTCATTTGATCTTCATTACAACCCTGAAGGATGGTGCTATTCTTATGCCCATTTTATAATTCAGAAGACTAAGGCAAATAGACATTGTTAGTGTTCAAGATCACACAGGGAGTCATAGCAAAATAGAATCTTTCAGACTTTAAGTCCATGCTTATATGAACTGTATCAGTTAGCTGGATGGATTTGGAAAAGTATAATTTACAAGATATCTAAGCTGCATCTTCAGGGAAGGAATAACTTCATGAGTTGGAAGTAGGAAAAGAATGCATTCTTAGAGTGAGGAATGACCAGTTACTTTGCTTCTTTTTTTAGTCTATTCATTGATAAAAGCAAACAGACAAATAACAAATGGATGAATGAATAAATAAATGAATGAATGAATGACAAATAAAGAAAGATGAAAATAACATGTGTAGCACTTAGTTCACAAGAGTTTTATAAGGATTGAGGAAATAAGTCAAGAATGTTTTGTTGATAGAGAGTTATATAAATGTTAGGTCTTAACATTGATATATAAAATATAGTATAAAACCATTTCTGTAATTTATAGGTGCGTCTTTGTTTAGAGTGTTCAGAAGGACTAGAACTTTGGGTGTAAAGGCTTGTTGAGCTTTTTTTCAGGATTGCTCATCCACCTTTGGTGTCCACCTGTAAAATACCTCTCACCCATGACTTTAAGAAACTATAAAAGCACAGTGGCCAAATGTTGGTATAAACATTGTGCAAATGGGCTAAGAAAGGTTGTGGGTAATGGACAGGCCTCAAACTTATAAATGAATTAAGGGTGGAAGTCCTGAGGACATCAGGATCATCCACTGTATCCACGACTATCATTAGTCACCTTGACATTTGTTTTGTCAGGGCACAGCAAAGGTTTTGAAAGAGAGAATGATGCTGAGGACTGTACAATTTGCCCTGATTTAAATCTAATTCCTGCATAAGTCAATACAAGTGATGTATTAACTTAGAAAATGAAGGATAAATAAGAACAAAAACATGTGCTGGAAGGGTTCAGTAATAACATAATTCAGATCCTGTCTCACATATATAATAAATGTATGCTTGAGTCAGTCAAAATCATACAATTTCAATTTTCTAATCTGTAAAATGGACATAATATCACATACTTCACAGAATTATTAAGAGGATAGAATTAAATGATTTACATTAAACACTTTCAAACCTTAAAGCTTTATATAAAGACTAGATACCATATTATTTGTTGTTGTTCTTCTGGGACTTCACTGTCTATTTACTTTTTCTACCTTGCTTTGGGTATCTCCCAGCTACTTCTTCTCACTTGTGAGACTGGCAGTTTTTCTGACTGTGCTAAGTTAATAGCAACTTAGACTTTCTCAAGTTCATCATTCTAAAGTGTTCCTTTCTCTGAGTGACAAGCAGACAGTCTGATCATCCATTAATAACTTGACCTCTCCTTGGTCCTGAACCTATCTAAAACTTAAGGGGTTTTTCCTAGTCATTAGATAGATAAGGACAAAACATTTACAAAGAACACACAGTGATACACAGTGATCACTGAAATCCCATTTTAATTATACACGTCTATATACATGGACCAGATGACCTGCAAACTTATGTCTACATTCTATGAATAGCTATGACTTATAACACCTTACTCAGAGTCAGTGTCTGGGGAATATAAGTGATATGATCCCTCAACATGAAGACTATTTAATATCTTTGAAAATGATTCATTTTGGGATGATGCCCAAGAGAAAGCTGCCTTATGCAAAATTCCTCTCTGATAAATTGGGTTATGTCAACTTCCCACTGACATGTTCATAATAATGGGGAAAGTGATACATTAATCAGTTGAACAATAGTATTAATTCATTACTCAAGTCAATAAATAACTATTGTTGGTTCCTATGTATAACATAAAAGACAATTACTGATGTCTGTCAGTGAAGGGAGTTTCCATATTAAGAATACCTTTTAATGATGAAACCATATATTTAAACCAAAACAAAAATGTACTAGCCATCATGATTGCTTTTGACAATATAAAGAGAAAATGGAAATACTTTCTGCCCTTAATTATTTCAATGCTCTTTATTAACTTAATTAATTCAATTAATTAACATTTGATTTATGCTACCTTTAGAATAATGCCCTAAGGTGGCAAAATGGGAAATGGTGAGTAAATCCCCAGATATCCTCCCTCCCTCTCTTTATCCTTTTTCCTATTTGTCTCCCTTTCCTTCTTTCCCTATCTCTGCCTTTTTCTCCCCTACAATCATGAAATTAGGATCTTTTCAAAATGTACCATATTAAACACAGATCACTTAGGTGAATGGCTGAAATGATCACTTTTCACATAGCTTTTCTGGCATTATGGAGACTCAGAATAGAAATAACATATGATGTTCATTACTGAAAGTTTCATCCTAATTGATCTCAACTCAGAAAGTCCTTCCTCTTTCTGAAGCTTGGTAACAGGGTTGTTTTTTCTGGCCTATTATGCTTACTAGAAAATATCAATTTTTTTCTTTTCTTTTTTATATCAATTACATCATATTTGTATCTATACATATATATATATATATATACATATATACACATATATATTTATATATCCAAGAGCTACCCTTTGTAGAGGATAAAAATATAGAAAGAAAAAAAAAAGTGTTTTTTTTTTAAAGAAAACTATTCAATATATACAAATACTTTGTTTTTATATGCAGTTTTTTAACCCATGGAACCACAAATTTTGAGGAAAGAAAAAGCAAAGAGCATGTCTTTTAATCTCTATACTTTGAGTTCATTATAATTTTACATCATTACAATTATTTTCAATGTCCCTCCTTCTTTTATGTTGTGACTTTGCCTAGCAGGTTTCTTTCTTATCTCTATCAATTCCTATCCATGAATAAGGATCAAACTCATGTGCTCCATTTTTTTTTTTTTTTTTTTACTCCTTGTTCCTTTGACTCATGACTAAAACCTTGCAGAGTTACATAATTTGGTGCTATATGAAATGAGTATTACCTGGGGCCTCACCACTATTCTAGCCTTCAGTTTACTCATCTACAAAATGGGTGAATAGGAATAGATAGATACTCTCTAATATACTTGTAAGTTCCAATTTATCATTCTTTTCCTGAATGATTGTCATTTATTCCAGATCTAAAAGGTAAAATTCAGAAGAATGGTGATTACCCTTACTGATTCTCTGTTATTCTGTTATGTTTCAGGCCTTATCACGATGCCCTTCATAAAGAGCTACAGACTCACAAGATTTCGAAAGGACTCTAAATACACTATCATCTGACATATTCCCCCCGAGATGGTAATGATTTATACAAATTCACACAGAGAATAAGACCAAATTGTGATTTGAATACTGTTCTTATTACTTTGCATCAGTCTTAACTGATAAATGAGTTGATGATTCTATGCAGCATCAGAATTTTTTTTAAATGTTCTCAATAATTTAAAAAGAGATGAAGTTTTTTTTTTCATATTTCCCCACAAATTTAAACCAGTGGGAAACTTTACAGTGTACTTGGACAGTTTGTCATGCTAGTAGAAGGAAGTACAAAGAGGCAAACATGATTACAGAGAGACTTTGATGATTGATAGGCTTATAATGAATACATAGCTCCCCAGACCCAGAGAATATTGATGCCTTTCACATAGATAGACTTTAAAGCAATATCTGGAAGTGTTGGCTATATATTAGAAATGGCAACAATTTTTAAATCTTCTATAATCTAGGCAAGGTAATGAGAAGATGGTCTCTTTTCAGATGATTCAAAAGGTCTCTATAAACTCCACAGTGAACTTTTCCAGATAACAGAGGTGCTATGTATTAGTATTTAAAAATATGTAAATAACTTCAGTCTCATGTATCAGAAGGTATAAAATCATAGAATTTTAAAACTGAAAGGGGCCTCGGAAAGCATTGATCCCAAACCCTCATTTCATGCCTGAAGAAACTGAGGCTCAGAGGGGAGAAATACTTGTCAATAATAGAGGTAGTTATTGGCATACAAATTAAGCAAACTATAGGGAGATCAAACTGGAAGAAAGTGCCAAAGTTCTTAGAAATGTCATGTCAGTTGTTGATTTTGATAAACTATTGGGTGTTTTTACTGACAAATCCAGGTAAAGATAAACATATTTTGGTTGGACCCAAGATTTCATTGTTGTAAAGAGGTTCATTGTGTAGAAACCTCTCTCATCATGCAGATCAGTACTGACTATAACTTGAATTCTTAGAATTTGGATGAATTGACCAGCTTCCGACACCTAGAGCACTTTATATCATCTATATCTGTATCTCAGAGTATAAAGATATGCCCCAATGTATTCCCCTGCTGTTGTTCTCTCTGTGTCCCCTCCATGCATACATGCTCTCAGTTCCAGGGAAGTGATCATTTTAGACTAATAATTTTAGAAGATTGCCTCAGTTGTAATTGTTTTCTTGTCATAAAAATGATTGAGCACAAGCCAATAAAATTTGTTGCTGAAAAAGAAAAACAACATGAAATTGGGCCCCAACTTTCAGTAAAGTAGAACCATATGGTGCATTTAATTATAAGTTGAGGAGATATTTGAAATTTTAATTTAAGTGGCTTACTTACAGCATTAGCTCAACTCTTCTGCCCAGCTGTTGAACAACAAACTGTCTCACTGAAATTACAGATAGGATTCTATGACAAATAAGTTGAATACCTATTCCAGTTAAAAATCCCACAGAAATTCAAATGCATGTTTAAAGAGAATACTGGGAAAACTCACATAGAAACCTAAATTTAGAGTTGTAAGATGTGTCATATGTTGTATAGTTCAGGGTATTCATTTTATAGAATAGGAAAGATTCACCCTCTCAAGTTGAGAGATTTATCTGTAGTTCCTGAATAGGCAAACCAGGTTTCAAAGTCAGTTCCTGTAACAACATAACAGTACTCTTTCTACTTCATCACACTGCCTCTTAATAGTGCTTTCAGATTTAGAAAGTTCACTACATACAACTCCAGGAAGAAAACAGTGAATGTATTAATTTCTTTAATTAATTTCCATTAAGCAACAAGAATTTGTTAAATACCTATTATGAAGAAACTGAATCCTACAACAGTGTAGTTTGTAGAGTACTGCTGGACTTGGAATCAGGAAGATTTGAGTTCAATTATGGCTCAGATACTTTTTACCTGTGTGATGCTAGGTAGGAGCTTTCTGGTTTTTTTTTTTTTTCCAGATACAAAATAACTTGATGGATTCTAAGGTGTTTTCCCAGCTGTTCATCTAGAGTCTGTGAACTTAAGTAGTTTTAGACCATGATGTCAATAAATGTATTTCAATTACTAGCTCTGTGACCCTAGACCATATACCTCATTTCTTGGAGCTTAAGTATGCTTATCTTTAAAATAAGGGTATCTAAATTATTTTCCTTAAAAGACTGATGAAAGGATTAAATGAGATAATGTAATCATGTTTTGCAAATCAGATAGTGCTAGACTTATCACACATGCATATACATCCTTCATCTAAAGGACTGCCTAATACATGATCTCCCTTGATTCATGCAAGCTTTCCTTTACCTCTCCTTTGCATAACCACAGAGAATTTAACAAGCTCACTGATGCAAAGCTATATAATCTAATCACCTCGTTTTATCAATCAAGAAATTGAGATTCAGGAATATCCAATAAGTTTTCAAAACATGTGGGGGGGGGTGTTGTCAGAATTCAAATCCACATCCTCCAGCTCCAAATAGAACATTCTTTTCATGTTGTTTTCTATCTCCTCCTAAAAACTTCCATCAAGTAAATTGCTTTCCTAAGCACTGTGGTACAGCTTAGATATAGAGGAGACGGTAGTCAGCACTGCTTTCTTGTCAGGCCAATTGAGATTGATTGTTGGGGAGGGAAAGAGGCCTGAGTACAGGACTCCATCAAGCTACTGATGGATCCCGTGATCCATGCACTGCTCATTTCACTTGGTTCCAGGCAGCAAGACTGCTGTAGTCAATGGCAGTAAAAACAGAGGACTCCAAATCAGACCTGCAATAATGCGACAATTCCCAAGAAATAACATCGATCATTTGGAAGTATGATTATCTTCCCAAACTCTGTTCCCCTCAGTAAAAATGGGGATAGTTTTCTTTTGTTTTCCCCTAAAAAAACAAAATTAAATTAAAAAAAAAAGGATGACTCTGATGGTATATTATTCACTCTTTTAAGCCTAAATATTCAGTCTCATTGTTTTATCTTGCATTGTGTGTTGCACATCACCCACTATGGCAAACAGAAGGTTCTTTGTTGTGTTACCTGTCCAATGCATTACATTTATTCCAAAAACCTGAAATGTGCTTGACAATAAAAACTAAAGGTCTAGTGCTTCCTCTGCCTAGGTATTTGTAACTGATAGACAGAGCCTTCCATTGCATACAAGTTATTATCATTCCACAGAGAAGCACTGTGCTTCCAAAGAAGCCAGTCAAGGTAGATTCTCTCCCTTTGATTTTCCCATTTACTTTGTACCACTGCCAAGTCAGTGAAGAGTGGTGACCTTTTCCAAACAGTTCTTTGCCAGAAATTCTGGGAGGCCAGATGAGCTGCTGCTGCTACTACCACCACCCACTGCTTTGTTACCAGTTTAACAACATCACCCTTTTATTGCTCACAGTATCATTCATTAATTAATAAGACAGTTGGTGATGATGCTAACAAAGTTGGCACTTATTCCCTTCACATTAACTTTGCTTAAGACATTGGCATAATTTATGTTTCTTCAAAAATAATAAAGTATGGCATAGAATCTGTGAAAGGATATTTGATAGTGATAACATTAAGTTTTAACTTGTTAATTAGTGATTTGATAAAATTTGAACTTGATTTGTGCTAAAATATACTGATATATTTTCTATAAAGTAGTTCCATTGGGAAACTACCTATCATCTATAACTATTATCCACTTCTATCTATCTCTATCTCTCTATCTTATTTAAAAAAAAAAAAAAACACTATCATAGTTTTCAAAGAGGGACAAATGTTTAGTTTAACACATTGAGATCTTATTGTCTCTGTTATATGCCAAAGACATAAAATCATTAGCTGAAGGGAGTTAGTTGATCACGTTCAGTCCCCTAATTAATTTCCTCATTACATTTTTAGTAACATTTCTTAATTCATTCCCCTGCTTTCTCCATACAGGAAAAAAATATATACCTTATTTAAAAAATAGCAAAAAAATTAATAGGAGACAAAGAGTACTGAAAAAAAAAAAAACAATTAACAAATATGCAATGTCTGTCATTATACACATTATTCCACATACAAAGTCTTGTATTTCTTCAATGAGGTATATTCTTATCGTTCTTTAGAGACAAGCTTGTTGATTATAATTTTTAAAGCATTCAATTTTAACTATTGTTGCTCTTATTATTGTTATTCTCTGTAATTATTGTGAATTTCTTTGTTATTTTTTTCTGCCTTCATTTTATCAATTTATATAAATCATTTCATACTTGTTTGTATGGATTAAATTTATTCTTTGTCACTCTATTAATATATTTTTTCATTGTGTTCATTCATTTTATTATTATTGTTATTGTTTTGCGAGGTAATCAGAATGAACTGATTTGTCTAGTGTTACACAATTACAAAGTATTAAATGTCTGAGATCAAATTTGAACTGAGGTTCTCTAGTCCTCCAGACTCTAGAGTTAGGGATCTATTCACTTAGTCACCTAGTTGCTTCTCCATTTTATTTATCAATCAATGAATGAATGTCTGCTGTATTTCTAATTCTTATTATAACAAAAGCTGCAATGATAAATATTGTATAAGCTGCAATCTTAAAAAAAAAAAAATCTACTTCCCTGGAGGATATTTGTCACAATAGGATCTCTTGGTCAAGATATATGATTAAATTAAGCATGTTTATTACATAATCTTATTTATGTAAGAAGGAAGGTAGGTGGCACAGTAGACAGAATGCTCCACGGGGAGTCGGGAAGGCCTAAGTTAGAATTATGATTCATTTCTCAGCTGTGAGACCCTGGACAAGTAATTTAATATCTGTTTTTCTCTATTTCCTTTTCAGTTAAAAAAAAAAAAGCCAAGCGGTATTGAGGATGAGTGATAATACTTATGTAACTCTTTTTAAAATGTAAGGTTCTATAAATCTAAGTTGATGTTGTTGTTATTATTAATATCCAGAATGTCTTGTTTTATCATCAGTTTTACCAGTAGCACGTTAGTGTTTCATGAACAGAAGCAGAGTAATCTAATAGTTAGCAAATAAGTTTTCTGATTGTTGTAACTTCTAATGTCCTCTCTCTCAAACAATTCCATTTTTATAAACTATTTTATTCTTATTTAGTCTTTTTATATTAATCCTGCATATGCTTAAATAAAACATTTCCTTTTCTTGTCCCTTAGAATTAAATACCTTTGAGGTTGAGGGTATTTGATTTGGTTTTGCATGTGTTATGAGCACCTGGCACATTGGCTGACACATAGTAGGCACTTAAAAAGTCCTTGATAGGCAGATGCTCTTTTGTGACTAAAGATAATAATACAGTCTTTGGGTTAAACAGTGCATCCCACTGAATATCTTCTGAAATAGCTAGAGATTTGCTGATTTGAAGATAATACTACCAAGGGACCATAATTTATCTCTTATTTCTTAATTAATTATAGAAAGCAAAGGGAAAAATCAGGTCTGGGGGGTAATATCTACATAGTGTTAGCAAGTGTATACTCAATTAAATAATACCTCTCCTAAAACTCCCTAATTATCATATTTGTTCTACTCATCAAATTCATTCCTTACAATTAGTCTCAAATCCCACCTCAGATGCAGAATGGCTCTATGACCCTGGGTAAGACACCTAGCATCTAAATTCTCTAGGAAGCTCTCTGATACTTTTTAAGTTTCAGAAGTGTCTGACCTGAATTGCTTTTCTAAAAAGGTCTCCATTGCAAAGTTCCACATACTCATGAAAACACAAAGTCCATTTCCTAACCTAGTAATCCTAAAGTTAAATTAAAAAAATAAATTCCAGATTACTAGCATCATAAAACTTTAAGATGATAAAAAAAGCAATTGTTATTGAATAAATAGATCAACACATATAAAACAAAAGAGCAAAGCTAAGCCAAAAAAAAACCAATCATTTAAATTTGTCTTCCAGAGTTACATGATATATCTGCAATTCTATCAGGTGTCAGATTTTGAATTGACAAGGCATCAATATAAACAAGGAAAAGGCCTTGAGATCTACATAAGTCATCACAACACATAAATAAATCATGCATAGTGTTATCAGTGTTAATTGCCACCAAAATGTACTATTCTGGTGTTTGGTCACATAATTCTATATTAAACTAACTAAATATTGTTTCTGGAAATGAAATAGCATAAGTTGTTGTACATTTCCTTTCCTGGAAATAGAATTATATTTAGGATATATATGATGCTTCTGGCACACTAGCTTATAAAATGGTTTTCAAATTAAATAATATAAATATAAATACAGACATACAGACTTGCCTGCACATACACACAAACAAGCTATTACATACAAAGGCACATGTACACACATATCTTGAAAAAGAAATCCATATTATTCGAGCTTAATGAAAAGAAATACATGATCTGTGTGTATATGCAAATATTTAAAAAATAACATGAAGGCTTCTTTTTTTTCAAAATATGTTTAGGGATATGCTAGTTCTTAGAAGTATTATGACAAATTGCAAATGATAAAAAAGAATTTTCTGCTTGTTTAAAATGTAATGCATATAAGATAGGACCACAAATAGTATAGTTTTGTCATTTGTCTTGTTCTGCAGAGCCAGACTTCCAGAAAATACAATCTAGAAAATATAGATACCAATTCATCCAGAAGTAGCAATTAATAAAACAAACTCCCAAAGAGAGCTCATCTTCATATATATGTATGTATTATACATACATATTTGCATGTATGTAAATATGTGCATATATACATATGCATGTATGTTTAAAACTGATCAATGACTTCATTTGTACAAGAGAAATTTCAACAATAACTTTCTTTTACCAATATGGATCAATGTCTGACTTACATCTTATAGTTCTACAGGATGATCCAGTATTTGTCCCAAAACTCATTGGCAATAAGGGTGTCACCATATGCACTAATGTTTTTGTAGAAGCACTTTTTTTTTTCTGGACAAAAAAAAGTAAATACATTGGATAACATTAAATAAATGTTGCTATACTAATATTATGTGATTATACCAATATGAAATTTCAATGAACAGTTTGAGAAAAAAATCTAGGAAAATACCCATTAACCAATTCACAATGAAGTAAACAGACACAGAAAGATATTGTATACAGTAACTCTGATATTGTACAGTGAGCAACTAAATAACTTATATGCTCTCAACAATGCAACCTTCTAAATCAATTCCAAAGGACCAAGATACAAAATGTTATCCACCTCAAGGAACAGAACTGATGGACTCTGAATTCAGATAATGTTTTTTTCATTTAATTTTGTGTGGGATAGATGTTTTTTTTTTTCCAACATGACTCCTATGGAAATAGTTTTGTATGATTACAAATGTATAACCTATATTGAATTGTTTGCCATCTCAGGGAGTGGTGAGGAGATGGAGGGACAGAGAGAATGTATAACTTGAAATAAAAAAAATAAAGATAAATGCTGTTTTGTTTATGTAATGGGCAAAACAAAATATTATTAGAAAAAATAAAAATAGGCAAAGTATTTGATAATTTATCTTGGAAGTAATATAATCTTACAAAAATTTTTGAATAGAGAGATTAAATGTTTACATGTAAGCTTCAACAAAACAATTTGACAGCTGAGTCAAGGATGATTGGAGTGGGGAGCAACTTTGAAGCAGAGAAACTGGAAAAAAAGTTATTGCAAAAGTCTAGATCTGAGCTGATAAAAGCCTGAAGTAGGGAAATGGCAATGTCAGAAGAAAGATTTGAGAAAATTGATAATAAAGAATGTTATCAGAAAGCAATCTTGGGGCAGCTAGGTGGCATATCTATATATATCTATATAGATATATAGATATATATATAGCCCCGGAAGGGCTGAGTTCAAATCTGGCCTCAGGCACTAAACACTTCCTAATTGTAAGTATCACTTTGCCTCATTAGTAGAGAATGAATTGAAGTGGGAGAAAGACTGAAGTCTTGAGGTCTATTACAAGGTTATTCTGATAATTTAAACATCAGAAGATAAGAATCTAAAACTATACTGCTGGCTATATGAGTAGGGAGAAGAAGACATAGTTAAAGGAGATATTGTGAAATCATAAGCAGAGAGAGACTTGGCAACAGAGTGAATACATAGGATAAATATTTGTCAAGAGTTGACAATAGTGCTGAAGTTATAAGCCTGGATGATTAGAAAAATTGTGGTGCTCTCTCCAAAAAACAAAAAACAAAAAAAATGGAAATTTTGGAGAGAGGATTTAGGGAAAATATAATGAGTTTAGAAATATGTTGAGTTTGTGTTCCCTTTTGGTAATTCATTTCAAGGTATTCAAATTCTAGTGAGAAATTCTGGACTTGAAATTATGTCTTTAAAAATGTTTTCTAATAGTCTTCATTAAGTCTTGAGTAGGCTTTGATATATTGATTTAAACATATCTTCCTTTTCTATTTTTCTTCCCTACTGGATTTTGTAATTGCCATTTAGAATTGTTTCTGATTATGTATGTTTGTGTGTGTGTCCTCTGTGTGTGTGTGTGTATTTACTGCTACTACTTTAATGCTAATAAGAGTTTCAATTATTTTGTTTGCCAATTTTAAGATATTTTAAAAATAAATCTTCACGTCATCAGCAAATATGAATAATGCTATTCTCTCTTGGCTGATTTATTAGCATGTAATTTATTTCTTGTTGTGTTACTACTATTAAATATAGCGGTGAAAGGGAATATCCTTGTTTTACTCCTGCATTTATTGAGAAAGCTTCCAATGTTTTCTCATTACAAAATATTCAATCTGATATATATATGTGTGTGTGTACAAATATATTATTTTAATATAAAAATATATGCATATATATATACATATTAAAATGATCCTTCCATGCTTACTTAAATGGGGATGAATATTTTAGTAAAAATGACTATTGTATGTTTTTTTTAAAGTTTTCTGCTTCTGTTGATTTCCTTTTTTTTTTTTTTTTTTTGTAAAATAATGTAATGGCTATTAGTTAGCAAAAGCTATAACTTGACCTGTAAAACTGATGCTGCATTCAGGGCTCTTAATTTTAGACAGTAATAACATACACATGAAGTCCTTCAAGGGCTTAGAAAGAACATAGTTCTAAGAAATACAAAAAATAGCCATAATAAAGAAGTACTATCATACTTAGACTCTAAGTGAAATTGGTCATGGTTTTTTTTTATTGGAGAGGATACAGATATTTCTCTTTGAGGGAAAAAAAAAATCAACCATTTATACAGTGCCTATTATGTGTCAAGTACCATGCCAAGTGCTTTACAAATGTTATCTTATTTGATCTAAAAGCAATTGCTTTGTTGGATCTTGAACAGAACATGAATTGAATTTTGGAGAGTGATTTTAAGCCAGCTGCCTAGAAGTTTCACAACTCCGGTTGATGGTGACATGGCTTCTATTGATGTTATTGGAAATATTATCTGACAAGGCATAAAAACATCCAAATCACTGAAGGTCATTGCAAGATTCGGCTTCTTCTGGAATACATTTTTTAAAAAATTATAGAACTTTAAACGTCATTTTGTATCTGAACAGGTAAGCTGAATATCAAAGGAAGAAGCAAAATTTCTAAAGGAAGCAGGGTTAACCCTCAGTTACAATGGGAGAAGACAAAAAGAAATGATGAATGCATGCTGAGTTGCAGAACATTTCAGAAAATGACCAAAATATACTAGGAAGGAAATGGCTGAATGGAAAAACTATGTAATATCAGTGTTCCATAAGAAATGATGAATATGAGAAATTTGGAGAAATGGTGTTTTATATATATATATATGTGTGTGTGTGTATGTGTGTGTGTGTGTCTATGTATAAAGATATATATGTGTGTGCAAATGCATATAGATAGACAAATAGACAGACTGACAGACAGATTGATACATAGATGGATAGAGTGATTGTGCAAAATGAAATAGGAGCACCTGAACAATATCCAGCATAGCCATAACAATGTAAATGAAAAGATCAGTAAAAGGAAGCTAAAGTTTAGTCATTGAAAAACCAATTAGGATATGAGAAAACAGATAATGAAATATGCTTTCTTGCTCACAGTTGAGCAAAATGTTGCTTTCATTATCAGATTTGGTCACTCTCTGAGCTGTTTTTACTTAATTGCTTTGCTCTGTTACAAGGAGGTTCAATTGTGTAAAAGCTCTACCTTCTCAACCACAAATGTTGATGAAGTAAATTCAGAATGTATCGACAAAGCAGAAAAAAAAATGCCCTCATGAATATTTTAGAACCTTGTGACCTCAAGATTATTGTATATAGAATTAGATTTAATACTGGTAAAATAATGTCCCTCAAAAAATGAGAACTGGATATTATACAAGCCAAATAATAGATACAGGTTATTCATCCAAAAAAGTCCCCCGACTCCAAGCCCATTAATTTTTTTTACTGTGTTTTTAATGGCATGAATTTCATTGAAGATAAAAAATTAAACAATTACCAAAAAACACATTTGCTTTAAATTTGGGTTTCACAGAAATTATCTAGAGTATTTCTGTGACCCAATTTTCATAGATTCATTTTTAAATAAATAGGGGAAAGGGAAGGTTTCCTTTTTTTTTTAAATAAAAGGAGAAAGATTGGAATGATGAAGTGAGTTATTCAATAGTGAACAAAGATCGCACCTATGTGAAATTAACAACAGAAAATAAAACCATGAAGAATTCCCCTGTTTTCACAACCTCACATATTCCCATATCAGAGAAAAGCCACTAAGATTGAATTGCCCTAATTAACTCAGCACTTATTAATTATAGGGCTCCAAAAGCTTCTATTTTCAAACTTCAGAATCACTGGTAACGACCTTAATATGTCTTGTTGTGCATATCTTTACCTCACCTTGCCACTGGGGAGGATAAATTTAAAACACCAATCTAAAAACTAAACAAATTAGAGGGAAGAAGAGCATCTGTAACCCATGTTTTTTGTGCTATTTTTCTCTTTTCAGGACAAGCCTTAGACAACTTCATTAGGCAAATATTCAATTGAAATAACAGTTTTGCCCATATCTTCTGTTTTTATGTCAGTAATTTCTTGATATAACTGATCCAAGTATGAAATCCACACGATGAACTTATATACATACATATATATGTACACACACACACACACATATATTAGTTAAAACAGGTAAAGCAAGTATATAACCACAGTATCTAGCAATGTATGTTGTAATCTGTTTATAGACCCTATTTAAAAAAAAAAAAAAAGAAAAGGAAAGGAAGTTTCTTAACACCTTGTACAATTGTAGTAGCATCCTCACTGACATCACTGCCTCAAGTTTCTCCTTACAACAATCCTTTTTCATAAAGTCACTGAAATGTGTTTTCTATAATGCAGATATGTCCCTACACTTCTTTACTGAATAAACTCCAGGTACCTTCCATTGACACTAGAATCAACTATATTAGGTCACTTCACAAACTGAGTCCAAACTTTGGTTTTCAGCCTTATATAACTCCTCTTCATGTACTCTCTAATCATGTTTCTCATAGCCTGTCTTTGAATCCTAACCACTGAACTCAGCATTTCATTATGGAAATGATTTTTTTTTTAATTTAATAGCCTTTTATTTACAGGATATATACATGGATAACTTTACAGCATTAACAATTGCCAAACCTCTTGTTCCAATTTTTCACCTCTTACCCCCCCACCCCCTCCCCTAAATGTCAGGATGACCAGTAGATGTTAAATATATTAAAATATAACTTAGATACACAATAAGTATACATGACCAAAACATTATTTTGCTGTACAAAAAGAATCAGACTCTGAATTATTGTACAATTAGCTTGTGAAGGAAATCAAAAATGCAGGTGTGCATAAATATAGGGATTGGGAATTTAATGTAATGGTTTTTAGTCATCTCCCAGAGTTATTTTTCTGGGCATAGCTAGTTCAGTTCATTACTGCTCCATTAGAAATGATTTGGTTGATCTCGTTGCTGAGGATGGCCTGGTCCATCAGAACTGGTCATCATATAGTATTGTTGTTGAAGTATATAATGATCTCCTGGTCCTGCTCATTTCACTCAGCATCAGTTCGTGTAAGTCTCTCCAGGCCTTTCTGAAATCATCCTGTTGGTCATTTCTTACAGAACAGTAATATTCCATAATTTTCATATACCACAATTTATTCAGCCATTCTCCAACTGATGGACATCCATTCAGTTTCCAGTTTCTAGCCACTACAAAAAGGGCTGCCACAAACATTCGTGCACATACAGGTCCCTTTCCCTTCTTTATAATCTCTTTGGGATATAATCCCAGTAGTAACACTGCTGGATCAAAGGGTATGCACATTTTGATAACTTTTTGAGCATAGTATGGAAATGATTTCTATCCCACTTTACTTCTAACTCCATAAAATCCCCAATTTCCTTTCATACTCAGTTTAAGAGTTGTTATCTGAAACTTTTCTTCATTTCCCCAATTACTAACATTCTCTTGCTCTAAATCCCATTGACATATTGTATGCATCTGTAGATGTGCTTTCCCCTTATTGCCAGTTGAAGGCAACTTTAAGGGCTGAGACTATTTCACTTTTGTTTTTGTATTATAGATACAAGTGCTTAATAAATATTCAATGTTCATTATATTCTTTGTGACAAAGGTCTTCTAGTTTCTAAATAATCAAATGTCATGATTCAGAGTGGGGTATATTTTACAAAGTTGACTCTTAAGTAGGAGGAAGATGGAAGAGTCATTGGTGAATGGAATCTTCAAAATTTTCAAAGGATTATTAGCGTGTTGATTAGGCACATATTATTTTCCTTGAAAATCTCAATTTTCAACTACCTGTTACTACTGCACATAAAAATTAAATATTGGGAAATATACGTGAAAGTATCTTTTGTGCAATATATGAACAATTTAATCTGTTTAAATGATACAATTTAAATCAGTGTTCTTTTATATTGCAGATCATGCATGATTAAAAGTTGTTTTCTTTCATATACATTAATTATATTGAGAAAAATAAATATAAATATTCTTGATTCTCATATGTCATATTTCTTTTGGCTCACAGATATAATCTTTTGATTCACATATATATTTAACATGGATTTTAAGACTACTCGTTTAAAAGCAAATCAATGTTTAAAATGAAAAAAATATATACAGATTTTTCAGGGAGATTCTGGCTCAAAAGGAAGAATGATTGTTGAGAAAAATAAGACATATGCAATAAACCTAATATATTTGGTAAAATGAGAAATAAATCACATTTTTAAAAACTTATCAGGATGGGTGATGATGAGAATATTAATAAGAGAATGTTAATATTTTGTCCTAACATAACCCAGCCTGACAAGGTCACTCTGACCTGACATATTAAACACAGCAAAATCAAATAGATTTTTCAGAATATGGTTCCTTCAGTACAGAGACCTCTTCATTTTCTATTGAATGTACAGACGCTTTCTCATTGATTTGCTTTGAATGCTTAATTTCAGGCCACATCTGTTTCTCTTCAGGAATTAACTTTTAAAAGTAACCTTTCAGAACATGAAAGGGAGACATGAAATATTTTCATTTTCTTGAAGAATTTTGTTTCTCATCTCTCCAGAGACAATTCAACCTGGGTGCTGTCTGGTTTGCTTTAAATGATAACTACTTGTTTCTTACTTTTAAAAACAAAAAACAAACCCTGCTTATAAAAGAATACCAAACTGAGGCTTTTTAAAAAATTATTAATTAGTGTCTGTGAAGTGACTTGAATAATAAAATGATTAAAAAAAAAAAACAGACTGAATCCTGAAACACTTTTGCCACCATGACTACAATTCAACTGCTCTAAAGAAAGCATTGAAGTCCTAACCATTCACCACTCCCATCTTCAAGGCAAATGGCAAGAGAATGAATGAAACTGATAACTCCTTAATTAGAGTTCACTTATGTTTCCTGTGTCTGTAATTACCTTTGACATTTCTGTGTCAAGACCTCACTCTGAAACAATAATGGCCAAGTCAATGCCAAATGGATTTAATAAAATTGAAAAGACACCGATTGAAATTACAACATCTCTAACCTTAGGATACCAGTGACTTTCATCAATTAGATAAATAATGAGACATTAGTCCTATTTTTTTTTTCCATTTCCAAGAGAATTTTGACCAGTATTTGTTATATTATCTATCAGTTACTATGTCAGGCAATAAAAATTAAAACTAAAAAGAAAAAAAAAAGCAACAAACTTTGCCCTTAAAAAGTTTAAATTCTCTCAGGAAAAACAAATTAATTATATAATTAATATAATAAATATATATATAATTAATTAATTACAGAATTTGGAGAGTGACTGAACCTGTGATTTTAATGATGCATAGATATTCTAGAAGTGGCAATTTCCTCTTTCAATATAATTTGGCATCTTTCTTCCAAACAATTATCCTGGAGATGTGACTTAGACCCAATGTCTCTCAGCATTTTATCCACTATAACAGAGAATATATATATATTAAATACATGTAAGTTAACTGGGGACAGTAAAGCATTGACAGCAAAAAGAATCAGGTAAAGTTTTTTTGCAAATTTCTAAAACTAATGGAAGAAGATTATGATGTAGATGCAAATTATCTATGTTTTAATACAGTTTTTATGCTAATTCTACTACTTTTGGGGGGAAAGATTAATTGAAATTCAGTGGTGTCAGACTTGTAGCCTAGATGCCAGAATCTCTTAATGTATCCTGAACCAGATTAAATATAATTGTGAAATGTTTCACAATGTAATTAAAAATGCAATTCAATATACATAGTGTTAATTTGTAGTTTTCAAAGTCAACATACAATTTATTTATATCTGTTTCTTTTTGAATTTGACACCACTGAATTAAGTGACATTGTTAAATGGATTCAGACCCGATTGAATGTCCAACAGTAGTTGTTAGGAAATTCAATCTCATTGTGGTAGAAAGTCTGCAAGGAAGAAACTCTGTGTTTCTATATTTGGATTTGTGTCCAAGATTTTTGTCAATGATTTGGATAATAGTATATGTGATCTACTCATCAAATATGCAGATAATTCAGAGTTGGAAAGAAAAGTTAACACAGTGTTTGACAAATTTAGTACCCAAGAGGATCCTGATGACCTGGAACTGTGGGTTGAAATGAGATAAAATTAAGTGATGACAAATGTATTCTTTCACTTTGAGATTAAAAAATCAATTTCACAAATATGGGATGGGAGAGACCTTGTTAGACAGTAAAAGTTTTGAAAAAAGATATGTGATTTTTCCTATACAGAATGCTAAACTTGAGTCAGCAGTATGAGACAGAAAAGACAACATTTTAAATTGTTTGAAAAGAAGAATAACTTCCTTAAAACAGAAGGTAATAGGATGGTATACTCTTCTTTCATCAAGCTAATGTACAATATGATGTTTAGTACTGCATGCTGTGATTGCACAACAATGTTGATAAGTTAGATGAAAGCAACCAGATGACACAGAGTCTTGAATTCATGTTTTATGAAGACTAATTGAAGAGAAAATTCAGAAATGGAATGATGGTTGATTTCATGCATTGGAAACACTACCATTGGCATGAAAAATTGTACTTCTGTTTATACCAATAGGATAGAAGTCACAAAAAGATTAATTTTGGCTTGATATCAAGAACAAAACAAATCAAACAAACTTCCTAACAACGAGAATTTTCCAAAAGTGCAATGGTCTTTCTAGAGAATAAGTAGGTTTCCTCTCCTTTGAGAACATCAAATAAAGTCATGATGACCACTTTTTGAAAATCTTACAGTGGGGATTCTTTTTGTCAATGAGTTAAATAAAATGGTTAATAAGATCTTTCTCAATTTCCTATCCTGTAATTCTGTGAAAGGGAACAGATGCGAGATATCATATCCTACACTTCAAAGAAAACTAGATACCAAGAGTTAGATATGAGAAGGAATCCTATTCCTGGTATTTGAGATAATTCCTCTTAACACAGAAAAAAGAGGTAGAATACTGTGTGTGAGAATTAGCAAATATATTAGTTTCAAATGAAGTCTGTGTATGAAGGTGAATGATATATAATGAGTATGGACAGATATCTAGGAGTCAAATACTATAGGCATATAAAGAGGGAAATTTAATTTGATCTGAAAGTTAAAAAATACTCATTAGAATTTGAGTTGGGAAATGACATGGTCAGATATATACTTTTGGAAGAATTCAATTAATAAAAGGAAAATGTTGTGAAGTCATCCAACCATTCTGGAAAATAATTTGAAACTATGTCCAAAAAGCAATCAAATTGTATGTACCCTTTGATACAGTTATATCACTAGTAGGTCTGTATCCCAAAGAGGTGATTTAAAAAAAGAAAGGGAACCTATGCGTACAAAAATGTTCACAAAATCTCTTTTTTTTGTGGTGGCAAAGAATCTAAAATTGAGGAAATTTCTATCAATTGGAGAATGACTGAACAAGTTGTGGTAATGAATGTAATGGAATAATATTGCATCCCAAGAAATGATGAGCAGCCAGATTTCAGAAAAACTTGGGGTTAAGTGACTTGTCCAGACTCACCCAGCTAATAAGTATTAAGTGTCTCAGGCCAGATTTGTACTCATGTCCTCTTGATTCCAGGACCTGTGCTCCATCCACTGTTTCATCAAGCTGCCCCTGCCGTACCATTTTATTATGCTATAGCACTATCATTATTTTGTTGTTTCACTTTTGTCATGTGTCAGTGCATCTTCAATGCCGAGAACAAAGCCTGGCACATAGTAGGTGCTAAATGAATGGTTGTTGATTGATCAATGTTTTCATGTGCAGTGTCATTCCATGGTTATTTTACTCCTACTTATATTCCATGTAGTAATAATAATAGAGTTTTATTGCTGCTGAAAAATAGTGATACATAATGAACATATTATAAGTAACTGAGAAAGAAGTGGAATTTCAGCCACCCCTTCCTTTTCCTTCACCTTCTGATAACAACAAACTACCATTTATATAGAGGTTACTGTGCCAGATACTGTGTTCAATATTTGTTTGTTTATTTTTGCAATCATTGTCTCTCTTATTTAATCTTCATTAAAACACTGAAAAATAGGTATTATTATTGCATAAAGTTTACAGATAAGTAAACTGAGGCAAATGCAAGATACGTGATTTGCTCAGAATCACATAGCTGTAGAATATAATCAATTAGACTTGTACCCAAGTTTTCTGAGAGTGTTATAAAAAAAAGATTAAATAAAAAGAAAGGGGAAAAAATTCTGCTGTAGTTATCTTCAATACAGCTCACAATCTCATTTTTTTTTTTGCTCCTTAAAATTTCTTACCAAAAAAAAAAAATAATAACAACAACAAAAATTTTAGCCTCAAGCATTTGTGGGTGGGCAACCCAAAGCTATTGAGCTTTTCTTTAAAAAATGAAATAGGATCTACTTGGCCCCTCTTCCAGTCTCCCTTGTGTCAGAAATGCCATAGCTTTTTAATGTTTAATGAATGGGAGGGATTTGTCTTCAGAGAATTTTCAAATAGCTTTCAAGTTGGTTGGTTTGAAGCAGCATTTTGCACATCAGTCATAGATTCTATGAGCTAAAAACCTGTAGGAAGGGAAGTAGCATCTGTAGTAGTGGCAGCATCAACAGCCTCTGGATAGAACAGTCTCTGAATCTGAGAGCAAGGATGCTGATCACATTACCTTGTAGGAATTCAGCTCACCCCTTCAAATAGGAATCTTCAATTATTTATTGCCTTAGCTCAGAGTGTTAATGAGTCAGGAAGGTGTCTAGAAAGAACAGTGGTTTGAGAAGGACACATCCTCTCAAAACAGAGGATGGTGCCTAGAATACTGAACCTGAAATAAGGAATACATTGGCATTGAGCCCATCTGTGTCACCTACAAGTTATGTGACCAGAGGCAAGCCACTTCACCTTGATAAGCTTAATTTCTTTTCTTTTCTTTATTTAAAAAAAAATAAATTTGTGATTTCATTCTTTTGCAGGAAATTCTCTACAAATAAAGATTTGCCCTACTCTGCAACTTATAGATTTATAAAGCTGTCTGGAGTGGTAAGATATTAAATGATTCGTCCAGAGTCACACGTACAATATATCAGAAATAGAATATAAACCTTCTTTCCTCAGACTCTGAAGCCAGCTCTCTATTTACTAATTCACTATTACCTCTCATAGATAAAAATAAGGGCTAACAATATTAGTTGTACATACTTTACTTTGGTATGTTTTTTTGAGGCTTCCATTTTTTTCCTCTATATATTCTGTATGTATTCACACATACATATGTGAATGTGTGATACACACATATTTTTACATATGCATATATTTGCATGTTGTCACACTTATTAAGATGTAAACTTCTTTAGGCAAAGGATTTTCTGCTTTGTTTTTTAATTCTAGAATTTAACACTGTACTAAGCACTTCATAACTATTATGTTTATTTATTGATTGGTCGAATGAAGTAACAGATAGATAACACTTTATATACACTAAAGGGAAATGAGGGGATAAAGTGGATTGAATTTAAGTTCATTTCAGACATTTGCTAGCTTTTTTGACGCTGGCAAAGTCATTTAACATCTATTTGCCTCAGTTATCTGTAGAATGGGGATATTGGACCCTGATTCCCAAGGTTGTCATGAGGATCAAATAAGATAGTAATTATAAAGTACAATGCTTGGGACACACTAAATACTATTAAAATGTGGAGGGTTTTTTTTTTTGTTTTTGTCTCGTTCCTTGTGACCTCACTTGGGATTTTCTTGGAAGAGATACTAAAATAGTTTGCCATTTCCTTCTCCTGCTCATGATGGATTAGGAAAATGAGACAGAGTAAAGTGATTTGCCCAGGGTCACAAAGCTAGTGTCTGATGTCAGATTTGAACTCATGAGGATGAGTCTTTATTCCAAGTTCAGTGCTCTACCAAGATGCAATGTAGTTGCCCCAATAAAAAATGTTTTCTATGATAATTATTGTTGTGGTGGTGGTAGCAGTTTATTATATGCTAACAATTCTTACATTACCAAGATTTTAAAGTATTAAATTTTGAAGAGTTAAAAGTCACCGATTCACTTCTTTTCCCATATGTCCACGTATCTGTTGTACATGTAAAAAAAAAAATAGTAAATAAATCTTTAACAAATGTGCTGCTGGTTGGGGTGGGCAGAAACAGAGACAATTATATCTTGTTATATCTTTTAGTTGTTTAATAAATAGAACCATAAGTAGTATAGGACATTAAGATTTTGTGCCAGTATGTGAAATTTTGAGGGTGCTGGGAGCTTCAAATTGAGGAATGTTTTTTTTCCATTAGAAAATGAATATTTGAATCCTTCTTTTTATCAATAGTATCTATTTTTTTTTTTTGGTAAACTAGAAACATGGGGTTCTCCACAGTGGACTTTCTCGACATGTAGATTGGCTCCATGAACAATTCTTGTTCCTTGAACCACAAATTTATTAATTATGTCTTTGATGATAAAATGCTTATGGAAGTGAGGTCTCTGTGGCAATTTCTTTTTTTTTTTCTTATTTCTGAGATTAAGAAAGGAGGTGAATGAGTTGTCTTTCTTATCATAGGGCACCATTTGAACACACTTTTCTTTGGCAGGTTACTAGAGAGTTTAAGTTAATGGTAGCATTAGTATTTGTGTATTTTTTATTATTATTCTAGCTTTCCCACTAGGTGAGAGAAGCCATTAAGAATGACAAATGTCATAGGCTACAATCTAGATATGAGAGGATTTGGTTGGGTTTGCTTCTTCACTAGAGAGGGAGAAAAGGCCCCTTTCATTTCAGAAAGTTAAGATAATTCCAGTATCTTTGAAAAATAGCGTCCACCCTGTATGTGCCAAAATATTTGTGGCAGCCCTGTTTGTAATGGCTAGAAGCCGGAAAATGAATGGATGCCCATCAATTGGAGAATGATTGAGTAAATTGTGGTATATGAATGTTATGGAATATTATTGTTCTGTAAGAAAAGACCAGAAGCATGAATACAGAGAGGATTGGTAAGACTTACATTAACTGATGCTGAGTGAAATGAGCAGAACCAGGAGATCATTATATACCTCAACAATGATACTCTATGAGGATGTATTCTGATGGAAGTGGATTTCTTTGACAAAGAGAAGATCTAACTTAGTTTCAATTGATCAGGGATGGACAGAAGCAGCTACACCCAAAGAAAGAACACTAGGAAATGAATGTAAACTGCTTGCATTTTTGTTCTTCTTCCCGGGTTATTTATACCTTCTAAATACAATTCTCCCTGAGCAACAAGGGAACTGTTCGGTTCTGCATACATATATTGTATCCAAGATCTACTGTAACCTATTTAACATGTATAGGACTGCTTGCCATCTGGGGGAGGGGGTGGAGGGAGGGAGGGGAAAAATCAGAACAGAAGTGAGTGCAAGGGATAATGTTGTAAAAAATTACCCTGGCATGGGTTCTGTCAATAAAAAGTTATTTTTTTTTTTTAAAAAAAGGAAACAATCATGGATAAATAAAAAAAAGGAAAAAAAAAAAGAAAAATAGCGTCCACAGAGTTCTTGCTTGTGCCTAGCAACTAGAGAAGGCACTAAAAGCCCCTCAATCAAGACATGCCTAGTTTTTCCCTTATCTGGTCTGGGATATCAGAGGTTGCAAAGTAAACATTCACATTTAATATATATATATATATATATATATATATATATATATACTGTACAGAATTTTAAGTAAAACCAATCACAAAAAAATAGCAATAAGATTGCATGCATTGCTTGTGTTTATATTAATATTATTGACATTTTCTATTTAATGAAATTTAGTTTTCCTCCAAATGTTCCAAGTCAAAAACTACATGATAGGATCAACTTTGAACTGGAAAAGGAAGTCAAAATTAGATTAAGAATACTAATTTGATTGATCAAGGTAGTGTTTTCTACATGGCTTTAATTATTGGAGGTGCATGATTATTGGCAGAAAGGGGCCATATCTCCCTGAAAACCAAACTTCATAACTGAAGCAAAAATCCAAAAATAACAAAACAACATACACTCACTATAAACTCCTCATCTGTATAAAGTACAGCTAAAAAAAGTATTATTTATTCTTGGCTAAGATAATGTTGGCATTGTGATCTCAGATTAAGAATCTTCCATAGCTTCCTATTTCCTTTAGGATAAAATCCAAACTTAACTTGCCACTTAAATTCCTTTGCTGAATAGCTCCATCCTTCCTTAGCATACATTTCATGTTTTTTCCCTTGATACTGTGACTCTTCCTTCAAAACATATATACTTCAATTTTTCCATCATTGGAATTTCACCTTTTTTCCCCCTTTTCCCAAGATTGCCCCCATATGTATAAAGTATTTCCATCTTAAAATTCTTAGATTATTTTGTAATCTCAGCTACACACGTCAACTGTGGATGACCTTTCCTGGTTTCATAAGTGATTTGAGTATTTGTACTCATTTGTGTGTCTAATATTAGTATTTCAGTTGATAATTGTATTTGCTCTTAAAGGGCAGGGGCAGCTTATTGTTTTATCTTTGTTCTCCAAATCCTAGAGTGGCACAATACTTATACATGATGCTTAATTATTGTTAATGGAACTGAATTAAACTAATTAGATTGGTTTCAATTATTTGTCATGATAATGTGGCTGTTTTTTTTTTCTTCCTTCAGTTTTGGAGAAGACCAATAACATCATGGCAATGTCTTTATTTGTTGAATTGGATCAAAGAGAGGTAGAGTTGTGTGAAGTCATCAGCCTCACTCTCTCTCTTCTTGAGTTATCAAAGCCAAATGAAAGGACAAAGGTCAAGATGATTTATTTGGAATTTATTAGAAGACCTTGACATCTCCAATGTCTGACCAAGCTCCAAACACTCCACATTGGCTGCCTTAGACACCTTCATGGCTTTTAGGGGAAAAAAAATAGCTATGGTCATAAAATTCGTGTTTGAAAAGAAAATATTGGAATTAAGCTTTTGCTCAGCCATTCAAAATATATTTCAATATTAGCCATATTGCAAAATAAAACAGAGAACAAAAAATAGAAAGAAAGAAAAAGAAGTGAAGAAAGAAAGAGAAAGGAATAGAGAAAGAAAGAAAGAGAAAGGAATAGAGAAAGAAAGAAAAAAAGAAAGGAAGGAAGGAAGGAAGGAAAAAAGAAAGAAACAAAGAATGAAAGAAAAAGGAATAGAGAAAGAAAGAAAGAAAAAGAGAGAGAAAGGGAGTAAGGGAGGAAACACAAAACAAAAAGAAAATAAAAAGTATGATTTGATCTTCATTCAGACATCATTGAGACAGAGTCTAATGGAATGAAACCACTCTCAATCTCAAGATAGAGTGAAAAAAAGCTTTAAGAAAGGTTAATCTCACTTGGGTAAAAAGGAAAGCCCAGCTCAGATAGAGTCTGGGAAAGATGGTGAGAGGTTCTTGATCATTGCAAACAGGAACTAAGACCTTTAATCCTGGCTCAATAGAGGAGCAGATCAATGGGGCAGCCGTCATTCCCAGATCAGAAGGCAAAACTCTGTTCAGGCTGTTTCCTGAACCGATCAGGCAAAGCTACCACCTGCAAATGCAAGGGGCCCCTGTACTCAAATCCAAGGCTCAAAACAACATGGAAGCTTGTAACAGTGGCCCCTTCACCTCAGGAGCAGAGTTCCACCTTAAAAAGTAAGAAAAAGAGGAAATACCAAAAGAAAGAAAAAAAATGAGCAATAGATAATAACCTTGACCATGGAAAACAACTATGGTGACAGAGCAGATTAAACCACAAACTCAGACAAGGACAGAATATTACAAAAGAAATATCAAAAAGTGAGATAGATTGGTTTTAAACCCAAAGAGGCTTCTTCATAAAAGACTTCAAAAGGCAAATAAGAGAGGTAGAAGAGAAAGTGAAAAAAAAAAAAAAAAGAAATGACAGGTATGCATTAGAGAGTCAATAGTTTGGAAAAGGAAGGGAAAAATTGTCTGCAGAAAACAACTATTTAAACAATAGTATAGAGAAGGATTTAAGATGACTGAGAGCAGACATGACTTTCTGTGACCTCTGACTTTCTCTCAAACTAACAGCAGATTAAGCCTCTACACTGGTCTTGGAGTCAAAGAATCCACAAATATTAGGAGAACAACACATTCCCAGAAGAAGATACCTTGGAAAAATGTCAGAATAGGTCTGTCTCAAACAGGCAGAGAGACAGTCTGCCAAACCCAGACCTTAGCACAGGGAGACTGGGGCAAAGAGTGTGGATGGGGGATCAGAGCATTGAAACTTCCACACACCCAGGAATCTTCTGTGAGCCTTTTAGGCCACTCTGTCCCAGTTGCAAGCTGATGGTTTGGCAGATTTGCCAAATTTGGCAAATTGTAAACCATTGAGCCCCAGAAGAATGTCACTGCCATTATCCAGCAATAGAAATCAATCAGCAGAACAGCCACAGAGCAAATTAAAGTGGCTGTCACTCCTTTACATTGAATAGATTTCAAGTCTTAAAAAAATGAATAAAATATCCAAATGAACTCTCACCATAGACAGGTTTTATGGAGAGAGAGATCAGACCTCAAATCCTGAGTTTGCTAAAGGCAAGGCAACTGCACATGAAGCCCCAAAGGCAAACATGAGCTAGTCTCCATTTCACAAGGTTTTCTTGCAAGTTTGCATAAAGGATCTTTAAAAAGAGAGTTAGAAGAAAAAAGGGAAAATGAAATGAGATCATTGCAATAAGGAATGGAAAAAGCATATAATGCTCTACAAAAGAGATATTAAAAAGACACCAATTCACTGAAAAACAACATTTGTGAAAGGGAAAAAGAATGTGCTGAACAAAAAAATTCAATTGGCCAATTACAAAAAGAGCTAAAAAAGGTAACTGAAGAAAATAATACACTAAAAATTATAATTGAACAAATGGAAGTGAATGACTCAATAAGCCTTGAAGAATCAAACAAAAACAAAAAAAATGAAAAAAAAAAAAAGAAGATAATATGAAATATCTCCTAGAAAAAACAACTGACCTGGAAAATAGATCTAGGAGAGACAATTGAAGGATTATTGGATTTACTGAAAGCCATGATGAAAATAAAAAAGAACCTAGATATTATTTTATAGGAAATCATAAAAGAAAACTGCCCTCATATTTAAAAATCAGAAGGTAAAATAGCCATTGAAAGAATTCGCTGATCACCTCCTGAAAGAGACCCCAAAATTAAATTCACAAGGAATATGATGGCTAAATTTCATAACTATCATATCAAGGAAAAGATATTGCAAGCAGCCAGAAAGAAATAATTTAAATACCAAGGAGCCACAATTAGGATTACCCAGGACTTAGCAGCTTCCACCTTAAAGGATCAAAGGGCCTGGAATCTGATATTCTGAAAGGCAAAGGAACTTGGATTACAATGAAATATAAGCTATCCAGCTAAAATGAGCACTATCTTTCAGGGAAGGAGATGGACATTCAATGATGTAGATGAATTTCACCTATTTCTAATGAAAAGACCAGAACTGAACAAAAAAATTGATCTCCAAACACACAATTCAAGAAAAGCATAAAAAGATAAAAAGGAAGAACTCCTGAGAACTATATTTTTGTTATAGGTATACTTAGAGAATGAGGGCATAGTTTGATTTTATTATGATAATATGAAAAAGGCACTAGAGATAGAAAAGGGATCATATGGGAAAAAGAGGAATAAGGAAGTAAAATAAGGGAAATTACATCTCACAAAAAGACAAAGAAAACCTATTATAATTGAGGGACAAAGGGGAGAGTATAAGCATTGAGTGAATTCGGCTCTACGAGAGAATATCATACACATTTGGTTTCAAGAGAAACTTTTCTCGCTTTATAGAGAAATGGGAGGGAAAGGAGGAAAAGAAAGGGAAAGACTGATAGAAAGGAAAACAGAAGTACTAGGGGAAAAGTGTAAAAGAGGGGGAAGGACTCTAAAGGGAGATGACTGTTTGAGGGAGGTGATCATCAAAATCAAAATACTGGGGAGGAGAGAGGGGGAAAGGAAAGAGAAAATCATAACTTAGGGTAAATAAGATGACAGGAAATACAGAATTTGTTGTTTTAACTGTGAATGTGAATAGGATGAACTCTCCAATAAAACAGAAGCAAAGAGCAGACAGGATTAAAAGCCAGAATCCTACAATATATTGTTTACAAGAAACACATTTGAATTAGAGCGATACATACAAAGTAAAGGTAAAGGGCTAGAGCAGAAACTATTATGCTTCAGGTGAAGTAAAAAAAAAAAATCAAGGTAGCAATCCTGATCTCAGATCAAGTAAAAGCAAAAATAGATCTAATTAAAAGAGATAAGGAAGAAAAGTATTTTTTTACTAAAGAGTACCATAGATAATGAAGCAATATCAAAACTAAACATATATGCACCAAGTGGTATAGCATCCAAATTTCTAGAGGAGAAGTTAAGTGAAATGAAAGAAGAAATAGACAGCAAAACTATGTTAATGGAAGATTTCAACCTTGCTCACTCAGAACTAGAATAATCAAATCACAAAATTAACAAAGAAATAAATTAAGGATGTAATGTTTTAAAAAAAGTTAGTTATGATAAATCTTTGGAGAAAATTGAATGAAGACAAAAAGGCATTTACTTTTTTTTCTCAGCAGGTAATGGAACTTATATAAAAATTGACCATGTGTTAGGACATAAAAACCTCAAAATCAAATTCAGAAAGGCAAAAATATTAAATGCATTTTTTTCAGATCATGATGCAATAAAAATCACATGCAATATAAAGCCAGGAGAAAATAGGCCAAAAGTTAATTGGAAATTACATAATCTAATCCCAAAGAATGAATGGATGAAACAACAAATCATAGACACAATCAATAATTTCATCCAAGAGAATGACAATAATGAGACAACATACCAAAATTTGTGGTATACAATGAAAGTGCTTATAAGGGGAAATTTTATATCTCTAAATGCTTACTTGCATAAAATAGAAAAAGAGAAGATCAATGAATTGGGCTTATAAAAACAACAACAAAAAAAAAAAAACTAGAAAAAGAACAAATTAAAAAGTCTCAATTAAATACCAAATTTTAAATTCTGAAAATAAAAGGGGAGATTAATAAAACTGAAAATAATAAAACTATCAAATTAATAAATTAAACTAAGATTTTGTTTTATGAAAAAACTAACAAAATAGATAAACCTTTAATTAATTTGATGAGAAAAAGAAAAGAAGAAAATCAAATTGATAGTCTCAAAAATCAAATGGAAGAACTTTCCACCAATGAAGAGGAATTAGAACAATAATTAGGAGTTATTTTGCCCAGCTATATACCAATAAATTTGATAATCTAATTGAAATGGAGGAGTATCTACAAAAATATAGATTGTCCAGGCTAATAGAAGAGAAAATAAAGAATCAGACAAAAAGAATCAGACTCTGAAATATTGTACAATTAGCTTGTGGAGGAAATCAAAAATGCAGGTGGGTATAAATATAAGGATTGGGAATTCAATGTAATGATTTTTAGTCATCTCCCAGAGTTCTTTCTCTGGGCGTAGCTGGTTCAGTTCATTACTGCTCCATTGGAAATGATTTAGTTGATCTCGTTGCTGAGGATGGCCAGGTCCATCAGAACTGGTCATCGTATAGTATTGTTGTTGATGTATATAATGATCTCCTGGTCCTGCTCATTTCACTCAGCATCAGTTCGTGTAAGTCTCTCCAGACCTTTCTGAAATCATCCTGTTGGTCATTTCTTACAGAACAGTAATATTCCATAATATTCATATACCACAATTTATTCAGCCATTCTCCAACTGATAGACATCCATTCAGTTTCCAGTTTCTAGCCACTACAAAAAGGGCTGCCACAAACATTCGTGCACATACAGGTCCTTTTCCCTTCTTTATAATCTCTTTGGGATATAAGCCCAGTAGTAACACTGCTGGATCAAAGGGTATGCACAGTTTGATAACTTTTTCAGCATAATTCCAAACTACTCTCCAAAATGGTTGGATTCGTTCACAACTCCACCAACAATGCATCAATGTCCCAGTTTTCCCACATCCCCTCCAACAATCATCATTATTTTTTCCTGTCATCTTAGCCAATCTGACAGGTGTGTAGTGGTATCTTAGAGTTGTCTTAATTTGCATTTCTCTGATTAATAATGACTTGGAGCATCTTTTCATATGACTAGAAATAGTTTCAATTTCTTCATCTGAGAATTGTCTTTTCATATATGATAATATACTTAGAGAACCAGCTAACAAACTACTAGAAATAATTCACAACTTTAGCAAAGGTTCAGGATATAAAATAAATCTACACAAACCATCAGCATTTTTATATATTACCAACAAAGTCCAGCATCAAAAGATACAAAAAAGAAAACTATCAATCATATAAAATATTTGGGAATCTATCTGCCAAGGGAAAATCAGGAGCTATACAAACACAACTACAAAACACTTTGGACACAAATAAAGTCAGACCTAATCAGTTGAAAAAATATCAAGTTCTCATGAGTAGCCCAAGCAAATATAATAAAAATGACAATATTACCTAAATTAATCTACTCATTTAGTGCCATACCAATCAAACTCTCAAGAAATTATTTTATACATCTAGAAAAAAAATAGTAACAAAGTTCATCTGGAAGAACAAAAGGTCAAGAATTTTAAGGGAATTGATGAAAAAAAAAATGCTAATGAAAGTGGCCTAGCTGTGCCCGATTTAAAACTATGTTATAAAGTAGTGGTCATGAAAACCATTTGGTACTAAGAAATAGAGTGGTTGATCAGTGGAATAGATTAGGATCACAGGACAAACTAGGCAATAATTATAGCAATCTAGTGTTTGACAAACCCAAAGACTCCAGCTTTTGGGATAAGAACTCACTTTTTGACAAAAAAACTAAACTAGTATGAAAGGAATTAGGGCTCGACCCACACCTAACACCACATACAAAGATAAGATGTAAAAGGATTCATGATTTAGACATAAAAGAGTGATATTATAAGCAATTTAGAGGAGCATAGGGTAATTTACCTCTCAGCTCTATGGAGAAGGAAGGAATTTGTATTTAAAGAAGAACTTGAACTCATAATTGAATACCAGATAGACAATTTTGATTATATTAAGTTAAAAAGTTTTTGTACAAACAAAACTAATGGAGAAAAGATCAGAAGGGAAGGGGAAGCAATAAATTGGGAAATCATTTTTTTACATTTAAGAGTTCTAAGGCCTCATTTCTAAAATATATAGAGAATTGACTCAAATTTATAAGAATCCAAGCTATTATCCAAATGATAAATGGTCAAAGGATATCAACAGACAATATTCAGTTGAAGAAATTAAAACTATTTTTAATTATGTGAGAAGTCTCTAAATCACCATTGATCAGAGAAATGTAAATTAAGGCAATTCTGAGATACCACTACACACCTCTCAGATTGGCTATGCTGACAGGAAAAGACAACGGACAAATGTTGGAGGGGATGTAGGAAAACAATGACACTAATACATTGTTGGTGGATCCAGCTATTCTGGAGAGCAACTTGGAACTGTGTTTAAAAAAAGTTATCAAACTAAAAAAAAAATGTTATAAAACTAAGCATACCCTTTGACTCTGCAGTGTTTCCTTTGGGCCTATATCTCAAAGAAATCTTAAAGGAAGGAAAGGGACCCACATGTGCAAAAATGTTTGTGGCAGCCCTTTTCTTAGTGTCAAGAAACTGGAAACTAAATGAATGCCCATCAATTGAAGAATGGCCGAATAAGTTATGGTATATGAATGTTATGGAATATTATTGTTTTATAAGAAATGATCAGGAGGATGATTTTAGAAAGGCCTGAAGAGACTTACATGAACTGATGCTAAGTGAAGAAGACTCAAGAGAACCACAGAAAGATAAAGAGGGGAAAATATATATTTAAAGGTTAAACTATTGACATTCCTAGATAGGAAAACAATATCCATAACTCTTTCGAATATCCGTCAGATGATGCCCGTAGACAAAACAGACATCACCTGGACTGAGGGTGTGGTTGAGACTGGATTCTGAATTCATGACATCAGAGAAAAGATATTAAGGGGTGAAAAAAAAATAGGTCTATACAAGAAAAAGAGGAAAGGGAAAGTACAACTGAATAATTAGTTCATGCCAAGAGGCTCAAAAAATCTACTACAATTGAGGGGGAAAGTATAAAGGATGAGCATTATCTGAAGCTTGATCATATCAGTTTTGGCTCTAAAAGGAAATAATTTAATCATTCAGGTGAGTATAGAAATTTATCTAATCCTATTAAGAAATAAGAGAAAGAGAAAAAGAAAAGAGAGGGACACGATAGAAATGAGGGGGGAAACACTAGGGAGGAAGGTAAGAGAATGTTAGAAGGGGGTGATAAAAGATAAGGTAGTGAGTGGGTGGGTTAAAAAACAAGACTAAGAGAAGGGGAAAGGGTGATAGGAAATAAAGTAGCAGGTGAGGTGGGGGAAAAAAAACAGGACTAAAGATGGTGGAAATAGAGAACAAAGGTATATACAAGGAAGAAATTAGTATAGAGGGAAATACAGAGCACATAATCATGACTGTGAAAGTGAATGGCATGAACTCACCCATAAAATGGAAGCAAATAGCAGAGTGAATTAAAAAACAGAATCCTATAATGTGTTGTTTACTTTAAACACATTTGACAAAGAGAGACACATATAGAGAAAAAGTAAAAGGCTGGAACAGAATTGGTTATTCTTCAACTGAAGTAGAAAAAAGAAGAAGAAGAAGAAGAAGAAGAAGAAGAAGAAGAAGAAGAAGAAGAAGAAGAAGAAGCAGGGCTAGCAATTCTGTTCTCAGATAAAGCAAAAGTAAAAATAAATCTTATTAAATGAGATAAGGAAGGAAAGCATATCTTGATAAAAAGTATAGTAAATTATGAAATAGTAATGACACTAAATGTGTATGCAACAGCGTTAGAGCTGGCAAATTCCTAGAGAATATTTTAAGCCAATTACAGGAAGAATAGACTACAAAACTATTCTAGTGGGGGATCTCAACCTTCCCCCTTTAGAATCAAACAAATCTAACCACAAAATAAACAAGAAATAAAATAGGGAGGCTAATAGGATCCTAGAAAACCTAGATAGTATAGACCTCTGGAGGAAATTGAATAGGGACAAAAATGAATACACTTTTTTTTTCCCCTGGCAGAACATGGCATCCATATAAAAATAGACCATGTATTAGGGCATACAATTTTCACAACAAAATGCAAGAAAACAAAAATAGTAAATGGTTTCTTTTCAAATCACAGTGCAATAAAAAAGTATATTCAATAAAGTGTCAGGGAAAGATAGACTGAAAAACGAAAATTGAATAATGGAATTCTAAAAGGATGAGTGAATCAAGCAACAAATCAGAGAAACAATACATAGTTTCATCTAAGAAAATGAAATAATGAGAAAACATACCAAAACCTATGGGATGCAGCCAAAGCATGAAATTTTATATTGATAAATAGTGAACATAAATAAAATGGAGAAAGAAAAGATAAATGAATTAGGCATATAACTAAAAAAGTTAGGAAAAGAACAAATTAACCCCTCCCAATTAAGTAGCAAATAAATTTTAAAACTCAAAAGAGAGATTCATAAAATAGAGACTAAGAAAACTATTGATCAAATAAACAAAACTAAGAGTTGGTTTTATGAAGAAAAATAACAAAATAGATAAACTTTTGGTTAATTTGATCAGAAAAAGAAAAGAAAAAACATCACCAACATAAAACATGAATAGGGTGAACTTATCACCAATGAAAAAGAAAAACAATAATTAGGAGCTGTTTTTCTGAACTCCATGTGAACCAGTCTGACAATCTAATTGAAAGGGATGGATATTTAGAAAAATGTAAATTGTACAGTTTAACAGAAGAGAAAGTGAAATAGTTAAATAATCCCATTTTAGAAAAAAAAAATGATGTCATTAATTAACTCCCTAAGAAAAAATCTCCAGGGCCAGATGGATTCCCAACTGAATTCTACTGAACATTTAAAGAACAATTAATTCTAATACTATGTAAATTATTTGGTAAAATGGGTAAATAAAATCCTTTCTATGACACAAATTATGACATTGATACCTAAACTAGGAAGGGCAAAAACAGAGAAAGAAAATTACAGACAAAAAAATAATGAATATTGATTTAAAAAAAATGTTGAATAAAATATTGGCAAAGAGGTTGTAGCAATTTATCAGCAGGATAATTTACTATGACCAAGTAAAATTTATGCCAGGAATACAAGGCTGGTTCTATATTAGGAAAATTATTATGATCATTGATGATATCAATAGCAAAATTAACATAAATCCTTTGATAATCTCACTAGCTGCAGAACAAGCTTTTGATGAAATACAGTACCCATTCCTTTTAGAAACACTAGGGAGCATAGGGATAAAGGGAATTTTCCCTTAAAAGAATAAGCAGTGTCTATCTAAAACCTATACCAAGGATTATTTGTAATGAAGAAAAGCTGGACACATTCCCAATAAGATCAGGAGTGAAACAGGAATGTCCATCATCACCATTATTACTCTACATTGTACTTGAAATGTTAGCTTTAGCAATAAGAAAAGAAAAAGAAATTAAAGTAATTAGAATAGGCAATGAGGGAATAAAAATATTACTCTTTGCAGATGGTATGATAATATACTTAGAAAATCCTATTAAAGAAAATCCTATGATATCCTATAAAGAAAATCCTATAAAATCCCAAAAAAAGTATTGGAAAAAATTCACAGCTTTCATAATGTTACAGAATATGCAATAAACCTATACAAATCATCAGCATTTTATATATTATTGACAAAGCCCATCAGCAAGACATATAAAAAGAGAAATTCCTTTTAAAATTATAGCATAAAAACCCAAGAATTATATAAACACAATTACAAATACCTTCTCACACAAATAAAATCAGATCTAAACAACTGGAAAATTTTCAATTCATGACTAGGCCAAGCTAACATAAGAAAAATGAAAATTCTGCCTAAATTGGTCTACTTGTTCAGTATCATACTAATCAAACTACCAAAAAATATTTTATAGAACTAGTAAAAGATCATCTGAAAGAAGAAAAGTCAAGAATATCAAGTGAATTAATAAAAAATATATAGAAAAGATGCTGGTTCAGCAGTACCAGACCTAAAACTATATTATAAAGCAGCAGTAATCAAAACCATTTGTTACTGGCTAAAAAATAGAGTGGCAGAGCAATAGAATGGATTGGATACACAGAACAGAATAATTAAGATCTATAGCAATCTGGTATTTGATAAACCTGAAATTTCAGCTTCTAGAATACAAACTCATTATTTGACAAAAAAATGCTGGGAAAATGGAAAATAATATGTCAGAAACTAAGCACACACCTACATCTCACACCACATATCAAAATAAGGTCAAAATGGATACATGCCCTAGACATAAAGGATGGTACCATTAATAACTTAAGAGAACAAGGTATAAATTACCTATTAGACCTTTGAAGAAGGGAGGAATTTATGACCAAAGAAGAAAAAGAGAACATTATGAGATCTGTATCCCAAGGAATACATAAAGGAGAAAAAAGGACCCATATGTGCAAAAATTTTTGTAGCAGCTCTTTTTCTGCTAGCAAAGAATTGGAAAAGGAGTAGATGTCCATCAACTAGGGAATGGCTGAATAAGTTGTGGTACATAAAGGTAATGGAATATTATTGTTCTATAAAATGTGATGAGCAAGCTGATTATTAAAAGGGCTAGAATGATTTACATGAACTGATGCTGAGCGAAGCAAGCAGAACCAGGGATACATTGTACACTATAACAGCAAGAATGTGTGATGATAAACTTTGAAAGGCTTGATTCTTCTCAGCAGTTCAGTAATCCAAAATAATCCGAATAGACTTTGGATAGATAATGCCATCTTCATCCAGAAAAAGATCAAAGGAGACCTAATGTAAATCAACACATGCTATGTTAACTTCTTTTTTCTGTTTTTCTTCTCCCCCATGGTTTTTCCCTTTTTCTCTATTTTTTCTCTCAAAACATGATTCATAAAGCTATGTGCATTAAAAATAAACTTACTACAATAAAAAGACTTCATCAATTCTTGCTCTGAAGATACCTAGTATTTTTTTTTTCATCATTAGTTCTTCAAATTGTGTTACATCATTGTGTTGTTGAGAATAGCTAAATCATTCAGAATTGATCATAATAACATATGGCTATAACCATATGCAATGATCACCAAGCTCTGCTTACTTCACTTTATTAGTTCATGTAAGTCTCCTGGATATTTTCTAAAATCAAGCTGCTCATCTTTTCTTTTAGCACAATGGCATTTCATCAAAAATCATTTGTCACATCTAGTTTAGTCATTACCCAATTTATGAGTATCTCTTTGATTTCCAATTCTTTACCAATCCAAAAAGAGCTGCTATAAATATTATAGTACATATAAGTCCTTTCCTTTTTTTACTTTGAAATCTTTGGGTTACAAAGGTAGTAATCATATTACTGGGTCAAATGTATGTATAATCTTACAGCCTTTTGGACCTAGTTTCAAATTGGGCTCCAAAATAGTTGCATCAGTTTATCAAATATGCATTATTATGACAATTTTTTGAGATCTCATTTTCATTCTCTGTCAAATAAGTCAATATAATAGGTATGAGGTGTTGCCTCAGATATATTTATTTATTTAGTCTAAATTTGCGAAATAAAATGCACATTTACATGACACAGTACAACAAAAAAAGATTTGTCAGTACAACAAAAAATAATTTATCATGAACTTGAAAATCTATTACACAAAACTTGCTATTTCTCTTAAATTAGAACATGTGTTATCAAGTAACACATTTTTTTTCTCCCCCCATAGACATAGCTCTCATCAGACACAAATAACTCTGTATATATATGTAATCATTTTTCTATACATACTTCTATTTATCAGTTCTTTCTGCATACAGATAGCATCTTTCTTCATATGGCTGTTATAGTTAATTTCAGTATTTGCAATAGACAACATATTCACAGGTGTTCTTAAAACAATATTGCTATTCTCTTGGTTGTATTTCTTTCACTCTTCAAATAACTGTTTTAATGTGAAGTTCTCTAATCAATAGTTATTTAGAACATCCTTTCATATGATTATAGATGATTTTCATTTCTTCTAGAAACTGTCAGTTAATATCCTTTGACCATTTATCAACTCTTATTTTTGTAAATTTGCCTCAGTCCTCTATATATTTGTGAAATAAAGTCTTTATCAGAAAAAAGTGCTATAATTCTACACAAACATTTCAAGTTTTATGTCTTGCCTTTAATCTAGAATGCATTGGCTTTGTGTAAAATCTTTTAAATTTAATGTAATAACATTTATTTTATTTCCTATTATATTCTCTGTCTTTTGTTTGGTCATACATGTTTGCCTTATCCATAGATCAGATAAAATATCCTATGCTCTCTTAATGTCCTTATGCTATTATACTTTATTTTTAAATTTTGTAACCATTTTAAACTTATCATGGTTCACAGGGTGAAATATTGGCTCACACCTAATTTCTCTCAAATGGTATTCCAGTTTTCCTAGCCATTTTTGTCCAATGGTGAATGCTTTTTCTAAAAGTTTGGACCTTTGCATTTGTCAAACAGGAGATTATTTTGGTCATTTACTACTGTGTATTCTGTACCTAATCTATTCCACTGATCCACCATTCAATTTCTCAGTCAGTCTCAGGTTGTTACAATTACTACTTTGAAATACAGTTTGAAATATAGTACTACTAGACTACTTTCCTTCACATTTCCCCTCACTAATTTCTTTTATGTTCTTGGTCTTCTGTTCTTCCACTTAAATGTTATAATTTTTTTTAGTTATATGTATTTTTTGGTAGTTTGAATGGTATGGCATTGAACAAATTAATTGAGATAATATTGCCATTTAATTTTATTGCCTGACTTACCATTAGTAATTCAAATTCCTCCAATTGTTTAGATTTGACTTCAATTGTATGAAAAGCCCTTTGTAATTTTGTTCACTTAGTTCCTGAGTTTGTCTTGACAGGTAGAGTTTAAGGCATTTTATAATGTCAGCAATTATTTTAAGTGAAATTTCTTTTTCTCTCTTTTTTGCTGAACTTTATTAGTAATTTATAGAAATGCTGCTTATTTATGTAAGATTCTTTTATTTATTATAATTTTGATGAAGTTGTGTATTATTTTAACTAGTTAATTATCTGTAATGGGGTTAAGCTAGAATACTAGAGTTGAATCTCTAAGTATGGTATGGTATCATCAGCAGAGTGATAGTTTTGTTTTCTCATTGTCTTTTCTAATACCTTTAGCTAAATTTTCTTCTCTTCTAGTTGTTAATACAACACTGTATAATAGTAATAATAATGGGTATTCTAGATACCCCCTGATCTTATTGAGATAAACTCTAGCTTAACCCTGTTACACATAATGCTTGCTGATGGATTTAGTTAGATTTTATTATTTTAAGGAAAATTCCATTTAATAGGGACTAATGTTATATTTTATCAAAAACTTTTTCTGCTTCTATTTATATAATAATATGATTTTTGTTGTTGATCTGGTTAATTATATGGATATTATGAACACATTGTATATATTATACACACACATATATGTATAATATATTGATATCCTATTATTGAATGAGTCTGTATTCTTGTCATAAATTCTAGATGGTTGTAGTGTCTGATTTTGTGATATATTGAAGTAATTTTCTTATCAGTATTTTATTTAAAATTAGTGCATCAATATTCTTTTTTTAAATAGCTTTTTTATTTACAAGTTATATGCATGGGTAATAATGCACGGGTAATTTTACAGCATTGACAATTGCCAAACCTTTTGTTCCAATTTTTCCCCTCCTTCCCCCCATCCTCTCCCTAGATGGTAGGATGATCAGTATGTGTTAAATATATAAAGTACACATTAAATACAAAATAAGTTTACATGTCCAAACTGTTATTTGCATCAATATTCTTTAGATAAATTGGTTGATAATTTAATTTCTGTATTTTCTCCTCCAGATTTAGGTATTAAAGTCATATTTGTGTTATAGAAGGAACTTGGGGAACTTGGTAAGTCTGTTTCTTGACCTATTATTTCCAAAAGGTTCAGAGAGTATGGAATTTATTGTTTTTTAAATGTGTGGTAGAATTCATTTTTGAACCCATCTGGTCTATTGTTTTTAAAGAGTTCGTTTATTGATTTTTTAACTTATTTTTCTATAGCATGTTTTTTTTTTTCCCTCTTCTCTTATTCTGAGATGTAGAGGGCTGGAACTCTGGAGAAGTATACTTGAAACAAGGTGTTAACTCAGTGGAATCGAAGAGATAATGGTTCTCTAGTTCACATATATGCTTAGTATTTAGTATGGTGAAGTAATAGTTCTCTAAGTTCACACATAATCAGTATGCTGCAATGATGTAATTATAATCAGGTATTATAAGGGCTAAGAAGGACTTGAAGATAGATATAGATATGCTATCTTTGACCAGCCTAGTGGTGGCTCTCATGCCTCCTGAACTAAGATCAAGACTGGGGCAGAATAAAGAATCTAGACTACCCTTAACCTTTCTCATGGTGTTTATCTTGCTGAGACCAAGGCCCTTCCAGAGGACCTCCAGAAAGCTAGCCCAAACATGACACTGGGAAATTTATAAGTTTCTAAGTTTTCATCCATTTCACTTAGTTGTTAGATTTATTGACATTTTATTGGGCAAAATAACCCCTGATTGCTTTTATTTAATATTTATTGGTGCAGATTCCCCCTTTTTGTTTTCATTTTTGATACTGATAATTTGATTTTCTTACTTAAAATAATAAATTAACCAATGACATCTATTTTGTTGTTTTGTGGGTATTTTTGTGTTTTTTTTAAAGTATTATTAGCTTAATGATTTTTGTTTACTTTCAGTTTTATTAACCTTTCCTTTTATTTTCAAGATTCTAACTTGTATTTAATTGATGATTTTTAATATGTTATTTTTCTATTTTTTTAAACATTTGTTTCCATGTTTAGTTTGTTATGCTTTTCTTTATTTTATTTACACAAGCATTGAAAGATAAAAATTTACCTCTTAGTATTATTTTAACTTCATCCTCAAATTTCATTATTGCCTTTAGTGAAATTACTTTTCTATGTATTTTTCTTTGGCCCACTCACATTTTTTAAATTTATATTTATCCCTTCATTATATTAAACAATCTAACTTTTTAAAAAAATATATTTTGAGTTCCAAATTCTCTCCCACACTCTTTTCCAAACAAGGCCTTGGAAAACCATGAACAAGCTTTGGGAGTGGAGTGAATCAACACTGGTGCATCTGTTTCTGGAGTTCTCAGCCCACAGATGATAAGAGAACCAGGCAGTTGGTAAGGTGATTACAAAGTTCCTTTTGATGACTCTGAAGAAAGCAGTCTGTTTCATTTCCAATATTTGAATCCTGTGGCTACTCATTCTCACCCTGGGACCATAACTCAAAATTATATATGGATGATACAACAGGTTCTGAAGCTAGTTTCAGCAAAATACTCTTTGTATTCTTCTGAACATTTGTTTTGTGCCTCTACCATCTGTGTTTTGAGAGTTACCAAAACTTCTGTCCCAATGATTGCAGCTGCCCCCAAGCCCTTGTCAACACAACCTATGCTGTACTTCCAGGGGCCACAACCACCCTCAGAAGAAAGACGTTTCTGCCAAACTCTTAGCTGACTTGGAAAATTATTTTACTTAGGTTTTTTGTTGCTTCTACCATTCCAGAAAATTGTTTGAGGAATTATTTTAAAAGAGTTCGGGTGAGAATTTAGAAACATTTTAATTCCCTATCCTGGCTCCACCTTTCTTTATAAATTTTACATTCAAAGTTTCTGTAATTCTTGTTACAGAATCCTGTAACTGCCTTCTATGCTTCTATGCTAAGCAATTCACTCAGGAAATTTTTCTTCTCTCTATTGAATCTCACAAGATCACAACCTAGTTTAATATTGCTTCCTTTAAGAGCAGAACATACTAGATGTATGCAATAGAGTAAGAAATATCATCAAAGCCATGTGATCACAATTATAACTATGGCTCAAAATAATGACTATAAAAGGGGGCAGAAGATAAGAAGCTGGAATTAGGACCACACTGCTATTCCTGATAGTAATTCTCACTGAATGATCTCAGAACTTTATACTGACTACAAATGGAGGATCTTCCTCCACCCAAAGACTTTTACAGATCTTTGCCTCCTCACTGATACAATCATGAAGGAATGACAAAATTGTTTGACTGATTAGCACTTTTTGGAATCTAATCCATTTTCAGTACTACATCAACAATCAATGAAAAGGCATATTTTTATCTTAAGATAAATAGATCAAAATCAGTATTGTAACAGGCTCTGAAGTCTATATAAAGATATCCTATGTAGAATATCACCCTTATACTCATGGGGATATTCAGTTCTCTGAAATCTGTTTCTAATAACCTATAACCTATATCACTGTATAACCTATATCAATATCATCTTGATTTATATATCATAACTCTACACTTTATAAATATACATATAACTAAGTATGTATGTGGTTATGTATTATGTCACTATTATTTGAGATAATGATTGATCTGTGACCATAAAATGAATCACAAACACAAACCTATACACAGAATTTAATCTACAGTTCCTAAATCATGGATCTCTAACAAACATAGCTACTTAGTTATGAAAATATTCTTAAGAAAAGATAGTTTTTCAAATAAGGTTTGAATGAACTCCCAGGGTACCATCTTTGAGGAGTAATATTGACTCTCAAACATTTGTTGATTGAAATTGCTTATAATAAATAGCCAGATACTATTAATTCTATTTCTCAGCATATGTTTGTATTGAAGTCTTCTATTATTATGGCAAAATGATTACAATAAAATTGTCAAGGGAATTGAGGTGACGGAGTTAATCGATATTTTCATATATTTAAAGGACTTCCATTTGGATGAAACAATAGATTAGTAATCCCTGATTACAGATGGCAGAAACAGAATCCTTCTTGAGTAGAACTTGCAAAGGTCTAAATCTGGGTTTGATCTCAGGGGAAAAGAACAACTTCCTAACAGTTAAAATTACTCAAGATAAGAATGGACAGTTTCACATTGAAGTTGTCTTGTTGCTGTTGTTATTTTTGTTGTTGTTGTGTGATTTTTTTTGGTCATGTCCCACCTCCCTCCAAAGAAATTAATTTGGATCTTTCCTTTTCAATATTTCATTCTTTGCATGGCTACCCTGGTCCTCCCTCAATTCCACAATATAATTCGGGTAATACAATTCAATTCAAACAGCAACTATTTTATTTCCATGCATTATGCTAGATAGTAGGATTACAGACCTACTACAGCATAACCATTAGCCTTTTTCATCAAGAAACATATATTTTAGTAGGAGGAAACATACACAAATCCAAAAGAAATTTTATTTATCTACATTACTAGTTTATATATTCCTCTCTATTTTTCTATCTATCTACTTATCTATCCATCTGTCTGTCTATCTAATAATTTGGAGAGCTAATAATTTAAGACATTAAGGAAATGACTCATGGTGGTAAATGATCTGAGCTTCAATGAATATTTGCAGTTGAGGAAATAAAGCATTCTAGGTCTAAAGAGATGAAATATTATTTAGATAACCAAGTCACTCCCCTAATTATAATAAATTATAATATATACTGTATAAATCTATATATTATACAATATGTCATAATACGTTAAAATACTTCCCTATTGACTCCAGAATCAAATAAAAAAATATTTTGTTTACTTTTTAGGCTTTCATAATCTGTCTCTAGCTATATTGTACATTACTCTTATCCGACCCTGCATAAACAAGCCAAACTGATGTTCACGCAATTTGATATCGTTGATGTTATCCATGATCTCATCTTCTTCTCTTTACAATGATTGTCTACCATGTTTTCTCATATCTACTGCATAGAATGCCTTCCTTCAAAATACAATCTGAGCACTCTCTTCCAAAAATCTTATCAAATCTCCTCAACTATGAATGTTTTTTTTTCCTAAATGACCTTGCATTTATTCAATATGTGCAAGCACACACATGTAAATAAGTATGCATGTGTGGGTGTGTATACTCAGATTTTAAAGTCCAAGGTAAGAAATCATTTTATTTCTATCACCATGGTCTAGAACAGTAGCTGACACATAGAAGAATAATTTAATAAATATTAATTAATTATTTGATTCATGAAATGGCAGCAAGACAACAACAAGAGTAAGGCAGAATGATAGGAAAGGTGTGGAAAGGTGATAGATCTGTAGCCTATATTTTCAAAATTAATATAGGTAAATTTTAAATAAATATTTATTGTGTTATTTACTGATCTCAGCTACTCATTCTCAGCTCTTTGATGAGAAACTTACTACTAATTTAAAAGGTGAACTCAGGCATTTCTAACTTTTCACTATAAGATGCAAAACCATCTTATATAAATTAGTGTTCTCTATAAAGTCCAATTTACTTAGTAGTTTTGCATGGCACAGTATGAGATCAGCTGTTTTCACATTTTGCTGTTTCAGTTCCATCCTTATAATCTCCTGGCATTAGCTTCTTTCTAATAATTACACAAGATAATGATAAGTTTTAAAATCAGGCATGTAGAATTTTAACAAGACATAGAAAATACACCTTTTCTTATTAGTTACTAAAATGTGATCCTTATTTGTTTTTCTCTCTCTAAGACCTAATAAGAATTGATATTTCAAAACCCAAAAATATTTTAGTCATGAGCACATTTAAATTGTTTAGATATGTGAATCAACAAGATATATAAGCACATTTAAAACTCCACAAGGAATGGATCAGCTCATCAAAAGCACTCACATTTAGGACGTCGGAAAAAGATGTAATTTTTTCAAACCATATTTTGTTTTAGTTTAAGGACATGCACAATTCAAGCTGTAAGCTGTCAGTTCTTTGGAGATTTAAGTGGTGAAAACATGGTAATTGCATAATTAACTAATATCCCAGTTCTGTTTGAAATAAAATATTATCACATGCATAATCACCATGATCTTTCTGGGAGACAAAAATACAAGCATCAATCTTCTGTTCTGTTCATACACACGTTTTTGTTTCTAAATAACTTCTGTCAAAGATATTGCCTCATCCTAGTTGTGATAGACCTCACTGAACATAGTTTTTTTCATCTATTCATGTGTAGAATAAAAAAAAAATTCTCATTTTTCCTCACATATTCTGTACACACTACTGTTCATTTGTCTCAAGTAATGATTTTTGCTTCAGCAAATTTCTTTGAGAAGTTTCAGTGTACTCTTACATACATACCCTGAATACTAAATCCTACATAGGACATTTTAAAATTATTTGTTATTATTAATCATTATCATTTCTTCATATTATCATTAACATTTTTATTTTATGTTACTATGCAATTATTATTATTATTTAATATGGACATTCTGAATTTTTATTGAGAAGAAAGCAAAAATAGTGTGAAATGTAAGGAATTGCATCTAACTCAATAATCATTTCTTAATCCATCAATATTAGACAAGTTCTTTGGTGATTGATTCTTGGTGATACAATAAAGAAAAATGCAAAATGTCTCTCAAACTTGCATTGCCATATAAATAATACTTGGGATCCTTCATTTCTTTACTCCAAATTCTTTCATTTAAACTCGGATCATTTACCGCCATGAGTCCTTTAATTAATGCCTCAATTATTGGTTCTCCTACAAAATGACTAAATAGATAGATTGATTGATGGGCAGAAAAATAGAAAAATTTACTACAAAAAGATTACCCACTTTCTTGATTTTCTTCTAATCTTGGAAATATTCAATTTGTGCAAAAACTTTTTTCAAATTTATGTAATCAAATATTATGTATTTTTCCTCCTTTGAGACTTTTATTTCTTAATTGGTCATGAACTTTTGTCTGAGCCACAGATCTGGGGATTTTTTTTTTTTTCATTTTTCCGCAGTTTGCTTGTGAATCACCCATTTATATACCCATTTTGAATTCATCTTGGTTTGTGGGATAAGATGCTATGTGCCAAGAGATTGCCAGACTACTGTCTAGTTTCCTGAACAGTTTTTATCAAATATTAACACATTTTTATTTTAAAAAATAGATTTTTAACACCTTTTATAGATAAGTAAAGACAATAAGATAGAAAGATATGACTTATCCAAGTCATAGAGGTGGAGTGGGGAAAGTGAGTTATTTCCTCTAAGTTGAGATCTTTGAATTAATCAAATATTGTTCCTGTACTGATTTGTCTCTCTGTATTATATAGTTAATATATTCCTTTGATCAACCACTCCATTTCTTACACAGTAGCATTTTTTTTAAATGACTGCTTTGTAATAAAGTATGAAATTTGTTACTGCTGAATGTCCTAGGAAGGAATTGTAGAAGTCACTTAGTCGGCCTACACATTTTATACAAAACATTCCATGAAGCAACAGTGTTTGATTTGGATTTCTTCCTGTACTACCAAAGTTAAAATGTAAAGGGCTTGAATTAACTCAGAGTGAAGTATTTATTATAAACACCAGATGGCAGTCTACTTGAACCAGTTGGTCCAAAATTACCGTACTTGTGAAATATCCCAACTTTTTAGCAGGCTGATCAAAACCAGATATATAAGGTGACCAAGTTTCCTTGCCAAAATGGTGCTTTGTGGCATTAATCTTTCCCTTTCTGTAAGCAGCCATCATGACTTCAAAGGCTCTTTCATCTTTTTTTCCTCAAATAGCACTATTTAAGAATCTTAACAATATTTAAAATTGTATTTGTTCTACTTGTTGAACACTGGCTTTTATTCTTTGGAAGTAGTCTCAATTGTTCTTTTCATGCACCACATTAATTTAAAAACAATATGTGGATCATCTAATTTAAAATACTTTTTTTCATAAGAGCTTTGGATATTGTTATTATACAATTAAGAAGGACAATAACATCTTTAGAAGTGACAATTAACTGTCAAAAGTGATAGAAGCCTGGGTGAAACCCTGAGAGAAAATTAAGAGAACTTCTCAGAGAAGACTTGGAGAATTAACTGTCATGAAGAAAATGTCTATGAGGGACTCAATGAGTTTGCTGTCAAATTTGAGAGAGTCTAAAGGGATTTTTAGAGAAAAGTGAGTTTAACTGTTATGATGAAAAAACTCAGAGGGGAATTCCTAAATCTTTCACTAACTATCTAAAATAATTATATTGATGGCAGAAGTTACAGAGAATTAATAAGGTAATGACTTAAATGGCCCACCAGGTAGATTGATGGACCCGGAAAGAGGAAATCTTAGACTCTGATCCTGATTCAAAGAGTTCTTTTGTATATGACTCTGAGGTAATTACTTAACCCCTTACAGTCTTAGTGTCATCATCTGTGAAAGGGCAATAATAACAGCACTTGCTTTATGGGGTTGTAACAAAGATCAAATGAGATACAACATGTAAAATGCTTTGCAAACCTTATTTTGCTATATAAATGCTATTATTGTTGTTGTTATTATAGAGTTGTTAAATCTAGATTAAGAGTTATCTATGTTTCAAATCATGTGCTGCAATTCTCCTGTTTTCTTCAAGTTTTTTCTCTTTATTGATCATGATATTTTGTCTTTGACATCTCATCTGTTATCTATTCCTTCAGAATGATGGCTGATCCCCCAAACTTGCATATCCCTTCTTTTGAACAGAAAGACACAGAGACATGACATTACCTTAGAAGGTGTTCTCTTAATGTTCAAACTCTCCTAAGACTGGCATTCCCAACTCTCACTAAAAATATGTACTTCTTTCTAAGTTATGCAACAATAAACCCTCCTTGAATTTAAGCTTTGTTTTATTTTGTATTTTAAATCCCGCCCTCCTACAAAAGTCCCATTCTTCTGTACCTTATATTCTTGTACTGATGTTATCTCCATGCTATTCACCAAAACAATTGATAAGGATACAGATTCCTTTTGTCCTTCATCCTCTCCCACTTGACATTTATTTACTCACTTTAATTTTGTCACACAAAGTATTTTACTTCACCTGTAACAATGTTGGAAGATTTTATCCAAGGCACATCAGTTCTACTCCTTTAACAAACTTTTTTTTCTTACTGTAAATATCAGACCCATACTTTCTGATTGTGTGCTTAAAAATAAGTCTCCAGATGGCCAATTAAAAAAAAAAAAAACTCATAAGTTTCTCTTTCCATCTTCCTTTCTCCTTCTTCTCCTATCTCCATTCTTCTTTCTGTCTCTATCTCTGTCTCTCTTCACACACTCACACACTTAATAAATTCAGTGGGAAAACAAATGAACTTATCTATCCTTTAATGGAGATAAGTATCTATACCTATTTTTTTTTTTCTTTTCTTTTCCTTCCCTCCATGATCTTCTTTGTGGATGGGGTAAGGGTGGGGATCACAATAACTCCTTTCCCTGTAAACGTGAGGTTCATGAAAATTAGAGAAGAGGAAGAACTTTTACTCCTATATGAATTGAAAAAAAAAAAAAAAAAAAAGGAAAGCACTATGATTTTTCCAGTTATTAGCCACATCTTCATGAGAATTGAGGCACTTCATAGCCATTCAAGACTTTCTGATTGAAAATGATTGTGGTGTTTTTGTTGTTGTTGTTTGTTTGTTTGTTTGATTTTTTTGTTTGTTTGTTTTGTTTTTTGTCCACATGGTCATTAGTTGAAGCTAACTGCTTGGCTCAATGTTGCTCCTTTATGGACCCAAGTTCCAACACTGATAAATCTCTCAAAACATAACCATTGATCCTTTGTTCCTGTTGTCTTTGCTGTAGACAGATAAGGCTACCTTAGGGTATTATTGTTTTAGGGTCAACACTTTTTAGACTCTCTCCAATATTATTTCTTTTTTTGTTTCAACCTCACCTAAAATAGGATCAGAGGATTGAGGTAGGATCTATTAGACAAATTCAGGGAAGTAAAATTTCCCTTAGGACTCATATAGATGAGTAACGTGAGGTCTGATGTCCAAGATTCTTCAGGCAATAAGTAACAGAACAGTCATTTGAACTCTTTTACACTAACTCCAAATTCAGTGCTCTGCCTAGTTTTAATTCCCTTAGAATGTCTGACCGAGCTCTTAATGCTGATACATAGTGAAATCAACACAGGTGACAGGACAAATTCAAGCTTTCTTTCTGATCAGACTGGCATTTAAAAAAAATTCCACTGAGCAACCAATTAATCAAATGCATACTTTGGTCTGCATTTGAGATCAACCTTGCTACAATGTCAATACCTTTCATTGAATTACTCACATGTATAATTCAAAAGGAAAACCAAAAATTTCTACCCATCTCATAATGGTATTGGTGGGATATTAGCCAAATGTAGAAATTAAAGAAGATAAACTGTTCAGTGTCCAGAAATTAAACCAAACTATGCATAGAAAATAATGAATAGCATAACCACTCCCTGGGGCACAAGAGTTCATTTATTCCTATAGCCACTTTGACTCCAGAGTGGTTTCTGAATTTTGTTCTAATATGTTATTAGTGATAATGATTATTTGACATATTGGGAGCCTGATCTTGTTTTATATTATACTCAATAACTAAAAATGGTGAATTTCTTTTTTATACCTAACCTATTTCCTGAAATAATGCAAGTAAAAAGTGAAGCATTCCCATTAGCCTATGACAGATTTAGAGCAGTTGAGTGGAAAAATCCTTTCTCTAAGATCTAATTCCATTCTTATATATAAATAGCTTTATAAGCTTGGGGGCAAAAGTGGGAGAGGTCATATAATGAAAATGTTATTATCTTTGGTGACTGTGAGTCATATTTTGATTTGGATTGGCCTTGGAAAAATAATTTGTCACTGATCTACAACTGGACAAGATTAATTTTAATAATAATAATAATTAGGATTTGTACAGTGTTTAAGATTTGCAACATTCTTTACAAACATTTTCATATTTCATACTAAAAATAATTTTGACAATTATTTTAACCCAAATTTATAGGCATAAGCAGACAATAGGTTGCTTGATCATATTAATGCAATTATTAAATGTCTAAGGCTGGATTTAAACTCGAATCTTCCTGATAGTATATTAAGCACTCAATCTACTATATTGCCTAGGTAGCATCCAGCTCAAAATGTAAGAATCCAAGGAATGAAAGCTATCTCATTCTCAATTTCCTGAGTTTTAAAATAAGAGGATTAATTTAGATAATTTCTAACTTCCTTTCCATCTCTAAGACACTAGGATTGAAGATCATCCCTAGAGTCAACAATTTTAAAATTAAATTTAATTAAAATGAAAACCAGGCCAGTCTGAATTTTTTATAGGTCATGAATCAGCAACTATTCTGTCACATAGTTATAGCCAGGAAAAGAAGGGTACAGAGATATTAAATGATTAGATAAATATAGATATAGATACATATACATACATATATATGTATAATATTCCCCCCAGTTACATTTAGAACATTTTTATATAACTTTTTAAACTTTTGAGTTTAAGATTCTTTCCCTTATCACCACTCTCAGCCCTCATTAAGAAACCACATATGAAGTTATGTAAAACATTTCTATAAAAGTCATGTTGTGAATGAAAAGAGATCTCCCATGCTTAAAAAAAAAAAAAAACTCAAGAAAAATGAATTTAAGAACCGAATATATGTGACAGAAATAGAGAGACAGAAACAGAGACACTTTCATCTGTATTCAGACACAATAAATGTTTTCTCTGAGAATGGATAGAATCTTTTATCATAAGACCTTCAGAACAGTCCTGGATCATTGTACTGTTGAAACTAGCAAAGTCATTTATGGCTGATCATCCCAGAACATTGCTTTTATTTTGTACATAGTACATTCCACTTTACTTGAGTTCATGGAGTAATTTTCAGGTTTTTGCTGAAACCATCCTGCTTATCATTTCCCATACCACAATAATATCACAACATAATCACACATCATAATTCATTCAGCTATTCCCTAATTTATGGGCATCCCCTCAATTTCCATATTATGGCTCTGAGAAGAAAGCTGCTATAAATAGTTTTGTGTATATAGGTCCTTTTCCTTTTTTTTAAACCTCTTTTGGTATTCATGTCTAATAGTGGTATTTTTATATCAATAGATATGCATGACCTTTGGGAATAAATTATATCTTTTGATCCTTTATCAATTGGAATATGGCTCTTATTTTTTATAAATTTGTCTCAGTTCCCTTTATGTTTGAGAAATGAGCACTTATCAGATAAACTTAATTTAAACTTATTTTTACAATTACTAATGCTAATTATATTTACCCCCATTTGTTTTATTCTCTCTCTCTTCCCAATTTGTCCATGATCAAAAGTATTTTGCTACTAATCATTCCCTCCTCCAATATGCCTTTTCTTTTTTTCACCCTCCCTCATTCCCATTTCTCATTTTCCTCATATTTTCCAACAGGATAAGTATTTTCTCCTCTTTGGACCAGTTTTGATGACAGTAAGGTGCATTCACTCACCCTCTCTTCCCTCAGTTCCTCTCCATTGTAAAAGCTTTTTCATACCTCTTTATATAGCAAATAATTTATGCCATTCTTCTTTTCCCTTTTCCTTTCTCCAAGTACATTTCTTTCTAACCCTGTAATATAATTTTTAAAGTTATTATTCTTTCATAATCAACTTATACCTGTGCCCTATATACTCCTAAAACTGCCGTTACAATAAGAAAATTATAATAATTTACAAGTAGCATTCTCCCATGTAGGAATGTAAACAGATTAACCTAATGATATCACTTACCTTCTTATATTTTTCCTGAGTTTTAGAAAATCAAATTTTCTATTTAGCTCTGGTCTTTTCATCACAAATGCTTGAAATTCCTCTATTTCATTGAATTTCCACTTTTTCTCCTGAAGGATTATAATCAGTTTTGCTGGGTAGGTGATTCTTGGTTGTAATCCTAGATACATTGCTCTCCAGAACATTATATTTCAAAACATCCAGTCTTTTAAAGTAGGTGCTAAATTTTGTGTTATCCTGACTGTGGTTCCACTCTACTTAAATTGTTTTTTTTTTTTCCCTAGATGCTTGCACTATTTTCTCTTTGATCTGGGATTTCCAGAATTTGGCTGTCATATACCTGGATATTTTCATTTAGAGATCTCTTTTAGGTAATAATTGGTAGATTCTTTTAAATTTTATTTTACTCTCTGGTTAAAATATCAGGAGAGTTTTCCTTGATAATTTCTTGAAAATGATTTTCAGGTTCCTTTTTATCACAATTTGCAGGTAAAGCATTAATTTTTTCTTAAAATTATCTCTCATGGATCTATTTTCAAGGTCAGTTGTTTTTCCAAAGATATATTTCATGTTTTCCCCTATTTTCATGTCTTTTGCTTTTGCTTTATTGTTTCTTAATTTCTCATTGTCATTTTACCTCTATTTGCTTAAAATTCTAATTTTCTTTTTTTCCTTCCTTTGTTCCTTCCTTTCTCTTTCTTTCTTTTTTCCTTTCTTTTTTCTCTTCCTTCCTTCCTTTCTTCTTTCTTTCTTTTTTTCTTTCTTCCTTCCTTCCTTCCTTCCTTCCTTCCTTCCTTCCTTCCTTCTTTCTTTCTTTCTTTCTTTCTTTCTTTCTTTCTTTCTTTCTTTCTTTCTTTCTTTCTCTGAGGCAATTAGTATTAAGTGACTTGTTCAGGGATACACAGCTAGGAAGTGTTAATTGTCTGAGACCAGAACCTAAGACTCAGGTTCTCCTGACTTCAGGACTGGTGCTCTATCAAAATTCTAATGTTCAAGGAATCATTTCCCTCATTGAGCTTTTGTACTTCCTTTTCTATTTGACCAATTTTGCTTAAAGCATTCTTCTCCTCATTAGCTTTTTGTATTTCCTTTAGCACTACTCTCAATTCTCATTCTAAATTTTCCACTATGTATCTTACTTGATTTTCAAAATCCTTTTTGAGCTCTTCCATCTCCTGAGACCAATGCTTATTTTTCTTCGAGGTATTGGATGGAGGAACTTTGATTTTATTATCATTTTCTGATGGTGTGTTTTGATGGTTCAATAGTCAGAAACTTTTTCTGTTAGCTGCTCATTTTCCTAGCTTATTACTTGGCTTTTAATTCTTTTTAAAAGTTTGTTTCCAGGGTGGAGTGTGCACTGTACCAAGCTTTGATAGTTTTGTGCAGATATTTTCAGAGATTTTTCTAGGGACTTAACTACAAACCCTCTTTTCTGCCCTTAAATTGTTGGGAATATCTCTCCCATCACTTTGGCTGTAATATCTAATGTGCTAAAGCAACAGAATCCTTCTTCAGTGCTAATAAAGAGACCTCCTTGTCAACTGCAGTCCCGAGGAAGTTTTTACTTCCATCATTGCCTCACTCCAACTTTTAGTTTGCTGGTTTCCCAAGGGCTCTCATTCTACTGACAAAATTTCCCCCCCAATCTTCAAATTCATTTTTGCTGCATCTGGGCTGTGAGAGCTAGAAACTGCCTCTGCTGCTGCTGACACCAGGACTGGGGCTGGAGCCCAGGTTGTGCTGGTGTGGTCTGTGCTAGGACCACATCCTGGATTCTCACTCTCCACTGACCTTCCAAGTCTACACAGGTGTCTCCCAGCCAAGAAATCTAGAAAAGACCAGAACCACTATGAATTCCATAATCCTACCTTGCTGTTGCTGGGATTGAGCTGGGCCTGTGCTGTGGCTTCCTCTGGGATGCCGGACTCCCACCCTTGTTCCACTTTTCTGCTGATATTCCAAGTCCTCTTTGGTGTCCCTTGGCTGAAAGGTCTGCAAGTTACCAATACTGTCATTGATTCAGAGGTCCCTAAATCAATTGAGTTGTGACCAGGTCAGGGCTGTGCTGGCAAGACCTGCACTGGGATTGCATACTGGATTCACTCTCTGGTTTCACAGATTCTTCCTGCTGACCTTCTAAGTTGTCTTCAGCTAGAAAATATTCTACTCTATGTTTTGGGGTATTCTAAATTTTGTTTAATTCTAAAATTTGCATAGAGTCATTATTTACAGGAATTTGGAACAGATTGGATGAAAGGCTGGGTGAGTTTTTATCTTTACTCCATCATCTTGCTTCCACTTCTGCACTTTAAATTTGAAGATGATACTATTAAGTGTCTCATTCTCTGGATATCTAATTATGACTGGTAAATTATTGTTTAGCATCATCATCATCTTTCCTATTTATTGAACATCTGCTATCCATGTGGCAGTGAAATAAGTAGTCAGAGCTGTAGTCTTTTTCACAGTAGCTGGCCACTGAATCTGGCCTCAGGCCAATAGCTCATGTTTCCACATTGGATTCTTTCTTCTCTTTCTATTCCACTTGTGGGTGATGGTGCTTATATAATAGCTTTATGTCTTTAAGCTTTTCTAGTCACTGTGATTTTCCTTCAAATCTAGGGAACATTACTTCTTTATGGCTAACCTTATGCTCCCAGTACAAAAACTCTTTAATGCTACTCGGTTTTTGTTTTTTTGTTTTTTTTTTTTTATTTAGAAAATGTTAACTGTGTTGATGGCTGTTATTGAATAAATAGAGACACATGACTGCATGACACATACTTTAACCCTACTGGTCAATTCAAGAAAGGCTATGCTGATATGGTTAACTCTCACTTATTTGTGGGTGGATTATCCATTTTTATGTGTATTTCTCAATTTTACTGATAATGATTAGCTCCATTTCCAGTGGCTGGGGAATACTCCCTTAACAGAATATTTATTCATAAGATCCCTGGATCATAGATTTAGAGCTAGAAGAGATTTTTAGGGGTCATCTAGTTTAACTCTACTTTAATTTTATAGATGAGAAATCTGAAGCATAGACAGGTTAAATTACTTGTTTAAAGTCACAAAGGTAGTATGTGGCATATCTAGGATTTGGATGCAGATGAAGTTACTCCAAATTCAGTACCCTTTCTGTTGGATTATGATACCTTTCTTGGAAAGGAAGGGGTTTCTATATGAGAACAATGAAAGGAGATGAACAAAATTACAACACGTAAAGCCACAATCCTAATAAGAGAGGTGAACAGTTTAAGTCACCTTATTCTGAGGACCAATAAAAATTTAAGTCATGATTTGAGAGTTAAATAGTGAGGCTAGGACAAGAGTGACATATTAAACAAGCCAGTGTTCATAAAGTGAAGTGCTGAGATCAGGATGCAAAATTAGGAAAATAATGTCAGCTTGATTTTGTTTGAACATATTAGCTACAGGCTAATACTTGCCAGTTAGGATTTCATTTTCTATTCAAAGTACAATAAGTGAAAAACTCAGTTATGTTCAATTCTGTGAAGAAAAAAATATAGATTCCCATGTTACCCAATCGTAGAAATACAGAATTCCCTCAGCCACCCTCCATCAAAATGGTTGTGTTCATGAATCCTGGTTCTATTATTAAGCTAAATAAAACTTATTTTATTTTAAAAGACATATCCTTCTTTAGGAAAGATAGAAATAAACATGAAATCAAGCTAGTTTAAGATCTCATTTTATGGATGAAGAATCTAGGATACAGGGAAGATTAATACATTTTTGAATGTCCCAGAATTAGTAAGCACAAGAAGCAAGTTTTGAACATAGGCTTTACTGCTCCTAAATTGGTGCTTTTTTGTTTTTGTTTTTCTACTGTACCAAAGCATTTCTGTAATTTTCTGTCTGTAAAGACAATAGTCTTTGATATATTTCCTCTGTTATGTGGTTTATAATTTTGCCATATTTATTTATAGATTCATAACATTCTATGGCCAACTACCCATTTTATATATGTATATATACATGTATTTGTGTAGGTATATGTGTATTTTTGTGGCCAACCTGCTGATCAAATTGATTTTTTTCTATTATCAAAGATTTATATTTTTTATAATCATATAACTATATAATCTTATGTTTCATATACCTTTAAATCTGACCTTATGACTCAGTCATCTAAGTTCACTCCATTATCAACACTTAATAAATAGATTGCAGTTATGCCTGTAAGTTTCTCCAAAAGCTAAAGATACTTCATAGTATTCAACCCAACACAGAAATTTTTTTCTGAATACTGAGTTGTTAAGGAGTGGGTTTTTATATTGGCATTGGATCTAATTGTCTAATCCACATCCTTCTACATTAAACTAAGCACCCCGGTTGCCAAAGTAGATCTCAAATCTGGTCCAGTATTATCTACAACTGTCAAGATTAAATCCACCCAAATCTGAGTTTCTAATGGAAATGCCCCCTAGAGAAACATTATCCCAAAGTCAGGGAGAGGCAGGAAACCTGAGGCAGAGATTTCGCCTTCAGGGTTGTATAACTTTATTCTGCGTTTAATGTGGGGTTTAAAGCTCCTGCTGTTTGATGGGTAGTGTTCGACTCCTGAGCAAGAATGTGCTGCACATCGGAAATGAGGAGCGGTGAGAATTCCATTCCCTCTCCCGTCACATTAGCGCCAGGACTCACTCTTCAAATGTTTCCTGCTGGCTCCCAGCGAGCACAGGAAGCAATGTTCTGGTGATTAAGCAGCAATATCGTTATAGGAGCCAAATGAATAATCATTGTGTTAATGAACTTTATCTTAGAAAAGATTAGTTTTTTAATGTTAAGCCTCTTGCAGTATGAAAGAGAAAATGGATTTCCATTTCATTTAATCAACCTGAAGATGTTCATCATCTCTACAATTTCATTTCCGAGCAGTGAACATTTCCCCGAGTCTTCCCATGCCGAGACTTCAGTGGGAGGCTGGCAGATCTCTTTGATGGGTCAGACAAATTCTCTCCAGTAGTAAAGACATAGAGCCTTTCTGCCAGAGGTGATTTCCCTTAACAATGTCTGCCTTTGATTGGATAGATTAGCTAGTAACAAGTAACATACTGTTCAATAATTAGTAGTAACAATGCAACTGTCTGAAGATCACAGAGGTAAAGCTGGAAAGTACATTAGAAATTGCCATGTTCAGATTTCTCATTTGGCCAATGAAGAATTTGAAGACTGGACAGATCAAATGATTCTCTTAAGGTTATGCACTTAGGATATAACAGCCCTGGGATCTGAATAAGGCTCTTCTGATCCTATAGTCATTTTTTTTCCCCACTGAGACCTATTACATTTTATGAAACAATTTTCATCACTCTCTGGAAAATGGAAGTGTTTTTACTAAATATTAAACATAAACACAGATATATACATATATACATATTCACACGTGTGCATATAAATGGATGTGTATGGATATATAATAGAAAAAATACATATATTCATATATGTGTATATACACATCTGCACATATGTATATCTGCATATGTGTATGCATGTGGTTGTGAAAACATACATCTGTTTATACTGCTAGAGAGACTATGATCAGGTCAGGGAGATATCCCCTGGGATAGGGGCTTTAGGGTTTCAAAGAAAACAGTACAAAATATATTACAGAGAATAGACAGACAAAAGTTTATTTTTCAGTAGTTTAAGAAAGGCAATAAAAATAACTTGGAACAAATAGAGACTCCCAAATCACAGAATGATAGTATTGTAATGATAGATAATATCTAGTCCAACAAGTACTTAATGTGGTGAACAGGAATCCCCTTCTCCAATATCTTTGAGAAGTGTGTGAATGAATAAGTTAATGAATGATCTAAACACATACTCTATACTAGGAAGTTTGCTATAAATTGGATATAAAAATAAAGAGTGAGATATATCCTATCCTCAAGAGAGTTATATTCTAACAGGTATCTATATAACATAGTTCTGGGTTTGAAGTCAGAAAGACGTGTCCAAATTCAGTTTAAATACTTCCTAGCTTTGTGACCCTGAACATATAACTTAACTCTACCTCAGTTTCCCCAACTGTAAAATGGGGATAATAATATCTGCTTCTCAGAATTGTCATGATGATTGCATGTCAACATATTTATGAAGTACTTCATAGTTTCTTGCACGTAGTATAAATCCTTCAAAAGGTTTATGCCTTCCCATCCACCTGGTGGTCAATATATTCATGTAAAATAGAATGTTGTCAAATAAATGCAGTTTTTCCTTTTTGTCTGAAATGAGTTAAGCATGCAGAGTATAGTGATAAGGGTGACAAGTTATACAGCCTTTCCAAAAGAGGTACTAGTATTGATTTGATTAAACTTCTGTGAATAAAAGGTGGAAAATTTGAGGTAAGAAATTACTTGTTAGAAGGGATAAGGATACTAGAGCATGGTAAAGGCAAAGAGCTTGATAGGTTGTGAAGCATGGTCTGCATTCAATACCTGACTATATATTAGTGGGCAAACTTCATCATCAATCAGAAGAGTTTGATCCTAGAGAACCAAAACTGTTAGACTAAGTGAAGTTATCATCTAGCTTTTGTAAATAAACTTCTAATGATTGTAAACTTGCTAACTCCCAAGGCCACGTACATTCATTTTAACATCTCTCATTGTTGAGGGTTGTTTTTTTTTACATTGAATCACTAAAAATATGTTTGTTGCCTTTATTTTATTAGTAATTGTTCTGCCCCTGAAATGGGCAACACAGCCAAATCCCCTTTCTACTTTAAAGTCATTTGAAAACTTGAAGAGAGATGTCATATTGTCATATCTCCTATAAGCATTTTCTTCCCCAACCTAAATATCTCAATTTCAGTCCATTGCTTTTTTAATTTTTTATTTATTTTTATAAAGAATGCTTTTACTCACAAGTCTCTCACAATCCTATTATCTTTTTATGGGAATCATCCAATTTTTAACAATATCTGTGTCTAAAAAATCTTTGAGACTTATAGGAGAATTTTAATTTGATGCAACTCGATTTTAAAGAAGAAATTCAAGGGATTAAGTTATCCACGATCACATAGATTATAAGTGACAGAACTAAAATTAAAATCCAAGTTTCTGACTTCAAAACCAATGCTCTTGCCACCATAATATGATCTTCTCTAATAGGTATCACCAAGAACTGAATATAAGTAAGCTATTATTGATAGACAGATAGACAGACAAACAGATCTAGATGTAAAGGCAAAGCAGTGAGAAGCTAAAAATCTCCTTTAATTTACATTTTAAAAAAAGATTATTGTTGTTTTGTATTTCTGTATTCCACATCAAATCATGTTGACCTTGAAAGTTCTTAAAAATTCCACATTTCTTGAGCCATCTGTATCTGGAGAGAAGAATTTGAAGACTGAATATGGATCATAAGCTAGTATTTTTTCTTTTTATTGTTGTTTGCTTATTTTTTTCTTTCTCATTTTTCCTTTTAATCTGATTTTTCTTCCATAGCATAATAAATGTGGAAATGTGTTTAGAAGAATTTAAAATGTTTTACATATTGGGTTGCTTGCTGTTCAGGATAGGAGAAGGGAATGGAAACATTTGGAACAAAAAGTTTTGCAAGGATAAATGCTTAAAACTATCTTTGCATGTATTTTGAAAAATGAAGTACTACTATTATTTTAAAATTCCACATTTCTTTTATTTGAACAATTGTCACCAGATCTAGCTTTCTAAATGGAAGGGAACTCTGAAGTCAATAGTCCAAATATTTATTTTCAGAAGAGGAAAATTAATTCCACAAAGTTGAAATGACTTGACCAAGTTCATCAAGGTTGTAAGTGATGCAATAAATCTAGGTATGTCTATGCCATATTTGTTTTGTGTTTTAATCCAACCATAAGAGATTTTGCATATTTCTATTAATTTTCAACTTATTAGATTCCTCCCATTGTTGTAGTCTTTTTTGTCTTGACTCTGTCATCCAATGTGTTAGCTATCCATGTTGAATACATGGTATAATAAATTTTGCAATAATACTTGATTTGGAAATTTTAATTTGTTCCAATGTGATTCATATTTTGTTGTTTGGTTGTTGTTGTTGGTTCTTTTCCTGAGCATTTGGCATTTAGGGTTAAGTGACTTGCTTAGGGTCACATAGCCAAGAAATGCTAAGTGTCTGAGGCCAGATTTGAACTTTTTTTTTTTTTTTAACCTCTTAATAGCCTTGCCAAACCTCTTGTTCCAATTTTTCACCTCTTACCCCACACCCCCTCCCCCAGATGGCAGGATGACCAGTAGATGTTAAATATATTAAAATATAAATTAGATACACAATAAGTATATATGACCAAACCGTTATTTTTGCTCTACAAAAAGAATCAGACTCTGAAATATTGTACAATTAGCTTGTGAAGGAAATCAAAAATGCAGGTGGGCATAAATATAGGGATTGGGAATTCAATGTAATGGTTTTTAGTCATCACCCAGAGTTCTTTCTCTGGGCGTAGCTGGTTCAGTTCATTACTGCTCCATTGGAAATGATTTAGTTGATCTCGTTGCTGAGGATGGCCAGGTCCATCAGAACTGGTCATCATATAGTATTGTTGTTGAAGGATATAATGATCTCCTGGTCCTGCTCATTTCACTCAGCATCAGTTCATGTAAGTCTCTCCAGGCCTTTCTGAACAGATTTGAACTTGAGGTCCTCCTGACTTCAGGACTGCTGCTGCTGTTTGGTTAAGATGACTCTTCATTATTTTATTTGGAGTTTTCTTGACAAAGATACCGAAATGGTTTGCCTTTTTCCCTCTCCAGGTCATTTTACAGATCAGGAATCTGAGGCAAACAGGGTAAGATGACTTGTTCAGGCTCACACAGTTAGTAAGTATCTGAGGATAGTTTTGAACGAAGACCTCATGACTTGTCTTAGCACTTTATTCACTGTGCAATCTAGTAACCTCTAGCTTTATATTAGGAATTTTTTTTTTTTTTTTTTGTGGTTGTTTTTTGTTTTTTAAGCAACAGTGGAAATTTTGAATTGGCTTATGCATCAATTCTTAAAGGAGAAACAGGTAGGATTCTGCAAATTGCACCATTTCACAATTAATTAAAAATTGTAACTCTTTTGACATCCATTTCCACAAATCAATGTCAGGTCTTTGTCCAGATAGAGTCTCTTACACACACACACACACACACACACACACACACACGTGCCATTTTGTAAACACATATGCCATTTTGTAATAGAGCTATCAGCAATTTTAATAAGTATGGTTTTTGTTTATTTAACTCACACCATAGATGAAATTGTTAAACATAAAATGACCAAAAACATGCCTCAGGCATACCTCAATAAGGGTATCCTTCCTAACTGACCTGCAGCTATTAAAGACCATTTTTTTGCATTGGCTCCTGCAAATGATCCTGATATAATTGTTCTGCCATCTAGTTCATCTATCTCCAACATTACTTTAGAATATTATGAAAAGCTTTATCAAAGGGTTTTCTAAGATTTGAGTAAATTATATCTAAAGCGTTTTCCAGACTTATCAGTTAAATAATTACAAAACATAACACAATAAATGAACTAAAGAAGTATGATATGACCTGTTTCTGAGGAAGTCATGCTAACTCTTGGTGATAGCCACTTAAAATTCTCAAAGCACCCCATTTAAAAATTTATCACTATGTGAATCTATTTGTTTTCCCATTACTGTGAGTATTCCATTTATGAGAAAAATTGAGACCCATTCATTCCTATGATACATATCCGGCAGAAGATCTACTACCCTATATCCTACAGTCATTCTTCTGGATTATAAAGCATTTTGTTGTTTCTAATGTAGTTCCCAGATTATATATTTGTCATATCTCTATGCTGTAGAATAGCCAATCTAACTTTTTTTTTTTTTAGATCATACATATTATTGATATCATTTGGGCAATGCTTTGTGTTCCTCCAAGTTAGTAATATATTGAAGTTTGCTGTCTATCTGTTTTTTAGTTGTCTGTTGTATCACCTGAAATATTGATTCTTTGAAAAATATGGTATTCTATGACAGAATCAAGCCAATATTGATTTTGAAAACTCAAGCTTTGAAGACAGGAACAAAATGGGATCATTGAAAACATTATATAATTTCCCCAAAGTAATCCACTCTGCTCACTTACTTTCATTCAATCCTCACCTCAGGCCACTATTGTACTACAGTGACATTCCTAACACTGAAAGAACATTTAGATGGGCTAATCATCCAAATGCATGCCATAACTAGTCAATTCTAAATTATTATTTTTAACTTGTGTACCTTAATTTTGAGTGATCTGAAATTTCCCAACACTTTAATACAGAATGCATAGAACAAATGGTTGTCATGTAGGTCATGTAATTTAAAAACTTGTAGCCTACAGCTACAAAAAAGCACCTACTGAGTACTTAATAAAGCATGACTTGGAGGTTAGAATTATCTATCAGAATCTTGCTATATATGCACTGACAGATCACAAATCGCCATTTAACAAAATTGTACCCCAACATATCTTGAAAAAGCCACCCCCAGAAAATGATATTGAAACACGCCCATGATAATAGACTAAACTATTTTCCACAGTTGTCTCCTGGTACTTGTGATCCATAATTATTTAAGAATAGTCATTTTAATGTAGGACACTATACCAAAAATCATAATCTTCAAGCAGCATGCAATGAAAACTTCTAAAATATAGAGACTTAAAAGAGGAGTCCAAAATCATGTAGGAATAGTTCAAGGTACATCTAATCCCTGGGGTCCTGTGTGGTAATGAAGTTTTACCTATCAGTAAGCCATTACTGTTAAGTGCATACATATGACTATGTTTATTCAATTATACAAAGTGATTTCCCCCTATACAGTGGATCACAACATTATAGAAAGAGAGTTTTAGTGGCTTATCTTAGAACCATATGTTTCTGAATCATATTTAAAAAATAAAAATGAGAAGATCAAAATAATAAGAGAGTTTTCCATAGTGACTCTAAAGCCTATTTCAAAGCTAAAAAGATCTGAGTTTAAATATTGACCCTGACATATGTTGATTATGTGATTGGAATAGTTGCTTAATTTCTCAGTGTCCTGAGAAAACTCTCTAGTGTTCTAAATTTCATATCAGGCACTGATCTATATTCATTAAGGGAGTTTCCTTCTTAGAGTTCCCAATTTCAATGAAATGATGTCTTGTGAAATAAAAAGAAGAATAAAAAGATGATAGTACATAGAATAATATTATATGATATGAAATGACCTAACATGACATGGTAATATAGGTTAAATAAGAGGATATGATGTGTCATAATATGCAATATATTATGTGATATAATAAAATGATTTAATATAATGCATAATATCTTAAGGAACATTCAAACTATAAATCTATGGCTTCATTGAGAAGAAAAAAATTGGCAGACTTTGGAAATAATGGAAGATTGGAGTCAAGTAAAAATTACATTTCCTAAAATGAATGGAAGCAGTAGAAACGATAGATTCTATCATATCTGTTTTCTCTGAAAGGTTTTGTTTTGTTTTTAAATGAGCTCTTTTCAGGGATCTCCCTCCCACAAATAGCTGCTTCTCAAAATACTTTTTCTCCAAACTCCTCACCATTTACTTTCTTAACCTGAATCTCAATTTATTTCTCTGAAGCAACTCTAAGCTACCTGCTTCCATAGATTACTTCTTGTCCTTGTGAGAATTTGTAACACCTCCCAATTTGAGTCATCTGGCAGGTTAATCCATCTCTTCCTCCTTTCCAACTATCACTAAATCAATATAGTTTTTTTTTCTATTAGTTTTATGGAAATTCCATTCAATTGCTATTTATTAAAACCTATTAAGCATATAGCCAGTACTCTTAATATTAGTGGAAATATAAGTATGAATCTCAAATGAATGAAGAAAAGATAGAAAGATTCAATATTAGGATTACTGGAGGCTTTGAAATAGATCATCCTTTAAAGCAGATGGGAGAATGCTGCTGAAATAAGGGAGGTCAAAGGAAGATTATGCTGTCACTTTAAAATATGTGCTATTTTGCTTGATTGTAGCTTCTGCACTGGTCTTTTATAAGCTTCTGTGATCTCAGAATGAGACTATGTTTTAAGACAATAAGTTGACTACTCTTTAGTTACTCTGCAAAGATTCTTCACTTTTGAGCTGTAATAGGATACTATATTTTCCTTTGATATTGCAACTTCGTTTTTACTTCTTCATGGACCTAAAAAAACTATTTTTTTTTAAGAATTGAACTTCCACAGCAATGTTCTTCTTTGATGTTGGGAAGTATTCTGGAAAGGGTTTGACATTTCTCCATGGTGACATTCTTTTAGCAATAAGTGGAGGGGTGTCTGATGAGAGGATTTCATTAATATAGTTTGTTTCAAATATGGTCCAAAAAGAAATGGCATTAAGGCTTAACTTTCAAAGATAACTAGGTCAATGAGTGAAAACACTCTGATTATTTGTGGTAAGGGACACATGGGCATCATTTAAAACTAAAATCCATAGACAAACCCTGACATTAATCTAAGACAGTAGCATTAATATCTGCTTTCCTCATTAGCCAAAGCTTTTTTTTTTTTTTTTAACAAGTATTGCTGACAAGTAGAACAGTGGGCTAGTTATTTGGGTTACGTCTCCCTTTATTTCGTTCATCAACTCAAAATAAGAGAGATTTTTCCCAGAAAGACCTAGTAGAAAGGGAAAAGGGAGAAACAAAACATCTAGATAACACATTAACCAGAAAAGTCAAAAGGAGTAATCAACATTTGACTTTAAAATGTCAATTAAGTGGCCCAATCAGGCTAAAGAATTTGTAGTTATAGCTTTTGAAAGGAGAGCATCATGAAACATATAATTAACTCCTGCCCCCAATTGCCACAAAAACACATATTTAACTCACATAGACCAGGTTCAATTTTGGGCAATTCTTTTAAATATTCTCTATAGGCTTAAGTATCTACTACTGAGAATAACATAATTCATTTTCTGTCTAATATATCCTATATTCCATAAAAATTGGGAAATAAAAATGAATTTAGGATATCTTTTTTTTTTTAATCTGACAGAAAATTTAAAAGTGCTAATGAGTGAACTTCAGAATAGTTATAAAATTCTCTTCCTTCTTTATTGGGTCTTTTGTCTTCCCAGGGCTTCATATAGTCTATTAGAATTATAATGACATTCCAAATATTTTCCACCATTTCTGGGAAAAATATGTATAAATATATGGCATATTTCATCTTCTTTGAAACCTACACAGTCCATATGACTCACAAACATCAATGAATTAATTTGGTTTAATTGATTCTCTACATCATAATTCTCATCTTTATTGTTCCATCTTTTCCTCTACATAACTGGTGATGGGTCTTTCTATCATTCTATGCCTCAGTCTGGCTGTGACATCTCCTTCAGTGCATCATAGTTATTTTGTCTTTCCTCATCAGTCTTTATTTCTATTTGACCCCAGAAATTAATGGGAAAGATTGTATGATTCTTTGAATAAGAAGTATTAATATGCATGCTGAATCGTTGTTTATATGAGGATTTATAAGTGCCCACCAAGCAGTATTATAGATAATTGCTAGTCTTAACTCAAAGTCAAAATATGGGCCTCATAAGTGGAAAAATGGGAACTAGGAACATGAAGAGTTTAGATCATGTCTAAGATACCTCTCAAAAGGGAAAAAGAGATGAAAGAACTTGAAAATCTGATACACAGGAAATATTATGGTGTTTCGTTGGCAGAACTGCATTTTTCTTTCTCTTCTCCCTTCCCTTTCAGTTGAAATAGGAAAAGGGTAGGGTCCTGATTGCTTGTGTACCTTAAGATCTGCTCAAGGCAGATTATGGTAATTGATTTAGGTTTATATCAAAAAGTTAATAAAAATAATCTCATTCAGGAGAAAATTATTCTAACCCTTTATCATCTGCTTTTAATGGGTCTGTACCTCTCAATATCTGACATTTCTATACTACTCCCCATGAGTGACTTATTCTGATCAGCATGAAAACATTATGTGGTAAGCATGATAAATACTATTTTTATTGGTTTAGAGATGAGTAAATGAGCTCAGAGCAAAGTTACTATAGCTACAGAAATGGCTGCAGGTAGTAAAACAACTAAACCAATTGTGGTGTATGGATATAATGGAAATAACAAACAATTAAGAGAAATATTCAAAATTTATCTGAATGGAGGAAAATGATTCAAGAAAAGTCAGGAAAATAATATACACAACTATTACAATATGAATAGGAAGAAAAATAAAATGAAATTTAACTACTATGCAATTATTCTGGTCAAATGTGTCCCTGAGGAACAGAAAAGAAGAGTTCAGAGGGAAATAAAATATTATATTTAATATTAGATTCAGTTGATATCTTGCTTAGATTTGTTGAGATGGAATGGTATATTTGAAAATAAAGGTGGTAAATACCAAATGATGATAACTATTCATCCATGTCTATGTTTCTCCCACCTCCATTTATATACCTACCTATCTATTTATTTATATGATAACTCCTCCCTCCCTCCTTTCTCTCTCTCTCTCTCTCTCTCTCTCTCTCTCTCTCTCTCTCTCTTATTTATCAGAACTCACACTAGCTTTCCTGGTGAAAAGCTTCTACTAAATTCTTCTAGCATCCAGATGTATTTTTGCTTCTTGAGAGGCTGGAGAACACTTTTGCTTCATCTCAATTTTCTTTATCATAAGGATCCTTTTTATTTCTGTTTGTCTCAATTTCCTTAACTATAATATCAGGATGATTATAACAGCTACCCTTTAAAAGTGTTAGCACAGAGCTTGGCATATATTAAGTGCTATATAACTACATATTTTTTTTAATCTGAATTTTATAAGTTTACCTGAAGGCACATAGAAGCCAAGAAAAATAGTGCATCATCCAAAATGGACCTGGGCCCATTGCTACAAGGAGATTACATAGTCACACAGTATAAATATATGTACACACACACACACACACACACACACATATAGATAGATATGCATATGTACACACACACACATATATGTATTCTTTATTTTTATGTGTCAAGTTCATTGTATATAGGACAAGTCAATTTGGCAGCCTGTTTACTCAGCTATAAAGGAAAATATTTGGACTATATTATGTCTAAAGTTCTTTCATCTTTATCATGATTCCTCTGAATTCTCAATTCATGAGGAGGAAAGAATGATTACTTGAAGCATGCTAAAATGTCTGGGGATTTGGAAAATTTTCCATAATTAATGATATGGTTTTAGAGAAATGCATTCAACAATCATAAAGAAAAAATATCTGTTGCTCAGCACCCCCACTTAGAAATTTACTAGAATATATTTGACAAAAAAATCACTAACAAATCATTGCTATTGCTTCCTAATTAAAGTTAAAAGAGAGAGAGAGAGAGAGACAGACAAAGAATCTGAATCACATTTTCCCCTCCTGTCTTTTAGGTTAGAATGAGGCAGAATTTATTTGACATTGCTATGGCCTTATCATCTTGACAACCCTCCCTGGGGACTGCTTATTAGTGCTGTGTGCTTATCTTGTCACTTACTCCACAAGTATAGGTCGCTAACAAATAACTAAACCATCAACTCTGCATTAACACTGCCTCCCAAAGAACTTTTGCTTTGCAATCAATAGATGGTTAAAAAACTCAATCATCCAATAATGACAGTGGTCTTTCTTTGGGTGTGCATTCTAGGTATTAAAAAGATACCTAATGCCTTAACACACATACACACACACACACACACACACACACATACACAGAGAGAGAGAGAGAGAGAGAGAGAGAGAGAGAGAGAGAGTGAGTAAATATTACCATCCATGGCAAGTTAGCTTGAAAATTTGGGGAATTTAGATATTGATCCGTAAATGGGCAACATGAATATTGTTACCAAGGAAAGATGTACTTTATTCTCTCTTGACTTTGCACACCTTGTCTCTCTTGAATTCAACTCACTTCCATATGTCAAAACATCACCTTCCAGATGTCATTAGTCTTCTTCAAGAATGAAGGAAAGGACAGCAACAAACACCTATTGTATGCCTGGAGTCCATAAATTTGTCTTTTTCAAAGGTAATCTCTTTTCACCTGATCTACTAAATGGAAGGAAGAAAGAAGGGAGGAAGAAAGCATTTATTAAGTGCTTTCTATATGCTAAGAGCTTCACAGATATTTCAATGAGCTAGTAATTATAATAATTATAAAATTTATATTTTATGAGAAAAAATAGTTTGGTTCTTTTCAGCAAAATTTTATCAACCCCCAAATGATATAAAAATTATAAAATAAATTATGAAGCACTTAACACAGCCCAACCCCCTTTACCCCAGGATTCAGCTATGATTATGGTCCCTATTTTACAATGGCGAGCCCTGAGGTGAACAGAGGTCAAATAAATTACCCAGAGTTACACAATTAATAAATTTTATTGACTAGATTTGAAATCAGATCTTTCTAACTCCAGGTCCAGCACTCTAATCATTGTTCCACAAGCAGATATTGAACAAGTTCTTGTATGTACATGTTCTACTGGCTGAAAGTACATGAGAGACTTTCAGAACTCTTTCAGTTCACCAGGGAACTATTTCATGTTTAAAGGGAGTAATTTTCTAAATTGTGTGGTAGTTGCCTGAACTGACACAGCTTTTGGATGTATTCCCAGAATATAACCCAGTAAGAGTGTACCACAATTACTATGGTCAAGATGGCAAAAGCCAAATTAACCAAAGATATAGGCTCTTAAATAAAAATATAAATGTTTGTAGATGTTAGATGATCTCAGTGGTGACTAAAATATTTAAATCAGATTATTGGAGCAGACATTAAAAAGCTAATTCCCACTGGAATTGACTGACTTGGTAAATTTAGTACTATGGTGGTTATTTTTAATAATAGCTTAGTGGGAAGAACAGGATTGAGCACATGGAATCTAGATTTAATATTGACTTTTCTAAATATGTTAACTTGGAGAGATAGCATGATATAGAGAAAAGAAAAATGAATATGGAGTCAGGTTACCTGAGTTCATATTATAGATCTCTCCCTTAGTAATTGTAACTTTGGGAAAACCACTTAATATCTTTCTATACATATATATATATGTATATACATATATATATATACACATATGCATACATATGTATAATTTCTGTGGTAAAAATTGGACTCAGGATGACACTATCATTTAAACACAGATCAAGGCAAAAAGAAGTGATAATATATAGCAGAATTAAAATATATATGTTAGCCACACCCAAAAAATTTACCAGATTACTTCTACTTAAAGTTTACTTCTCTGAGTCTCACTTTCTTAACTGTTAAAATGATGTAATTGTTTCTATTTAAAAATCTTATAGATATCCTCTGAAGTAGATCTTCTCTAGCTCCGAATCTGTGATTTTATAATCCTATGACTATAATCCAATTGGGACTGAGATTAATTTTACAAATCTCTTATATCACAATGATATAAGAATGACTTGAAGGGAATATGAAGGACTAGATTTCAAAACCAATGTGTCAACATTTATGTTTCTAAGGTGATAACAGAAATTCTTCCCAACATTTCTAGAACAATGCCATATTGTAAGAAATAGGATAATTTCTACAATTCAGAACTGAAGAGTCATTTTGAGGTCGTTAAAATTTTGCTAAAAGGAGACAAATTTTTTTCTTCTCATAAAATATATATTGCATCTATAATTATTTGTATTTGTTAATAGATGAAGTCTATATTTTTATGATTCTCCTGGCTTCTACCTCCAATAGACTTCCTTAGACTGAGAAATTATGACAAAACCTGGGAGAGATAGCTAAGACACTAGATAACAAATAAGAATTCAGAAAGGTCTTGACAGCCTATAACATTTAATTCATTGTAATAAGATCGAATTTAATAGCAATATATGCAAAAACATCCTTTGATTCAAAAATCAATTTTTTATATTTAATAAACAGTGTGTGTGATTTATTACAACAATATATCTGCCAGCTAACTTTAATTCAGTAGTATATGATATCTAAAGAATTTAATGTGATTTTGAGTTGCTGTATGAGAAACATAGTACTCAGATCTATGGAAGTTATAGTTTTCTTTCACTCTGTCCTGCTCTGACACATCTAGAGTTCTGTATTCAGTTATAAGAGACTCATTTTAGGAATGATATTTTTATATTAAAGTTATTATCAGGACAGCAACTACAATGACTTAGGTTATAGTACAATTAGTAGAATTTTATTGGTTTAAAATGGAGAAGAAAAGAATTGGGAGGAAGGGGGAAGATCACTGACTTCAATTATTTCAAGAGTTCTAAGTTAAGAGAGTACTTATTCTGTTTGGCTCCAGGAGGCAGAACTAGGAACAATTATTTTAAGTTTCAAAGAAGCAAATGTATATTTGACATTAGGAGAAATTATCCAGAAATGCAATTTGCTATCCTTGGTGACTTTTTTTTTTCCTCGGGGGGACTCTGCATGTAAATACTGCATGTACTTCTTGTAGGAAATGTTATAGAAATTATTCTTGAATCAGTAGTTCAAGGTAACAAAATAAATGATGTCACGAGCAATACTCCTATAATGTAAAGACTGGATCTAGAATCAGAGGCCATGAGCTCAGATCTCAACCCTGCCTTTTCTGTTTTAGCACTTCAACAAATCACTTAATCTCTCTAGACCATAGTCTCCACATTTGTTTTTTAAATGGCTTACTATGGATAATCTCTAAAACTGCTTCTAGGTCAAAATATTTTTAAATACTCTTTTAAAATTTTAATTTCTAAATTATCTCCACCAACAACCTCCCCTGCTTATTAAGAAGGCAATTAATATTATACATGTAAATATGTGAAGCCTTATAAAATATTTTCACTACTAATCATGTTGGAAAAAAAAAAAAAAAACAAGTTCAAAAGATAAAGTAAGGGAAAAAAATGCTTCAATCTGTACTTAGGTTTCCTCAGTTTGCTCTCTGGAGTAAATAAAATTTTTCATCATGAGTGGTTTGAAATTATCTTGATAATTGTGTTGATCAGATAGCTAATGTATGATCATTATTACAATATTGTTGTTATTGTGTACATTTTTTGGTTTTCTTCGTTTCATTTTGTATCAGTTCAAATAAATCTTCTCAGCTTTTTCTGAAAGCAACCTCTTCATCATTCATTATATCATAATAATATTATATCACAAGTATATGCCACAACTTGTTCAATCATTGCTCAATTAATGGTCATCTCCTTAATTTCCAATTTTTGCACTACAAAATAATCTGCTATATATTTTTGTACATATAGGTTCTATTCCCTTTTCTTCAAACTCTTTGAGATACAAACCTTAGTAGTGCTATTGTTGGTTCAAAGAATATGCAGTTTTATATTCCTTTGGATACTGTGCCAAATAGTTCTCCAGAATGTTTTTTCCAGTCCACTAGCAGGGCATTAATTTCCCATTTTTCCTCACATACCCTTTAGAATTCATCATTTTCCTTCCCCACATTAACCAGTTTCATAGATATGGATGGGTACTTTGCAGTTCTTTTCATTGGCATTTCTCTAATTCTTATTGATTTAGATTAGTTCAAAATTCTATATGTTTGTAGCTAAATTAATCACATGGACTGATTTCCTAAACTATTCTATAGTAGCCTGATTTTCCTTTAGATATGAATGGGTGATGTGCTTGTGGGATTCTTTTTCTTCCAACTCTCATATTCTTTAATCAGGTACTTCTGTGACTATTACATGAGGGAACACAGATGCTAGTGATATTTTCCTCTCAATATTTTGATGAATGAGTAATTCATCAATGTGGTTATTTCCTACAATGATGCAGATTTACAATTTTCTGGGAATTCTCTCAACTGAGAGAAATTAGCTCTCTTGGGAGAGGTACATCTGTCAATGGGGAGCTAATATCTGTAGGTCAAAGATAGCAGGTCATACTAAAAGTACTATATCAGCATGCTGAGGAACACAGTTCTTTCAATTCCAGTTTCTTGTTACTAGGGTACAGATTTGTTTTTTTACAATCTATTGGGTATGATAAGAATATACAGCCAATTAGCAGAAATTTGCATCAACATTTCACTGAAGTGAGGAGGATAAAGAGGAAGATCAATCTAGGGAATAAAAGGAAGTATTTGGAATTCTACTGGCAGGATTTTTACCAGAATAAGAATACACCCATGTTAACAGCAGGAGGTAAAAGGAAATAACCAATTATTTTTGGCAATTAAAAATTCATTTTAGACAGAACCTCAAGTTCTCTTATGCAGACACTGAGTAACTGTTACAATAGGAGTAGGACTTTACTGTGCCCTTATATTATTTATAATATTTATTTCTCCTTTTGATTGCAGTTGGAGTGTTTCTACTAATGCTACAATATGGTATAGGGATCAGTTGATCAAAATGTTGAAAAATGATGCATATCAATCTGTGCAACTCTTCTTCATGTCCTTCTTCTCTACATACTTCTCTACTTCTCTACTTACAGTCTTCAGATTTCTCTACCTACAGTCTTAATTGTGTTGAAGGCCTTCTAAGCCTTACCCCATATTCTATTTAAGCAAATAAATGGATGGCAACTTCTTGAGTGAAAGGGAAAGGAGATTCTGTTAGAGGTACAGGTTTGAATGGAAGGCTGCAAATATCTTTTCTGATTTTATGATTCTAAGATGCAGGGGGAATGTGAGGAAGATATATGGCTTCCATAATCCAGGCTACTTGCCATAGGATTGGCAGAAATACAATAACAACTGAGTTTTCAGTATGTGCTGGGGCTTTGTTTTTCTATTTCTGAAACAAATTTAGTGCATATTATACTTTTGACCATATTGCTTTCTTCACCCCTTCACCCCACCATATTACATCACCTTAGAAAGAGGTCAAAGTGCTTTCATAGTTGATATAACAAAAGAGCCTATAAAATCTCACCCTGAAGAGTTTTATATATTTTTGTTTTATAGTAAAATTATTTCATGCCTTGCAAAGAATGTTCAGCATTTGGTAATATACTGAATAAGATGGTCGAGTAACACTCATTCATCTTTTTCTATTTATATTCACAAAAAATCCTGTAGAGTTTTTTTTTTTTCTCCCTCTCCCTCATAGTCCTATGTAAAATACCTTAAGGCTAAGGTATGACCACACAATTGAAACAATGAAGTACAGAGGTATAATTTTAACTGACAATAGGGTAAACAGTAATTAATGCTAATGACTTAAAAGATGAGGAGACATCCTCATCAATGAGGATGAGACAAAAAAAAAAATTCTTCTGTTTTGTGTACAATCTAAAATTAGTAACTGAATGTACGTGAAAAACAAGGTTAGAAAATAGGAAATAAACAATAAGATCCATAAAGGAGATATTTAACATCCAGCCAAGATTATAAACTCCCAGGGATGAGGAGAATGCCTGTGGCTATTTTATAAAGCACAGTGCAAATATCACAAACAGTTTTAAAATGATTCTTATATGCAAAAGAAGAAATCTCTCAATTCCACTAACTTGAAACTGTATTTATGCCTCACTGATTCAATGATTTTCCGGTTCTAAGCTCTTGAGTTTGGATTGGTCTTTCTTCATTAAATTTTATAGCATGCCACTGATGTACATATCAAACATTGCCATTAGTCTGCACACAAGGAAAGCCTGAACAGAGAGGTTAAGGGATTCATTCTGTTACATGAATTCACAAACACGGAAATGCTGAAAATTAATGAAGCTTTTTAGAATACTAATCTACTGCTCAGGTTCTTTATCTTTAGATGTTTCAGTCACATCCAACTCTCCACGACTTCATTAGGCCTTTTCTTGGAGTAATTTGCCATTTCCTTCTCTACCTCATTTTACAAACTACACATTTAGAAGAAACTAAAAAGAAAAAACAGGGCAACCTGACTTACCCAGGATCACACAGCTAGTAAGTATCTGAGGCCAGATTTGAACTCAGGTGTTTCCTAATTCCAGGCCAGACACTCTTATTGCTGAGTCACTTAGCTGCCCATTCATCTCTGTACAGACTTGTACATGGATATAAAGGAAGCAGATTGCATGATTTCCTTAGCCTTGCTATCTGTTCCAAAATCATCAAATTCCAGTTGTAAAACAAAAGTCAAGATGACCAGTGATGACACAGGAAGCAATAGATGACTGACTTTGGTTCCTTAGATGGAGCTCTAAGCAGTCCCCAGTGCCTGCTTCAACCACTTTCCTGGTCTATTGGAACTTCATATAATTGGGGTAAACATCCCCCTAACTCACAACAGGCTTAGTTACCCTCAACCTAGTTTAGTCTATCTTCCAAGTCATTTTACCAGGGTATAATCACTATACACTACAGCTTATTAGAGCCAAAGGTAATAATTGTAGGACAGATAGATACCAAAAATTGATAAGCAGCCCTGAACAAGATTCAGCAAGCTATCACACTTGAGATACTAGTGCTTCCTGAATACCCCATATACCACAAGCAATAGCACTTCTGGGAGGCCTAGGAGGAGTCTACGCCTCTGGTTACAAAGAGCAATCTAATTCTAATGCTAATCATATAGAATGGATTGATCCTCTTGATATCGTTGATGACCAGAAGGAATGGGCAGAGTCTGTCACCTGGGTTGTGAACCTGAATACCTGTTTGATTTGGTGTGCTGACTCAGTGGGGGTTTCCCCCTTCCTTCATGATCCAACTTTGGAGATGATCATTCTCTTGTTTACAATAGCTTCTTCCTCTAGCTAGACACAATCTCCTTTGATGGCATCCACAAAAAGACCATAGGTTGGTACCATTTGGTAGTCTTTGTCCTCTTGGCTTCTCGAGAGCCAAAATAGTTCTAGATTATTGCTTTTAGCAGAATTCAACTAGTTTCTTTGGGAGTTTTCCATTTCCTAAGAATACTGGATACCTATTTGGGAGTCTTAAGTGGAGAGCAGATTGGGATTTCTGGGCTAGATCTATGATTTAGGAATGCTTTGGTAGGTTCATACCAGTAGTGTGGGGGCCTGAGTCCCTAGGGTATGGACTTCAGTTTTGCTGGCAACAACAGCCTAAGAATATCCTTCCCCTGGGGTCCAATGAGTCTCCCCCTCAGCTCTTTACCATTTTTTTACCTCATATTCCCTTCTTGTGGTCATCATATCCAAGACTTTCTGGTCCTTCTTTTCTATTTCCTGGAGTGGTAATCCCCACTCGTGCCCTTATTGGGGCCATAGCTGGATTGAGGACTAGCTTTGCCCTCCTCCAAGTCTGAAGCCTCAGTTGGACATTGAGGAGAGAATCCTTTAATAACAAAGGCAGTTATTTCCCCACCTATTGATTTTATACAAAAGAGAAAATCTACCCCTCCATCAGTACCAAAAATATCAGTAACAGCAGTAAATTAGCAAGAAAAGCCCCAACATGAGTTGTCATCTGTGTCTCAGGCAGTTTTCATAAGTCTTCCCAGGAACTTGCTCAATAATCTAGGCAAAATGGCAGTGAAAATTGTGTAATCCTAGCCTCATGCAATTGAGTTGAACCATGATGCATGATACATATTAAGGATTCATGCAATCATAGAAAGACGTATGAATAGATTCAGTGTAGAATAAATAGAATTAGGAAAATTAGTCTCAGTGACTGGTATAATGTACATGGAGAAAATAAACAAAAGCTGAATTATATTTAATTATACACAACCAACTTGACTCCAGAGAATAGACAAAAAATTCACCTTTCTTTTTCAGTGAGAAAAAAACAAAACAAAGCAAAACAAGACTGTGGATGTGGAATGTAGCTTGGTATATAAGATAGTGATGATATGTTGCTTAGTTCAGGGAAATATTTTTCTTTTAAATATATATTACAAGAGTCATTAACTTGGTCGCTATAAAGGAAACATTACTGACTGGGGAGATAATATTTTATTTAATATTTTAATTGGTATAATATTTTAAATGCACATTAAAAATATATTATAAATTAAAAAAAAAAGCTACAAAGAGGTCTATGGAGGATCAACACTTAAAGAAAGTTATACCTCACAGAATTCTGTTGGTAAGTTTATATTTTTTATCGAGCCAAAGAATATATTGGGTCAAATAAATACAACTATCTTGTCAAAATAATAAAGCAAATAAAGTGAAAATGAAAGTGTACATTCAATGTGCCATCAGATATCTTCAAGTTATTATATTGCCAGGCATAAATACAGAGAACTTGTAAATACCAAGAAGCTGTACAGCACCAACACAAGTGTGAAAATTTCATATTTCAAGATTCCATTGGGCTAGACTTCATCTCTGCCATACCTCCCAATTGGCAGAAATATAAGCTTCTTGAGGGCAGGAGCTATCTTTTGCCTCTTTCTGTATATCCAATGATTAGTAGACTTTCTGATATACAGTAGATACCTAATAAAGGATTACTAATTAATTATTTTAAATTAATAATATTATTAATTAAATATTTTAAGTGATTATTAATTAATAAATGTCCAGTGGTGTCATTGTACTACTTTTTTGTGGTGTTATTGTGTGGCTTTAATTTTTGTAATGTTGTTACATATGCCCCTTTCTCTTCTCTGACACTGACATCCAAGTCAGATTGGTTCTAGAAGCTAAAGATCAAGGTTACATTGGGGAAGAAAAGAAAGAAAGAAAGAAGAAAAAAGAAAGAGAGAGGGAGAGAGGGAGGGAGGAAGGAAGGAAGGAAGAAAGGAAGGAAGGAAGGATAGATGGAAGGAAGGAAGGAAGAAAGAAAAGAGGGAGGAAAGGAAAGAAGGATGAAAGAGGAGGGAGGGAGGGAAGGGAGAATGGAAGAGAGGGAGGGAGGGTGGGAGGGAAGGGAAAAAGGAAGAGAGGGAGGGAGGGAGGAAAAGAGAGAAGGAGGAAGGAAGGAAAAGCCCATCAATCTTATTTATTAAGTTTGGACAGACACAAAAAAATATTAGTAGCACTATAAACTTGAAGTCAGTCAAATAACCTTAAAATTCAAAGGAATCATACTGTTTGTTCAATACCATTATTTTTTTATTGAGTTGATCTTAATTGATCAAAGTCTAGCACTAGTGATATAATTGAGAAATTGAGAAATCTTAGGAAATATATTAAAGCATATTGAGATTGTTGTTATAGATTTCATCATCATCTTTATTTATAATAAATAGAATTTATGTTTAAAAGCATTTAAATATATATTTTTTTGATAATCACAAATGCTGATATAAATGTTATTATGAGAAAACCAAGGCAGAAAGAGTTTAAGAGTCTAGCCAGGATCACATTGTAATAAATAATGAAAAGTTTGAGTTCAGACTTTCTTGACTACAAGTCCAGTCTTCTAGGTGGTACAGTAGACAGGATATCAGACCTGGAGTCAGGACAAACAAAGTATAAATGTAACCTAAGACATTTTCAAGGTTTATGATCCTGGGTAAATCACTTAACCACTGTCTGTCTTAGTTTCCATAGAAATAATAATAACACTTTTCTTTTTAATATTATGATTAGAATATAATGAAATAATTCTTGTAAATAATTTTGCAAATATTATAATTTTATACAAATATTATTATTACATAAAATAGTGAATATGGATAATTGACTTGAAATTTATTATATTTATAATAAGACTGTAAACACTAATGGAAGGGTTGTTTCTTTTTTTTTTTTTTTTTGTCTTTAAAATCCTGGATGCAATATTATGAGTGATGATGAAAATTATGTTGATAAAAAGAGTAAACTAAAATATTTCCTGTAACTTTGGCTTTTGTAATGTTCTCTGTTCAGTTTTCCTGGGGTCTCTGGGAGCAGCCTTTGTTTCACTTCAGTAATCACCACACAGAGTAGCCAGGGGATAAAGTCCAAATTCTTTATTATCTCCTTCAAAGTCTTGTTTCCTTGCCTGGGGCTTCAGCTAGCTTTCTTAGAGGCCTTCTGGAGTCTTGGTTTCAGTGGAGAAGTACAGGAGGAGAGCCTGGCACTAGGAGCTTGACTGAAGATAGCATGAATCTCTCTCCCTTGTTCTGAAAACCTCCTGCCTCCAGGTCTCTTGTCTTCTCTGCCTCTGAATCTGACTGAATTTGTCTGAGTTTATATATTCTCTTATCATAGGTATGAATCTTGTAGAACTATATTAAGTACTAAGTACATGTATTGAACTAGAGAACTATTAAGTGTCATGCTAAACTAGATAACCATAGTATTTAACAATTCCACTGACTTAACATCTTATAAGAATCCTTGTTTCAAGTTCAGAGTTCTGGCCCATAACAGGCTTTAGTTTGCTCAATATAAGAATTTTACTTATTTATGAAATACAGCAATAATATTGTCATCCAATTAGCATGTAGAGTGTAGAGAAGATATCTGTAATCAAGTCTTAAATGTTCTAGGCATGTGTACTACCCTAGTTGTGTTTGATTCCAACAGGGCAAGGGAACACTCAATCTGATTAGAATTTCAGATATTAAGATTGTCTTTGCTATATAGACTTTTTCCCTTTAAACACAAAACAAATCAAAAATCCTTAAAAATACCACCACAAGATGGATGAAAAGATTTATAATAGCTCTAATATATTTATAATAGTTATAATAGTTTTCCTCTTTAGAATTTAAAATTTAATACAACTTTGTAGGAATAATTAATTTCCTATGGAGAAAGATCATCAGACAACAAAGATGATTCCCCCATGCCTGTTTAACCTTACTGTTGCTATTTAGGAAGTTATTCTTCAGACAATCATCACTGTCTCATTGTTCATAAAAATCTCTCTGGAGGACTTCTTGTCTCTCACTCCAGTACTTGACCCCAAGGTGTAGTTTATAGATATTTATCCCCTTGGTTACCACAATCACTGTTAAGAGAGACATGAGATTGCAGCACAATTGTAACATTTAAATAAATTGTTCAGAAAAATATGTAAGGTTTATGAGTCTCAATTTCTTCATCAGTGAAATAAAGACAATAGCACTTAAAATGCCTACTTGAATAGGTTTCTTTGCAAAACCTAACACTATGTACCGTGTAGCAGAAGCATCCTTACCACTCTAGTCATTTTCCTCTCTCAATGATACAGTTTTACCCTGCAAACTAGATGTCAAGAATAGAGTTCTCCTCAGTCATGCAACTTCAGCCTAGGTGTTGTTTCCCTTTGGTACAACTCAGAGAGATGTACCTCTTATCCGCTCCTTTCACTTTATGCTTTCTAATACTAATTCTAATTTTAATTATATAATCAAATCAATTCTCCCCTGGACTCTGAAAGTACTATTTGTCAAATTGTTTCCTGGTTTTTCTATTCATTATCCTCTGTGTATACTTATACACACATATATATCTACATATATGTAAGCCCTGAATCCCTATAAAATTATCCATATAGGAACAGCTAAATGGCTCAGTAGATAGAGCATCAGCCTTAGAGTCAGGAGGTCCTGAGTTCAAATTTGGTTCTCAGATACTTAACACTTACTAGTTGTGTGACCCTGAGCAAGTCCCTTAACCACAATTACTTCAGGGGGAAAAAAGAAATTATCCATATACATACATGTGTGCATGTGTCTCTGTATAAATATAGATATTATATATTACACATATTACATATATTATATTATATATTATACATATTACATATTATATGCAATATGCATATATACTTGTAAATATTTCACATATATATGTATATACAAATTATACTAAGTAGAATTTTCTAAATGCATGCATGTATATAATATATACATATATATATACAAATGTATGCATATATTCACAAATATGCATATATACATACATATACATAAATATGTTTATAATTTGTGAGAATGTGTGTATGTATATGGATGTGTGTGTAGTATAAAGGTGCCCAACATCTTTATGCAGTTTTTCCTTTAATACTTTAATGTTGCACAGTGTCAGGTGTAATATCCTATATAAAAAGTCTTTGTGAAAAAAGATGAATTTAGATGATAATGATGAAAATACACAAACATGAAATTTGAATTTGATATTGTTGGTCTATAGCAGGATTTCTTAAAGATTTTCCACTCCTGATGTTCCTTTGTCTGAGAAATATTAGATGACCCTGAATATAAAGGTATACAAAATAGGTGTACAAATCAAACATTTACTGATAATAAATCATAAATATATTTTAAAACAATTCTTTGGCATACATATAAATTAATATTTATTAAAGATCTAAGCACATTTGTGTAATTATGAGATGGATGCACTTCTTTATTTTTATGCAAAGAATAAATCTTAGGGGAATATTTGAGAACTTCTACTTCTGGCAATTTTTTTGCCTCCCCTACCTTCAGTTACATAATCCCATAAGGTTCAACCCACATTTAAGAAACTTTGACTTTTAGGATAAATGTTTTATTTCCTCATCCTCTCACAAAAAATGATAAATTGATTTTGTCATCAACATTCTCTCCCAGATCTTTCATTGTGATATGTTATAACTTTAAAAAAGAAATTCAGACTTGATCTCATTAACACCATATTCTATATGAGTTAATTGACCATATGGATGTCTTTGAATAGCTAATGCTATGAGGTAAACTCAGTTATTCACTCAAAAAAATCAATAAGAATTAGTTAAGAGTATGTTAAGTGTCCACTCTTATATTGTCTTTTATTGATGTTTCATGTAACTATATCTTCTATTCTCAGAAAAAACTATCATATCCATGAGGGCAACAATCTTAGACTATATTCTTAGACAATATTCGGATTCTGTTTGAGGTTCATTATTTTTCTATAGTAAATTAAGCATTAATACAAAAGCAAAGATTTAAAAGATTTCATCAATGCAATTCCTTCAAATTATAAGTGAACTTCTTGAGGAAAGAGAAAGACTTTTAATTCTTTTTGTACTCTCAGCATTTAGTACAGTAGCTGCTTAAGAGATTTTTATTGACTCATAAGAAAAATATTTCAGCCATTTCTTACACGCTGATAGATACTGACAGATTGGTAGAACTATCTATACATACATAACCTGTATCTGTATGTGTATACACATATACATAAATACATATATATGAATATGAATATCTCCATATCTATTTATTGCATTTATTTTCAAGTTACTTATGTGTACATGATTTGTTTTTGTGATAGAATAAAACCACCAAGAGGTCATGGACTATTTTTATGCTTTATATCCTCAGTACACAGCTATAATTAGCAAAATGAGGGCACTTAAAAATGGTCATTGGTTGATTAACTTGTTTGAGTGTCTATTTTGTTTTCAGGATCTTGTTGTTGTGGTCGAAAATAATTCTACTGTCAGCATTTTTGGACAAATGAGTCTTGCTGTTAATAACCTAAACTTCTTGAGATATAATCTCAGTATTAGAATACTGGGATCAAGAGATAGCCATTCAGCAACAAGACTATACAATGATCAATTCTAATGGAAGTGGCTATCTTCAACAATGAGATTCATTGTTCATTACCAGTGCCACTTGTTCAGTGATGAAGAGAGTCATCTAAACAAGAAAGAGAACTGTGGGAACTAAGTATGAACCACAACATAGCATTCTCACTCTTTCTGTTGTTGTTTGCTTGTATTTTGTTTTCTTTCTCAGTTATTTTTTCCTTCTTGATACATTTTTTCTTGTGCGCAAGATAACTGCATAAATATGTATACATAGATTGGATTTAACTTATATTTTTAACATATTTAATATATTGGACTACCTGCCAGCTAGGGGAGGAAGTGGAGAAGGGGAAGGAGGGGAAATTTTGGAATAAAAAGTTTTGCAAGGATCATTGTTCAAAAATTATTCATGCATATATTTTGTAAATACAAAGTTTTAATAATAAAAAATAAATTCCAAAAGAGATATCCATTACCTATAAGAAATGTCAGACAACCAAATTAAAATATAGAGATAATATGACATAGTAGATAAATGTTAAATCTGAAATTGAAAAGACTTAAACCCTGTTATTGACACTTAAACAATGTGAATCCCATATAGTAACTTAACCACTCTGACTCTCAATCTAGAATTGCACTAGTATTTACCTCACAGAGTTTCTGTGAGAACTTTTAAAGAAAACCTTTGTAAAACTTAAAAAAAAAAAAAACTGTTTATTTTTTATTGAGGATCTATTTTGAAAAAAATGGCAAAGTAATGTCATCTTAATCACTATGGACATGGGGATTTACACAGAATAAGAAGTTGGCAACTTTTGTTGGAGTGATTGAATACATGCTATCAGTGCTAAATTATCAAAGAACAGATTATGTAGTTTTTTCACTCCTTTGGTTATAATTTTTGACACCCTTTTGTGAAATTCATTACCTCTTATATTTTATGTAAAGAGGAAAAGGGAATATATTTGCAGTTATTTATTCTTTCAGCTTCATAGCAATTTTCATAAAGACTGTGATGTACATGGAAAGTAATATAGATTGTGATATTTGAAATAATCTACCTTAGTTTATCCTATAAAAATTATTAAGATCTTATCCTTTTTCAGTAGTGTCAAAGAATAATGTAATAAATATTGGAATGAGTAAACATTTCAGTTGTACTAGATTTTGGAGCAGTATTGAAACTGGCATTTCATGGTGCTTATAGATTAAGGAGATGAACCAGAATAACTAATATTGATCATTTTTCTGTGGTATGATCTCTGTATAAATATAAACAGTGATGTACTGGTAATGTACACAGGATATATTATTCAAGTTTGAATTAGTTTATTAATATTATCCACCATTTTCTTAAGTCTCAACAATCAACGAAACCATAAATCAAATCCTCATTTACCAATATTCAAGGAATAAATGCTAAGCCAGAGAATTCAATAGTCAGCTCTCTTAAGCCAGAGCAAAATGTTTTCAACATATCACTGAATATAGACCATAGGTGAATTATATAAAACAATTTATCTTTATGATTACTTATTCTCTCCCTCTCTTTTTGTCTGTCTCTATCATTGTGTCTCTCTGTCTCAGTCTCACTCTGCCTGTCTCTCTGTGTCTCTGGCTCTCTCTGGCTCTCTGATTGTTTGTCTATCTCTCTCATGTCTGAAAGGCTTTTTAGATTTTTTTACATTTTGGGTATTAAGAATTTATGTAATTTTTACATAACTGCATATGCCATTTTTATGACAATGGTAGTTAAATAAAAATCAGCCCAAGGACATTTGTTGTTTACCATACTTAAGGGTGTTTTATTTTTAAAATTGTTCAAAAGGCTCTCCATTTAGTATTTTATAATGGAATCCATTAGTAAAAGATTGAAAATAATTTTCCATATATGAGTTGCAAATTCCATGCCTTGTTAATTCAGTCTGACAAAACTTCTTTCCACTCTCAAATTTTATGCATAAATTCCATGTTCTTATCGGTGCCTCTGTTGTAATACCCAGGTAAAATATGGTCTTTGAACAGAGGGATTTTTATTTTATTTCTGTGTCCCTAGCACCTAACAAGATGCTTAGAAATATTTGTTGAACTGAATTGAACTATTGAATATGTCAACATCACTCGTGTCTTGCAATAAAGACCAAAAAATCAGTTTTATTTGATTTCTGTTATTTATTTAATCTCAGTTGGATTCAGATGTTTCTTATATGTAAATATACCTAATATAAAATAAGAGAATATGGAAAAAGAATTTAATTCTACTAGCTTGAGAGAACAGCTAATGGCTTTTAAGACTTTATTTCTTCCAAGACAGCTCCTTTTCCTAATTTTTCTGCTTTTATCAAGATTCAAAATTTTGTCCCACTTACTCATATTGAAACTTTTGATTAATCTCTGATTCATTCCTTTATGTCATTTCCTATATCCAGAAAGTTACCAGTTACTTTACTTTTTCCTCTTATACATTCTTGTTGTTGTTGCCCTGGTAATGGTGAGGAGATTTCTGCCTTTTGTACACATGCCATCAGTTTTCATAGCCCTAGATAAATATTTGGAAATGATCAAAACGAGGTGAATTCACTCTTTATAGTAGGTTCTGTGTGTTACTGCTCCAATAATGCAAATTTCATTAGTCTAGGTGCTCCCTTTAAAACTTAATAGACCATTTTAGAGTTTCTGTGGCCCAAAAAGTCATCAACCTATAGGCCTCAACAAATTAGATTAGGCTAAATCCTAAAACGTTATGGATAATGTGCTTCTGCCCTTCTGATTAGAGGATTAGAAGGAAATGTAAAACAAGCAAGAAACAACAAAAAAAGCAAAAGCAAAAATAAACAAATAAACAAACAACAACAATTTCCCCAAAATTCCCTTTATAGAAGGATCAAATCCCCAGCTTCTCTTCATTTGCCACCAGCTATTTTGCTTGATTTGACATCTCCATTATGATGACCCTAGTTCTCCCTCCCTCTTCTTTTCATGCTTCCTTTTATGATTATCTTCTGCCATTAGACTGGAACCTTCTCAGGCCCAAAGGCTGTTTATTTATTTATTTTTGTATTTCTATCCCAAGTTCTCAGCATAGTGCCTTGCATTTAATAACTTAATAAGCACTTACTGTATTGTATTATGGAGGCAGAGATCATCATTAGACTACTTCTTAAACCTTTTTTGACTAGTAGAATTGACTTGAGATTATGTTCTAACTTAGTCTTTGAAAAGGAAGGGTCTTTTCCATTACATGATGGCCATCAGAGGCAGGTTTTGTGCATCTAGATTTGTTAGAGAATGTCTCAAAATGTCTTTTTTTTTCATTTTAAGTCTGATTTCGTATGTTTTCCTGTTGTAGAGGAAATGAAAAAAGGCAATAAAAAAGAAACAATGAATTTGACAGTAAAGAGACCTGAAATAGAGTTTTAACTGACAAATTATATGGCCTTGCTCAATAATTTAACATTTCTAAATATATTCTAAAAATAAATAAATAAATCACACACACACGTAAATTTTAAAGAGGCAAATATAAGTACACATCAGAGGTTACCATGGCCCTATCTCACTCAGAACAAGGAGACAGTTGAATACATAGGCAGATTGTGTGTGTATGTGTGTCTGAGAGTGTGTGTGTGAGAGAGAGAGAGACAGAGAGAGAGAGAGAGGGAGAAAAAGAGAGAGAGAAGGAGAGGAGGGAGGGAGGGAGAAAAAGAAAGAATTTAATATGGAGGACAGAGAACAAAATAATTCTTAAAGTTAGTGATGGGGTGAATATTAAATAATAAGGTAATCTTAGAATTAGAGATAACATGAAACTTAAAGGTTATTGGGTTTGCCTTCTTCATTTTAAATAGAGAAAAAATGAGTCCTAAAATCTAATAAACTTTTGTTCAGAATGAAATAGGGCCATGGTAGCCAATGATAAGCACTTTTACTTGCCTCTTTTAGCAATATAAGAACAACAGTCTCTTCATTCAGAGAGGATATAGATATCTTTCAAATATAAGTCCTATGAATGCTTACACTCCTTGTTGTACTAAATGATGATAGCATTCAAATTTCATTTTTAATTACTGGGTTCTTATTCCCTCATAATGTAAGGTCCTTGATGGACCTTACATATACACATAAATATCTGATAATAGTATGATGTGATTCAAACACAAGGCCTTTGATTTCAACTTCAATGTTGTTTACATTGAAAATGTGTTAAAATAAGCTTAATAAATATTTGTTAAATTTTATAGAAGTAGTTACATATTTCATGAAAAATATAAATGTCTGGGATTTAATTTTTAAAAGCAACAAGTTATTGTCATTGCCATTATCAAAAGTGAAAGCAACTGTTTTGCAAAATAAGTCTAAGAATGTAGATATGGTACTAGAATGTGGAATATGCTGTCAGTTGATCTAAGATAATAACCACAAGAGGGACACAACAGAAAGGAAAATTTGCTGTCTTTAAAAAAAGTACATCCCTTTAACAGGATTAAAAATAACAAGATTAAGTTGAGTTTCTGATGTGCTATTAACCCTAAGGGAAGTACTCATAATGAGTAGACAATTGAAAATATTGCTGTTCCTTGACAACTGAATTTCTAATAAGGTGGTGGTAGAAAGGAAAGCCTTTGAAGAATGCTCCAAGAAAACATGAAGTGTCATAAGAAGCTTCAAGCAGAAGAATACCTGTAATTACAAACTTAAATAGTTAATACCGTTTGAGAATACCATTGTAAATGGAGACAATTTGTCGATTATAGCTGTTTAAAGATGAGCTTATAAATTCTGATATCTGGCCAGTGGGGCACAGTGTAAACTGGGTATGATGCTTGAAAAAGTGGAAAAATAGGGAAACCAGAGGGGTAAAAGTAGATAATCTGAATGAATGGATATGAGAATAAGAGCCAAGAGATCTGTTTCCCCATTCACAAGCTTGGTACCTCTAGAAAACTGGCTTTATGTCTCTGGATCTTTAAAACCCAATTCAATTAAATTTGGGAAATATTTATAAGAGTTTACAGTATTGAACTGTACTGGGAACTACAATACTGGGTACTACAGTACTGGGAAACTTAAAACAAACAAATAAAAGTTAAGATAATAAACTGATAGCTGTGAAGACCTTAAAGGTCATAGAGTCTAACACTCTTGATGAGAGAAATGAATTCCTAGAATGGCAAAGAAACTTGCCCATAGTTATACAAGTATGATATGACTCTAGTGTAGATCCTTTGATTTCAACTTACATCCTTTTCATACTTAAAAATCATTAACCATTTTGAAACATTCTTCTTATTAAATTTAAAATTTAATTAATGTAATGGTGGAGTAAAATATATAACATATGTTTTAATTTTTTTTTCAAATGAAATTTTATTTGTGTCACTTTTTGTTGTTATTGATCAACTGTTCATGTCTGACTTTTTATGACCCCATTTAAGATTTTTATTGGCAAATGTACTAGAGTAGATTGCCCTTTCCATCTTCAGATCATTTTGCAGATGAGGAATTGAGATAACCACAATTAAGTGACTTGTACACCTGTAAAGTACTTGTAAGTACCTGAGGCCAGATTTGAATTCATGAGGATAAGTATATTCAATAGGCCCAGCATTCTATTCAGTGTGCCATTTAGCTGCCCACCAAATTAAAAAGCTAATATTTTCTCCATATTCCACCTTCTCTTCCATCAATCATTTTCTCTAGGAAATCAAAATAAATGAAAAAAAAAGATAAAACAACAACAACAAAAACAACCTTGTAACAAGTCAAGCAAAATAAATCCTAATTCAGCATTTTGAATTTATTACTTCTCTGCTCAGAATTAGGTTTTATTAGTCCTTCAGAATCACGGATTGTCCTTGTGTTCAGCAGAATTCTTAAGTTTTTCAAAGTTTTTTCAGTGTTTGTATTATTATATGAATTGCTTTTCAGTTCATACAAAGGAGAGGGCAAAGAAAAGATCTAAGTAGCTTCAGGGAAAAAAAAATGTAAACTAGTAAAAGATGAGAATGCTGCATCCAGATTCAGAGAAGATGAGAACTGAGTTTATCTTCATGAAAAGGAAATAATTTCATCGATGAAGATGGGGCAGCATGTAGAGATGAGGAAAAATGGAGATAATTTTCTGCACAGGAATGGAATGAACAAAAATCATTCTCAAGTTGAGTAACTCCCTTGAAAATATCTCAATAAATAACTATAATTCATTCATCATTATTTCTCTTTGTCTTTTCCAACGTACTTACACCAAAATGACAGGAAATAATAGGGCAGAAATGGAGAACAGAAAGTCTGTTAGGGAAGCTGATGTGTAGAATATGGGAAGAATAAGCATATGTGAATGTTGGAAAGTCACTGCAAATGACCTGAGTTTAGATCATATCAAGAGGAAGAGAATAAACTAGATTGTTTTTTGAGAAATAGTCATATCCCTTTTAAAAATCACAAATTTCTCCATGAAAGGAAGGTTACTTTTCTTTCATTTTTTTGAACATGTGTTCTTTCATCAATATTTTATGACAATACATCATGGAATCAGTCAAACAAAAATCATTTATTAATTTTCAATTAATTAATTATTTTTAGGCACTATGGTGATGATACAAATTTATTCATTTTTTTCACTTATGTCTGACTCTGTGATCTTATTGTGGTTATTTTAGGCAAAGATATTGGATTTTTTTGTCATTTTCTTCCCCAGATCGTTTTACAGATGAGGAACTGAGGCAAACAGTGAAATCACTTGCTCAGGGTCACATGGATAGTAAGGGTCTGAGAGCAGATTTAAATTCAGGAAGACAAGTTTTCCTCACTCCAGTCTCAGTACTCTATCCATTGTGCCACCTGGCTGCCCTAATAAAGATACAAAACAAAAATGAAATAGATCTTGCTCTTGGAGCAAGGAGCTACACTCTGTCAAAGTGAATATCATAGCCTCTGAAGAAATGTGGATGAGAATTATCTCCTTCACAAAGTGGATACATACATAGTCTGTATATGCATTTCTTTATAAACTATCACCAAGAGTTTATCCAGACTAAATGGTGTCAAGGATGTTTTCATCACATATGCATGTGCATTCACACACAAATAAGCATACATATTTGTATTTCACACACTCAAAAAAATTTGTGGTCTGGTCAAATATCTAGAGGAAGGGATGACTCAAAAGCTCAACTTTAATATTAAGAAAAATTAAGGAAGGTTCTTAATATTCAGGATGTATCCCAGTAAAGGAGACTTATGGTACCAAATTTATACAGAGCTGATAGACAGAGATGAGCTATTTCCGAGAAATAGCTCCCGCCCACCAAAAGAGAGAAAGCAAGAGCTACAGACTGTTACCTTTATTTGAATTGGGAGGGAGTCTTAAAAAATTACTATGGTTAAAAATTTCATGACCTTTGGCCACCATCTGGAAGATTCTCATGTGAAATTTAGCTAGCTTGGTCCTCAGATCAGGGATATAAAATTTATTGTTGAACCTAAAATTAAAGTTTTTTTTTTTTTTTTTAATTTAGAAGGGCCTCAACATCAATCTTCCCCCACTTTAGCCTTCAAAAATTCAGAATCATCCATATACTACAAAGAAGAATCAAAGTCACTTTTTTAGTAGAGAAAAAAAATTTATTGATGCAAATGGAAATCATATTTATGTCTATTGCTAAACTAGGATTTTATTTGGGTTTTTTTTTATTTTCAGTTTGCTAATAGGAAAGAAGTCTGTTATCATATTTGATCAACAAAAAATAATTATTTAGGCTTATGAACAGGCTAAACAGAAATCTTTCATTAGAATTATAAAACACTGGATTGTGGGAGTGAATTGGATTTAGAGATTATCTAGGCCATATCTCTTATTTTACAAAGAAGAAAAGAGATGGACCAGATATAGAAAAAGCTTTTGATAGAATGAGGAATGGAAGCCAGGCTCCTCATCCTGAATTCATCACTAGAAATTTGTAAATTAGACAATGTTGGACATTATCCAAAACATAAAAAGTAAAAATAGTATATAATGTTAATTTGATCAATGTATGAGCTAATGGTTTTTAAAGAATGATAGAATATTATGATAATTGTTTGGAATAATCACAATCTCCCTCCTTTCTTTTTGTTTTAAAACAAGTTGCCATTGCTTATTATATTCTCATTCAATTTGATTTGACCTGCCATGTCGGCAGATGGTGGATGTGGTAAGAAACTTTGTCTTGATATATCTGTGTTGAATTTAGGACTTGTTGTAAAGTTTAATTTTAATTTTCTTTATCTATTGTAGGCATCCCACATTCTTATCTGTATTCATCCTATCTCCTCTAAATCACAAATATCAACAGGGCTATATATGTAAGAATAGTTTCAGGAGTAATAGAATTATGCCTTGCTGTTTGTCACTGTTGGATATCCTACCAAAAATGTAGGCCCCAGGCAAAGGAGGTAAAGGACTGTTTCACATATGGTGAATTCTGATAATTGGAGACAGAGAACCTCATTACTTCCCACAGGGCAAGGAGACAAGCCTTTCACTCAAGTAAAGCAAGAACCCGAGTCCTCTTTTCAGACATACTATTGAAAATGAGTCTAATTCACTTGACCCACATACTAAAGAATCAGCTCTAATAAAACTTGGAAGGGAAATAACTTTGTAAACTTACCTAGGGCAAGCAGGAAAATGAAAGCCTCTCCATTTATTCTTACCACATCTTATTTGACTCAAATTTGATTTTTGAGATCAGCCTTGAAAATAAGCACTGAATTAAATATCTGTAGCTAAAACAAATGGAAAAAAAAAGAAAAAAAAACAGGATGGCTGCAAGGATAAAGGCTTTATGACAGAACCTAAACTTGAACTGAATCCTTATCTTATAACTTAATTATTTTTGTGATCCTGAGAAAGTTACTTTGCTGACATGATTTCTACATCTGTGAAATGGAAATATTCCTATGTGAATTTGTTCCCTAAGAAGCAATACCAAGAAGAATTCATATTCCAAACCTTAAAGTATATTACCATTATGGCTAAAATCAGGCCCAATAGAAGGAAACCTTGAAGAAAGCTTAATAGACACATATCATTCATTAGTAGCTCATTCTCTTGGTCACCCATCACACAACCCACATTCATAAACTATTACTACATGGAACAAGGTAATCAATATTTTGCATTCTTCAAACCAGAGTATATTAACTCCCACTGATGTGTTCATCTTCATGGTCAACCAGAGGGCACAACTAGCTCAAAGCAAAAGCATTTGCTGGAGCACATAGTAGCAAGAGATTAAAAAACAAAACAAAAGAAAAACATTTTCTCGAGGAGCCTGACACAATGTTACTGGACATGAATACTTAGAGTTAACAAATAGATAGAAATACACTCCAAAATCCTTTCTCTTCATCTGTATATTCAAATTGCTCCCTCTGAATATGGTGTCACTGCTGAGCTCTCTGAGCCTGCTTTTGCCTTCTCTGAAATTCAGTGTGAAATTGTAGCAAAAGCATGTTTAACCTTAATGTTAAACAGATTGCTGTCTTGGAGGGGGAAAGATAAAGGACAGAGGGAGAAAAATTTGAAATATTAAATCTTACAAAAATCCATGTTGAAAAATATTTTTATATATATTTAGAAAAAAATAAAATACTGTTGAGGAAAAAAAAAGAAATTGGAGCAAGATTTCCTGGGTACTCTCCATTTCAGTTGTAGTGTCTTCTCAGTGAAATTATCTACTACAAGAGATTAATTATTAACGGAAAAGAGAAGGGAGAAATCATCACCACCAGACCCACTTCCAACATACAAAAATTTTGGAGACACTCATTTCCTAGAATAGATACAAATAGAAAGACAGTGATTTCTCTCAAGAGTTAAATTCTTCCTTCAAAGCTAATTATCTTTTCCCCTAACATATTTAACTCTCTGAACTGAATTTTTGAAAGACCATTATGGATTTAGTTGGTTCTTCAGCCACCTAATGGCTAACTGGCCTATAATCCCATATGATTTGATAAAATAGAATAACTTCATCATATCTCCAAAAAGAGCAAAGGAATGTTTCAATCTGTTAATAAGTCATTCTAGTGTAAGAAAATTAATGTTTCAAAGTGGATTTTACAATCTAGGAATATTGTCTTTGTTAACTAGATAAAATTATTAGATGAGGTGTCACTGATCAGTCTTCATTTCCAATTGTCTCCTTTCTTGTGATTTTTACGTGGATCTTCCAATTTGAGGGAGATAATGTATACTTAACTTACCTTAACTACAAATACATTTTCTTCAAACATTGACCTATCTTGGGGAGGAAGGGTAGGGAACATTTTACAACCCTTAAAGAACTGTGTAAATTCTATGTCTGTTATTAATATTAATTAAGATACACACAGTATTTTGAAAATTATGTTGAATTAAATTCAATAAGCATTCATTAAACATCTGTGTCCAAGGACCACAAATATAAATTCTAATCAATGCTGGTTATATAAACACAAACACAAAAAGAAAAAGTAAAAGTCTATCTTCAAAGATCTTCCATTTTCATGAGGGCACCATAAATTTCACTTGATTTGTTTATATCAACAAATTAAAAGATTCACTAATTAAATATGAACTAGAGAACATTACTGAATATGAAATTTTAAAAGTGACACACAATGCAATATAATAAAACAATCATCCATTAAAGTCCTATTTGGATGCTATCTCTTGAAGTCAATGGAGCCTCCAAAATGAATGTACAACACATAATTCAAACTTGGCCATATACATTTAACATGTAAACTTTGCTCATCTGTAAAGGGAATATAATGAAATATTCTCTATTTCCCAGGTTTATTTTTTTCCAAATGATAAAATCAATACAATTTTAAAAAATGACTTTTTTTTTTCCAGAAAAGATGTTGGTAGAGCAGAAATCCAATAGATCTTTCCTAAATTACCTAAACTACAAGTTCATGTCCAGAAGCGGCATATAGGCATATGTCGGCCAACTAAGGAACAGCATATTTCCATTTGACAAGGATCATCAGAAGATAGGTCACAAGGTGAAGGATGTTTTTTGGGGGAGAGATATCTATATCTATGTATATATATATATATATATATATATCAATTCTTGAAAGTGACTGCTAAGGCTCCTGAGCTATAGATATTTAATAATTGCTTATTGACTTACTGACTGTCACCAAAGATGTCTGATAAACCAGATAGCACTTAGTGAATGTATGGAAAACCATTGTTGAGAATGCGTTCTGGAAATTCTAGGTACTCAATAATTGCTTATTGATTGATAAAGAGAAAACATATACATCACTCTCAATATCTGTATGTACAAATTTTTACATTAAAATAAACCAAAATAAAATAATTTAAGTCAATTATCACTATGTTGTAGCAGAGAGTAATAATAGAATAATTTTGATTATCTATAAAACATATTTAAATGATATGAAGAATTATATCTGGATTTTTACTGGCATGATGTATAATCATGCCATGTAATTGTATAGACAAAAGAGCTTGACATTTGAATCTGTAAAACTGTGTATAAATTCTCCCACCATAGATCATGAATGAATGCTAAACATTCAAGCAATTCAAATGTATTATTTACTCCCTTTTAAGAGCTAGACCTTCTTCTAGAGTATACAAATAGAAATATTATAGTTCTTACTCTCAATAACTTAAAGTCCATTTCAGGAAACAATATATAGACATAGGAGCAAATGTGAAATACATACCAAGTAAACAAGGCTATTGGATGGAGGATATACCAATGATTGGAAGAATAAGAAATGGTGTCTTACAGGGATAACTCTTGTATTATCTAGCTTAAAAAGCATTTAGTATCAACATGATTATAAAATCATGGGATGCATATGAAATTGGTTATTCATTATTTCTTTAAACATTATTACTAGAGGGTATATACAAATAATATACATCCCCTTTAAGTTTTTAAATAATTAGATTTCAGTATTTTCATGGGTCTGTGATTTTAGTGGTGAACATTGTTCTTGTTTATCCTTTGTTTTTTTAAGAGGATTGATAACATCATGGGGTGATGTCTTGCCTTGTGCATGAATTGGATTTGAGTCAAGGTTGCGCAAAATTGTCAGCTTCACTCTTTCTTCCAGTCATTCAAATTCAGTAGCAATAAGTCAGAATGACTGCTGATCTCAGGAAGCAAAGGATAACCTTGATGTCTTTGATATCTGATCAAACTCTATGCACTCCATAGCCTTTGCTATAGCCACCTTCGTGTCCATTGGAACAAATGTTTGCCATCCACCAATCATGTTGGGAGAAGTTTTTACATGTTTGGAGTAGATAACCCCTTAAATCACCAACATATTTGAGGTTTGTGGATTTCCCTCAACCTGATCTAGCTCATTTGCTAAGAGCAGTTACTAAGGTGTAGCTTGTGCCTGCTACAGTTTCTTGGAGTCACAGGTAAGATAGGCAACAGATATGGATGAGCAGCCTAAAAAGGGCTGAGAATTCCCTCCCATCAAAGGGCCTAGTCATATGTATATATCCCAATTGTGTGTATATTCCCTCCATTAAGAACAACATCTCCTCGCCATGCTTAGTTAGCTTGTAGAACTCTCATCTATATGCACATGTTAATCCACTCTAGGATTTCCACTAGGAAATCTACCCAGGGATATAGAGATCTACTTGTTCTATTGATGTGGTGTAGATATTGTTAGAACATATGGGCAATTCATTAATGACATTTCACTTCTCACTACAAGAACATGAACAAAATATACTTGGTGCACAGAGGAATAGAATAATTTTCTACAACATCAACATTTATACAACTTTTTAAACCTTCTTTGAAATTGAAATTCATCCAAAACTCAAAATAATAGTAAACCAGTTTACTAGTATTATCTCCCTTAATCTCATTCATAATACTTTATGGATTTTAATAATAGATGAGGTGGTTCCTATTTTTCCACAGCTGAAATCTGAGGCTCACTTAATATTTCCAAACAAGGAAATCCAAGATTTACAGGACTTCTCAGATAAGTAGTAGAGAATTAGAAAGGACTAAAATAAATCATTATTATGCATCTGGTGTTGGGTTGCTCATGAAAGAGCCTGATCAGCTACAAAACAAAGATTATAGCTTCAGAAAAATCAAACAAGCAAACAGGCCTAGATCCTCACCAACAGAATTAGACCTTGCATATTCTATTGCAGAATGTGTTATCTATGATTTAAAACATTTCATTCTGCATTCAAAACAAGTTGCCAGGATTCTAAGATGCTATAAACCATGATTTTTTGATAAATAGTTCAATCAGCATTATTTGCTACACATAATAAGACTTTGAGGATGCGTAAATTGTACTATATTGCTAGAAGTACAATAGGATAAACCACCATATACAAGGCAAAATAATAATAATAATCTAAAGTTATATTTGATAGTCTATTTTTTTCAATGATAAGTCTCTGGGTCATGTTTTCCTGTGTATAATCTTGAATCAGGCAATCTCTTTGTTGTAAATCTGGTTAGATATGAAATTTCAGCAAATAAGAATGGGGTGGAATTGTCTAAATCACATTCCAGTCATACCATTCATCATGTTGAGAGCCTTTTTATCAACATTCCACCTCTTTGAATCCCAGCTTGGAAACACAGGATTGTGATACTGGAGATAGTGGTATGTAGGCATTTAAAATTTTCCAGCCATAGCACTCTAAGCTCAAAATCTCCTAGAACTGAAAGGGATTCAGCAAACAAAGGCTAATAATTTTAAAGAAAAATCTTTATGATACCATTTGAGGTTTTTTTGCCAAAGGTAATGTGATGATTTGACATTTCTTTCTCTAACTCATTTTACAGATGAGAAAACTGAGACAACTGGGTTAGGTGATATGCCTAGAGTCATACAGTGACTAAGGCCAGATTTGAACTCAGAGTTTCTTAATTCCAGGATCCAGGATAATTCCACTATCTCTATTGTGCCATATAGCTGCTCTTAAATGTGGACTCTTTGATATAATAATGCTCTCTAAATAAGTGAAGCATGTGATATTAGCGTGAAAAGGACAGGAGTGTCTCTCCCCTTAAAAATATAAAAAAAAGCTCAATTACTATGGAATGTGAATGTAATTACTGGCTTTTTGTCAAAAAAAATAAATACAAATCCTTTTAAGATTCTGGTAATGGGACCCGACTTGATTTTGTCAGTGACCTCAGGACAACTTGTTAATTGGAACTTAGAAATATATATATATATATATATATATATATATATATATATATATATTTGTTGATGAAACTACCTCTATTTCCCCTCATTTAAAGAACCAGTATTTATGAGAGTAAAATCATGATGGGTAAAGAAGTTATACCTTTGTCCATCCCCTTCTTCCAGAAATGGCTGCTTTAGAGGAAAAAAAAAAGTGCTACATGTCTTTACTCATGAATTTTCAATATAGCTGAGTGGATAGTTCCTATAAAAGGAATTTCTCCACCCTCCCCATGAAGCAGCCAAACCAACCAACTATCTTAAGAGCAGCACCAGTCATGAGAAGCCAATCAGGACTTGTCATTTGCCTTTTAATGAAATGCAAATGGACATTCCATTACAAAGGGAGAAGTATACTCATCAAACTGACCAGAAAAGATTCTTCTGATCATTTCCCTTAACTTAATTTGTAATTAGGCATATTCACAATAGAAGTGATAAAAATTGGGAGCTAATCAAGATGATGATAATTATGAGAATGATTATAATGATGATAAATTATATAATATTTTAAAGTTTAATCTTATATACATTATCTCATTTGAGGCTTATAACAACCTGTACTTGAATCTTATACAAGCATACTCATTGAGAGAGAAATAGAGAGACAGAGAGACAAAGGAAGATAGAGGGAGACAAATAAAGACTGAAAGGCAGAGAAACACAGACAGACAAAAATGATAAAGACTGATGTAGAGATTGCCTTGATTGATGGATTATTGACTAGTTAAAGTTAGAAAAATTGCAAAAATCTGTGCCTCAGTCACAGAGGCAGAACAGGTTTCAGCTTTGGACATTAATGGAAATGTACTTATGTATTTAAAATAGACAGTGAAAATGACTAAATGACTAGAGTGGATCTACTTTGGAACAATAACAAAAACAAACAAACAAATTTTAAAAAAAACAAGAGTTCAATTTATATATCTACATTTTTCTTTGAGGATTTGCTGGTAGATGTTTTTGAATTTTTCTTTTATTGGGGGGTGGGGTTGTCTTCAGCATTTCTATCATGTAACAGCTTTTTAATTATATGGATTCTTTTATTTGCTTATTCTTCCAGCTTTCTTCTTGTCTTTGGACCTATTGTCATTGTTGATCTCTATGCATTTTAAGAAAGTTGTTGTTCATTCTTCCTTCTCAGAGTATCAATGACATCATGAGTATGATGTCTTGACTTGCAGTGAGTTGGATTTGAGTGTGAGAGAGTTGTGCAAAGTCATCAGTCTTGCTCTCTCTCCTCTATGGTCACTGGGGTGCAGTGGCAATATAAAAATCAAGGTGATTGGATCTAGTGGGTAAACTTGGCCTTTTTAAATTAATGTCTCAGGTCTCAGTTTGTCTGAGACCATGTCCATTCAATGACTAAGGACTAAGTAAAAACCGAGAAACTTTAGAGGGAAATGTCAACCTAAGCTTTTATCTTCTGTTTTCACAGCTTAGCTTGGGAGATGTCTACACACTTTCACTACTCCCTAAATAATGTGATCAAGGCAAAAACTGTTTGCTACTCTCTGTAATAATGAGTTCTACATGTTTCTGACACAGGTTTCAGTTTTTCTTTCTGTCCCTAATTAAGAGTTTCAAGAATGCTTTTAGATTCAACCACTTAATTATGCCTGCTACAAGACTAAATTCAGAGAGGATGAACTACAGACTTCTTTTTGATCTGGAACTTTGCCTTGGTCATTCCACTTTGGGAATCTACCCTAGGCTGGATGCTAGAAGGAAATCTCTGTTCTGCTGCTGGAAACAGAGCCTCGCAACTATTGTTGACTTCCAAATCTGTTACTTGTATTCAATTACTTGTAATCAGTATTCCAGTAGATCCCATCAGCCATGTCTTTTATCTACTACCCTCTCTACTGATTCTTATTCATCCCAGTTCTCCTAGGAATTGGATGGTAGAAGACCTCGCTGCTAAGTGGCAGCCATTCCTATACCCTATGTTAGTTCAAGGATCCCTCCTGCCCAGATGCTTCCTGGATTAGTGCTTAATGTTTGTTCTTTTTCAGTCCTAGTGTATAGGTGTAGAAACACCAGAAGGTCAGGTTTTGTTTCCAGTATAGATAGTAACACCTTTGCTTGTCTCTCTGAGTTCCTTTAGGATGGAAAATAAATGACTTACTTTTCTAAGTTATCGCAATAAGAATTCAGGCTAGTATATTTTCTAGATTTTAGTTGAGGAGCTTTGGTGAAGAGGAAGGCTAGACTTTTCTTCTTACTCCTCCATTTTGACTATACTATGAGTTTCCTAGAATAATATAATTAGAGACTGCATAGCTAACCTCATTCACAATTTAATGCCTAATAAAAAATTATGAATATAAGATTATATTCAGAATTTCCATTTTCAGCCCTTTAGTACAGGAGTTGTAATAGTAGTAGTGAAACTATCAAAGTCACACAAGAACACTTTGTTTTCATTTTTTTGTGTAAAAAGAACTTTTTTTAAAGACTCAAAAATTTTCTTGTATTATTTCTTTTTGACTACTCTTTTTATACTTCCTTTTCTCTAGTCTATTGTTATGGAAAGGACTAAAATGTCAAAACATTGTTCTCTATGATCCCACAGGGAAAGATGAATATTACTGGGAAAGATCTGCAAGAGGAAAACTGAATACAAATTTGGACTTGATACTTAAAATCACAATACATTATCTTCTGCTTTTCACACTCCATCCTTCTTCTGTGGGATGGCATGATTCTATTGCAGGGCACAGGATAGGAAGATTATTATTCCCTCTACATCTGTTAACTTAGGTAAATAAAATCTCAAATGCTGCAAACACAAGCATACTAGTTCACCAATTTGGAATGAGACATTCAACCCATTGACATAGCCTAACAGATCACTGTTATTGAAGGATTAAAATAGTCACTTCAATGAATGAGGATGAAAAGCCTTATGTACGTAGAATTATTCCCCCTCCCCCCCCTTTTTTTTTTTTGAAAATTCAGGTTAATTGTTTTAGAAAGATCACTCTCAGGATCAAAAAAGATTGGTGAAATATTAATATATGTAATAAAAAATAGTCAAGTTCTACCCACCATATCAAAACATGAATATTTTAGTGTAAACAATAACAAAAACATGAATATTTTTGTATAAACACTATACATAATTAAAAGTACTTTTAAACTTTTTCTTTAAAGGGTTTAAAATTTACCATTATATTTTTACATTAAAAACGTCTATCTCTCCTCTGTCCCTTCAGTCATATGTTTTTCCATCAGTTTACCAAAATAGCACCTAAACATGTGGATCATAGGATTTTATTTTGGGGAAATCAGAGAAAGAACTATAATATAGTTCTGAATAATAATAAAAAAACTGAGATGTAGAGGAGAACAGTATGGAGCCAATTCAATTAAATTTAAAATCGAGGAAGTTGTTATTATTTTTAAGGCCTGTTAAACTTATGTACCTTCCTTAGGAATGTTAGCCAGTTCTTAGCTTTCCAGTTGTGTTTTCCTATGAATCTGCAAATCCCTAGGAGTTGATTTTCAAACTGGAAAGCTTCTACCTAAGCACAACTGTCAGGGGCTATATTACTTCAGTGTCTTTATTTTTGTCTCTTTCCCTTTTGGAGGTATCAATAAACTGTTTAACATATCAGGTTGTGATCCTGGAGTCAGGGGAATCTGAGTTCAAATCTAGCCTTCCCTCTTTGACACATACAAGTCTATGTGATTTGCCCAAGAAACTGGACAAATCACTTATCCCAATAGCCTCAACAAAACCAAATCCAAAACCCAAAAAAGATATCAGTTTGAAGATAACATATTTGCATCCCACATTTTCTTAACTTTATCCTTCCCCCACAATTTGACATTGATTTTTGTCTGCTTTTATTCACTAAGTATTTTACTGAATAAAAATGATTATTTCAGAAATGACCATGACTCCCAATTGAGATAGTCGTTTTCTGTCCTGTTTTAGTGTTTAAAATAAGATTCTTTAGTTCCTACCTGTTTCAGTGCTTACCAAGGCATTTCTTAAATAAAATATTCATGTTGTAAGCAGCTAGGTAGTGCCATAGTACACAGAGAATTAGGCTTGAAAGCATAAAGAATAATCTTACTGAATTCAAATCTAGTCTCAGAGATCCACTAGCTATGTGATTCTAGCCAAATCACTTAATCTTCTTTGCCTCAGTTCCCTCATCTGTAAAATGAGCTGGAAAAGGAAATGGCAAACTAGGACAATATCTTTGCCAGAAAAAAAAAAAAAAAGGTGGGGAGCACACAAAATACCAAATGGGGTCATGAAAAGTTACACATGATTGAACAACATTCATGATGGAAGGGGAAGGAGATTTTTGAGCTATCCACAAGGCTTTGGTTTCTTTCATTTCTTGATCCCCAAACATGTTGTTCAATGTTTTGTTTTTCTCCTTTGAGCCCATCATTGTATTAAAAACACTGTGAATTAAACCACATGTTGAATTATTTTGTCAGGCCTTGTCAAGTTCTTCAAGGGATTTCATTGCTTCAACCTCTGCAACAGATGTTGTCCCAGAAGCTACAATTATCTTCATTATAGTTTGTTTGCTTACTCTTGTGAGTACTGCAAGACAAGATAACTAACATAATCATACTTTGTTGTTGCTGTTGCTGGTGGTTTGGAAATATGGAAAAATCAATTCTTCTATGTATTTATTTGTTGGGAAGAGTCAGTCACTCCCCAAGATGCTTGTTCACATTGCTGCATTTTTTTACAATTATTGTTAATAGCATATTTATAATGAGAATATCAATGTAGATGAGATATGTACAAATTTCTTCAAAAGTTGAACTGCTATTCCCTGGCTCCCACTCTTTCTAAATATATATAATATATGTGTGTGTGTATTTATGTGCATATATATGTGTAGATATACAGATAGATATATACACATATATATACAGATACACATATATACATTGATATATATATATATATATATATGGATGTATGTAATATAGATGTATGCATGTATGTATATAAAATTACAATGTATTTACTTTGCATATATTTTAGACAGGCTTATATATGTTCATGTTGCCTCCCTTTATAGACTATAAACTACTTGAATATATGGACTATTTCATTATTTTGTCAACATTTCTAGAGACTAACATAAATCTGGGTACAATGGAAGTATATAAAAAATACACATGGATTATGTGATTGACCAAGATTGTTCATTAAGAACACACATAACTTAACTAGAATTTGTAGATGAGCTATGAGTTTTGTGCTTGTTATTATATCTCTGAAAACTTTTTTTTTTTTTTTTTTTGGCTTTCTCTCTGCCATCACAGAGAAGTCAGAAAGAGGGCTAAACAATTTAAGGCTACTTTGTATGTTTTCCCTATATGAAGATCATACCAAAAAAAAAAAAAAAAGTCATTATTTGTCAGTTAAACTTTGGTCCATGAGCTGCTCTATACTTAGCTATCTTGGTTTTTTGATGGCACACACAGAATGCCTCTTGACCTGTCTTCCAAACCTCTCCAGTTTGAACTAGTATTCATACTTCACCAGTAAACATTACCACAGAAAAACAAGGTCACCTCCATGCCACAATAAACCAGAAGAACAGAACTTTCTTGGAGGAATATTTTCAATATAGAACATAAACAATTTATTGTTGCTGAAAAACAGTGGCTAATTTTATGTTTTATATGCAATTAATTCCCATCTTGGTAATACTATAGGAATCTGGATTGCTAATTTTAAATTCCTTCAAGCAAGTACAAAAAGGGAGTATTGTGGGGAATGGGAAGATTGTCAAAATAAAAAAAGTAGCAGCACTCCTTTCAGATGATGAGACTTTTACAATAAATTGCATTTATTTAAAGCAATCATTTTATACGTATTATTACCTGTGGGAAAACATTTACATGATATTTACTTTTTTTTTTTTTTTTTTTTGCAAGAAGACTGGTTTACATCATGCTTATCTAAGAATGACTTTAAAAGTGAAGTAATGGATAGAGATTGGGGTTCAACACTTGGAGGGTTCATGTCTCACACATTTTACCTGTTTGAGACAATCATATAACCTTTCAGCATCTAGTATCTAGCTATCTCTAGGTGTCATTTTAATTCAATTAAGTCAAAAGTAAAAAGCCTAACTGAATTGAAAGTTCTCTATATTCTTGATATCACAGGTTGAATTCCAGGAATTATACCTTCTATAAATCCTTCTTTTTCTCTTAAGAACATTTTGTCTCTTAAGCTCTTGAATTTTACATTATTAGAAAACACATGAAAATCTACTTTTCAACATAATAAGATTTGTACCTGGGAATATGAGAGCTGTATCTTTCTTGCTCATGTTGTCAAACCATTTGCAGTTTCTGTTTTTGATAGAAACAATCTAATATACTTATGCTCAATTTCCTATGATTCCTGATCTAAGAGATATATTTATAATCTGCAGAATTCAATTTTTGATCTGCTATATTTAAACAAATTCCAATTTGAACCAAAGGAGCAATGTGATAATTTTATTGCTATAAGAATTTCATAATCCAAAAAATACAATATAATTGAGCATAGTTGGAACAGACAAGTTTATCATGAGTGGGACTATGCTACAAGGAGTAGAGGGAACTCATAGCTCTTCCTGTTTCCCATCATTGTGACATCATTATTGCCTATGAGCTCATTGGTCATTTCATAATCATTTTTTTTTTTTTTGGCATCTGATAATTATAGCACTTGGTAGTGATAGTGAATTTATGATATATGGTTTGTATCCTGTAGCAGACACCAGGGTAAGAAAAAATAGATAGAACTGTTCTGAATGGCTGTAAAACAGACCATTTTTTTTTTTATCAGAAAAACATCTAGTACCCTGTAAATAGTTGTTTTTTCACATGTAAATAGCAGAGATTTACTGATACTCAGCCTTATTAAAGAAAGACATTATCTTTGTCTGTTTGTGTGTGTGTGTGTATGTGAGGCAATTGGGGTTAAGTGTCTTGCCCAGAAGTGTTCATTGTGTGAAACCAGGTCCTCTTGACTTCCTGGCTAGTGCTCGATCCATTGCACCAACTAGGTGCCCTTGGAGACATTATTTTACTGTATTTGAATGTCAGATTAACCCAGAGTAAACATATATCTTTGCCTGGGTTATAACCTTCACATACATGTTTCTTTTTTAAAAGTCATAAATCAGGTTCTTTTGTCCTTCATCATTTTTAGTTCTTCTGTAGAGATTTTGCCTAACTCTTCCAAACAAATTCATTTAGATCACAGAATTAAAGATTTAAGTTGAAAGGGAAATCTTGGTCTAAATTTCTCATTTTTTTGAATGAGTCACATGAAGTTGAAGTACTTTGTTTGAAATCATAAAGCAAACCATTTTTTTTCATAATTGGGAATTAATTCTAGGTCCTGTGCCTCAAAATTTAGGACTTTCCATTATACTTTCCATAGAAGGAGGTTGAAGCTAGGTAAAAAGAGATTGAAACTGTCTTCCAACAAAAATAATCAGTTTACATTCTGATTGTGCTTTTAGATTTGCTAACCTGAAATGTAGCAAAAGCTGGACAACTAAATTTTTATTCTACACCTAACTAGAAGTCATTTTGAAACACACAGCCCTTGAAGCAGTCTGGCTTGATGCCTACATGTCTCAATTACCTAGGTCTCAGGGGGATGTTTTATTTGTCTATAATTTGATTGATTCTCCTTTTCATCTTTAGTAGGTACCAGTAGTTTGAAAAGGGGTAAGGGACACAAATCAACCTCATCATTTCACATTCTGAACAATTCTGCATTTGAGCCATGAAATCAGCTGTTCCTGGAGGGATAAAAGTCTCTCTCAACTGATCTTTCTTGGGAATAACCAGACTTTCAAAGCTGAGAAGAACCAAGAAGCTCTGGATACTTTTGCTGGCCTCAGTTCAGTGGTGAGCTATTGTGCTTCAAACGCCTTAACCAGTACTCACCACCAAAAACTGTACAAAAATGTATCAATTTAGCCTTGGAAAGAAATGAAAGCAGGACACTCATTGGAAATCCAGACAAGACTGTTAATACAACCAACCTGCTTGAATCCCCACTTCTTTTGAACGATGATTAAAAAAAAAAAAGCCACCGAAAGGGTTCAAATATCCTACAGTGACATCCAGTTCAGAAAGTCCTCTGACTTTAGTCAAAGCCTGAGACACCCTTTAAAAGCTCCGAAGGTATTCTATCTTATCCAACCTCCATTCAGCAAGCTAATTGCTAACCTTTATGTGTGGGGGCCTGTGTGTGAAATACAAATGAACCAATTTGTAATATGAGAATATAATGATCACAGTCATCTAGGAGCAAAGAATAGTAAATTGCTCATATGAAAAGCTTTCTAAAAGGACCCAACTCCCAGTTCCTATGGAGTGACCCATTTTTGTTATAGAATATAAGCAGACAGAATAATTCTCTTATGAACCATCTGAGTGAAATTCTGAACTCAAAACTGTTTGTTACTAGGCTGAAGAGGGAAAAGTCAACAATCCAAAGCCCAAATAATGTTGTAGTAGAAGTGTCCCAGCATAACACATATAACTGAAAATTTCAAAGGAGCTTATTCAAAAAGGAGAAGAACTTAAATTAGGTTTCCTTGCATACAGGCTTTCCCTCCTCTCCAGAAAAAAAGGGGGGAAAGTGCAGTAAAAATATGTACTTTTCACTTTGGACATGTCTATGTAAGTGTTACTAAGCATATTGAACACATTTTGTTTTCTCTTATGTTTTTTGTAATTTTCTTTTGATTTATTCTATTTGATTCCATCCCATTCAATCCCATCCCATTGTACAGGTTTTAACTAAATCTTTCTACATATAAGGCATTAAAGCAGGGCTTAAATCTTTTTTTCACTAGCAACCCCTTTAGTCCAAGAAATTTTTATGTGACCCTGGCTATGTAGATATATAAATTAGGAATACAAATAAAACATTTATTGAAAGCAAATTATAATCTCACAACGCCCATATTCAATAATGTGGCCTCATATGGGATTATGACCCTTGGGTTTAAGAAGCTTTATTCTAACCAATGAAGATGAAAAGAAAAGCCAACTTGTCTTCCAGTAACTTACATTCTTCTACAGGGTTAATTATTTGATTAGTTTAATTATTGAAAATCTAATGTTCCTAGAAGTAAAGTATGTGAATGAGTGAGTATGACATAGAGCAATATTTTATAACTATATATGTGGTTGAAAGACTGACTTTATAGATAAAAGGCAGTCATAGGAATTTATAAATAAGACAAGTGTTTAACTTTCACAGATGGTATGGCATTGCCAATTCTCCAGCCAGATCCGTGCAGGAATCACAAAAGCATAGTATTACCAATTTTCTACCCAGATTTGTGGCAGGAATCATTCTTCTTCATAAATGCTATTGAATGATTGCCTCTGGCATCTTACATCTTATTTGAAGATGCCTTTTACCAAAAGGGACCTAGTTCAGTGATTTTGTTAGTCACTTTTGTTTATCACAGGGGCAGCTAGGTGGAGAAATGGATAGAGCCTCTAGTTTGGAATTAGAAAGACCAGGATTAAAATCCTACATCAGATACTTTTTAGCTCTATGACCCTAGACAAATCACTTAAACCCTGTTTAACTCAGTTTCTTGAGCTGGAGCTCCAATGGAGCTGGAGAAAACAAAGTCAAACCACTCTAGTATCTTTGCCAATAAAATCCCAAATGGGGTCACAGAGTTGGATATGATGGAAATCTCTGAACAACAACTTGTTTATCATAGCCAGTAGGAGTCAAACACAAGAAAAATAGGCATGAATAGTTTGCTTAATTCTGGCAGAACATAACATCTGAAACATCCTTTTGAAGAAATACTAATTAATCAATCTGTTCAATAATCAGATTGAGATGCAAAACAATGAATTAATCATAAGCAACATTCAGCACTAAGCTTTATGGGACACATGCAAAGATGAATTTGAATAAGAAAATCATAGAATGAATTATAGTGGTATGAGAGGTTTTCTAATATAACACCTTTATTTAGTAACAATCCCTATCTTTAGGGTGTTTTTATAGATCTTCTTCATACATAGATTAATCTCCCTTAACACATCCCATTTGAGGAGTTGGGAATAACAACAAAGATGATGACAATAATGATAACTAAAATTTATATAATGTTTACTCTGTGCCAGCCATCAAGTGCTTTAAAATCATACCATTTGATCCTATGAACAATCCTGGAAGATAGGTACCACTCTTATTCCCATTTTACAGATGAGGAAATTGAAGCAAACAGAGATCAAGTGATTTGCCCACAATCATACATTTATTAAGTGTCTGAGCTCAGGTCTTCTGAATATAAATCCATTACACTCTATTGTGTGGCCTAACTGTTGCATTTGCCATAGCAAAAGGAGCAAAAGGTAACAGGTATGTTTACTATGTACTGGTTGAGACAAAATGAAGTATAAAGTGTAAAGTGTAAAGAAGGTAGGGGATGTGTATCTCACCTTCATAACTCCTTTGTTGAAATTTAGTGATTTTTACAATCTTCACACCATCACCATTTTTTTCCATTGTTCATCTCAAAATAGGTATGTGATTAGATAAAAATCTCTGCCCCAGTGCTGCAAACATATTATTGTCACATATTCAAGATCCTGGAACTACAATATGTTATTAAGCCATATATCTCTACCTTTTCTTGGAAATCTGAAGAACAATGGACTTGACTTTTTATATGAAAATAGCTTCAATTGTTGAACATTTAAATATAGCCCCTTTGGATATTTTGCCTCGAAGATTTTTCTTTAGAAAAATTATCTTATATATCAAAAACTATAAAGAGGACTTATTCACTTGAAATAAAGAATCATTAATGGAATATCTGGTCAACAAATATCATTGAGCCATCCCTTGATAAGAAACATGGTGAGTCCCATTTCCCTTCATATCCCTCATTTGGAGACATTGACATATTATGAAAGATTAGTCAATAGCTGCTAGCATTTCTGAAAGCTAACCAAATGAATTAGAGATATGCAGAATAATCTGGCAGAATTTCAATATCTTCCCTCATCTCCATCCACTAAATAGCAAGAGGATTACTTACCAAGATCATGTTTAAAAATCATGTCATTTTTTCCTCCTAGAAGGCATTCTTTCTTTAGTCTTACTTTGTTAGAACCTAAGACGTTATTAAAGCCAAAGCAACTGATATTATATGTGGGATTAGTTACACAAAGTTAACTAAAGATATACTTTAAAAACTTGACAAGAGAATAAAAATGAAAATTTCTTTTAAACATTTAAAAAATTAATTGGGCAGGAGTTTTTAAAACAGTGGTGATACATTTACATTATCGAATAAATTTTATCAGTCCTCCTGAAATTGACAATATTTTTAGATCTTAAATGGAAAGATACCGAGGGTCCTAACCACTGAAAAGGGAGTAATCCTCATACTCTTAACTCCTCTGGATTTCATCATGCACTTGGAAATCTCATCACTCTGCAAAATCACATCAACCCCAAAACTCACACCACTTCGATACATGCTGTCCCTGAGCCTCTCTGTCCCTCTAACTGGAGAATATGGAGTAGGCAGTGGAGCATTCTGCCCAGCTCCTCCACTTAAGAAGAGAACCCAGGGAAGCCATTTCTTTGTTTTCCACCCAGCTGCATTTTCTCTGATCTTACCCCCCACCCCCACACCTTTTAGCTTCTGTTTTTTTGCTGTTTTCCTTTTATTAAATCTTTAGCTCCTTGAGGACTCCTTTTTTGTATCCCTAACACTTCTCACAGTTCCTAACACACTGCAGACACATAATAAAATTTTTATTGACTGATGAGGCAGATTTCCCAATCCCCAGGTTTTTTTTTTTTTTTTAATGTATTGTTGCTTGCTATTAAAAATACATATTTTGTAATTTATGCATCAGTGATATAATCTGGCAGGAAGTCCATATTGGTTACAATTTTCTTGAGTTCAAAGACTGATTCTTTTCCTTCCCCTTCCCCTCTACTCCCTTTTCCCTTTTCTTCCCTCCCCTTTCCTCCCTCCTTTCACTCTACCTTCTCATTTTCCTTACCTTTTCCTTTCTCCCTCAATTTTTTTTTCCTTCTCTAGTGCCTACCACAGTGTTTTTCATATAGGAAAATAAATTAGTATGTTGAATGAAACAAAAGCTTCATTGAATTATTGTTTCATTGTACTTTTCATTGGAGGCATCACATTTAGAAAGGACATCACTAAACTGGGTAATAATTAAAGAAAGGCAACCAGAATGGTGACGGTCCTTCAGTTCATGCCGTATGAAGAACAGCTCAAAGAGTTGAAGCTTTTTAGATTTGAAATGAGACAGTTCTGTGGAATATGACAGATTTATTCAAGTAATTGAAATAGTTGGATTATACTCATTCTTTTGAGAGTAACGAGTATAATGTGGAATAATAAATAAAAGCTGCAAAGAGGCATACTTAGGCTTCAAGAGGTCTGGGGGACAATAAAAGCAAAAACACTTCTTTAAAAATTAGGGCTCTCTATAAGTGAAATGGGTTCCCTTGGGAAGATGTTCTTCCTTACTCTTTAGCATTCAGAATCTAAAAAAGGATTTTTTTTTTTGATATGATGCACTAAGGTATCCTTTAGGGGTTCAGGTTGGCTATGAAAGTTCTTTCCAACTTTGAAATTCTGCGATTCAATGATCATATTTGAGATAAAGGTCAAAGATGAAGACTTTTTTTTTTTATCATATCCCACAGTTTCCTTTGATAATAATGTCTGGAACTCTTACAGAAAGTTATTTCTAATGTCTGACTTACACTAGTATAGCCACAATTTAAAAACAGAATGCGTTATTTTTATTCAAGGGTTTGAAGACTGGTTCACTGGATGATGGGTTTAACTTCTATCAAAACTGTCTTAAAAGATATGAGATGAACAGGTTTATGGGAAAATCCATGTGGATGCTGAATGCTTAGGGAGAAAATTCATTTGATCTACTAATTGATTTCCTCTCCTATTTTTTCTACTCACAGAAAGTTGCCAGTCAATAAACATTTATTAAATACCTATTTTGTACCAAATAGTGTGCTAAGTGTTGAGAATACAGAGGCTAAAGACAGTCATTGCCTTCAAGAAGGTGACTATTTTATCAGGTAGACAACAAGGAAATAAGTGTGTTCCTAACAGCTGTGTGTATATGATAAAAGGAAACAGCAGAAGAGTACAGACATCAGAATTAAAAGGGATTGGGATTACTTTCTGTAGAAGGTAGGATTTTAATTTGTATCTAAAGGAAGCCAGAGACACCAGGTGGAGATGATAAATAAGAGAATTCCAGGAATGTGGGGGGTAGCCTGAGAAAATTTCTGGAACTAAGAGATGCGTGTCTTACTTATGGAATAGCAAGAAGTCCAGTCTCTTTCAAGTATGTGGCAAGAAACAAGGTGTAAGAAGATTAGAAAAGTAGGATGGGGCTGTGTTATAAAATGCTTTGAATTTTAAATAGAGAATAGAAAGTCAGATGAGGCATATTAATTGGCTAATGCTATGCCTCTCTAAAGGCAGTCTAAGACACTATTAAATTCTTTGATCACCATATTGCACTTTTGGCTCACATTGAGTTTTCAGTCTCAAAACTGTCTTTTTTATTTGAACAGTTTTCTACCTATCTGCTTGTACCTGCAACAAATTGTGTTTTTTTTTCTCTCCCTTTAATTCCAGTCTTAAATGTATCTTAGTAAGTTTTGCCTATTATTCTAAAATGCGGAGTTCTTTTTGAATTTCAGTTTTCTGATTTAATATATGAAATAATTTGATTTTCTATGAAAATATCAAAGTCATTTATTAAAAAAAAATGAGTATAAGAATGGAAAGGATAGAATCCCACTGGAGATCTCCATCTCTCAAACGCATATGCTTTCAAACCAAACTGGAGAAAACCATAAAATCATGCTGACTGAGTCTACTACAAATTTGTAAAAGCAACCCTTTTACATCTTAATGAACTCTCTCCCACCCTCACTTTAAACAATTTTTATTTTGGAAAAAGGGTCAAGATGAGTCATTCTTTAGAATTTGGTCTTGGGGTAAAGAAGGGGTGAAGTGACTAATTATTCCAGTGTTAAAAAATATCAAGTACAGGATAAATGTCATTAGAAATATTAATAAAAACAAAAATAGTCAACACTATAGATAATATAAATAAAAATCCAATAATTACTACTATTTCAGTAACTGTTGCTTCATTTGTGGAAAGAAAACTTGCCTCTAATTATATTTCCCACAAATTAAAAGTATCCAAGAGTCTTACACTTTCTAGGTTTATTACTTGGCCTAATAATGATGAGGTGAATAAAACCCAGCAATATACTATTTCCCTGGCTGTAATTGAGTATCTAAATGGTCCCCAGTGACGAATGCCATCTCCTTCTATCTTTTCTTGCTATGTGAACAAACTAACGCTGTAAATTTCTTGTTATGATCAAATTATCTTGAACAGACATAGCTAGCTTGTATCAATGGCACAGTTATTGTATACATCAGCAGATCAAGCTACTGGGAAAGGATGCCTGAATATTCCTGGGATAATGGGCAGATGAGAGAAAGGCAGAGAAGTACCTCTAGGAAATGTGGAGACCTCCTTCCTAAACACAAAATGGTGGAGAACACAAGGCTTAATTAGCCCTTTATCCAATTCAATGCAGTAAATCATATAAACTTTTTGATCTATCTTTATCAAATCCTAAGCTCACCTTCCCCAGCCTTTAACTGATAAATATGACCACTTTTTAATTGAAAAACAAAATGAAATCATAATCTGAGAGCTTCTTCTTCTCCCCTTCTCATTTTATATCTCTCATATACATTCTGCTAATATCATTTTCATCATTCCTGTCTCTCATGAATACAGGACCCTTTCCAGAAGAAGACAAACCCTTTTACCTCAAATTACTCCCATTCTATCCATAATATATCCTGCAGATTACCCCCTTTATCAATCTCAGTGCTTTCACTTATCTTTAATCTCTTTCTGTCTCCTGGCTGCTGCTCTACCTACATCATCTATCCTTAAAAAAAAAAAAAAAAAATCTTTTTTGATTTTTCCATCCCTGCTATCATTTGATATCTTCCTTACCCTATATATCTAAATTCTTGGAGATGGTCATCCACAAGAGATGCTTCCACATTTTCCCTCCTCTCTCAATCTCTTTTTAACGGTCTACAGTTTGGCTCCCTGCTCATTATGCCACTGAAATGACTCACTAAAGAGTTAATGTCAATCTCTTTATCTCTCAACTGTTGAGATAACTGGCTAGGAAGAAAGGGGTAGCAGGGAGTTCTAAAAGTGTAAAGTCAAGATCTGAGAAGCAGTTAGAAGCAAGCATTACTAATATAGATCACATTTAACCAAGGAACTCAACTATTAGAGCCAGAGGCCAGAGAAGTAGAGGTATCTCCATCTTGAGAAGAAAACCAGAATGCAGTGGGAATTGTAGAAATGTACAGGGTCAGAGGCTAAGAAATTTAACCAGATTAGAAGAGACCATTATTTATTCACGAGAATTCCCAGTGCTAAACAGTTCCATTTAAAATTTCTTAGGAGTGTTATAGAGATGATTTCTGTTGTATATGATATTCTGTAATTTAAAAACAAAAACAAAAACAAAAACTTTTTAAAAAGATTTAAGGTTGTTGGGGGAGGGGAAGGAGAGTGTAAACCTCTGAGTGCAAATGTCTTTAGGGAAAGAGTAAAAATATAAACTTTTTTGGCCACTGATCTCTCCACAGTTGCCCTACTCTGGTCTGCAGGTAACACTGAATTCTTTTTTTTTTTTTTTTTAATTTAATAGCCTTTTATTTACAGGATATATGCATGGGTAACTTTACAGCATTAACAATTGCCAAACCTCTTGTTCCAATTTTTTACCTCTTCGACCCCCCCACCCTCTCCCCCAGATGACAGGATGACCAGTAGATGTTAAATACATTAAAATATAAATTAGATACACAATAAGTATACATGACCAAAACGTTATTTTGCTGTACAAAAAGAATCAGACTCTGAAATATTGTACAATTAGCTTGTGAAGGAAATAAAAAATGCATGTGGGCATAAATATAGGGATTGGGAATTCAATGTAATGGTTTTTAGTCATCTCCCAGAGTTCTTTCTCTGGGCATAGTTGGTTCAGTTCATTACTGCTCCATTGGAAATGATTTGGTTGATCTCGTTGCTGAGGATGGCCTGGTCCATCAGAACTGATCATCATATAGTATTGTTGTAACATTGAATTCTTAAAAACATTACTGTAGATACTCTAATTGATGCTACTAAACTAGAACACCTTTGTGCATGGGCCTAAGACAATGGATGTCTGTTGACCAAACATCAACTTAGCTAAATTTACTAAGCTAAATCACTAAATGTGTTGATATGTTAGAATTTTTAGCTACAGAAACTCTCAAAGACTATCTATGATTTCATAGAGTAGTTGTGATTTTTAGGTAGAAAGGGAGTCCCCATGCCAACAAAATCATAGGCTCTTAAAATACTGACATATTAATCATATGCATTTTACTGAAAGTGAATTTCAGGTTGTTTCTTTAGAAGTTGTTTTGACTTATAGGATAGTGAAAAAGCATGATGATGTTAATAGCTGTTGGAAGGGGAAAGGAATAGTAAAAAAGAGGGGAAAGGTAAATAATAGTGAAATGGGGGTAATGAGTGAAGCCAATGAAGACAAATATTGCTTACTTCATTTTGCCTAGGGCTAGCATTGCTCACTGATAAGATTTATTTATAAAAGCACCGTAGGGAACAGAAGGGTGGTATACAAGATAGATAGAAAAACATGATAGATAGATAGATAGTAAAAAATCAAAAAAATCAATGAGTCCGTTGGGTTCAAATACTCACTATGATACTATCTTTGAGAGATCATTAAATTTATCTGATTTTTACTTTGTTCTTCAGTAAAATTTTAAAAAATGATAATCGTAGTGAAGAGGCAGTATACCATATTTGAAAGAAAGCTGGCCTTAAAGGCAGGAAGAGATGAGTTCAGATCCTATTTCTGATACAGACTGGCTGTGTGAACCTGAGTTCCTCAACTTCTCAGTGCCCCAGGACTCAAAGACTTAAGAGAATTTGTCTACCTCCAAGATAGAGGTTTCCTCATTTAGATGTTTCCTATATCTATGAAATTGCAAGTTCAGTGCCTTTTCTATGATGATGAAGATGAAGATGATGACAATCTATATTTTAATTTCTATCTCTCAGGGTGGTTGTTTCAAAGATCAAATGATATATTGCCTATAAAATAGTTTTCAAAACTCAAAGAATTACCAAAAGTAAGTTCTTGTATGTTGGTGAAATTATCTTTCAGTTTTATTCTCTTTTATCCCTAAATAAAATGTCAAAATCTTTTCTCTCCCTTTTCAAACCAAAACTTCATATCCTTTAAAACACTGAGTGTAAAGAAGAGGTCACAAATGAGAAGTTGAGGGGAGCAAGTCACAATTTTCTTTCTCTACACTACCACTAGTCATTGAGTTTTAGAATAATGGTCTATACTTTGCTAACAGTTGAAATTCATTAAATCCAGGAAACTCTGAAATGTTATTTCAACACATTATTCAATACCAAATGTGTTTCTACTTAAAGCTGGTTTTCTCCTAGATCATAAATCGTTGATTTTGCTAGAATAAAAAAAAAATGTATTTTGTCTCTTCCTCTCTTTAATCTATCTGACTATCTATCTATCTTCATCAATATGATGGAGATATCATCATCTTTATTTTCATCATCAAATGATCATATAATATTTTCAGTCAATTTCCCAAGAATTTAATTGATTTGAGTGGTATGGATGTGTGTATCTCCCAGACAATATGCATTATGGAAATATTTTACTTTCTCATATGCATCATTGATATATTCCACTGTGACATGGTTAGAGATTGAAGTCAGGATTGCTGCTTTCTTATTATAAAACAAAATCATCAGCAGGAAGCATGGCTCAGGGGAAATATCACACGATTCAGAGTCAGAGGACCAGAATTCCAGTTCTTACTCTGCCATCTACTGCCTGTGATTGTGGGAAAATCACTGAATCATCCTGGTTGTCACTTGCTTCATTTTTAAAATAAGATGATTGAATTAGGTTGCCTCTAATTCCTCTCCATTTCCAAATCTCTGATTTTTGACCTTGCTTTTATTGCCATTTATCACCTGGATATAATTGGGCAAATTACTTTACCTCCCTAGACTCAGTATCTGCATCTGTAAAGTAACAGAGTTTAACTGATCTCTATAACCCCTTTTTGCTATAAATACTATGATTCTACTTATACCACCTACAAATACTTTCTGCATTTGTTATTTCCTTAGAGGTCTTGGTTAGCACCATTGAATTAAAGATAAGTTCAACTAAGAAAGGGGGGGAAAGGTATTATTAAGAAAAACATCAATTTACTCTACAGGTATATGCAATGTGTTTATTTCCTACCCCCAAATCAATAGCTATATGCTTCTCATTTCAAAGAATGTTTTTCTACAAGCCCAATGAATAGGCTGTTTGCAGATTGTGTTCTTTGTGAGTAAATGATAGATGATAAATGCATGAATGTATATACAGATTTCTTTAGTGGCAAGAAACAAGAAGATATACTGATAAAGGAAGCAGTCTTTTGAGCTTAATCAAGAACAAATATTTTCAGTAAAGAAAATACACTCATTTCATTCAACTTAGTGCTTTGTCATGTAAGAATATTGTTATATCATATTCTATCCATTGTACAATGAGTTGATACTTCTGATTCATAGTTGGTCAGATTTGTGTGTGTGTATATATATATATATATATATACATATAAATGTATGTATATATGTTTGTATTTTCCCCCTCAGTTGTAATTACACATTCTTGGGTCATTCATCTTTGTGGGCAGGTGCTGTGGTATGTTTTTGCAAGATGACTGACCAGTGTAACCTGTTGACATGAAAATTATATTTTCTCCCTGAATAAATTAATGTGGTGCTGGTCTTGTAAAATTTTTGGATGGTGCTTTAAACAAACAAAGTAACTAATCCTGAGAAGTCCGATAAAAATTTTGGACCTCTAGGTGAAACAAAACAAGAAAGTCTCAATATAACTCTTGTCCATATTCAAGATGTTGGTGTTAATATCAAAGTCAAAGATTGACAGATACTTTCTAAAATTCATATTGTATTACTTTAACATAACTGAGATGCTAATTTGTCTTGATCTTGCCCTCATCCAAAGAGAAAGCTCTTCATGCTTTTCCTTCATGAGGTTTTTTTAATTATTATTTTGTTTGACCTTTCCCCTATCATCCACCATATTATATATTCAGACCATGAAGAAGAAAAGTTACTAATTGTATTAGTTGTTTGGATTCACATTGGTGAAAAGTCATTATTCTATGTTGAAAGGGGAATATTGTCATTATATAAAGAAATCAAAGGTTCTAAAGATCTTTGGAGAGTGACTTAATCATAGGGTTTTTATAACTAATAGTTAAGTGCTGAAAGGGGGAAAGATTCTGCTGAAAACCTCTTAGGCTCCTTCAATCAGTGCTTTAAGACTTAAAACTTAAGTCACAGCCTTGTGTACTGAACTTAGATTGCTTTTCAGTTTAGGTTTGTGATTTGTAGGGAGACCTTTGTGGATAATGTCCTGAGAATCTCTTTTGTTGTATGACTGGCACATTTCTTCTCAACACATTTGCCTTATTTTTTTGGTAACAAAATTTAGTCTTCATGGTACTATAGAATTTAGCTCTTCCTTTGGAGGTAGTTCAGAAAGGTTCATTCTAAGATGCTATTTACTTATTTAACTTTAAACATATTTTTTTCATGAAATGTTGCTAGTATTTATTTATCTATGTATCTGTCTATTATCTTCCTTCTATCTACAAATATAAATATAGATTTCATTGCATAGAATCATATAATGTACACATACATATACCTATATACCCTTTCATTGTATATATGTATGAATTACATATATACACTTCTTCCTATATATAAATGGACCTTTCCAGAGACTTCTAATAAAGTAGCTTTTATTTAATGTGAACTTGTACATGGATATGGATGCAAAGAGGGAGGCAGGAAGAAGACAATATACTCAAGGCCCACATATGGTTCAGAGACACATGGGGATTGGGAAAGAGAATTGAGAGCAGAAGTAGGAACACATGGAGAAAGTTAGGGCCAACCAAGTGGAATCCTCATCTGAACTTAGAGGAAGAACACAATGGGGAGGGGACAGACACTGTGGGGGCAAACAACAGAGTGTTGGACAGAATGGGTGAAGGTCTCCTGGCTTGACCAAAATAGTCTCGAGCTAAGTTTCTACTCTGCCTATGGAGGAAGAGGTTTCTCCATCTGTCCAGTCTTCTGCTTTCACTTGGAGGATATTTTTTTTCAATTTTGTATTTGTTTTTAATGTTTGTTGGGGGAGGTTGGGAGAGATCAGGAACAGAGACAACACAGTTAAAATACAGGAAAGATAATATAGGTGATTTATTAAAAATACAAATTCCTTTCAGGATTCTTTACAGAAAGTTGAATGCAAACTTAGGAGGATTATAGATATATGTTTATATTTGTTCAAGTAGGCATATGTTTTTATGTGCACGCATATACATGTCTATTACATATTATGCATGCATCCTCTCCCTATCCCTTCTCTTTTTTCTCTCTTATTACATATTTATGAATATAATACTTACATATGTAATATATATGTACACTGAGAAAAAACTATAAACATACATACATGGATGTATATGTACAAGACACAGATATTTATCAATATATGCAGTGAGAAATTTATATATCTATATTTATATGAATACATCTATTTTTTTTCTTCTGCTCCTATGATAAGAACTATTGATGCATTCTGGGTTTCTCAGAGTACTGGGACTTCATTCCTTGAAATCTGATATCCTTCTTTTGTTCTTTTAGTAGCTATTTAATTTTCTTTAGGTGATTTCTCACAGCTTAAAACACTGAAGGGAAAAAAAGTTTTCTAACCTCTTATTCTACTCTAAGGAGGAGGAAAACGATGACACTTCTGTCAGCAGCCTTAGGCCTCTCTGAGGATAACAGAGAATAGACTCATAAAGTTTATTAGACAGAAAAGAAATTAAACACCTGAAACAACTGTGAATCTCCAAAAAAATGAAATCTGGTTTCAACTGCCCTATTAAATCAACAAGTTTCTGTTTTATTAGCTGGATTAGCCTTTGAATTTTGAGCAGTTTGAAATTTGTCCTAATCAGTTGAGAGATTTTGGGATTTCTTTCCCTGTATCTCACGGGCAACAAGTACCTTCATGGCTCTGACAGAATGTTTGCCTGCTCAAGAGGCAAACAGTTGTAAGTTTGGGGAATTGTGCATGCTTGAGTGCTTTGATGGTGTAAAGAGCCCTAATCTTCAGGGTGATTTGGAGCCCACAATACTAGAAACAGCTGCAAAATTTGCAGTGATTCACACTTCTTTTAAGGCTTATGTTTCAGAAACTAATCAAATCAAAAGTGCACATTTGCCATTCCTATGCACAAGCTTTGTGCGAAGGAGCTTTCTTTTTCAGTAGCTTTTTATTCCTCTTTTCCCAACCCTGTTCTTCTCTGCCTCTTCTCTGTCTCTCTATTATTCTCTGTACCTCTCCTCTTACACATCTCTTCTTTTGCTTTTATTATATGTAAGCAATGTATACATGAGATTTCTACAAACACAAGCAACATATGTATCTGTCTTTACATATATATATATATACATATATATATAAATGGATGTCTATTCACACATATATATGCATATTTATCTCTTTATATTTATATTTCTTCTTTCTGTCACTTCTCATTCTTTTTTCCTTATTCCTCACTTTCTCTGCTTCTCTCAGTGTATGAAAACTAATATATCTAATGACTTAATTTCATTATTTAGGTAAAGATAATCTGGCTCTTTAAATGGGCTACAGATGTGATATTTGCAACTAATTTAGGATTTAACTTTCTCCTTAAGGGAGCCATATTCAATAGGACTGGAAATGAATCACAGGGGAGAAGGCTACTGTGCACAAACAAGTTTATCTGAAAGACATTTAAAAGCCAAATGATGTTCCAATTTTCAAAGTTTCAGGGCATTGATTGTTTTAAGAAAGAAAGCTCAGGAAAGGAGGTGTTAACTGAGGTTTAGCTAGAATAGAAATAACTGAGGAGGTAGGGGGAAAGATTCTTTCAGAAAGTGTGGGTTTTTTTTTTTTTTTTTTTGTCCCCTGTAGGTTACCACTTCCCCAACTTCAGTTGGAAGAATGTGTTCCCAAGGGAACTACCAATGGAAATGTTAAAGATTGTAGAGGTCCATAATCCAAAAATTATAGGCCCCAAGTTCCTACCAATGTGTTTATTTTGAGTCCAAAGGACATACTTTCCTTAAGGCCAAGGGTTTTACTGAAATAGAATTGTAATAACATAAACCTGGAGATCATTCTCCCAGGAACATACTTGACATCCATGGAAAGAGTGGATATACATATATTTTATGAGTACAAAGGTACATATGTGCCTATTGTACATAATTAGGTAGAGTTTCCATTTTGATTCTTCAGGACTACATAACCAAATGCTTTATCTGCAGAGTTCCCACAGACTTTGGTCCCAATCTCAACTAGACTTTACTGAACCTTACTGGATAACTCTTTCCTGAATTGTTACTTCAATGAATGTTGCTTAAATGATTCACTATAGCCATTACTGCTATCAGCTCTGACTCCAATTGTCAGACAAACCTAGAATTCTGCTAAGAACTTTAAGAGCTGTATATCATATTCTAGAACCAGTGGAAGGCTTGGTTTTGAATCCTCACTTCCTGAGAAGGATCTCCATTCCACGTATTGCTCTAAAGTCCATTTGGTAACATTGATTCTGACAGAAGCTTCCATGTCAAGATTTCATTGACACTATTTAGAAGAGTGGGGAAAAAGAAAAGGAATCTTCCTTCAAGAGTTAAAAAGTGTGGCCTCTGGAGCTAGTTTCTTTATAGTAATTGTCTTTCTTCTCAACTTATTTCACAGATCTAAATCCCCTGATTTTTAAATTTTATACTCCTAAAAAGATTATCCCATAAAGGGGCTAAGTTCATTGTGCCTGATGATCCTCTGGTGATCCTCAACGAAGTGTCCTAGTTTTTTTGTTTGTTTGTTTGTTTGTTTTTGTTTGTTTTTTTAATATGCAATGTGACAATGAAATTTTAAAAGAGGCACAGTTTATGAGATACACATGATCCAGTTTGGGAAGGTTTAAAAGGATTAGCCCTTATATCTTATTGTCTCTGTTAACTTTTCCTTACATTCTATAATTACATTAAGTAAATTAAAAGCCCTCCATTGGTCAAAAGTACCTACTCAATACTTTGCTATAAATGTGTTATTAAAGACCAAGTTTCTAAATCAAAATAATAAATGACATTTACTTTATACTTAACATAAAAAGCATTTTCACATAATTGAAAAATTCATAATGATCATATAATAAGATTTATAAGTTAAGTACAGCAGTATTATACTCATCCTACTAGTAGCCTACTGGCCTCAAAAGAACTTAAGTTAAGGATACCCTGTGGCAAAATTATGGGAATGTATAAACACAATTCCCACAGAACTATAGATGGTAGTCTGCATAAATCAATGTAAAAATTATGATCAGAATACAAGACCATTGGGATGCATGAGATTTCTGCAAGAATCTCAAGTATGCAGAAGAGATGTATTATCCCCATTTTACAGATGATGAATGAAAGAAGATTGCAATGACCATATTCACACAGCAAATAAATGGTAGTATCAGGATTCTACCTTAAGTCTTTTGATCTGTATCACTTTACTACACTTTATTCCTATTTAGAACTGAAAAGAATTTTTCACATATTATTTTTAAACTATTTCATTTTATGAGGAAAATGAATCTTCAAATGGTTGAGTGATTTATCCAGTGTTAATGTCATAAAAAACCCATTCTGGAGAACAATTTGGAACTACATCCAAAGGGCTATAAAATTGTGTGTACCCTTTGATCCAGCATTACTATTACTGGGTCTGTATCCCAAGGAAATTATAAAGGAAGGGAAAAGACCCATATGTGCAAAAATGTTTGTGGTAGCAAAGCACTGGAAAAGGAGTGGGTGCCCATCAATTGGGGAATGACTGAACAAGTTGTGGTATATGAAGATAATGGAATCGTATTGTTCTATAAAATAATGAATAAGCTGATTTTAGAAAGAACTTGAAAGATTTATATGAACTGATGCTGAGTGGAACAGTCAGAACCAGGAGTACATTGTTCATAGTAATAGCATGTATGATGACCAACTGTGGAAGCCTTAGTACTTCAGTGATCCAAGGCAATAACAACAAATTTTGTGTAGAAAATGCCATCTGCATCCTGAAAAATAATTAGGGAAATTGAATGCAAATCAATACATGCTATGTTAACTTCTTTTTTCTGTTTTTTCTCTCTCTCTAGTTTTTCCCTTTTGTTCTGATTTTTTCTCTTCCAACATGATTCATAAAGAAATGTGTATTCAAAAAGCTAAGATACATAGATACGCAGAAAAAAGAAATTAAAAAATGTCACAACAAATAGATCATAGAGTCAGCAAAACCTGGTTTTGAATCTTCCAAAAGAGCTAGGTGGCACAGGAAATAGAGTACTAAAACTAGAGGTAGGAAAATCTAATCTAGCTTCAGATACTTCCTAGTTGTGTGATCCTATTTGAGTCATTTAACCCTCACTGTCTTAGGTTCCTCCTCTGTAAAATGAGTTGGAGAATGCAATGGCAAACGACTTCAGTGTCTTTGCCAAGAAAACTCCAAATGGAGTCTCAAAGTCAGACATAATTGAAATAAACCCCCCAAAATCATTGACTAACATTTTATCCCCCTTAAAAAAATCTTCCACAAAATGAAAATAGCAATACTGGGGAAATCTTCCTTACTGTATTGTTGTGACTTTCAGAAGAAACATTATAGATTTAGGAGACAAAATGCACTGAGAAAGGATTTCATATACTTGCCACATAGTAAGCACTTAATAAATGCATATTGGTTTATTAGCTATCAGATCTCAATTTGGATCTCTGTCCAATAGAGTGAGATTAAAAGTCTAAAGGTCATCAGCCTCAATCAGGAATAATTCAAAGTTAAAAAGCTTCATAGATCCAATAAGCACACATTATAAATGAGTACTTGAAAGGAGAAAGAGACAGAAACATAGGAAGAAAGAGAGGGGATGAGACACAAAAAGACCTAAACATATAGAGAAGTATATTTAGGAATCTTTGGTTTTGTATGCAGTAGCAGCCCCAGTGCATAGTGCTAATAAGTTGAGACCTCCTGCCTGATCATATATTGCTTCCTTTCTGTAGCTCATCTGGGACTTATCTAGAGTTCACAGAATGGGTAAAGTGCCCCAGACTGTATTAAATTATTTTCAGTATTGCCGTTAACATGAGGAGAGCTATCCACAATTAAGTTAACCCAACTCAGTGCAAGGTGGACCTGCTGTAATGAACTCTCAAACTTATCTGGGATTACTAAATTTAGTAGCAATAAGCTCTACATTCAAGAGAGAATGTATTTTTCCTCAAGATATGGAGAAATGAACACTGGATATAATGTGCGCTGGTGAAATTCTGACATAAAGCCAAAGGCAAACCAGGATGTAAAGGGAAATAGAAAAGACCTGCATGAATACTAGAATGTCCATCTTTGACTCTCTTCTGGGTTCAATTATCACCTCAGCAGATGAATTCTAAGCCTATAACAAATAAAAACATGAATTAAATGTTCATGATCTACCTATCTTTCTGCCAGGGATCAGAAACACAAAGACAAAATCGGTACAGGTTTTGTCCTCAAGAAGCTTGAATTTCATCAGAGGAAAATAGAAGTGCATCAATAAATAAATCACACACACACACACACACACACACACACACACACACTAAAAGCTTTGAAGGTAAGTCTGCATTACCAATGTGCTTCTGAACATTTTAATTTATATATTCCATAGGGATCTCACACTCAGCATATCTAAAATCATTCATCTCCAAATTCCCTTATGTACCAAGGTGTCTGGAATATACTAAACTTGCTTGCAGGGTAAGTATTTGTTTCATTCCTGATTTATACTGGACTATTCTTCCAGTCACCCAAATTATACATGAGGGATAGGTGGGGTCATCAAGGCATGTTTGTAGGCAGCAAGGAAGTGCATCGAAGATGAGGAAGCCTGAAAAATGATAAAATTGAAGAACAATATGCTAAAGATAACATGGAGGGATAGAATCAAGATATTTGTAGAGGGGATGATCTAGATAATGAGAAGGGTATCAAATATCTTCCTCAGTGTATAAATTAAAAGCAAAGGATGACACCAAAAAATTTTCTTTCTCTCATTCACCTATATCCTAACAGTTGCTTATATACTCTGTCCTCTCATAATCTCATGCCCTAGTTCAGAACATCATCTTTCCCCTAGACCATTACCATTGTTTCCTCATTAATCTTTCTTTCCTGTCTCTCTCATCTATTACCCATTCTCCACATAGATGCCAAATTAATATTCTTTAAATCTTCATTTGATCATAATATTCCTCTACTCTAAAATCTTCAGTGGCTTTCCATTACCCCTAGGAAAAACATAAACCATGCTGCATACAATTACCATTACAAGTTCTCCACAAATTGTCTTTTACCTGCTTTTCTAATCTTACATTATTCCATATAAAATACTCCATTAAGGTTAAATTAGCCTGCTAGCTTTTCTCTAAATATGCCTTCTGTTTCCCATCTCTTTCATGTGTCAAATGTAGTTCTCAGTGTCAAGAATGAAATCTCTCCTGGCCTCTACTTCTTAGAATCTCATGCATTCCTTCAAAGTCCAGCTTAAAGTTCCTACATGAAGACCAGGCTGAACTTCCCCATTGTTACTACACTGATAATTTTTCCTTTAAATTATTTTATCTGTCTATCTATCTACCTGTCTATCTATATCTATCTATCTGCATCTTTTCCCCTCCTGTTTGTCTCACCACATCCTTCTCCTCTTTTACATCAAGTTCTTTCACATGATAGCACTTCATCAAAATCTCTCCCCTCTTCCTAGACATCATGCTTTTCTGTTCTTCAGCAAATTATCCCCATGGACACGCTGATCATGTTAAATGTTATTACTTTCTCTCTATGTAATGCTTGTTAACTCTCCATGAAAAGCAAAATAAAGCAAAACATACTCAATCCACTCACCTGTGGTCTTAAAACTCCTGAATAGCTCCACACACTTCATAATATCTTATACCTCTCATCTCTTTCTTAGTTAAACTTCTTGAAAAAGATATCTGTGCTTGGCGTTTTAACTTCTGTTCTTATCATTCTCTTTTAATTTTTTTTTTTTGATATGGCTTATAGTCTTATTATTGAGCTAAAACTCTCTAAACTTTCAAATGATCTTTTAATTGCCAAATCCATTGACCTTTTCTCCTTCTCATATATTGAGTATGTATACATATACACTTATATTTCTATGTAGGCTATAACCATCTTTATCAAAGTTGTCTATGCTGTTAGAAGATAGGTAAAAAACAATGACTGCTTCCATAAAATTGGTGCTATTCTGAATGCTGCTACTGAAGCATCTCCACTGCCAGAAACAAAGTGTAAGAAAGCATATTCTGCATTTGAGGTAGGTTCAGAAACAAAGGAGGAAGGTGCAATGTAGGGAGAAAGATCAGAAAAGGAGAAAGGAGAAAGGACAGAGTGAGTGTTTTCTGGTAGAAATTCTCCAGACTGGAAAACTGATACCACATTTTTGTTGTTGTTGTTGTTGTTGGTTTGTTTGTTTCTGGTGTGCTCTTTGGTACCTTAGTAGCCATGAGAAGATTATAAGGAAAAATTTAAAGTATGCTGAATTTGGAATTCAGTGACCTAAGTTTGGAGTATGACTCTGCCACTCAGAGGATAAGGATTTAAAGTTTAAAGGAATCTCAGTGGTCATTGAGTCTAATCCCTTAATTTTATAAATAAGTAAACTGAGGCCTAGAGATGAAGTTTATTTCAACTCCTCTCAGCCCCTAAATACCTCAGTACAATTACATCACCACAGCACATTGCACTATATATATATATAATTGTGGTCTATGGTCTTTCTTCAGATCTTTTCAAGTTTTATCAGGGAGATTCCTGACTATATAATGCTAACTATAAGGACCTTGCTATTGATATATAAATGCCTCTTTACTGTAAGTATCCCTTCTTCAAGTAGAATTCCCTTGACTTTTCAGGAAAGGCAAGAACACCCTAAAGGGAGATGAAAGAAGAACCAGACATTGTAGGCAGGTTCCCTCTGGGCTGAAGAGTTTTATACCTCACCCAGAGTTCCCCCAGTATCTGTGGCTCTCTACACAGATGTGCCAGTCAAGCAGTGCCAGCTCATCCTGGGGCACAGCCCCTGCCCTGGCTCCATGTCAGTAAACAGGAACAGGTCTAAGGACCTCTGAATCAGCACAGTACTGGTGGCTTCCAGACCTTTCAGCCCAGAAACACCAAAGAAGACTTGGAAAATCAGCAGAAAATGTTTGTGGGATCAGAGTGGGAGCCCAACACATAATCTCAATACAGGCTGTGTCCACACAGGTCCTACCTCAGCACTGGCCCCAGCACCAGAAAAGCAGGATCTCTGAATCAGCAGCAGCAATGGCAGTTTCTAGAAATCTCATTCCAAGAGGACTTGGAAGTTCAGCAGAAAAAGGTTTTGGCCATAGACAGTTATGGTAACAAGGAAGATCAAAACACAAACTCTTGGTTTGGGATTTCTGGTCAGAATGGAGAGCTGAAGAGAAGCTTGAGGCATCATCCCCTCCCTCCCCCCTCCATGATTAGAGGTGCTTACACTAATACCTCTCATTAAAAAAAAAAAAAAATGAACCAGCCAAGAAGAAAGAGTCACACCACTGAGACATATTATGGGATCAGGGAAGACTGGGATTCATCTTCAGAGGAGGAAATTTTAGTAAAACAAGCTTCTACCCTAATGATTAACATAAAATGGCTTCCTGTCCAGAGAGAATGTATAGAAGAACTCAAAAAAGATTTCAAAAATCAAATGTGAGACATTGAGAAAAAAAATAAAGGAAAAAATTTAAAACATCCAAGAAAAACTAGAAATTATGGGGGAAAATGACCAATTAGAAAAGGAGGTACAGGGTCTCTATGATGAAAATCTCTTTAAAAATTTTAATTGGGCAGTGAAGCTATGAGAGACTAAGAAATAACAAAATAGATTATGAAGATTGAGAAAATACAACAGAATGTGAAATAACTCATAAGAAAAGCAACAGATCTGGAAAACAGGTCAAGAAGAGAAAATATAAGAATAATTGGGCTGTCAGAATGTTGTAGGTAAAAAGAGACTCTTGATGCAATAAAGCAGGAAATAATTCTAGAAAATTATCCTGGAGTGATAGAAAATGAGGGAAAAGTAAAATTGATCACCACTTCAAAGAGATCCTTCGGTGCAAAACACATAGGAATATCATTGCCAAATTATGAGGCCCCAAAAGAGAAAATATTTCATTAAAAAGGAAAAAAAAATCAAATACACTGGAGGTACAATTAGAATTGTACAATATTTATCAGCAGCTATCATAAAAGACCACAGATGTTGGAATCATATCTACAGACAAGCAAAAGAACTAGGTCTGTGACCAAAAATATCATATCAGTAAAATTATCTTTAATTATCAATGAGAAAAAAATGGACATTTAACAGAATTGCAGATTTTCAGGATTTTTTAATAACCACCCCTAAATTAACAGAAAATTTACCATGTAAGAGCCAATATCAAAGAGCAATTTTAAGGAACTCAACATGGACAAACTGTTTAAACATGGACAAATTGTTTTTGTTTTTGTTTTTTTACACAGAAAATGTATGCTTTATGTTTAATATTTATATCAACAATAGGGTAAGCTAAAAAGAAAGAATGGTAGAGTAAAGGTAATGACATTATAAAAATGAGCAACAGAGGAAAAAATAGACAGATGTCTTAGAGAGGGCAAGAGAACTCATAATTCTGAAAGCCTACTCATATCAGGAATGTACATATCTGCATATGTATACATAAATATATTTTTTTTCTTAAATGTAGCTTGCTTGGGGGTGGTGGGGGGATGAAAGGGAGATATGTGTGTATATATGTATATCTATCTATCTATATTATATATTCTTTCTTAACTATTGCCTACTTGCGGGGAGGGAGGGGTTAAAGGGGGAAAATACAAAATAAATGAGGTGTACAGCACAGAACAAAAAATAAATCAATTTATAAGGAAGTAAAGAAAAGATGTATACTCATGAATATAATTTCTTCTACTGATATATATGCTTTCTTACATTGGTATTTTATTTGTTGTCATATATCTTGAATCTTTCCTGATATTCTGCTGGGCACATGATAATGTTCTCTCTTGTTTTGTTTCAATTTATTTTTTATTGCTTTTCTTTTCTTTTCTTTTCTTTTCTTTTCTTTTCTTTCTTTCTTTCTTTTTTTTTTTTTTTTTTTTTTGCTTATTCTGTGTCTTCAAATAAAATAAATTTCAGGAAAAAAAGAAAAACAATCAAGACTGATAAGGGAAAAATTAAGAAGAGAATTAAAAGTGGAACAAAAGGAAATAGAAAAATGACTAATGAGGAGAAAAATGTCTTAAGCAAAACTGGCCAAAGGGAAAAGGAGTTACAAAAGCTCACTAATGAAAATAATTTCTTAAAAATTAGAATTGAGCAAATAGATGTGAATGACTTCATGAGAAACAAAGACATAATAAAGCAAAACCAAAAAAAAAAAAAAAAAATTGGAAAAAAGTGGTAAATATCCCCTTGGATGAACTGATTTAGAAAATGGATATGAGAGATAATATAAAATTATTAGTCTACCTGAAAGTCATGATCAAAAAAAAGAATCTGGACATTATCATTTAAGAAATTATGAAGGAAAACCATCTAATTTTCTATAACCAGAAGGTAAAATAGAGATCGAAAGAATATACCAATCACCTTCTGAAAAAGTCTCAAAATGAAAACTCCAAGGAATATTATAGCCAAATTCCAGAACGCCCAAGTCAAGGAGAAAAAAATTTCAAGCATCCAGAAACAATTCAAGTATCATATAGCCGCTATAACACAAGATTTAGCAACATTTACTTAAAGGACGTGGAATATGATATTTCAGAGAGCAAAGGAGTTAAGAACCACCTACACAGGAAGAGTATAATCCTTCAGGGGAAAAGGTAGAAATTCAATAAAATAGAGGATTTTTCAAGCATTCATGATGAAAAGACCAGAGGTGAATTTCTAAATGTAGGACTCAGGAGAAGCATAAGGAGGTTATAAGAAAAGTGCTATCGTAAGGAATTTAATAAGGTTTATTGTTTACATTCTTACATGGGAGGATGATACTTGTAATGCATTAGAACTTTCTCATTATTATGGCAATTAGAATATAGACAGAGGGCACAGATATGAGTTGAAAATAAAGAGATAATATCTTTTTAAAAATGAAATTAAGGGGTGAGAAAGAAATGTACTTTAGGAAGAAAGGGAAAGAGAAAAGTGAAATGGGGTAAATTGTTATGAAAAGAGGCAAGAAAGGTCTTTTACAATGGAGGGGAAGAGGGGAAGGAGAGAATGATTGAATCTGACTGGCCTCAGAACTGGCTCAAAGAGAAAGTATACTTCAATATAGGTATAAAATCTATCTTAAATTGCAAAAAAGAAGGAAGGTAATGTGATATGGGAAGAGGGGGAGGATGATAAAAAAGAGGACATATTGGGGAAAGGAGTTATCAGTACCAAAACACTTTTGAGGAGGGACAGGGTGATAGGGCAGAAGAAATTATTGGGAGGATATAGTTAGCAATAGTAATTGTAAAAAGAATTTCTAAGCTAGTTTCTCTGGTAAGGCCTCATTTCTCAATCATAGAAGGAACTGAGACAAATTTATATATAAAAAAATAAGAGCCATCTCCCAGTGATAAATAATTAAAAGATATGATCTGTGCCCAAGGGACTATAAAATCATGTATAGGCTTTGACCTAATAACAGCATTACTAGGCATGAATATCAAAAGAGATAAACAAAAAATTAAAAAAAAAAAGGAAAATGACCTATATGACAAAATATATTCACAGAAACTCTATTTTCAGGGTAAAAAATGGAAATTGAGGCACTGCTTATCAATTGGGGAATGTTCAATAAATGGTACCATATATTTGTGATGGAATATTATTGTTTTATGAGAAATGATGAGAAGGATATTCTCAGAAAAGCAACAACTTGGACAATCCTTCATGAACTCAAGATAAGTGAAATGTACTTTATACAAAGCAATATCTATGTTCTAAGATGACCAGCTGCAAATGACTTTGCTATTCTCAATAGTACAATTATGCATGACTGCTCTGAAGTATTTAGAATGAAAAATCCTATCCATACCAAGAGAAGGAACTAATTGTGTCTGAATACAGATGGAAGCATTCTCTTTCTCTCTCTCTCTCTCTCTCTCTCTCTCTCTCTCTCTCTCTGTGTCTCTCTCTTTCTCTTTAACTTAATTTTTTGAGGGTTTTTATTTTCATTAGAATGGGAGATCTCTATTTTCTTAATTATGGGCAGAGATAAGGGAGGGAATGTAAAATTCAAAAATGAAAAAAATGTAAAACAAAAGTTTTATTTTAAATGTAGTATTTTAAATGTAGTACTTTAAACAGGCAAACCTGTTTTCCTCCCTTAGAATTTAAACTTCTGTTTAATTCCTGATTCTCCTGTTTCTAGTCTGCTTTGTTTGGGACCAGTCACCAAGGTTAGAAACTGGTTCTGGTCCAGTTGACAGTGCAAAAGTATTTTAAATTTATTTTAAATGCAAATTTAAAATGTAGAGAATATTAAATAAATAAATAAAATGTTTTTTTTTTTTTTTTTTTTTTAAAGAAACACAATAAGGTGGTTCAGAGAATCAGTGGATGTCTTTAAAACAATTATGTTTTAAAGCATGGTTTTTCTTTTCTTTTCTTTTCTTTTCTTTTTGCCCCTCAGAGCTATATTTCAGGAAATAATAAGTGAAAACTGTGTGGCACAGAAAATAAATCATTCCAGCTCATAAAAATTCTAACCAGAAAACTCCAAAATATTTTACAAAACATAAGCAATCAAAAATTGTGTTTCTAAAAATAAGAGTATCCATATGTAAAGATATAACTCCACAAATGGAAAGAGGTACCACATATGAGAAGGGGCTGTAATTGTGTGTAGTTGGCTGAAAACAAAGTAGAATAGAAATCTCTAGCTTCATTCCCCACTCCTACCTTTTTTCAAAGAGACAATGTCATTCCTGTCAGGTACTTTTTCTTTTTCTTTTTCCTTTTTGATTAGAGAAGAAGCTTGTGAGGAACCACATGCAGGAGTGCACTGCCCTAGAACCATCACCAGGGCCCTTGTACCTTATCCATAAATATGAATAATAATATTATTTAATTCCCAGAGTTGATTGAATTGTCAGGTTGTCAGGGATAACTGAATAAACTGCTGTTTGGGGGCTTTGTGTGGAGACCTTCAAAACAGGGTAACCCACAAATGGACCACAAGAGCTGAAATCATTTGTACAAAGTTAGAAGATGTTTACATTAGGAACCAATCTCTGACTTTAGAGTCCAGAACTCTTATTACAACCTTTTGTGGTTGCAGATGAAATAATATATGGAAGCACTTTTCAAACCTCAAAGCACTTCAAAATAGTGCTTGTTATTGTTAATATTTTATTATTATAAATAGTACAAATAATAATTATTATAAATAATATGTTATAAATATTATATAATGATTATATAATAAATTATTATTGTTTTGGTATTTAAAATGAACATGAGAATGATTCTCTTGTGTACTTCACAAAACTTACAAGTCAAAATAATTTTGCTGGTTTGATTTGATCTAAATGAGGTGAGATTTCATGTAAAATGTTTAAGGATTCAAGTACCTAGCAGAATACTTTACACAAAATAGGTGCTGTCAAAGTATAGGAGGCACCCTGTTTTCCAAAGCTAAGCCCTAGCAAGGAAGCTAGGTTTAGAATAACAGTCCTTTGTGTTCACCCTCTGGATGATCTCACTCTGGCAAAATAGATTGTTTTGGCCAGCACCAGGTGTTCGCTGAGGAACTTATGATTTCATATTAATCAATAACTATTTAGATTTGTTGTAGCTCCCTTATTTCCCAGGAGATTCTGACTTGAGAGATGGAGCTTCAGCTGATTCACTGCAGCAGAAAGCAATCAATCACATCTCCTAACAGTCTGCACAATTATTCCCTATGCTTGATGGTAACTATTGAGTGAAATGAACAAAGTTCTGCACTCCTGTTCCCGCCACAGTAACTCTGGTTCTGTACTCCACTGAATGATCACAAGGCTCAATGATCCTTAAGATTTGAAACAATCAACTAAGGAACTATTCCCCCAGTATCCAAGAAGGCATGTATTGTTTCTAAAATGTCTGCATAAACCTGCAATGGGTAAAACCCTAAAAATGACTATGTTGGGTCCCAACATAGTTGAGTTGTAGTTTTTAATGGTTTAAAACCCTACTCCTGACATAAGCCGTTTAAGTCCTCCTCAGGAAAACCTTTGCAAACCTGTTTTCCTCCCTTAGAATTTAAACTTCTGTTTAATTCCTGATTCTCCTGTTTCTAGTCTGCTTTGTTTGGACCAGTCACCAAGGTTAGAAACTGGTTCTGGTCCAGTTGACAGTGCATAATATATGTCTGTTGAATAGAAAGCAAGGTCAGTCACTTTGCCTGCATCTGACCTGTGTGTACTTTACTATAAGTATTCATGCATAAAAGATTCATGCTAGATATGAACAGAATGCAGAATATTAGAGGAAACAAATCTATTTCTATGTGAACTCAGGTGTATAACCAGAATTTACACACACACACACACACACACACACACTCACACACACACCCCCATGGTGAAATGCGCACACCCACGAGACTGAAAATACAGAAAAGTTGGCCATATTAAGTCCATGCTGCAGCTGGTCTCTGGATTTCAGTCCAGTATTACCCTCACTAGAGTTTACTGTTTTTATTCATCCCTGCTGAATAATGCAGGTGTGCTATAATCCAATGGAAGAAAAGAGCCCCAATAAAACAGAACAGCAAGAATTCTTTGCTGAAACCTGGCCAGTGAATTGCTCTCCATTTTCCAAGTTTCAACAGTTGTACATTCATTGTAGACCAATATGCAATTCTATATTTAGTGGCAGTGTGCATAGCACGATGCAATAAACCTAGAATTACTCTTTTTGATATAGGGTAATTACAGTAAAGAAGAACATTATAATTACAGACTACCTATAGTGTTGCTATAGTTTAGAAAATGCCTTTTATTTTATAAAATCATATAATTGCACAGTGTTCATTTTGAGGGAGGAAAATTGCTTTCTCCACCACTTCAAATAAGAGAATATAGGTATTGCTTTATGAAAGTGCACTTGTTCCCAGATGTTCCCCATGTTTTCATATTTATGCAAACTTCTTTATTTCTACATGACAACACACAGAGAAGGAAAACACAGAAGGTATGCATGTGAGCATCTAGCACTCAAACAGAATGATTTAGTAGAAGGACCATGGGAGGCTCCTGCATGAATGTCAAAAAGTGACTGGTTGATGGCAGCAAGCCAGCTTTCTTCATCTTGTCAAATTCTAGGAGTCATTCTTTTCTCCTTTTTTCAGTTAAAATGACCAAAAACATATCTACAACAGAGAAAAATACATGCTGCTTTGACATATAAAATAAAATATTTTAATCTTTTGAATATTTTTATTAGCAAAAGTTATTTTACCTTTCCTTCTTTTCCTTAATTGCCTCCCTCCTTTCTTCCAACTTTTTTTCTTTCCTTTCTTCCCTTTCTTCCTCTGTTCTTCCCTTTTCCCTTCCTCAATGCTTCCTTAACGTTGTCTTTAACTCTGCATTTCCTTCTTTCCTTTTCCCCTCCTTACTTTCTCCTTTTCATTTTTTTCTTTTCCTTGCTTCCCCTTTCCTCACCATCCTTCTTTTCTCCCATCCTCCTTTACTTTTTCTCTTCTTTCTTTTTCTTTCTTTCTTTCTTTCCTGCTTTCCTTTATTTTTTCTCTCCTTTCTTTCTTTCTTTCCTTCTCTTTCTTTTTTCCTTCCTTCCTTTCTTTCTTTCTCTTTTTTTCCTTGCTTCCTTCCTTTATTTCCTGCCTTCTTTCCTTCCTTCTTTTCTTTCTCTATTTTTCCTTTCTTTCTTCTTCCCTTGCTCTAGCTCTCACTCCCTTGCTCCCTTCCTCCTTCCCTCCCTCTCTTCCTTTACCTTGTCAAAAGTAAAATTAAACAAAAGCAAGTTCCTTTGAGCAAGATAACATTTTATTTTTAGAAATGCAAACTGACCAACAAAATGAGTTTTTGCCTTGGATTCCAAGCCAAATACCCAAAGCTGAAGATGTAACTCATTTTTTATTGGTTAGAACAAATAACAGACCAGGATAGGTAACATCATGGAGCTGAGGACAACATGATTGATCACATAGCTGAGGAAAGGGAAAGAATATGATTCATTAGAAGTTGGGAATTGCAGTTGTTAACAACTTTCTCCTCTCCTTCTTTCCTTCCCTTCTGTGACAGAAAGTGTTCACTGTTAGAGTCGACTCACAAGGTTCAGACTTCTAGTGGGTCAGACTTCTTTTGATAGCAAACCAAATATCCTTGACAGACAGCTTGCTGGTGACAAGAAACTGGACCAGATTGCCTAGTGTTCACCTGTATGTCCTTATGACAGCAGAAATCCTTGATGCTAGAACAAAATAGTGATTAGCAAGAGAACTGGATCGCTAAACTTCACTCAATACAGACCAGCCAAATTTCTTCACTAAGTTCAGATATGACAAAGAATTGTGTCTTAGGTAGTTACAAGACTAAATCAATTGTAAATTGGCTCAATATAATATACATAATTAATTTTATTTTCTACCTCCCTTCCTTCCTTCCTTCCTTTCTTCTTTCCCTCCTTCCTTTTTTTTTTCCTTCTTCCATTCTCTCCCTTCCTTCTGTCTTTCAATGAAGTCTAGTGATAAACATTAAATCATGTTTCTATGATCAAGCTTCCATAAATATTTTATCTCTATATTTTTACACAGACTCATAAATCTCAGAAGACTTTAAAAAATAGTTAACATCTGAACCAATAAAAACAGATAATCTTACCTACCAGGACAGAACCTTCCTAAAGTCCGAGTAGCTCATAACACTGACCTATAGAGGTCTCCAGCAAGGAGCAATCAGGATCTGCTGTACACATTAGCATTTTCCTCTGCTTCTTTCCAAAGATCCTTCTTTCTATAAATGCAATGTGCTAATTTTAAACAAATCTTGCCTCTTGCTGTTCTCAGTAAGTCACTACTCCCTCTTGCTGTTCCTATTTGCTATCCTCAGCAGCTCAATTCAAAAACCAGCATTTGGCATTGTTATAGGTCTATAGTTGGTGGCATTTGTTCCTTTCCCTGGAGACTAGCTCTCTTTAGCTGGATTACTGGGGAAGAATACCCTAGGGATGGGATAAGGGATCTTTATAGTTCAAAAAAAACTTGCTAAACAGACTATTCACTATTCTTATTAAGCTTTCTTTTGAGCTCTTAAACCCAAAGTTTTACATTTTAACAAAATCTTTCAGAAGCTATTGAAATCATCTCTGCTTGCTCCTTAGAAGTTTCTGTTCTTTATTCCATTTTTTGCTCATAGTAATGCATTGTCATTTGGATTCTCTTTCCTCTCATAACTCTGACAAAAGGTGTCCTTCTTGAATCTGTACTTATGGTTAGATTGGGAATAATACCTTTATTTTTTCCTAATTGTCCCTCCTATCAATGAATTTACTTCTGAAAAGTGGGCAAATGTATACAAATGATTATGATTGCTTCCCAAAAGATGTAGAAAAAGAAGGAAAGGAATGAAACTTCCTTGTTTTTCTTCATACCTTACCCAAATTAAAATCAGAGGCACAAGGTAAAAAGCAGAAAAAAGGTTTTGTTAGGATCTTGTGAGAAAGGGCAATTCCAAACAGATAAGGTATTGTTAAAGGAGTGCAAAATACGGCAAAACACAAACTGCAGAAGCCCTCACCCCTTCACCTTTTCTCCCGTTGTATGGGAGAGTCTAGGCTTACATCCTAAACTGGAAATCTATCCCAGAATCAAAGAATACCTGTAAATAATAAACTATTTACCTGTTAAGTACTTAAAAATTAATTAAGAAATTGGAGGGGGGATTGGGAGGGAAACGTTCCAACACAAGTCAGTGTTTGATTCATGGAAATTATTTGAAGATATAAAGATAGCACTATGCTTGTTATTTTAGCATCAGAGTATCTTGGGTCATACAGAAAACTGAATACGTAGCATAGGATTTCAGTGCCTATGACATTAAATCCAGCATTCCATTTCCTAAATTATTCTAGGGAAATGTGATTCTATAATGCTTATTCTAGAAATTAAACTAAACTAAAAATTAAAGGAGATTGTTAGAGTTTTGTGAATTGTTAATATTAGTTAATTTTTTTTTTTCTCTTTTACTGCAAAAATTTCAAGGAAACGTACTCAGTTATCATACAGGATGACATTTCCAAATAATTTCTACTCAAAATTCATGAATATGATATATTTAAGAACTAGTTTATTGACAAAGAAAAACAACTTTATCTTTAAAAATAATGGCAAGTCTGATGGGAAAAAAAAGGAAAAATGTTTTTGTTTAATGTTATTTTACTTTGAATTATCAATAATCCTCTATGATTTCTGTCAACAAGGTTGTATTATATATTCTTTATTTTACTATTGGAATGTTTCTTCAAATCTCCAGAAATGCAACCAACTTTATGGTAATGCAAAGTTCCACCGATCTAATTTAGCACCAGCCTAGTGTAAGAGTTTGTAAACATAGAAAATGTGGTTGGATACATTGGTTGTCTCCACTCATTCTGAAGTTGTCAGTCAATTAATCAACCAATATTTTTTGCTATCCAGATGTGCACAAAATGGTATTGAGGAAGGGAAATATTAAATTATTTGCAATTTGGTCAAGAAGAAATTAGTTGTCTTGGGACAGAGTAAGATTAAATTGTTCATTTTTCTTTGCTTTCAAATGTGCTAGACTTTAAAGAAAACTAATAAGAGTCAGAAGAACCTTGCCTCAATACAACTCTAAGATATGTTAGGTAGGTAATCATTAGTAAGTACTTCTCTCTAGGTCTTAATACCTATGTCTGTAAAACAAGGAAATTAGCCTAAATGTTTTCTAAAGTTTCTACCATCTCATTATTCTATTGTTTTACAACATATGTTTTTCACATTTACTCTTAATTTGTGAATGGTTGTCATTTCTCAATAGCTACAAAACTAAGATAAAAATAAATCATAGATATTAAAGACCATATCTGTGATTTCATTGATGGAAAAAAAAAAAAAAAACTTCATTGATATAAATCCAGAACTCTGTTACCATATACAATCTTAGTTGTTTCTTAGTGTGGAGGGGATTGAGAGGTTGATTAGTTTGTCTGTCGACTTTCTATTGAATTATATTAGAAGCCTGACTTGAAATTGGGCCTTTCTGACTCCAATGTCAGCCATCTATCCACTAAAATATGTTGCTTTTTAATCAATCTACATACATTTTTTAAATGCCTTCTCTATGCCAAATACTTTGCTAGGGCTGAAAATATACAAGGATAGGCAGATCAATAGATAGGTAGATAGATAGATAGATAGATAGATAAACAGAGAGATAGTTTACAGTTAGGGAAATTATAATCTCAAATAATATTCTATATAGTTTAAGTAAATGTTAGGGAAAATTATTGACTGGCTTCCTTTTATTTTGGTATAATAATAACAGAAAGCTAATTTCAGGAAATTGTAGCTAAAATAATGTTTCCCTTACTGAGAAAGCTGTAGGGGGCTGCAAGGTGCTGCAGTGGATAGAGTACCAGGCCTGAAGTCAAGAGGGCCTGACTTCAAATCTGGCCTCAGACACTTAATATTTATTAGCTGTGTGACCTTGGGTAAGTCACTTAGCCTCAATTGCCCTGCACAACAAAAGACAAAGAAAAAAAAAAAAGAAAAGGAAAGACATACCTCTTGGCCCAAGTCTTCTGGGAGTGTTTGCCTCATTCTTCACTTTTATTATGTGGACATTTACTAAATCTCTAGAGAAAATAATTTAAAGTAATACAGGTCCTATTTTCAGATAAATTTTCTACACAACACTACACATGGAATCTTGTTTGCATTTTTCTCTTACAGGATGTTTGGCAACATGGAGAGGCAGTCTAAATCTAGAAAAATGGACCACTACTTCCCACCCACATTGATGACTTTGATGCCTTTTTTTACCTCAACACTTAGTTACCATGGTAATGGACACCATAAGTATGCATAGATTATATTGATATAAAGACAGATACAAATCAAATTTCAGCTCCTATTCAACATCTTCATTTCAAAAGACAACTTTTTATATCTTTAGAATTGTGCTAAATGATATCCAACCCAAAACACATGTACTATAAAAACTAAGCTCCAAACACAAATTCTGATAGTGTGAATTCCTAATACTCATCTCCAGCTGATAGAGGCATATTCATCATATTATCTGGACAAAGCCTTTCTTGGTAGTAAACAGATTAAATTTCAGTGGACATTAGCATTTAATTCCTGATGTTTTCTTGTAAAGAGAATAAGTAGATTGATTAATTACATCTTGAATTCAATATAGATAAATTAATGTCACATATTTAAGATAGAAAATGATGTATAATTTCCTTAAATGATAATATATGCTTTCCCACATTTTTCTCCCACTGATGGTCTCTTTTACTTTCCCCTTCCTTCCTTCTTTCTTTTCTCCTTCTTTACTTCCTCTTCCCTTTCTTCTTTACTTCCTCTTCCCTTCCTCCTCCTTCCCTCCTTTCCATTTTCCATTCCTCCTTCCCTTCCTCCTTTCCTTCCTTTCTTCCTTCCTTCCTTCCTTTCTTCTTTCCTCTCTCCCTTCCTTCCTTCCTTCCTTCTTCCCTCCCTGCCCTTCCTTCCTGGGAAAGATAAGTAAACATCTCAAGTCTGTCTTACTCTTCCCATAAAGGTAAAGCCATTACTTATACACAATGAATATTTTATCTTTACAATATGTGTATTTATTTATACTAATATAATAGAGAGAAAAAAAATTAATGTTTTTCCTAGGAATAAAATCCCTCAATTAACCCACCTTATATTTCTCTCTCCTCTCTCCTCCCCTTTCCCTCCTATCTTGTTGAATGAAATTAATTTTTATACTCAAATTTGTGGGTGTTCTTAGTTTTTTGGCCATTCAGATAAGAGTGAAGTTCAAAATTTAGCTGCTTTTCCAATCATTTCCTGCCTGTTACACATCTATTTATCACCCTGATTATATGATATATTTTTCTTTAACCTTCCTTTATCTTCCCATTTTGTATATCTCTCTTATCCTTTCATTCTAAATACCATCAATACATAATAAAACCATTCCCAAACCATGTCTACTTGGACTCCCTTTATGAATCTTGATAATAAATAGAGTTCAAAGAAGATAGATATATACCATTTCTTTACATTTCCATGTAGGCAATTTATCCTTATTTGTCACTGATTATTTGTTTACCTTTATTAGTATATGTGTAGTACCATATAATTCTTCTACAAACCTCATTAGAATTTTCCTTAGCCATTTGTCTTATCGTAATTCTTGTATCTGCATTTTCTCCAATTGTTCATGTGACAGCTGTCTGCAGATGTCCTACAAAATCCTCAAAGGGTTCATTAGGACCTTGCTCTATTTTAGTGAAGGCTTCCCCTCCCTCTTTTCCTGGGAGGGAATCCCATGCTTTGATTACATGCAGCAATTTGCTCATATGTTGTTAAAGGGTAATTAATCTGTGCTGAAGTGTCTGCATACTGACCTTTACCTTATAGTTGGTCAAAAGTGATTTGTATATTAACTCCAGTTTGCTTATTGCATTGGGCTTCTATCCTGAATAGTTCACTATACTCTGAAAGCCACAAGTTTTGTCCAGGTTCTAAACATGTCCTTGCTATGGATTTCCAATCACTAGGGGTTAAGATTTCATAAGCCAAATTCTCTAGTAATATTTTAACATAAGACAATGTAGCCCCAAAAAGAGTGCAACCCTTTTTCAAATCCTTAATTTTTCCCAAATCAAAAGGAGTGTAACTTCTCCTTTGTTGACCTGAAGAGTCAAGCTCTTCAATAACAGGGTATTCATTTATTTTTAAATTAGATATATCCTGTCCTTTTTTAGCCTTAACCAGTGCCTTTTGTAGTCTTGTCATAGGCTGCTTCATAGATGGTGCTGATTGTGTTACTGCCTCTCCCCTTCCTCTTTCTCCCTCCACTCATAAAGAGTTAATTGAGGAAGGTAGATTAGGGGATGGGGAATGCCTTAATGGCTCCTGCTGTGAAGTACCACACTCCTTAATTTCATCAGCTTCTTACTTAACTCTATTTGTCTAATTCTTCATGCTTTTCACTTTTAGTATCCTCCCCATTTTGCACTTTCTTCTTTTTCCTTATTCTGTAACTTATATAATTTCTTAAAGCCATTTGTATTAAGTTATATGCATAAAGTGTTTCTTTAGAAATTGAGTCAGGTCCATTATCATTGTAATATTCACATAGTTGCTCTCTTACTAATTTCCACTCATCTGTATCTAATTCTTTTTCCTTAGAGAACCAAGGAGATGTGTATTGTAATGTTTCTAAAAGTTCAATGATCTGCTCCCAAGTTACAATCAAATCTTGGTTTTTCATAAGTCTGACAATGCTTTCTACATATTTTCCTTGAATTGGAAAAGAAGGTTCCTTTCTAAACATCTGTCCCATTTTAGCTGAAGCATTGTTTAACCCTTTACAAAGTTTCCTTCTCGTACTCACTCTAATTTCTGGGTCTTAGATGAAGGTTCTTGGTTCCATGTTCAGATGCCAAAATGTAATGTTCTCTGGTCAGTTTTTTTTTTTTTTTTTTGGGGGGGGGTCTCTGGGAGCAGCCTTCATTTCAGTTCAATAATCACCATGAGAACAGCCAGGTGTTAAAGTTCAAATCTTTTATTATCTCCTTCCTGGGGCTGGGCAGCTTTCTGGAGAGCCTTTCAGACTGACTTTGGTCTCAGTGGGGGAAGTGCAGGAGGTTATGCCAACCACCAAGAGCCTGACTGAAGATGAAATGAATTTCTGTCTCCTTGGCTCCAAGAACTTCTAGTGCACTTGTCCTCTGTGGCTCTTAGTCCCTGCTTATATGCTCCAAACTGAGTATAAACCAATCATGATATCACTAGGAAACCTTATTTATAAGACTAAATTAATCATACTGAATGATGCTAAACTAGATAACCATTGTATCATCAATTCCACTTAGTACCTTGTAAGCATCCTTGTTTCAAGTTCAGAGTTCTGGCCCATAACAGTTATTCTTCTATAAACTGAGTTAGATGTTTGAAGTGAGATAATGCTCTGAGATTGTGATGGGATCTACATCACTGTTGCTACAGTCCTTTGCACTTTTTCTTTTTTTCCCCCTATACTGACCCTTGATTTTCCTTCTAGGAAGAGATAACACTACTGACTTGCTATCTTATTACAATTAACTTTTCCAATATACTCTAAATCTGCACTATAGAATTGGACATTTGGCAGCAAAGTTCGTAGTGGACCCATTTTAATTGGTGTACTATGATATGGGTTTGGGACTACTGTATAGCCTTTCCCAGTGCTCTGTTGGGTTTTGTGGGCATGTGTACTCTTACCCATATCCTGTCCCCACTATCTGACTGCCTCTTTGCTCCTTATATCTGGCTGCCTCTTTGCTCCTTATATCTGGCCTGGACAAAACAACTCATGGAAATTTTCTGGATTTTTCTATATGGATTTGGAATATGCGTTTAATAAATCTGTTTGGTCAAGAGGTAGATAGGAGCTCATCTGCATTTTTCTTCTTCTCCATCTTGGTTCTGTCCCTTGCAATATACTTTTAAATGTAATCTAAGTATTTAATAATTTCTCTATTCATCTCCTAAGTATAGACAAAAAACAAGGCAATAAATCAAAGCTTGATTTATAGCATTTATTAATTTCTGAGATACAAATGCTCATGCTGACAATTTAACAATGACTTTTTATGGAGCCATCTAAGAATACCCTTGTCTGTATTCAAATCTGGAAAATTTGATGACAATTCTGACTTCCATCTTTGTGATTTTCAGCAGTCAATTACCCGATTTAGTCCTCAGTTTCCCATATGTAAATTGAATGTATTGGATATGATCATGTCTAGTCTATTCCACTTCTACAGCCATGATCCAATTAAATTCACAATTGAATAATAAATAATAAATTTGTTTCCTGCATTAATGTACCTTACATTCTTAAAAAGGCAATAGTCATATTCTCTCTTTTTAGAACATTTTATAATCATAGAATTTTAAAGCTGGTTTTAGAGATCATTTAACCCAAATCTACCATTGTGCCAGTGGCAAGCTGATTTCATTCTCTCTTATCTCCTCAGCAATTAGCATCTTATATTATCCCCTCTCAGTAAATATTTCTAGTATTGTGAACTTATAGGTTGCTCTGAATGATTTGTAGGCATTTAAAATTTATACTAACATTGCAATTATTTCTATTACTATTCTGCATTTATCATTTTCTAAGAACCTCTGAAACGCTCATTGAAGCACATAGGGGCTTGGCAATTGATACTACTGTAGTCCTTAATACCTTCCCAATCCTCAAGAAAAATACTACAAAATGCTTGTAAAATTTCACATTTATGAATGGTTCCCCCCTCCCCAAATCCCCAGCCAATAGTAATGTTGAAGAATAGCTGAACTCCCCAGTGGTTTGGTTGGTTGATCTCCTAGTCATCTTTTAGCCACAAGCCAAAGGGGATATTGGCAAACATTGTTCAGTACAAAATAAAGTAATAATCTTTATAAGGATGTCTACACACATCAAACCTGTAGGGTCTTAAGAACCACAAAGTGATTGTGAACATAGGTCTCCTGGGTTAATAGCTGGGAATCAAATGTATTAGAAAGTCCAGGAGGAAGGGACTGATAAGAAACAGTCTTTGTTCCTCTGGATATAGAAATACTAAAGATAAAACTAGAGTACATTTTAGAGTATGGCCCAGTCAAACTTCAGAGTAAAACATGAAGTGAATATTAAAAAGAAAAGCAGTGAAGCAGTTTTGATTTTTGTATAAGACTCAGTTTTTGAACTTCAAAAATAAATTATTTTTCTGGTCATTTTTAATGGTAGTAAAATGTAATGCTCTTATATACTAGCACTGCATGAGCTTGTTTAGATTTTCTTAAAAAAAATCATGCAGTGCATCTAAGTCTAGATCCTGATTTTTTTTTTTTTTTTAATGGAAGAAATACAAATCTATATAAGAGATTGATTTTGCTTCTGAAATATTCTATAAGTAAGAACTAGAAGATTAATGGACCATTTGAAAGCTAAAATAACTCTCATGTCTGTCAAATAGAGAGAATCATAGATTCTAATTTGGATGATATCTTGAAGGTCATGTAGTTTAACCTTTTCATTTTAGAGATGGGAAAACTGAGGCTGAGGGATTAACTGCCTCAGCAAAGGTACTACAAATAGAAAGTCACAGAATTAGATTGTGAATTTTTCCATTCTTGAGGTTTCATTCTTTCTGCTACACCATCCCACTTCCCTGATTTGAGATTTAGAAGGCAGATAACTCCAAATGCAAATCTCTGTCTCTAGAATATTAATTAGCTCTTATACATAAAAAAGGTAAACACTACATTTTGCAACTGAGAGTCAGCATAGTTCAGTAGTGAAAGTGCCACTGCTATTTGTCTTTGTTGAGAGGACCAATGGCATGAGATGATGTCTTGACTTGTGTGTGAATTGGATTTAAGTGAGGCAGAACTGCACAGTCATCAGCTTTTCTTTCTCTTCAGTCAGGAAAGTCGAGTAGCAAGACCAAAGTCAGGATGACTGCTGATGGCCCAGGATAGTGGAGGAACTTAGCATCTTCAGTGTCATAGGAAGCTCTAAATGCTTCTGTTACTTTCTAGGTCTGGAAAAATGTTCTCTTCCCATTCTGGGGGACATCCTCACATGCTTGGGCAAGATACCTCCCTAACTCACTGACAGATTTGATGCTTCTTAGTTATCCAAACTGGCATAAAGTGTCCATGTGAGGAAGACTTCAGTTCCAGTGCTTTGTATTTAATAGCTCAGTGGCCATATGCAAGTTTCTTTATCTCTTTATATCTGAACCTCATAGTTATTACTATGAAATTTTCAAGGAGATTCCCTTCAACTCCTTCCTATGAACAGGTTCTTTAACTGTTAACTGATTGAATCTGATGCTTTAACTTTAATTGAGTTCACCATGGCAGACATTTTGCTATGGAATCTTTCCATACTTATTTTTAAAAGACCTAGTTTTTTTTTTTTTTGTTGTTGTTGTTGTTGGATTTTTTTTTTAAACGATTTCTCCTTCTCTACAGAAGCCCTGAATTAGAATAAAGTTTAATGACACTTCTTGAATCAATATTTCCCAAAATGATTGTGCTAAATCATACATAGCCCCATCACTAAGATGCCAATGTGATTGACTTCTAGAAACTCCTTTTTTACAATTTTTACCTTTTATCTTCTTTATCAATGTGAGAACTATGAGAAAAAGTGCTTCAATAGGTAATTCTTTCCTTTTTAAATGTGGAAAAAATTTTCAACCTTTTCTTGATAATTTGCAGTTTGACTTTCAAAAACATTTTCTTACTTTCCTTAGGCATAATTTTATGTCAGGAATACATGAGGCAAAGTTCTTTTCCCCCCTCCAGTTGGCTACTTTATTTTATTGTAAACATTGATTTTGTTCATATAAAAGCTTTAATATTTATCTCTCTTCTTCTTTCCTTTCCTCCTTCCTTCCTTTCTCTCCTTGAGGTCAGGTGCTATCTTTTGCCTCTTTTGGTATCTCCAGTACTGAGAACTGTTCCTGGAAATCAGGAAGGAACTTAAAAAATGTTAATGATTGATTCATTGATTAGAAAATTCCAATTAAGAAACCCCTTCCACTGGCACAGATGGACACCTGTTGTGAAATATATAATCTGTAGAGACTTGCTTATATTATTAGAAGTTACTTGACTTGCCCAAAGTCTCACAATCTATCTATGTCAGAGTTAGAATTTGAATAAAGGTCTTCCTGATTCTGAGGATATGTGTCTGCAGCTTACATCTCCATATATATATCTCTCCAGAAGAGATTATTCAGAATCACACATTTTCCTCAGAAGAAGTTTTATTGCCAACTCAGTAAATCCCTTACTCCAATATATGCTTCATTCTCAGGCTATTGTCTGCCAAACAGGACTCATTTATTGCTCTACATATATAAGATCATGCCAAAACCCCTCGGATTAGCTGGAATTTCAGTAACATTTCCATCACTGTTCTCTCTCTGATAGAGGGATTAATCAATTTTGTGTTTTATTAAGTCCAAAAGTTCGCAGATTACGTTAGCTTTCTGTCATAATGCATCACAGGCAGAGGTGTGCTGCTAAATGTTTAATAATCAACTGTCTGAAAAAGCAGGGTATGCAAAACATACTTTAAATTTTAATCTGCATTGTGAATGTTTTCTTCATTACTTTCTTAAGTATAGACTATCAATAAAAACAACAAACCTAGCTGTGATTTGTAGCCTTTGCTGCTTTCCAAGGTGGGGATGCTCATACTTGTAATTCCACAACTGGTTCTTGTGAGCTGGTAGGAGTTAGCTTCAACACACCTCTGAACAAATCTATCAATTGTGATGATATCTGATTATATGTATTTTCTATTTCTCTTATACTAAGCATAGGATAAAGCAGGATTGATTTGTCACAAAAGACCTCTATCCAAGCTTATAGGTTGCTTCTAGCACTCTGGAATTTGGCCAAAAAAAAATCTTAGTAGTCATATCTCTCTATCATCATCAAATCCCTTTTTCCAAGCTTGAAGGAACTTGTTTTGGTGTATTCTAATAGAATCATAGAATAATTGAGTTTTAAATGTCCTTAGAGGTTATCAAGTCTAAAGTATACCTGATCCATGAATTTGCTCTATAACATCCCCTATCCATGTGCACCTAGCTTTCATTTGATGGCATCTAATAATATAGAATCTCTCAAGGGAGTATTCCATTTATGAATATTTTTAAATCTTAGAAAGTTTTATTAGAAAATTTTGTTTTCCTTTTAATGAGCTGGATTTGGCTCCAGTTAAATGTTAACTCAATAGTCCATTGGAATCAAATCCTTCTTTCACATTATAATAATACTTCACTATAATGGTCACATGCTCCCTACATCTTCTCTCCCACAGACCAAAAAGAAACAAAAAACAGCGTGAACATATATGAAAACCCTTTAATATATTTTATAATTCTTTACATTCCTGCCTTCAAAACACATGATGTGACATGTGGTAGCACTGAAACTCATTGGTTTATTTTCTTTAATTTCACTGGAATATTAGCCTTGTGAGACCTTCCTGCAATTTTAGCCCTATGATTGTGTCACTATCTCAAAGTGCACAGTGCCATCCTCAATTTTACTTCCCATTTGCATTGTATTGAATAAAAATCTGAGAGCAAGGTCTCCAAGTACTAATAATCAATTTATCAATTAACAATGCAATAATTAATAAATTGATGATCAATGGTTTCTCTTGGTAACCAAATACTAAGGGAGACTGAAAAACCTTATCTCAGGTGTGTTCCTTCTAAAAGGGAAATCTCTAGACAAGTGGAATTCTACCCTGATTGAGAGACATTTAATGAAGAGATGGGCTAAAAGTCTTCAGCTTCTCTTACTGAGAAAGTGGTTTTATTGTAAGATTCAACACCCTCAAGATATTTGGACAGGGAAATCAGACCTCTTGCTACAAGTTTTCTCCATCAAGAGTTTAGCATTAGGAGAGGAATCAGAAGCTCCTTCCCCCAGGGAAAGGGCTATTTAAAATGTAAAGAGAAACCACTTTTCTCAATTGGGTGGGGTCTTAATAAACTAGTAAAACAGCATGTGCCTTAGCCACTAGACATTATTATGTTAATCATTTCCATTACAGATTTACCTTATCAAATGTAGGGAATTAACAAAAATAAGAGGAATCATAAATTGGACCATAAATCAAATTGGACCATAGCATTATTAATATAAAAAGAAAATATTAATTTCTCTCACATTTCTCATACAATGCATTAAAAATTTGAAACAAGACTCATTTCAGCTCTGAACTCTGAAAGTTCTCTATATGATTAACTCTCCATTTAAAAAGTTGGTCATTACTATGCTCAAAAAGTTATCAAACTGTGCATACCCTTTGATCCAGCAGTGTTACTACTGGGATTATATCCCAAAGAGATTATAAAGAAGGGAAAGGGACCTGTATGTGCACGAATGTTTGTGGCAGCCCTTTTTGTAGTGGCTAAAAACTGGAAACTGAATGGATGTCCATCAGTTGGAGAATGGCTGAATAAATTGTGGTATATGAATATTATGGAATATTACTGTTCTGTAAGAAATGACCAACAGGATGATTTCAGAAAGGCCTGGAGAGACTTACACGAACTGATGCTGAGTGAAATGAGCAGGACCAGGAGATCATTATATACTTCAACAACAATATTATATGACGACCAGTTCTGATGGACCAGGCCATCCTCAGCAACGAGATCAACCAAATCATTTCCAATGGAGCAGTAATGAACTGAACCATCTATGCCCAGAAAAAAAACTCTGGGAGATGACTAAAAACCATTACATTGAATTCCCAATCCCTATATTTATGCACACCTGCATTTTGGACTTCCTTCACAAGCTAATTGTACAATATTTCAGAGTCTGATTCTTTTTGTACAGCAAAATAACGTTTTGGTCATGTATACTTATTGTGTATCTAATTTATATTTTAATATGTTTAACATCTACTGGTCATCCTGCCATCTAGGGGAGGGGGTGGGGGGGTAAGAGGTGAAAAATTGGAACAAGAGGTTTGGCAATTGTTAATGCTGTAAAGTTACCCATGCATATATCCTGTAAATAAAAGGCTATTAAATTAAAAAAAAAAAAAAAGACAAAAAAAAAATTGGTCATTTATCTCTATCATTTTGTGTCTCATCATAGACCTATAATCAATGCACAACAAAACACCCTCAACATTGTAACAAATTGATGATGTGTTAGCTCCACTAATTCTTATATATAAATGACAGTGTCTGAAAATTTGCTGAAAGTTATAAAAATATAAATTAATAATAGCTAATGATTCATCTTTTCTCACATATCTAGCAATGAAAAAGGGATTCAGACAAGATTTCCCTTGGAAAGACCATGGCAATTTTGTAGATTAAAAAAAAAAAAAATTACAAATACTTCCTTTCACTCCAACTTGTTATGTCTATAATTTGTTGGTTTTCAAGCTTCTGAGCTATAGTAATATCATTTTGAAAAGAAGGCCTTCCACTGACAATTCACCACTCTCCTAGAATAGGTATTATCTATTAACTTCTTCCAACTATTGTCTGTCCATGCACATCATGTATAATATAGTCTTAGGAAATAGAAATTATTTTTCTATTTCTTTCCCCCTTCTTGGGTTGTTTGGAAAACTCTTCAATGATTGTGGGGCTTTTTACAAAATAATAACTAAAATAAAAAATAAATAAGCATACTTAGGATTTTGCATTTTCTGCATTATTTTATTATGAAGATACATAGCAGCCGACTACCATTTGTAAAAGCCTGTTGTGTCCCTCCTATTTTTATTAAGGATACCCTGTATATGGACAGAAATCCTCCCCAAATTTCAACTAAATGGTAAAAGAATGGAACTGATTTTCTTGTCTCTTAGGCCTGCTGCCTTAATTCATTTAGAACCGATTTCATTCTTTTTAGGGCTAAAGGAATGTGGGTTAATGTTAATTTACATGGTTGCTTTAGCAGTAATATTCATTAAGGCCATTAAGGTTCAGAGTAATATCAAAAAACTGGCTTTTGCTTTCTTCAATACTGAAATGTTGTAATGAGAATTCATTTCTTGCATGCAACTCCAAGCACAGGAATCTCCTGGATATGATCAGCAATTTCACAGCTCTTGTTTTCTGTCAAACAGTTACACAGTGAAAGATCCTGCATGTCAGATTCATTGGATGACATTTTTTCCCTCATCCAGAGCTAATATGTGATGACTTGTAAGTACATTGAATCATCTTGCCATTTAGCACATGGGCAGTTCATCTTCATTTGATTATATAAGAAGTATCCGTGTATCATACAACAATAGAATATCTTTAAAAATATATATGTAAAGCTTCAATTACAGTGGTATGTGGGGAAATCATAATGTGGAAACTCCTCTAAAAACACAGATCAATTTAATTCAACAAACATGCATTTATTCAAGATCTACTATGTGTTGTTTGCTGATAATACAAAGACTATTCAAAAGAAAATTTCTAATTTTAAAAGAGGTTATATACTCTCTGGGAATAATGGTACATAGATAAATAAATTGAGTTATATGTGTCTCACACACACACACACACTCACCAAATATAACTGTATAATAGGTCAACAAGTTTTTCTAACACAGAATCTTAAGAGAGTTGCCTGGGACATTGAGATATGCATCATTTGCCCAGAGTCATACAACCAGTCTGTGGCTACAGCAGAGTTAGAAAAAAATTTTTTTTCTGGATTCTATGGCTTATCTGCTATCTACTTCACTTGTCAAATAGCATAATAATTGTAATTATGTTAAATATATATCATAAATAATATCTTCAACACTTTTTTTTTAATCAAAGATACTTTATTAAAAGAATGTCGATGGTTTTAGGCAGTTCAATAACTTTCTAGGATTTCAGTTTCCTTAGCTGTAAAATACAAGGATGAAAAGAAGTCCCTTCTAATTTCACTGTCATGATCCCATGGTTTATGAACATTTCATTATTTATTTTCAAAGAACATAATAGTTTTCTAAATTTTTAGCCAACTAAGACAAAGTTTGAATAAAGGATTTCCAGAAATATTTCAAAATATTTCTCTGAAGCTTTTCCTAATAGAAGAAAGCAACATAAATGATAAAAGATAGAAAATGTTTGGAATCTGCTTCAATTTATCAATAGCATAAACAAATTTCCTCATATGAAGGCAAACTGACCATGCTTATTCTGTGTCCTCTTTATTACAAATTTCCTTTTCAAATTTGTCAATTGAACATTTAATGATAATGATGTTTATAAGATTCTTTGACTTTGTTGCAAAGAGCAGCTAATTTTCACACAGAATTTGGAAAGCAAATTACATGTGATGTCATTTTTTGGTACAAATAATGTTGTGCCACAGTTCCCTTTTATTGTCCTGCCTCAGTTTCCTTAATTGTTCTACCTTAGTTTCCCTTAATTGTTCTGCCTCAGTTCCTTAAATTGTTCTACCCCTGGTTGCAACACCATCCCTCCCTCCTAATCTTTAGGACTGATGTAATTTAGTGCTGGCTACTCCAAGATTATAAATTGTAAAAAATTAATGCAGATAAGGAGAAAGATATTCTATCTTAAACATCATGACTCTAGACCTTCCCAATTTATCAGAATGCCTGATGCCTCCCCCCATTATGTCATTGTTCTTCTTAATCCCAATTTATCAGAATTTATGGTCCTACCTCTCACCCTATCAGAACCGGATTGATGGTCCATTCCCACTCTCAGTGCTCGAATTCCACCCCTGTCTCAGTCTACTCCTGTCGCTTAGAGCCAAGTCAATATATATTTCATGGGAAACTCACATTCCCTGCTGGATGCTTTGAGATATCAGCCCTAAAGGCAACATGCTTCCAGCACAATCTTTCCCTCTCAAATAAAATATTAAATACTTTCTAATCTTTATCTTGCCTCTGTTTCTCTGGCATTATAATAATACAGAAGAACAGAGGGAAGATGGATTCATGATGGACAATAGAATAATTTTTGCAGCCATTATGTTTTGAAACTTCAGAGTCCCTCATAGTTATCCTTCTTTCTCTTTTATCTCTGTCTTCTTGTATGCTCCTAGTTTTTCTCCCTTCAGCTTATCCTTTAATGGAAACCTGATTACAACTCATCTAGATTGCTGCAAAGACTTCCCCAGTTTAAGTCATCCTTCAGGAAGCAGTCATAATTATATTTCTAAAATACATCCAGATTTGGGATACTCACATTTGGCATAAAGTCCACGTGGAGAGAATTAGGGAATTGACAGGTAAACCCCAACCCTTCCACCCTTTATTTCATAAGTAATAGTGTAAATGGTTCCTGAAGATCTGCTAAAATCAAAAGCACTAAGCCTTCCACCTTGACCCATGTTTCTAATGTTGGGGATGAGACAACTTCTAGGGTCTTAAGCTAATAATTTTAGAATAGAAACAACTCAATTCTCAATCCTCCATCCCCCAATTTAGGGTAGCCCAAAAATCTGAAAAGCTAAGGTAGCTGACAGAGCTCTGGGAAAATGGACCTGTCCTGTAAATATTCCCCATACATTATGTCTTTTCACTATTGAGTTTTTGTTGTTGTTGTTGTTTGTTTGTTTTTTGCAAACTAACTCTAGACCTGGAATTTCATAATCCTTAGAACTCCTGGATTCTTTAAAGCACAATTTGGGTGTCATTTTCTATTATAATCCTTTCCGGATTCCATAGTCGGTTAGTTTTTTTCCCATATGAACTCCATTTGTAAATATATTATACAGACTTTCCATTTTCCTGTTTATTTATTTTATTTTCTCTTAGAATATTGGTTTTCAAGGAAGAAAGGGACTTTGTTATTTTTGTCCTACTTCCGCTCTATCCTCCCTTCTCCCCCTCTCCCCACCTTTTTCTTCGGAGGCAATCAGGATTAAAAACTTGCCAAAATTATACAGCTAGCAAGTCAAGTGTCTGAGGCTAAATTTGAACTCAGAACCTCAGGACTCCAGTTGATGCTTTCCATACTCTGTGCCATTTAGCTGCCCATCCCCCTCTCTTCCTCTCTCTCTGTCTCTGTCTGTCTCTCTCCCCCCATCTCATTCCCTCTCTCTCTGTAACTTCTTTGATATGGAAACGAGACTGAGATGGAACTAAATGCTATTTCTGTGGCATAAGAAACTTCTTATAGAAAGCTCCCTCTCCCCCGAGAGAGACTTTGAACACAATTGGCACTTCATATTGAATTGATTTGAATACATTATGTCCAAGGCAGTCTTCCCCATACTTCATTCCTGTGAAAAGTTTCTAGGCCTTATCAGTCAAGCAAAAGCTCTAACACGTTCAAACAAACTGGATTGTATGATTTTAGTTGTATAACTCTTTCCCAAGAATCAACCTCAATAAGCCCAGAAAGGCTCAATAGAAAGGTGTCAAAATTAAGTCTTTCTTTTTAACCAGCGCAATTGAATTTCTAAGTCATGGATGGGTAGCAATTTGCTTAAGAGGAGAGATCTCCATGTCTTCTAAATATAAATCTGAGAAACTATGTGATGTAGTAGAGAGAGGAGTGGACTTTGTGTCAGGTAACCCTGGTTTCACATCCCAAATCACTTATTTACAAGTTGTGTGACTGGACACATGACTTAACTTCTCTCTGTCTCAGTTCTCCCGTATAAAAAGAGGAGATTGGCTGTGATAATCTTTAAGTGCCTTCCAATGCCTTTTGGCTCTCTGAACTTTATATGGAAATAAGAGGTGGTCATATGACAAATTACAATTGTTATATGTTGTTTTATACTGATATCCTTGGAAAGGAATTAAGGAATAGGCTGATGGAGTTTGGAAAACAAGTTCTTGCCATGTGTGAAGAATTTCAGTAGAATCCAACAGCTGCTTTCAAACATCTAGAAACTACACATTGCCTTTGTTCTTTAAATGTTTGTTGGCAAGCAGCTCAAGCTTATACTCTGATAGAAGAGTGTAAAACTCTTCCTAGGGAGTGAGACATTTTTCCTTTATCAAAGAAATTGTTCATTTGTAATCTAAGGCTACATTTCCACAATTTGAAGTAGAGACATTAAAAGAATATCTGGTTAACTTTGGAGTTTGTTAGTTTGTTTCTGAGAGGATTTGATAGTATTTTTTTGCTTTCTGAAATATATAATTGAAATGAAACATTTTCACTTTTCCCCTTTTGTTTTCTTTTATTAGTCAAGTAATTGTCTTAATTATTTGTTGCACTGTGTGTGTAGAGATAGGGCATTTAAAGAATCTTCAGTAAGTTTAGTTTTTAAAATGTTAATGACTTTAGTCTTATGTGTGTAATTATAAGCTCCTCAAAGTCAGAGTCTTTTTCATCTAATGTAACTGGTGCCAATTTACCACCTATGCCTGCTGAAGGTTTATTCTGGTTGCTTATTTATTTATTTATTTTTGTCAGCCACTGTTAACTAAAAACTTCTAGGGAGAGTAGGTGTTCCAATGATTTTCCTCACTCATCCCTGCCTGCTCAGTAAAGAAATTGCAAAAGCCCAAGTTATTTACTAATTTATATGATCTTAAATATTCCTTAAGTCTCTTGACAGTTAAAGAATTGGCACTTTCTGGTGTAATATAAATAAGAGGAAAAAGGTTTTTAACAGCTTAGTACTTTATTGAAAGATAGAATGAACAGACTTGCCAAAGTGACTTGCCAACATGATTTTCCTAACAGAGGAAGTTAAGGCTTTTATCAGAGTGATTTTAATGTTAACCTTTCAGCAAAGTATAATGCATATAAGCTATATAAAATTTATACATTTCATAGAGGTCTTTAGAAATGAATAAAATATCTATATTTCAACATAAAAATAAATCATTCAGCTAGAAACATTAGACCAAAAGGTAGCTGCTATCATTGTTTCAATAGATTCTTTCTGATTTATAACAGATGTGTTTATTATATCATAAGTATGTGTGTATATCTATTTTCTCTTCCCATTTAGAGGTTTCCAGGATACTGGTCTTATACTACTCTCACTAACTGTCCAATTTTCATCCAACATGATATTTAAAGGGAACCACCCAAAACAAAACCAATCTCTGGATTTGCATTCCACTGATTTCATCCTGTCTGTTAGTCTGTTAGTGATATTTCTTTATATAGTTGACTCATTTATAACTGACTGACTTAGTCTGAAGACAAAAGCAGTTATTAGAAAAGTAGAGTATGTTTGATGTATGTGGGTTTCAGAACCAAAATAATGTGGGTTTAACACCAAAATGATGTGGATGATGTAGATACCACAGGATGACAGGCACCAAAAGTTGGGATTTGATCATGTGAAGAATTCAGAATGTCCATTTTCTTTGGCAAAAGGTAGGTTTTTATTTAGGGGAATAGGTTACAGATAAAATGAAAAGATACAATAGACACTAGAAATGGTAAATATTAAATAGATCTGGGAGGAAATAGAAATGGTAAATATGAAATAGAGCTAGGAAAGCATGTTCCTCAGTGATACACAAATACCCAGTAGAAAGGGAGTACCCCATGAGGTTGGAACATGCCCTTAGCTGGCAGGCTAAATCCTGAAAGGGACTTAGGTATAAAGAGGAAAAGTGCATTTTGGAAACGTAGTGGAGTTAGAGAAGATACCATGTGATTTGGGAAAAGGGAAAGGGAAAAGACACCAGGAGGTGGAATACCATAGTGGACTGACCCAAAGAAAGGAAGCAAGCATATTTTATAGAGAAAGTTTAGCCTCGGGGACATGACCAGGATTTTTGATAGGACATGGCAAAATGAAACTGCTCAAGACCCCTATAGAGGGTGGGTTTCAGGGATTTAACATAACTTGGATTTCAGACTGGATTCCCAAGAGGATGGAACCAAGGAACTAAACTGATCTCTATCAGTGCCTTCTCCCTGTTTACCTCAGGGATCATTTTTTTTTTTTTTTTTGTTTTGTTTCTCTCTGCCTAACATATTATTCAGGACCTCATCAGGTATATTCAATGCTCTCTTTCCTTGAGATTTATGGATTTGGATACTATTCTTGCTTGCAATTTTATCAAAAAGTTTAAGAATGAGTTTAGAACATCTTGAAATCATGTGAGACCAAGAGAGTTCCAATCAGCTATGCTTCTTCCATATCCCAGAAAACGACTCTTATTTTTATTATTTATTTTAATATTATCAGAATGTATTCTCCATAAGAAAAAAAAATTATATATCCATAAGTACATGCACTTGCATGTATGAACACATTTATACTCATTCAAGAGTATATATACCTAATATGTGATACAAGTATAAATCTACATACTTATGTATAGAAACATTTGCATATATATTTCTCGTTAAATTATATTAATGTAATCTATAGGAGCCTGCCACTCAGTCTCACACTGACATTCCCCAGAGGATTGACTACTATCTCATTTTTAAAATATGATCAGTGGATACACAGTACTAATACTTTACCTTGTGGGTCCACATAAATACACTTACCTTTTAATGGTTAAATATTCTCTTCATAAACTTGTAACATTCTACCTCAAAGCTATGCCCAATATCAATCAGAAGAATGGGAACTAACAGCAAACTGACAGTGAGGAAGAAACTTTTTTTTTTTTTTTCCCCAAGTTAAATGCAAAAAAACATTTATTACAATTTTATGAGAAAGGCAGCTCCCAATGATAGTGGTATAGGAATGCAAAGCACAAGTTGCAAAACACATACACACACACGCACGCACACACACAAACACACACACAATATGTGTATATATATATATATATAAAACACACATATATATAACATATATATGTGTGTGTATATGTGTGTATATATGTATATGTATATATATATATATATACATATATATATATATATATATATGTAAAACACAGGAAACCATCCATTCCTTTCTGACATTTTCTCCCATTGATTGGAAGTCCAGGTTTACACAGACTAATTAAAAATCTACCCAGAGACAAAGAATACTAGCCAAATGACATGAACTTTACTATATCAGGAACTTCATGCTATTATGACAAAAAGGGTAGGGGGAACAGGAGGCAAATGTATGCTTATCTAAGATAAGGAAACATCTGCAACTTCTGCTATAGCATAACATGTTATTTCAAAGAGTCAAGTTATATAATTAAGGTATAGGTCAAGGCCACATTCTTATGAGAGGTCATCACTCAGTTTATCCCACTCACAGCCAAAGCAATTCATGTGTCTAGAATATTAGCGTTTTTTCTCCTTGGGCTTTTTAAAATACTATTCTTGTTAGATACAACTTATCTTCCAGAAATGTGGTTCCTTTGGGAAGCCAGAGATTGTTCTGCAAATTAACTCTCAATTGCCTGGCCAAGTCTGTTCTTAAATTCATAATCAGCTCGATTCTATTCTCAGAGGTCATGATCTTTAAAGATTTTTCCTACTTTTAAAATTCTATCTCTGTCACTCACTGGTTCTGCTGTTATTTGCCCTTCATTCTCAAAAAAGAGCATGACATCAGAAGGGAATGCCATAATTTAAAGTGAATTGGATTTAAGTGAGGGAGGGCTGTGCAAAGTTACCAGCCTCCCTTTCTCTCCTCTGGAACCATTAGGGTTGAGTGGCAACATATACATCACAATGACCCTGATTGAAGTGGGAGACCTTGACATTTTTAAAGTTGTCTTTGACAGGTCTCAGTTTGATTGAGGTAATGCCTATTCAGTGATTAAAGCTAGGTTAGTAAAGAGGCAAAGAAAGGCCTTTTTTACCTTGTCAAAAATAAATAATAATAATCAATCTGAGAGGGGAAGACCTTCAGGGTTTCTGGTCAAAACAAAAACCATTGATATTTACACTCATTCTGAGCCACCTGGGTCCAAACAATGATCCAATGAGTCTTAGGCTGGGACTATTGTTGGTCAGTTAATGAGAGCCTGAGTGATTTATGTTTAAAGTGTGGTCCTTAAGAAAGGAATCTAGGCTGCAAACCCCAAGATATCTTGCAAGGTTTCAGTGATCGAAATTTTTCATTCCTTTGGGCAGGGCACCCACAGGTAAGGAAAAAGGGAAGGGAAGATAGGAAGGAAGGAAGAAAAAAGAAGGGAAAGAGGAAGGAAGGGAAAAAAGAAGAAAGAAAAGAAGTTTAGAAAGAAGGAAGAAAGGAAGAAAAACTTTAGAAAGAAGAAAGAAAAGAAGGAAGGAAAGAAGGAAAAAAAAAGGAAGTGATGCGGGGAAGATTCCAATCTTTGATTCCCAACCCCCCTAGCTAATGTAAATTACCCTTTGATTCACAAATCCTGGTCCCTTTGAACTCCAATAGAAGATCCCGACCTGTCTCAGCCCCACCCGGATCTGAGCCAACTTTGGGGCTATACCCCAAAGCCCCTTGAGCTAAGTCTCTGACTTAAAAGGGCCACACTGGGAACCCCTCTTGGCAGAGATTCCAAACATGGCAGCCATGTGAGGACCCTCTGTCCAGTGCCCTCCTTGTCTCTACCCTCACCTATCTCCTACTTCTAAACTCAGTAATAAACCTCTTGTATCAATCTAGCTCTCCGGGCCAATAAAGGCTTTTATTGGGAATTTGCGCTGCTACTAGACCTCAAATACCGCCGTATCCTTGCGCCGAATCCAAGGGGGTTGCAGGGGATCTCTGTTTGACTCTCTATACCCCAAACCTGCCACTAGACCTAACTAAACCCTAATTTCATTTAGGTACCCCAAATCTAGACCTCAACATGTGGTCTACACCTCAACAGAAGGAAAGAAAGAAGGAAGAAAAGAAGCAATCTGGGAGTACTGTTGTTGTACCATAGTTCCCTTTTATTGTCCTGACTCAATTTCCCTAATTGTCCCTAATTTGTCCCTACATTGTTTTGCTTCACTTCTTAATTGTTCTACTTAATCCTGCAACATACCCCTCCCTCCTAATCATGATAATCCAAATAAGGAGAAAGATGTTTGAATTTAGACTTCATCAGAATGTTGGGTGCCTCTCCCTATTCTGTAATCCCAATTTATCAAAATGTCCTGTGCCTCCCCCCATCCTGTCAGAACTGGATTGATAGTCCAATTCCCATTCTCAGCACTCTGATTCCACCCCTGCCTCAGTCTACCCCTGTCGCTGAGCCACCTGCATATATATGTCATTGAGAACTCATATTGGTTGCTGGATGCTTTGAACATCAACCCTGGGAGCAGCATGCCCCCAGCACAATCTCTCCTTTCAAATAAATTATTAAAAACTCTCTAATCTCTATCTTGCCTCAGTTTCTCCATCATTACACTGTCTCATATTGGAAGGATGATTATTATAAGACTCCTTAAGAAATGAGGATGGAGAAAAAATATTTTCCTTCATTTCTGATGCACTCTGAGACAAGTACAGGATTATCATTACACAAGGTTGATTCTAATGTTAATTTCTTCAACTTTCACCAGGGCTGGCAACCCACAGTTTTCTTTTACTTCAGTCTAAAATTTATTTACTTTTAACATTGGTGTTTATGTTAAAAGGATATAAACAGTGGTAAGCATTAAGATGAAGTGAAAACAAGCCATAGGAGAGTCACAACATTTTTTTTTTTTTAATTCCATGGAGCAATTTAATGAGTTTATTTAAATGCTTGGAAGAAATATTTTTGTTTATTTCAACAAAAGTCAATAACATTGCAATTCCTAAAGGGATGAGATTCTAAATATTTTCATTTTCATTGCCTTACTTCAGAGATTTCATAGAGTAAATTTTGATAGTAGTGATAATGAGAAGCACTCTGTCTACTCCATTTGCCACAGAAATGGATTTTAGTCACAAGAATTACACAAACATTTGTGTATGTGTTCATGCACACACACACAAAACTAAGTCCTATTTTTTTTATTTGTTCGTTTTAAAATTTTCATTTTTATTGATTTCTCCTTTGATTTTTGGGATTTCTAATTTAGTTTTCAGTGGGGATTTTAAATTTGACTTTTATAGTTTTGTTTTTTTTTTTAATTGTATGCCCAAGTCATTTGTAAAGGGCTGAAACTCTTGAGTTCATGCACTTAAGGCTAATTACGTATTGAACAATACTCTATTAGCATATACTTGGAAAATGGCCCACCCCACTCTTCTGTGCAGGCTCAATCTGTTGACGTATAGAGAGATTTGGAGGAGGGATTAGAGGGTGGAGTAAGACAAGCCAAGGTGACTCCTGGCCAGAAGAGGAAAATGAGATTCCTGTATCCATTCCTCTCATTTCAATCAAGAATAAAGACCAAGGATTTTTGCTTATCCTGACTCTGGCTGATTCTAAAGTATCCAGGGTGTTAAGTTGGTCCCCACAGTCATTGATATGTTCTTCCTCTATTTAATTGACATCAATATTTAGAGATATAACTCTTTCTCTAAGTGCTACTTTGGTTGCCTCTCACAAATTTTGATATGTCATATTATCGTCATTCTCTTTAATGAAATCATAGATTGTTTCCATGATTTGTTCTTTAAGATTACATTTGTAGTTTCCAAGTTTTAACCTGTATTTTACAGTCTTTTATTGAATATAATTTTTATTGCATTATTGTCTGAAATTTATGCATTTAATGTTTCTGCATTTCTGATTTTGACTAAATTTATGTTTTAATATATGATCACATCTCTTTTATGTCAGATAATTTAACCAATTTCAGCTCCCTTTCCCTTTCTCACAGTGCATTGCACTTTCTTAATCTTTTTTTTTAAATAATCATTACATCATATTTAACTCAGACCCATGTCCTCTATTTATGCCTATTTTCCTTTTAACTGCCTAATAATGAGAAAACATTTAAATACTACACATATAATTTCCACATGTATAGTCCAAAATGAAAATGAAATATTACAACCAAATTCTAGATCTCCCAAGTCATGGAGAAAATATTGCAAATAGTCAAAAAGAAATAATTCAAATATCATAAAACTATGGTCAGAATAATACAAGTTTTAAAAAAAATTTCTATCATAAAGGAGTGGAGAGCTTGAAATAAAACATTCCAGAGGACAAAGAAGATAGAATAATAACCTCAGATCACAGCTCAGCAACATTGAATGTTGGGAGGGGAAAGAAGACAATGGACTTTCACTGAAATAGAAGCCTTTTAAGTATTCCTGATGAAAAGATTCTTGTCTTATTTTCAAGGCAGAAAAGAGCACTAGAAGAATTCAATAATATATTGTTTACAAGATACATTCTTGAAACGCAATACATATACACCTATGGAATTGGAGCACAATGTTCTATTCTTCAACTGAGATGTTAAAAATGAGGATAGGGTATCAGCTATGATCTCAAAGAAAGCAAAAGTAGGAATAGACCCAATTAAAAGAACTAAGAAGAAAAATATATTTAACTAAAAGGTAACATAGAGAATGAAGCAAGATTAATACTAAAGATATGGTTGTTGTCCTTCATTCTCAAAGAGAACCATCACTATGTTAAAGATCGAGTTAGGGTGATCAGACCAGCACAAGCTTGAACTATTCTGCCACTGGTTGAATACAAATAGTCCCTCTAAACATCCGAGATGGTTTCTTCAGTTTTGTATATCTCGCATTTCTACTTAGCTAATTACAGTTGAGGAGAAGATGGACATAGTGGAGATATGTGAACCTTACTTTTGGAGGAATTGGCTCAAAAAGGAATTTACAAGCATGTTCAATTGGGTATAGAAATTTATCTTACCAAAAAGAAAAATAGGAAGGGAAGGGCATAAACGCCAAGGGAGGCAGGGCTCGCTGATACAAAGAATGGCTGATTGGGGGATGGAGGATAAAAAGTAAGAAGCACAATTTTGAGAATGGAGAGGGTGAAAGGAGAGAATAGGATGAACAGGTAGAAAACAGGATGGAGGGAAATACATAGGAATTATAATTTTAAAAGATATATAGAAAGTTTCTCTGAAAAATATCTCATTCCTCAAGTATAAGAAGAACTTTTTCAAATTGTTAGAAATAAATGTAATTTCTCAGATGATAAATGGTCAAAGGCTATGAATAGGCAGTTTTCAGATGAAGTAATTAAAGCTATCAATAGTCATATAAAATGTTTTAAATCACTATTGATTAGAGAAATATACATCAAAACAATTTTTAGTTATTGCACTATACTTCTTATATTGTCCAATGTGACAAAAAAGGAAAATGACAAATGTTGGAGATGTGGAAAAACTAAGACACTAAGTACTGTTGGCAAAGTTGTATACTGATTCAACTATTTTGTAATGGGGGAAGTAATTCATCTGGTCCTCTACTTTAAATTAGTATTAATCAATTTAATGGAATCATATCAAAATTTTGTATATAAGATACCAGAGCTGTGATTCTAAGTTCACTTTCTTAACTACAGGAAGTTAACTAAAGGCCCTCGACCTTGTTTTTCCTTGTCAATGTGACCAAATCCAACGTGGAAGAAATCATAATCATATGGAAAGTTCCCCCAGACTATATTTATGCCTCTGGACCAATATCTTATCTAACAGTAGCATTTGAACCATCTTATGACCATTTAGAGCACTGACTGTAAGCTTCCTGCCCAAACTAAGGACAGGTCTGTCCATGTATTTTGGAGACATTCCTTACTTCACCCTAATTTTGACCCTGCTGACATATTATTTTGATTATTTAGCTTATGCATCACATGAGGAATTATTCTTTATTTGTTATAGCTGTTTAAGAAGACTGGACATCTAGTCCTGTAAAAACAGGCCCTGGAAGGAGAAGGCATCTCAGATCGTGAGGAAAATCTGAGGGCTACTTCATTAGAAGGGAGCATGGACCCTTTAATAAAGTGCCATTGGCTCAGATCTCTTCTCAGTCTCTTTTAATATGGGTGGGATAATTTTAATTGCCACAGTAGAACAATTTGAAACTATGCCCAAACTATGCATGCCATAGGCAATGCAACAGTATCCTTTACCCAGAGTTAGCAAAGAGTCTCCTGTAATCTCTTTTTGAGCAACTGTCCAGCCCCTTTGTATTTTTAGGCTGAGAGGTGCCAAAGCTTCTAGCTTTAGCCATTAAAGCTGCCTCCTTGGGCTACTGCTGATGAAGCATGTGAATTGTTCTCTGGGCCAACCTCCTCCCTTGTGTCACATATGTCTTCTGTAGACCTAATTTGTCTTGGGCTGGGAAAAAAATGTCTCTCCCTGACCTTTAGAAGGCAGCCACTTCAGAATTCAATTTAAGGCATTTATATAAAGGTGTTTTGATGGGGATATTGGGAAAGCTCAGTTGAATTTCTCAGCCTATACTTTCCATTTTGGTTCTACTCAAGATTAGGCTGTTGAAGCCCACTAGGCCATGTTCTCTTTTTTTTCCAGTCAATGGACAGCTATCTCTTTGAGAAATGACAATATATTGCATTATTAGAATATAATGTAATGGTATTATGTAAAAAGAAAATACAAATGCAAAATATTTAGAGAAAATTGTTAATCAGATTTGGATACAGTAATTGAGAGAGAATAAAATGGAACCCGAAGAACAAATTAAAAGATAATTGTCCCTTTTTTTCCGGCTCCTTTTAAAAAATAGCTTTTTTATATACAAAACATACATATGGGTAATTTTTTTCAACATTGACCCTTGCAAAAACTTCTGTTTCAACTTTTCCTCTCCTTCCCTCCATCTCCTCCCCTAGTCCCATACATGTTAAATATATTAAAGTATATGTTAAATACAATATATGTATACATATTTATACTCTTATCTTGTTGCACAAGGAAGATCAAATTTAGAAAGAAGGTAAAAATAACCTGAGAAGAAAAAACAACAATGCAAGCAAACAGTAACAGAAAGAGTGGAAATGTTATGTTATTGTTCATACTCATTTCCCAGTGTTCTTTCTCTGGGTGTATTGGTTCTGTTCATTACAGATCAATTGGAAATGATTTGAATCCTCTCATTGTTGAAGAGAGCCATGTCCATCAGAATTGATCTTCATGTAGTATTATTGTATACACTTGTATAGTGATCTCTTGGTTCTGCTCATTTCACTTAGCATCAGTTCATGTAAGTCTCTTCAAGCCTCGCTGTATTCATCCTGCTGGTCATTTCTTATGGAACAATAATATTCCATAACATTCATATACCACAATTTATTCAGCCATTCTCCAGTTGGTGGGCATCCCTTCTATTTCCAGTTTTTAGCAGCAAAGGGTTGTCAGAAACATTTTTGCACATACGGGTCCCTTTCCCTTCTTTAATATCTCTTTGGGATATAAGTCCAGTAGTAACATCGCTGAATCAAAGGGCATGCACAGTTTGATAACTTTTTGAGTATCGTTCCAAATTGCTCTCTAGAATGGTTGGATCCGTTCACAACTCCACCAACAATGCATCAGTGTCCCAGTTTTCCCACATCCCCTCCAACATTCATCCTTAACATAATTGTCCTTATGTAAAGAATATAATATTGAAAGCTTTTAAGGCTCTGATAAGCATAGAGACCTTCAGTGACTTCAGAGAACAAAATGTGAAACATACAAAAATTTAATGACTTCTAGATAATAGAATCAAGAATGCATATTCAGTCATGGCCAACATATTGATTTACTTTTTTGGGGGGAAAATGCTTCTTTTTTTCAAGGCTGACTTCTTCTAGAATCTGATTTCTATTGAAGAAAGATCATTAGGAAGTGGCAATAATATATTTAAAGACAATAATATATTTAAAAGACATCTAAAAATATTTCCCTCCATCACTCCCAGATTCAGATATGTTTTCTTATTCCAAGGATATAACATGGATCATTATATAATTTCATCAACATATTTCCTATTTTTGTAACCAACAATACTAGTAAAAGAATTCATTATTCAATGCTCATTTCTCCTCCAGGTTACCTGTAATATATGTGTATATATATATATATATATATATATATATATATATATATATATTTAAATTGGGTCCTTTGTTTTTGAAGAGGATCAAAATTATATTACTATATGAAAGTCAAGTTATACTGTATTCAGCTGTGGCTACTTGGACCAATGCAAACTTGAAATGTTCTACCATAGATTAGGCAAAAAATAGTTCATTTGAACATTTGGAAAATATTATCTAAATTTGTTCCTCTTGAGTTTCTTTTGAGCTATTTCAATTTTGCTTTGCTCAAAGTGTACAACACCTTCTTAAATGAGGAAATGCTTTGCTGGGTTGACTTTTGCCATGTTACATGTTACATGTTGCATTATCAATTCCAAAATTCTTGGAGAGGTCTTGAGAGTGTCTTTGTATCACTTTTTCTGATTATCATGTGAGCACTTGTTCTGTGTGAGTTTTTCATAAAATAGTCTTTTTAGGCAAGTGTACATCTGTAATTTGAACAACATGGCCACCCCATTGGAGTTGAGATCTCTGCAATAGAATTTTAATACTGGTAGTTTATTTCATGAAAGGATCTTAGTGTAGGTGCTAGGTGCTCTTCAGAATCTTCCTAAGACAATTCAAATGGAAGTAATTTTGTTTCTTGTCATGACTGTGGTATAATGTCCGGGTTTTACAGTTTATACAACAGTGAGGCTAACACAACAGCTCATAGACCTAGTCAGTCTAAAAAAAAAAAAAAATTCTTCTCTTCCACACTTTCCTCTGGGGTCTTCCAAACATTAAGCTCACTCTGTAGTGGGAGAGCAGGTTTGATAAGTAAGAATTACCTGGACACCAGACTGGTTTTTCAAAGGGAAGCCTTTATTGCTATATAAAGTGGAATGGAACCAAGTAGATTAGGGGACAGTTTGATCTCAGGGGTTACTTCAGCATAGGTATTTTATAGTGAAAGATAGGGAGGGGGGAGATGTTTTCTTTTTGCTCATTGGTTAGACTCTTTCAAGTGAGATCTTTACCCTTCTTAACCATTAGCCAAATTTTGAGAAAAACAAGAAATAAAAAGCTTCCTGATATCCTGTTTATTAGGACCCAAGCTCCTTGCAACTTGCTGCGTGATTAACCTTGCCCTATTCACCACAACCCAAGCTCCTTCCACCTATCCTGGTGAACAACAACAACTTGTTTTTCTTTTCCTGCCCCTGACTACAAACAGAGAGGCCCTGCTGTGGTCCATTACAACTCTGTTAACATGTGTCATCCTCATTTTCAATGTATACATTCCTGGAAAGTATACTGCAAGGTAAGCAAACTAATCTACAATATTTAAAACTTCTTCATTTATTGTTATGGATGGTTGCATGTATGGACATCTGCCTCTTCTTGATGCTAATTGTTAGGCCAAAATTAGCACAAGCAGCAGAGAATTGATGCATTTCTTGTTGCATCTCATCTTTAGAAGCTGTATGGAGTGCACAATCATTTACACACACCCAAAAAAAAAATCCTGCAGCAATATTTCTTCCACTTGGTCTTGTAGGTTGAAAGCCTACCTTGTCATTCTTTTTGTCCTCACTGAAGGCATTTGCTAATATGGCTAAAAACATCAGGCCAAAGAATCATGGGAGTAAAAACACAGCCTCATTTCACACCATTGTTGACTGGGAAAGTCCAAAAACATTGGGCAAATATTTAGAACCTGGTCAAGCATAATGTCATGAAATTGGCATTCAATTCTGATGAACTTCTCCAGGCAACCATATTTTGACATAAATTTCCAGGAGCCTGCCTGACTGACAGTGTCAAAGGTCTTGGTCAGATCTATAAATATTGTGTACAGACCTCTATTCTGCTTTTGGTATTTATCCTGGAGGTGTCAGTCAGCAAATACCATATCAACCATTTCTAGGTACTTTCTGAAGCCACACTGATTTGCAAGTAGATGGCCATCTTCCAGGTTAGCCTATTAAGGAGAACTTTGACAAGACTCTTGTCAGTAGTAATTAAGAGGGAGACCATCCTGTGATTGTCAGAGGACAAACCATTTCCTTGTCCTTATAGAGATGGACATGGAGGCATCCTTTAACTCCTGGGAGATAAATTCCTCTTGCTGTATAATCTGGAAATTTTCAGTCAGCTTTTGTATGAACAATGGATCCTCTTCCCTTACCTCTCCACTTTGTAAATTTCAGGAACCTCTATAGTGCCTAGAAGGAGGTACAGGAGATAAATTTTATTGTTTAATATATAAGCAGCAGACCTTCAAATGTAGTAATCATTTCTGTGCCCGTTTTTCAAGATACTTGTTTACATTACATGAAGTCCATTTTGTAGATTTACAACATTTTGTAGATTAACAACATCCTAAAAAGCATAAGTAATAGGAGAATGGTATACTGCACAGAATGATAAAATCAGCACATGTGCATATCTTCATAAAATAGGAAAATATAGATTCAATGAGTGAAGGTCTACTAAAAAATAAGCACAATTAATCCTCATATTTGAGTAGAAGCAATGGGAAAATGGAACCATTAGATTAGAAAGAAGCAATCTAGCACTCTGTATTCTATTAGATGAAAGATGCTCAGTATTAAATCAGCATATTTATCTTTTTAATTTGCATAGTATATGTTTACACATGGTCCATTCAGAAAACTGCCACCATAAATACAATTCTTTTCCTCTATCATCTACAACATGGTGATGGTAGTTGCAGTCTTCTGATCTCAAGTGAGGTTGGGGAAAATTTGTTTTACATGGAGCATATTTAATGGTCTAATTTTGCTAGGACTTTGGCTTCTTTGTAACTTTCCAATGTCCAAGTCTTTGTTTTTTTAATGAACTTGAAAAAAACCTGACACAGAGAATATAATTTCAATTCACTTGAGTTTAATTTTTAAAAATATGTTATGAACATATTATGTACCAGCTGCTATGATATGTACTGTTCATACAAAGAGAAGAATTAAACAATCCTTTCCTTAAAGAACTCATATTTTACAGGGAAGAAAATATACAAAAATCACATTAATTCCAAAATTTATATAAATTTGGTCATAGGTTATCTAGTCAGCAGAGAACTTTTGTTTTTGTAGGTGGTAAATGGTGAATTCAAACTATACTTCTGTCATATAAACACTGGATAATCATGAGAAAATAATTTATTTTTTTCTTTTCCCCTCACCACTTTCAAGTTGATAAAATTATGAGTTATAGAATAGTTGGAAATCTACATTGGTAAAGTGAGTTTCTTTATTGAGAATTCCTTATAGTATTGACATTTCAGGAAAACTCAAAGAGATCACTTATGCAGATAAGTACTCTCTGACATACCTACACTCATATTCCCACTCATACAGCCAAGACCATCCAAGCAAATACATACATTTTTCATCATTGAAACAATACCTTCAATGCTATTTATGGCAGTGATTTTTCAATGGCTTCTTTTAAGTGATTGAAGTGAAAGTTGAAAGATGCAAGTGCGTTTCTCATCCTTCTTCCTTAAAGGAAACCAAAATGTAATATAAATCAAAAGACCATCATCAGGGATTGCTAAAATTACCTACCCAAGTTGCTAGTTGCTCTCAGAACAACTGGTTCAAGGGGTGTGCTGGAACCAACTCAACATGCTGATTGTCAAATTTTCAGGCTGAATATTTACACATTAAAAATAATTATATGTTACAAATAAGGATTTTATTTAGACTGATTATCTAGACTTAATAAAGTGATGAAGAAAAAAGTAATAATCCAGATTAATCTTAAAACTTAATATATTTTTTTTTTACATAAGAGCTAGTTGTTAAACAATTATTAGCATAATACTGATTGTCACTCACCTGTTATTTACAATTTCTAGGTAAATTACCTTCTGATTCTGAAGTCTGTGTCTCTATCATCTCCACCAATTGAATCATTCCATCTGGATTATTAATTAGTCTTCTTAGATCCCTTTCACTTTTGTCTCACTCAATCTCTTTTATCAGGGTCATTAGTTTAAAAGTTGCTTAATCAAAGTGACATATAAGATCTGCACCATTCTACCCTCAGTTTAATCCCAGTGATAAAAAGGACAAAATTCCAGAAACCGGTTCTCCAGTAATAGGTCTGAACTCTCAAATGGGGCAATTGCCCAAACTGTGATAAGAAATTCAGGAAAAATAGCATTACTTGAGTCACTCAAAACTCAGTATGCAGAAATGCAAATACAAGTTGGTCATACCCATTAATTTATGCACTAATTTAAAAGAGGAGGGACCCAACAACAATTTACCTCCTCTTCTCTTAGCAGATTTGATCTTCTTATCTTCCCATACCTTCCAACTCCATCTCATATCAACTTTTTGCCTTGCATTTAATCAAATGTGTGTGTGTAAAGTTATTTACAGAGATATAGGGTAAATGTTTAACAATCTACTTTCTGGGAAGGGAGAAAGTATGCCAGATACACTTAAAGCTTAATCTATATTATTAATATTTTCTCAATCATTTTCTAATGTCTAGACAAATCATGAAAATAATCTATCCCTGATTTGTATTATTTTGGGATTTCAGTTAACATTGAAAATTTGGCAATTGGCTCTAGTACACCCCTGATTGCTATGTCCCTTTAGTTTATATTGTGTTTTTGTTTTGTTTTTTTTTAACAAGGGTATGGATTTGTATAAAATGAATTTGTTTAATGGAAAAAGGAAGAAGCCTAAGAGAAAGGCTTGTTTCTGATAGCTGTCCCCACTTCTTTCCCCCAAAATTAACTTGAATCTATTTTGTTGAGAGGTTAGCCTTAGAGCAAGGAACATCTGGTTTCATGTTCCCTATTTGATACAAATTTGAAATGTGATTTTGGACAAGTTCATTAACTTCTGAGTGTCTCCAACAAATTTTCTAAATTTCTAAGTTACAGAGAAGATGTCTACCTGTTTTGATAGAGGAAATTTAGACATTTAATTAAAAGAAACAACATAGTAATTTGTGAAATTATGTGTCTCAAAGGCAGGCAATATTTCACTAATTTCTGTGTCCCCAATATCTAGTACAGTGTTTAACATATTAAATAGTACTTATTAAATATTTATTATTATTATTAATTGAATATTTATTTCCCCCATAATCTACAATTTTCACCTTTGTTTCTTCCTCCAAGCCTCACATTCTAGGATTTTGTTTTTTTTAAATTATTTCACCTCCCACCCCATTACATTCACAGGCTCATGTCTCCCTGTCACTGAGCTTGAGTAGGATATGCATGACTCATGAATCCACCTTTCACCTAATGAGAATCATCACCTTAATCCTGTCCTTTCAGAAACACTCTCCAACCCTTTCAGCTTTGTGACAGTCTGTAGTCATAAGCAATACTTTTCAGAAATAAGGATTACTAAAAGAAGAGAGAATTGGGAGAGATTTAGACTTCAATGTGACTTGTCATTTATTTTAGTGAATGGAAGTAGAAATCTCTAAGATTACCAGAGACCTCCAATTCAGCAGTTGATCCAGGCAGCAATTACTTGCAATATTCACAAGTACCTTATTTTGAAATGAACGTATTAGAAAGGAAGAGAGACAATTTTGTAAATAAATATAGCGGTATTGCTTGGCTAAGAATGCTTTGGAAAATAAAGGTGCATAGGAATTTTATTACATTTAATTTCTTTCATTTTCTTTCTTCTTCTTCTTCTTGTACTTGTTCTTGTTCTTATTCATGTTCTCGTTGTTCTTGTTCTTGTTCTTATTCATGTTCTTGTTCTTGTCCTTGTTCTTCTTGTTGTTCTTGTTCTTCTTGGTGTTCTTCTTTCTTTTTGTTAGTCATTCTTCACTGAGTTTATTTTGAAAAAAGATTTTGGCATCTTATTCAGTGGACAGTAGATCCCTCAGAAAATGAAAAGACCTGCTCTAGCGTTCTCATCCCAGCATTCTTTTTTTTTTTTTTTTTAAATTTAATAGCCTTTTATTTACAGGATATATGCATGGGTAACTTTACAGCATTAACAATTGCCAAACCTCTTGTTCCAATTTTTCACCTCTTACCCCCCCACCCCCTCCCCTAGATGGCAGGATGACCAGTAGATGTTAAATATATTAAAATATAAATTAGATAGACAATAAGTATACATGACCAAAACATTATTTTGCTGTACAAAAAGAATCAGACTCTGAAATATTGTACAATTAGCTTGTGAAGAAAATCCAAAATGCAGGTGGGCATAAACATAGGGATTGGGAATTCAATGTAATGGTTTTTAGTCATCTCCCAGAGTTCTTTTTCTGGGCATAGCTGGTTCAGTTCATTACTGCTCCATTGGAAATGATTTGGTTGATCTCGTTGCTGAGGATGGCCTGGTCCATCAGAACTGGTCATCATATAGTATTGTTGTTGAAGTATATAATGATCTCCCGGTCCTGCTCATTTCACTCAGCATCAGTTCCTTTCTCCAGGCCTTTCTGAAATCATCCTGTTGGTCATTTCTTACAGAACAGTAATATTCCATAATATTCATATACCACAATTTATTCAGCCATTCTCCAACTGATGGACATCCATTCAGTTTCCAGTTTCTAGCCACTACAAAGAGGGCTGCCACAAACATTCGTGCACATACAGGTCCCTTTCCCTTCTTTATAATCTCTTTGGGATATAATCCCAGTAGTAACACTGCTGGATCAAAGGGTATGCACAGTTTGATAACTTTTTGAGCATAGTTCCAAACTACTCTCCAAAATCATCCCAGCATTCTCACATTCCATCCCAACTATGTCTTTCCACCTAAAAAAAGGTAACCCAACTTCCTTCCATGTTACATTAAAAAAAAATAGTAAGAGCAAATTCATTTTGCCCCTATCTACCATTTTGTGAGATTAAATTTCAACTTCTTGGAAATCACCTGATTTTAGAGATATCCTAAGATTACTCTCCCATCCAAATGGCCATTAAACTTTAGTAATGTCACAAATTTATCCCCTGCACTCTCACGTTAGTGTCTCCTGATCCCCTCCACTAAAAAGGAACCAGATGTAGAGGCTCAATCACTTGTTTCTTTCCTTTTCCTTTTCTTTTTTTTTTTTTTTTTTCTCCTTCCAAAGTATATTTTAATTGTGTAGAAATCAAGGCTCTGAGTCTTTGGTTACTGAGATCTTAACTGGAGCCAAAGCATATGAAAACATGAAGGGGAAAATATAGAATTTCTTCCATTTCTGCATAAGGGGAGGAGGGTGTTGCTGTCATGAGCAGAGTCTTAGATATAGTCTATGGGGTCCTGGGAGGCATGACAAAAGAATCCAAGAATCCAGAGCATCTCTTCCACGATCTGAGTGTCTTAGTCTTACTGTTTAATCCAGGAGTCCCCAAACTTTTTAAATAGGGGGCCAGTTCACTGTCCCTCAGATTGTTGGAGGGCCAGACTATAGTAAAAACAAAAACTTTGTTTTGTGGGCCTTTAAATTAAGAAACTTCATAGCTGCTGAATCTGGCCTGCGGGCAGTAGTTTGAGGACCCCTGCTAGGAGCATTGTCAGGGGAATCATAATATCAACAGATGCTAAAACTGTTGGGTGCTCCATGTATAATCAAGCAAAACAAATTCTTTCATTTGTCACATCTGATAAAAAATGTGCCTCAATATTAATTCTACTTCCTCAGTTAAGGGACTCTTCATCAGTTTGCTTTATGATTACCATAAAAAGAGCTGCCAGAAATATTTTTGTATATATGGAACCCTTCAATCAACTCTGATTGGTATATAGACCAAGTTATATATACATATGTGTGTGTGTGTGTGTGTGTGTGTGTGTGTAGACCTAGTATAGTTGAGTCAAAATGTATATAGTGTTTGAAAACTTTTTAAGATAGGTCCGATTTATTTTCAAGATGCTTGGAGTGGTTTACAGGACCACCTCCAGTGAATTAATGTACTAGTTTTCACAGTGTTTCCCACATTTTAAATTTCCTTCATAAATAAAGTATCCATTCCAGGTTTCTATTAAGGAGTAGTAGTAGTAAGGAGTGCAGTGGAGAGGGAGTATTTATATATATAAAGATAACAATAAAGACCATGGACATGGAATTTCATTCAAGTTGAGTAGCAAATATTTGGTTTTAGAAAATGATCTTTCTAACATTGCTAACACAAGAGTAGAAAAAACTCCAGATTCCCAGATGCCCCTGTTTTTGTACTCTCCTTCATGATACCTTGTGGATTCATCTGCTCTACCCAAGGCAGAGGTACAACTGACATAAAGAGAAACAGCCATCTTCCTCATTGTTTCCTTCCCATTCCCAGGCAGAGGGCAGAGGAGCTCTATGACTCTGAATCTGTCCTTTGAGGCTATTGCCAGTAGCTAGCAGGCAGGCAGGTACCTTGATCCATGGAACTGAGGTGCAAAGTTTCCAGAGTTTACCAGATCCCCTGGTACCCACTTTGTATCACAGGGGCATCCAGAAGACCATCTCTGAAGTTATGTTGATGGAACATTGTTGGTGACCGTTTGGCCATATTATTATTCTCTTATCCATAGATTAGAAAGTGTGACTTTCCATATTCCCATAATTTCTTATGACATAACCATTTCTGTCTCAATCATATATTCAATTTGTCATTATCTTTCAATAAAGTGTGGGGTTTTGTTCTATGTATAATTTCTGTCAAAAATAGTTCCCTGCATTTTTGGTCAATTAGTTTTTTCTTAAAATTTAGATGTTTGACTTTATCAAACACCAGATTACTATGATCATCTTTGATAGTATATTGTATATATGATCTATTCCACCAATCCAACACTAATATTTTTTAGCTGATACAAGCTTGTTTTGATAATTACCACTTCATAATATAGTTTGAAACCTGGAATTACTAGGGTGATTTGTTTTCTTTGATGCCCTTGACGTTCTTGAATTTTTGTGTGAATTTTCTCACCATTTTGATCTGGGTCCAAAAAATATATATATCTATTTTTCTCTGGCACTGAATAAATTAATTAATTTAGGGATAATTAATATTTTGCTTATTTTGACTTAGTCAATTCATGAACACTGAATATTTCTCTAATTATTTGAATGTCTCTATTAGTATGAAAAATGTTTTATACTTATTTTGTATAATCATTGGTTTTATTTTGATATATAGACTCCTAAGTATTTTTATATTGTCTTCTATTTTCATAATTTTTATCACTTTGTGTTAAGTTTTATTGACAGTTTATACAAATACTAAAGATTTGTTTACTTGATTCAAAATATTCCATATATTATCTTCAAAGAGTGATTATTGTGTTTCCTTCTTGACTATTTTTAATCTTTTATTATTATTTTTTTCTCTTTCTATTGCTATAGTTTACATTTCTTGACCAGTACTAAATAATAGTGCTGAAAAATATATCCTTGTTCACTCATTCTTTTATTGGGAAGATTTCAATTTTATTCCCATTACAAATAACACTTGCTCTTACTTATAGATAGAACTTAGCAGTTTAAGAAAGATTCCATTGACTCCTTTGTTTTCTAAAAATTTTTTTTAATAGGAATGGCTGTTAGATTTTGTCAAAGGTTTTTTCTCTTTCTATTGAGACAATCAGATGATTTTTGTTATTATTTTTACTGATATGGTCAATTACACTAATAGATTTCCAAAAATATTGAAGCAGACCTGTAATAAATATTCTTATGTTCATAGTGTATAATCATTTTGATATGTTTTGGTAATTTCCCTCTTGGTATTTTATTTATTTATTTATTTTATTGACATTTATTAGGGAAACTGGGTCCTGGCTTTCTTTATTTTTGATATCTCTGATTTAGGCATGAAAATACTATTTGTGTCATAAAAGAAGTTTGGTAGAATGTTTTCTTTACCTCTTATTACAGATAGTTTATCTAGTACTGGAATTAAATGTTCTTTAAATGTTTGATAGCATTCACTTGTGAATCCATCTGGTCCTTATAGATTTTATCTTGGGGAGCTCAATTATGACTTATTGAATTTCTTTTTCAAAGTTATTTAAGTATTCAATTTCCTCTTCTGTTAATCTGGGCAGTTTATATTTTTATAAACATCCATTCATTTCTCTTAGATTGTCAGTTATGCTGACATATAATTTGGCAAAATAGCTCCTCATAATTGCTTTAATTTTATCATCATTGGTGCTTCATTCACCCTTTAGCTTTTCACTATTCAGTTCTGGTCTTCTCAACAGGAATGCTTGAAAGTCCTTTGTTTTATTAAGAACCCCTTTTCTCCCTTGAAGTATTATAATCAGTTTAACTGGGTAGATTATTCTTGGTTATAATCCCAGTTTTTTTTACCTTTAAGAATATCATATTCTTGACGCTCTACTACCTTAACATGACAAGTACCATATGAGAGTCAAACTTTATTAACAACAGCAACAATATACAGTTGTATGCAATGATATAAAGATAGATGGAAGTTACATAGATAGTACATAGATAGATGATAGATAGATAGATCGATAGATAGATAGACAGATAGACGATAGACAGATATATAGATAGATTTGGGGAGATCAGACATTGGCTTTCCCCAGCCCCTATAACAAGAACAAAGCCCAACATTAACATAAGATTTACAATGAAGGAATAGAAAATAAATGAACAACAATAACAAGAAAAAAAAATGAATCATAAAAATCTACTATGGTAAAAAGGAAGATCAAGACAATCTCAGAAGAAGACAATGATAATCAAAATTGTTGCAAGCAAAACTTCAAAAAAAATAGTGAATTCTATGCAAGATGAAGAATTTCTGGAAGAACTAAATTTTGATTTTTAAAATCAAGTAAGAGTGGTAGAAAGGGGAAATGAGTAAGGAAATAAAAGCAAAAGAAGAAAAGTTGATTAATGATTTCTTAAAACAAAAACAAAAAATACTGATGAAAATACCATAAAATGCAGAATTGAACAAATAGGGATTTTTAAAAAGGTACAACAATTCATTGATGGAAATAATTCTTCAAAAAGCAAAATTGGTAAAATAGAAAAAGAATTTCAAAAACTTGGTGAAAAATATTATTTCTTAAAATTTAAAATTCGACAAGTTGGAGCTAATTACCCCATGAGCTATTAAAAACCTGAACAAAGTAAAAAAAAAAAATGATAAATAGAAGAAAACATGAAATACATCATAAAAAGTGATCTGTAAAATAGGTCAAGAAAATATCATTTAAGAATTATTAGATTATGATCAAAAAAAGAGTCTAGAAATCATATTTTAAGAAATATATATATGAAGTATTAAGTGTCTGAAATCAGATTGAATTTAGGTCCTTCTGACTCTAAGACTGATGCTCTATCCATCACACCCTTTAGCTTTACTGTTTTAAGAAATTATTAAGGAAGACTACCACGGTATCAAAGAATTAAAGGATAAAAATGAAAGAGTGCCCTAATTATCACCTGAAAGAAATCCCCAAATGAAAACTCCCAGGAATACTCTAGCCAAATCTGAGAGCTTCCTTGTCAAAAAGATACTCCATGCAGCCAGAAAGACATTATTCAAGCGTCATAGATACACATTCAGGATCACACAAGTTTTTGTGACTTCTATGTTAAACAGAAGGGGTTGGGAATATGCAGTTCTGGAATGTAAAAGAGTTTGTATTACAGTCAAGAATAAAGTACTGAATAAAAGTGACTATAATGTTTCAATGGGGGGGCGGGAAATGGGCACTTAAATATAGGATTATTAAGTATTCCTGATAAAAAGACCAAAGCTTAATAGAAAATTTGACTTTCAAGTATAGCACTCTAGAGAACTATTATTTTATATTTAATATGATTGTCAAAAATGAAGATTTTAGATCTTGGTTTGCTCAAATTCAGCAGGTCAGCACCCTAAAGAAACAAAAATTATGGCCTTATTTTCAGGAACCTACATGATTTCTAAGAACTCAATTACATATATATATATATATTTTTTTTTTCCCCTCTTTTTTCTTTTTTTTTTTTTGACTATACATGTACATTATTTTTAATACATATTTCTTTATGAATCATGTTGAAAGAAAAATCAGAAAGAAAAGGGAAAAATCATGAGAGGAAAAAAAAAACAGAAGAAAAGTTAGTGAATTTAGCATATGTTGATTCACATTTAGTCTCCATAGTTTTCTCTCAATGCAGATGGCATTTTCTAGTCAAAATTTATTGGAATTTCTTTGAATCATTACACCACTGAGAACAAGCAAATCTTTTATATTGATTAACGCACAATTTTGCAGTGACTGTGTACACTGTATTCCTGGTTCTATTTGTTTCACTCAGCATCATTTCCTGTAAATCTTTCCAGGCTTTTCAAAAAATCAGCATATTCATCATTTTTATAGAACAATAATAATCCATTATCTTCATGTACCACAGCTTGTTCAGCCATTCCCCAATTGATGAGCATCCATGTTTTTTCCAATTCTTTCCTACAAACAAAAAGAGATGCTACATTTTTGCACATGTGGGTCCTTCTTTATGACTTCCTTGGGAAACAGTCCCTGTAGTAGCACTACTGGTTCAAAGGGTATGCACATTTTATAGCACTTTGGGCATAGTTCTAAATTGCTCTCCAGAGTGGTAGGATTGAAAAAGGGACCCCACAGCTTTAAAACTCCTTGAAGGAGAAAATCTCCTTCAACTCTTGTCTCAGTGAGAAGACCGCTCCAAGGAATCAGATACAGTGTTTTATCTGGGTGGGGTTGGTTCAGTCTTGAGCAAAGGAATTCCAACCCTCTTGAAATAAAGAAACTCATTCAATACTAATCAAATTCCAGCTATGGCAGAAACTCAGTTTGTAAATAAAAAGAATCAACTTGAAGCAGCTCCTTCCAGAGGTCTTGACATGCCAGCTATGCCATGCTTGCTCTGCCAAGGAGACCGCTGCCCGCTGGAATAATATTCTCTCCCAGTGTTACCCTCTCTTTATCACTTATTTCCTAACAAGACTTAAGCCCTCCAGTCAGGATCTCTCTACTAGACACTTTACCTCTTTGTCAGAACTCCTCCACCGAGGAATTCAGCCTTTCTATTTTTGCATAATCAAGGCTGACTTCCCAATGCCAATAATAAACCTCTTTTATTGTTACTTGACAGTTCCCTTTTAATGTCCTGACCCAGTTTCTCCATTGTCCTATTTAGTTACTCTGCCTCAGGTTATAACCTTTCCCTCTTAATGTTGATGAGTTAAAGGTTTTATATCTTTAGGCTACAATCATTCCTTCTTAATGTTTGACAGGATAAAGGTCTATCCATTCTGGACATCATTAGAATATCAGTAACCTTTCCAGTACCTCTTATGCCTCCTCCCATTAGATTATTCCCATCCAGGTACCTCCCCCATTATGTCATTGTTCTTGTTACCCTATAAAAATCTTGCTGTCCCAATACTTAGTGCTCATCCAGCCCTGGGACCAACTATGGATCTATTTGGTCTCAGTATATCTCTCCATTTAATAAATTATTAAATTGTTCTCAATCTCTGTCTTGCTCAGTTTCTCTGGCATTACATTATCGATCTAGTTTTTTCAGGTTTGTAAATTCCTTTACAGAGAATCTCTGCACTGCCAGAAAGGGGTTTCCCAAAATTCCCTACCCTTGCACCAAATCCCAAGGAAGTGCAGGGGAGCCAAACCTCTCCATTTGATTCCCTGAATCATGAACCTGCCACTAGAATTTATCGTTTAACTCCCTGACCACTAGAAACCCTAATCTCATTTTGGTTCCCTAAATCTAGACCTCATCATTTGGTTCCCTGAAAGGGAACCCCAAAACCAAAAGCTCATCAGGATCATTTCACAATTCCACCAACAACACATTAGTGTCCCACTTTCCTCACATCCACTCTAGAATGTATCATTATTTTTGCCTGTCATCTTAGCCATTCTAAGAGGTATGAGGTGATATCTCAGGAGTTTTAAATTGCATTTCTCTAGTCAATAGTGATTTAGAGCATTTTTTCATATAACTAAGATAGCTTTAATTTCATCATCTGAAAATTATCTGTTCATATCCTTTGACCATTTATCAACTAATTTACACCTCATGCCATTTATGAATAAAATGTAAAAAAAAATGATTTAGATATAATGGGTGATATCATGAGTAAATTATGGGAAGAAGGATAATTGTACCTGTCATATCTATTAAATGAGTTTATGACCAAACAAGAGACAATAAAGATCAGGGGAAGTAAAATGAATAGTTTTTTATTTCAGGAAATTAACAACCTTTTACAAAAACAAAACAAATGTGGCTCAAATTTGAAACAAAAGAGAAAAGTAGGAAAACCATTTGTAGAAAGTTTCTCTGATAAAGACCTTATTTTTCCAATATGTAGGTAACTTAGCCATTTTTTAAATAAGCTACTCCCAAGAAGGTAAATTGTCAAAGAATATGGCCAGACAATTTTCAGAAGTAATCAAAACAATCAATAGTTACATTAAAAAAAAAAAAAAAAACAGCACTTATTGGAGAAATGCAAATTATAGCAACTCTAAGTTATCACCTTATACTAGTAACATTTGTTGATATGACATAAAAGGAAAATTACAAAGGCTAGAGGTGATATGAAAAAATAGGGATCCTAAACCATTATTTATAGTGGAATTAGTCCAACAATTTTAGGGACTAATTTGTAACTACATCCAAATAACTTTAATATTGTGCATACTCTTTGACCCTCCAGTCCCACTAATCTCAAAGAGATAATTCAAGAAAAGAGAAAGTATTTGTACAAAAACATTAATAGCAGCTCTTCTTGTGGTAAAAATGAAGTTTTAAAGAGGAATTCTTAAAAAACACTAATGACATTACAATGACATAATGACATAATTGGAACATGAATTGGACTCAATTGAAGCAGATTTTTCAAAGTCTTCAATCAAATCTCTCCTTCACAGACATTTAAATCCAGTGGCAAAACAAAAAGTCAAGGCTACAGTGATTTCCCAGGATGCAGTGGGTAACTTTGCCCTTTCTAAATTAAGGTTTTTCCCAGGTCTCTCTTTTTTTCTTTGTTTTCTGGGACAACACCCATGTAATGACAAAAGGATAGATAAGAATTGAGACAAAAGATGGCCTAGTTTACCAAAACAAATGTATCCTGGCAGTGTAGGGTTGGGTTGGGGTGAATTCTGAAGAGATTTTGGACTTAATAGAAAAAAATTGCTATATGCACACATGCTAAGCCATTAAAACCTAAACAATAAACTAAAGGGTTGCCCTGGGGACTATTAATACCCATTAAAAAAAAGTTATTGTCAAATAGTTCCATTTGTATCACAAGGGACTTTTTTCAAGCCTGTTTTTTTTTTTTCAGTTATGCTTCAAAAAATCATAAATGAAAATTTCATGTGACAAATAGCAATATTGTAATAATTATCAGTGATGATAGACTTATTTACTCTGGTCAAGACAATCATCCAAAACAATTCCAAAAGATTCATTATGAAATATGCTATTCACCTTCAAAGAGAGAACTGTTGAATACAGATTGAATCAAATTTTTTCAAAAGTTAAAAAAAAGTTATTTTATTTTGTTTGTATTTTCTTCTAAAGTTTTTTGAATGTGGAAATATATATATATATATATATATATATATATTTTATTTTTTATTTTTTTAATTATTTGCATATATAATTCTTAGCTAATTTCTTACCTTTTCAAGATGAGGGTTGAGGCTGGACATAGAGAGAGAATTTAAAATTTTAGATGTTTAAAAAAAAGATTATTATTTTTTATTTATTTGTAATTTGGTCATTAATAAAATAAATATAAATATATTTGAAAAATTTAACTAATATCCCAATGACTTTTCCACAGGAAAGGAAGGGGAATCTAGCCACTTGAAGGATAAAATCTAGTGAAAAAATTAAATGCTAAAGGGAAGATAGGTCATAGTCAGGATACACATGAATAAGAAGTCAAAACTTATAGGGAAAGAGGGATGATAAAAGACTTGGTTGCATAAAAGAGTTCAGGAGTTAGTGAGAAAAGAAATAGAGCACTGTTAGGTATCTGTAAAACTAATGCTAAGATTGTCTCTATGAATAGTTCACTAGAATGAAGGAAAGGTCATATGAAAGTAGATTCAGGAACTGAGAAATTAGGGTATCAAAATGCATTTTTAAAGTCTTTTAATATGAATGTTGGAAATTAGAGAGAATGGTTGTTAACCAGGTACTGAATTAATTGAGAAAGGAAATTGTCCTAGGAGTCAATAGATAATGGTCACAAAAATCCCATTTGCATGAGAAGTTTGAATTAAATCAACCTCAAATGAAATATTACAGCATGATGGGTGATATGGGTAGTTTGAAAGTGGCAATAAGGACAAAGAGTATTATCACGCTGCCACCTTCACCAGTGAGTTAATTATTATTGAAGAAAATGAAGCCTATACTTGTAAGACTGGCAAAGAATGCCATATCATCAAAAGAAAGAGCGATTTCAGTTAGTATCTGAGGGAGAGGTAAAAAAGGAAAAGATTTAAAATGAATGAGGCTTATTTTTAGTCTTTATTTATTTATTTATTTTTATTAGGAGGCTGTAGCAGGAATCCAAGTAAGAATGGTAGTACCTCAGGTGGTATAAAAAAGAGTGTAAACATGAGAAGTTTGTTACACACATGCACACACATGTGAAACACACATATACTTAGGTACTTGCAATATTTATGAGGTAAAAATTATAAACTTCTGAAGATTAGGTACTTAGAAATATATGTGCCCCCCCCCCCAAAAAAAAAAAGGTTAAAATCAAAGAAAACAAAAAATTTGCAATCTTGGCTGAAGATTTTCCTTTCTGCTACCCAATAAAATTCAATGATGGAGACTCCCTGAATTCAAGTGATGGGACATCAGCCACCACCTTGTCTAATTCAGAAGAAAAAAAAAATGGATTTGAGAAGTGAATACCTTACTAATTTCTGTTAATGAGATTTAGGGCTTTAAACCATGTCCTGAAATATTAATATAATAAATCATTGGCAAAGGGTGGAATAAATTTAAGAATGAAACAACCAAAAGTTCTTTCCATTGAAAAGGAAGGGGAAAATATCACAGAGCCATAGTCAAAATTATAAAGAATTTAGCAACTTGTACATTAAAGAATCAAAGAGCTGGGCATATTGAGCTAGGATTACAATCAAGAATCATTTACTCAACTAAAATGAGCATAATCCTTCAGGAGAAAAAAAAAGATATTTAATGAAATAGAGGATTTTCCAGTATTTTTAATTAAAAGACCAGTGCTGAATATATATCTATATATCTATATATCTATAGATATATATATATGATTTTCCAAAGCAAGATTCAAAAGCATTAAAAAAAAGGTAAATAGAGAAGCTAAAATAAGAAATCCAATAAAGTTAAACTGTTTATATCCCTACATGGCAAGATGGTATGTGTAACTCTTAAGAAATTTATCACTGTTAGCGAAATTAGGAGTATACTTAGAGGGTATGTGTATGAATTGATTATGATGAAATGATACTCCCACCCCCTCAAAAAAGAGAAAAAATAAGGGTTGAGAATGAAGAATGAGGAGAAAAGGGAAGCAAGAGATAGAATGAAGTAAAGTATCTCACATAAAAGAGGCACAACATACACACTCAGTTGATTATATAAATTGATCTAATTCTATGGGGAAGTAAAAAAGAATGGAAACGAAAGTGGGGAGGTGATTGATAAGAAGAAGGGTGAATTTGGGGAGGTGGTAGAAAGAAGTAAAATATTGTGGAGGCCAGGGTTAAAGGTGAGAGAGTGAGAAAAGGAGAAACAAATGGAAAATAGGATGGAGGGAAATACATGTTACCATTAACTGCAAATGTGAATGGGATAAACTCATCCATAAAGTGGAAGATGATATCAGAATAAATTATATTCCAAATTCTAAAATATGATGTTTAAAGGAAACATATTTGAAGCATAGAGACATACAGAGTAAAGGCTGAAGAAGAATTTATTATGCTCCAGCTGAAATTAAAACAACAACAACAGCAAAGCAAAGGTAGTGATCTTGATCTCAAACAGAAGCAAAAATAGATCCAATTAAAAGCAATAAAGGAAGAAAATATATCTTGCAAAAAGATACTGGACATAATAAAAAAATAGCACTACTAAACATATATACTAGTTTTATAGACATATAAATCAAAAAGGGAGAAGTTAAATGAGATATAGGAAAAAAAGTAAACAAAACTATACAGGTGGGGGATCTAAATTTTCCCCTCTCAGACCTAAATAAAAACCAAAAAAGTTAATAAGAAAGAAGTTGAGGGAATAAACAGAATTTTAGGAAAAGTTAAATATGATAGACTTCTGGAGAAAACTGAACAGGAATAGGAAGGAATATATGTTTTTCTCAGCAATTTATGGCACCTAGAAACACACACACACACATTGTCCATATATTAGTGCATAAAATCTTCATGGCTAAATGCAATGAATCAGAAATAATAAATGCATTATTTTCAGATGGTGATGTAATAAAATTATATTTATTATAGCATAGTGGGAATAAAAATTAAAAATTAATCAGAAATTAAATGATATAGTTTTAAAGAATGAGTCAAAAAAGAAAATAGGGAAACAAATATTTCATTAAAAACAATGAAAACAATGAGACAAAATACCAAAATTAATGGGATGATAGAGAACTTCTAAATTCTTAGACCCATAAAATGGGGCTGGTAGTTCTGGAACTCTACTCTCATTGGGAATGGATTGAAGAGGGAATTAGATAAATAGTCTGACAAATGTATAGATAGATAGATATAAAAGCCTTCTAAATCCAGAAAGAAATAAGAGGGATGAGGGGGAGAAAATAAGGGAAGGAACCTTACTCATATCAGATCAGGGTTAAAGAAAGAATAACTGAAAGGTATGTAAATTAACAGAAATGGGGTAAGGTGTCCAAATTAATGAGAAAGGTAAGAAACAAATGTTGAAGTAAGAAAGAAATACTTGAAAGGGGGCTATAGTAAGGAATAGCAAGGCAAAATAGTGGGTAGAAGAAAAGCAGAGGAGTCAGTAAAGTTAGGAAATAACTTTATGCTCTAGCTGAAATTAAAACAACAACAACAAAAGCAAAGGTAGTGATCGTGATCTCAAACAGAAGCAAAAATAGGCCCAATTAAAAGCAAACTCAAACATAATAATAGTAATCAGGAGTAGAGTTTATTAAGTAAAAAACAAACAAACAAACAAACCCCCCCCAAAAAAAAACAAGGGTAGTAGTCATTTCAAAGTTAAGCTAAGATTGAATCAAAAGAGGAAAATAGGGAAACTACCATTTGTCAGTATTATCGATCAATAGTGTTTTAGACTATTTAAAATAACTAGAAAGTATAAGATTGGATAGTTGTGATACAGGAAATGAGATGGTGGGTCTAGAAAACTACGGACTTGGACTTATGAAGTTTGCTGTTATTTATCTTCAGAGAAAGAATACAAACAAGAATAGTAGAGTTTTACACAGATATATAGGAATGTATATAGATGTGTGTGTGTATATACATACATATACATGTATATATATATAATGGCTGATTATAGATACTTATATATATGTTTGTGGGTATATGTGCACCTATCTATATTTATTTATATATGTATATGTATATACATATATATGTATGTATATCTATCTATATCTCAACACTTAACTGTAATCTTCTTGGGGGTCAGTGAGGAGAGGAAATGGTAAAAAAAAATTAATGAAGTGAAAAGTGCACAGCAGAGAACAAAATAAAACCTACAGGGAAGAAAAGAAAAGATGAACATATCTGAATACAGTATGTAGTATTTATTAAAAGACTTTCTTAAAATGGAAATTCATTGCCTTGTTCTTTTAATTCCTCTCATGTTCTGCTATAATCATAACAATGTTTTTATTTAAATTTTTAAATAAATTAATAAATTAAAAAAAAAAAAGAAAAAGAAATTAAACAAACCATCATGGAATTCCCTAAGAAAAAAATCCAAGAGCTCTATAGTGTGTTTTCTAGAGCCCCCATGCTGGGGTGCCAAAATATACCATCTAGACTAGCTCTCTGGAGGATCTTGGGACCAGCTTGAGTCCTTGGTCATAGTGGAGGAGGATGGTCAAAGATGGAGTCTGTTTATTTCACATCCTCACAGCCCCTAAATACCTTACTACAATTACATCACACTGAGCATGTGCCAACTATAGTACCATTACATCACCACAGCACACTGCAGAAGTGATAACTATAAGCACCCTGCTATAGATATGTAAATGCCTCCTTACTATAAGTATCCCTTACTTCAAGTAGAACACAGGTGGTCACACTCTCCTTGACTTCTCAGGAAGGGAGGTGAGAAGACCAAAGGGAGATGGGGAGTAGAACCAGACATTGTCAGCAGGTTCCCTCTGGAGTGACAGGTCTTATACCTTACCCCCACTATCTGTGGCCCTCTTACAGGGCTAAATGTGTTCTCAAGTGAATTATACCAAAAATTTAGTTAACAATCAATACTCAAACCACATACAATACTGCATTCAGTACTGGGTACCACATTTTCAAAAATATATTAAGAAATTGAACAGTGACCAGAGAACAATCAATATGATGAGGAATCATGAATTCATGACAAATGAGGAATCCTTGAATGAACTATGGATGTTGTCTTGAGAAGACTGGGTGTAGAAAATATAATAACCACCTTGAAGTGTTTGAAGGGTTGTTCTGTCTGTATATCTTGGTTGGGAGAGGATGGGAGCTTGAGGTGTATATGGGGGACACTGCATTTATTTTGTCTAGAAAAAAAAAAACAGGTATCAATGTATAGAACAAGAAAAGAGGGATTTTAGACAACTTTGGGCTGTGTTTATTTTTCTTTTTAAGTTGTTTTAATCATGTCCAACTCTGTTATCCTATTTGTGTTTCTCTTGGCAGAAATATTGTATTTGTTTGCCATTTTTTCCTCCAACTCATTTTATAGATGAGGAACTGAAATAATAATTGTTAAGTGACTTGACCAGGGTAACGTAGCTTGTAAATATTAGAGGCTGGATTTGAACTCAGGTCTTTCTGACTCCAGGTCTGGTGCTCTATCTACTATACCATCTAATAACCTTTGATCTGCATTTAAAGAGTTATAATTACCAAATATAGGAAGTAATAATTTTGTTACGCTCTATTTACTAATTCCCTAAAGCAATCTAAATATAAATTAGCTAGTTCTGAAAGATCTTGATTTTTTTTTTTTTATTGTAAGTTACCAATCAAAAGATGGGTGAACTTTTGTTAGGTATTTTATAGATTTTTACCATCATCATCATTGTTTGCATTTATTCTTTTCTTTAAATTGTACATATCTCTTTACTTTGTTATTTTTGGTTGTTGAAATAGGTATACCTCATTCATTTCTCTGTCCTTTTCTGCTTCTATGCAATGTCACTTTGCATCTTCTAAAATGAAATTATGTACACTATAAATTTATCTGGGCAGCTAGATGGTGCAGTGGATGTAATGCAGGGTCTAGAGTCAGGAGGACTTGAATTCAAATATGGTCTCAGATACTCTGGGGGAAAATATGAAAATTTGTTTGCCTCAGTTTCCTCAGCTATAAAAGGAAAAACCCCAAATAGAGTAACAATATATCAAACACAACTTAGTGACTAAACTACAAATCCATCATCTTTATTGAGAAAGCTTTTTTTCCTTTTTTTTTTTTCTCCAGGCATCTTGATCTTTATCCTGTTGGTTTTGTTCATTTGTTAGCATACAGAGCAGCTCAAATTATGATTTTTCAGGACTGAGCACACACATGTTATGCTTGTCAATATGTCAAACTAGAAAATCTTTGATTAGAAGTTGTATAACTCATTACTACTGAAAATCAAAGCCAAAACAATGCTTGCTGACCAATTTGGGGAAGAAATTTTTTCTCCTTTATTGCTTTCTGTGATCTCTCAGAAAACACAAAAACAAGGAAAAATCCAAAGCTGATGATTACTAGATCATACTGTGAGATATGATTAGAGGAATTTTATAGTTAAAAGAGAAATGGTCTGTTATTGACTACCAGCACCAATCTCCAGCATCCTTGCAGACCACAGGACAACACTTGATTTTTTTTGATTCAACCTAAAAGAAGTACTGTTGACATTGATAATGATGTTAAGATGAGTGAGGTGGTCATTTGCAGAAAGCAGTTGCTGTGTTGTCCTGGTGACTGATAGCTCTCATTACTTCTAATTTTCCTAAGGATAATGGATGGAACATGTGAGCAATAAAATCCATAACTAAAATGACTATTTTCTAGGAAAGTCAATGGATCTTACTAAGTTTAAATGTGTGCATTACTCATGGAAAAAAAAAAGACAGTATGGTAATGATTATAAGTTAAAAATTAACTTTAAAGACAAAGGGTCCTAGGGGAAGTGATGGGTATGTTTTGATCCACTTCGATGGAGTTCATAATTTGAGTTAATCTCTCTCTCTCTCTGGAACTCAGCCATTGGAAAGTAGGTATGGACCTAAATTGGATCTCAGCTTTTTCAGAAAACAAAATTGTATCTCAAAATGATGAGGTAACAATTTCCATAGTCATAGTTAAGTTGACATTAGATATAGGAATGACATTCAGGTATTCTAATTGTAAACTTATCATACTTTCTAAAATTTAAACCCTAAAGGAAAAGGAGAGGGATCTCTTGTGAATGGAAAATAGCTATTATTAAAACAATACATCACTAAAGATAAGAAGCAGGAATATACTCAGTTTCTCAAGGTATTAAATTAATGAATAAATTCTTATTAAGTATCTATGATGTACCAGACACTCAAGTTTACACTTGAGTCATAAATTAAAGTCATAAAAAAAAGTCATAAATTAAATAGCCCTGTTCTCAATATGTTTAAATTCTACCCCAATTGACAACACACATCCATATAATTACATATGAAATAAGAATTAATATAGTGTTTCAAATTAATACAAGCTGATTTTAGTGTAAAGGTACCTAGAACTGAGTAGTAAAAGATGCTTGTATTTTTTCAGTTGAACTTTGAAGGAAATTAGAATTTCTTAGAGTCTGAGACATTAATTATAAACATAAAAGAAAGCAATTCTCCCTACCTCTACTCAGCTCAGTTTAAAGCAAGAGGTTATAATGACATCAAGAAAAAGGAAGGAAACCACTGAGAGGAAACAGAAAGCTAGTTATGTCAGCACACTAGACCGAGGCAATTAGTGAACCAATGTGTGTATTGTCTTCAATCACCTGTGAAGACATTGCTGAGTTAAAGCTTCATATATTAATTGGTGTTCATAAAAATGACCAGTAATGAAGAAAAGGTAAACTATACTCAATATTCTTTGTTAAGAAGAGAAGAACCTTGATGTTTTTGGATTATGTTCTACAAAAATAAAATGGTTAAAAACAAAAACAACACATTGTTTTAAGAGGAGATATGCATTGTTTCTCCAGAAAGTGCTTTTAAAGTAGCAATGTTTGCCTCAAGATTTTGGGTCAATGAATTTTGTATTGATTTTGAAAGGGAAATAAATGACTTTAAGTAAGGCACAAAAGTTAGTAGAATTAAAAAGAATAGTTTTTCTAAAATAAATAGCATACAGAGATTTTAAGTATTTTTGCTGTGTTATTTTATTTAATACAAATAGTTGATTGTTGAAAAGTGTGTGCAAAAATATGATTTTTATGAATCAGCAAAGTGACATTAGGATAGAGGAATGTATGTGATGAGAAGGTGTAGTAAAACAAAACAAAACAAAATAAGGCTTTTTTTCCAATGGAAGTTTATGGATTTCAATGACCAATATGTACATCAGCTCTCTTTTCCTTGGAATAAAAAAAAAATGATGAAGAAGAATATCACCAGTTAGGTTTTTGTGAATGTCAATGAATTACAAGCCAGGAGGTAAATCAGACCTATTCTTCTGCTTGGAGTACCAGCCCAATCTCTAATAGCTAACATTATTTATTAGATAATTATATTATCTATAATCATAAATGACAAAATTTTAAACCCTTGTAGATTAACTGCAAGTAGTTTTGGCTACTCTAGTGGCTGAAATTCCTGGAAGTAGATTATGTTATATTATGTCTATTCAAAGGATAGACAATTTTATCAAGATCTCCTTGAGAAGAGGGAGTATATCCAATATACCAGGACTTTTAAGATAAATATTAGTGAATTACTTCTGTCACAGTTTAACATATTGCCTAGGATCACACAATAAATCATTGTCAGAGGTAACATTTGAAAACAGGTCCTTCTGACAATAATTCCAGGTCTCTCTTAGCTACTCCAAGAAACTTTTATATAGCAATTCCAAAACAAAGACAATTTTTAAAAGACATATTTTCTAAAAAGTAATAGTCTTACTTTTAATGGCAGTTTGCTTTTATTATCATTCTTTCACTTAAGGAAATTATGGGTAGTGTTCTTTTTAATTTTTTTTAAATTTCCAAAGTATTTTACTTTTCCAAAATACATATAAAGATGGATTTCAACATTTATTTTTGTAAGACTTTGTGTTCCATATTTTTCTTCCACTCTCCCATACCTATCACCTCCTTAGGATAGCAAGCAATATTATAGAAGTTAAATATGTCCAATTCTTTTAAACATATCTCCATATCTGTCATGTTGTTCAAGAGAAATCAGATCAAAAGGGGGAAATGAGAAAGAAAAAACAAACAAGCGGGTGAAAATATTATGTTTTTCCACATTCTTTTTCTGAATGCATTTTCCATTTTGAGTCTATTAAAATTGCCTTGAAACACTGCATTGTTGTGAAGATCCAAGTCTATCCCATCGATATAATTTTGTTGTCACTTTGTATAATATTCACTTGGTTCTGCTCACTTCACTTAGCAACAGTTCATGTAATTCTTTCTATGATTTCCTGAAGTCAAGCTGTTCATCATTTCTTGTAGAGCAATAATATTCCATTATATTCTTATGCTATAACATATTCAGCCATTTCCTACCTGATGGGCACCCACTCAATTTCCAGTTCCTTGTCACTACAAAAAGGACTGCTACAAATATTTTTGTCCATGTGGGCCCTTTTTCCTCATTTATGATCTCTTTGAGGTGCCACTGCCATAGTGACATTGCTGGATCAAAGAGTATACAAGTTTTATAGACCTTTGGGCATATTGCTTTCCAGAATGATTAGATAATTTTGCGAGTCCATCAACAATATCAGCATCAGTTTGCCCATAGATCCTCCAATATTTATCAGTATCTTTTCCTTTGTACATCATTTTAATAATAAAACTGCCTTTGTCTAAGGAGCATAAATTCAGTGCTGGAAGGGACCATAGAGAATATTATGGACAATCCCCTCATTTAATATCTCATGAATTGATACATGAGGAAGATGAGTTTCCCAGATTTATAAAGGAAGTAAATGACAAAGCAAGGCTTTGCACTCATTCTCTCCTACCTAATTCTATGCCATTTTTTCCTGCATCATGTATTACCCCTTCACTGTATAATTTGAAATTATCTATACAATTCCAAAGAAGCTATTCAATTCAATTAATCTATGTGATACTCAATTCATTTGGTTTGTAGGCATTCTGTAAACAAAATATGTAGAATATGTAACTTTTCATTTAATGATTTTGAACCACAGTGTCAAATCATAGAGTTGGTCAATTGTGTGAGCATTATAGTAATGCAACCCAGAAATGCTTAGCTATAACATCATATACAAATAATGAAAAGTCAATTTAAAATCAGTTCATTTTTTGATATTCGTTTTGGATCATAGTGTATGGGGTGGGGGGAAGACATGTAACAATGGAAATGCTGATTTAGGATTAAAAAACTTTACTGGAGGCAAAATTTCATTTCCTTCTCTCCCATTCCCTTCAGCCTGTGCTCTCAAATGAAACTCACCTATAATAAAGTCCATGTAAATCAAATTATTGTGTGTTTCAATCAAATTCAAGATCCCTCCCTAAAGACTGTGCAACCAATAGCAAAGTTTCTTAAACACACCAGAATAATTTCAACAGTATCAATCTTCTAGTTTGTCAGAACACAATTTTTAACCTGCTCCAAGGACTTTCTCCTGAGATGTTGTATTCTTTTACAAACTCTCAACATTACATAGTACTTTGGAGACAATCAGAGAGGCTGAGGTAGCATACACTGTGCCATTACTTTCTCATGTATGTTATATTTTTTATAACAAATTTTTCATTGCTCTCTTGAAATTACAAAAAAACAAAAACAAAAACAGCCCAGTAAGCTACATTATATTTTCTTGAATGCTGGCTCCATCATGGTCAATTGCACTTAATGTAGAGATATTTGAGACTGAATACTAATTTTAAAAATGTATATTATTAATTATCTAGATGAGAAATGTTCACCCTCTTTCATGATCTACCAGGTTAATCATTTTAGTTCCTGGATTATTAAACCAACGGTATCCAATGGATCTTTCAGAATTTGGATAATCATTCATGTGAAGTCAGAAACTTAGTTTATATATGAAACAGTAAAATATAAATCATTGAGAATACAGGGAAATCAGCTGATTCATGCACAGTAGTCAATTGCATACACACACACACACACACACACAAACATACATACACACACATTTTCCCAATATATCAAAATGAGATAATTTGTGACTATATACCAGGACAGGGTATGTCAGTCAGTACATCTAAGACATGTGACCATATTATAAATAACAACCTTTTTTTTTTCAAATAAGGGGGAAATATAATTTTATTATTAAACTACTTTCCAATTTGGAGACTAAAATTGAAAATCTATCTTCATGTGGGCCAGTCATATTAAGAGGAATTAATTTCCATTTCTTTCTCTTTTTTTTCATATTGAAAATGTCACATGGTTTTTAATTTAACAGAATTTGATTAACATTTAGTAAGCACCTACTTATGTTTCAGTACAGTACTCAAGACTAAAGCTATAAATCCAAAAAAAAAAAAAAAAAAAAAAAAAAAGAAAAATGAAAATAGATCCTAATTCTGGGAGCTTAAATTCTACTGGACTTCATTGGAGTTTGACAAGATCATTTCTAAACTCCTCATTCAATGCTTAGTTATTTAAAAAAAAAAAAAGAAAGAAAATATCCTTTAATAGGGACTTAATTTGTTACATTTGTTGATCATCTTTTTAAAAATATTAAATCTTTAAAGTCTGAGTTTGGGCTCTTTTTACTTTAAAAAATTTTTGTGTTACATAAGAAATTTGAATCAGGGTTAACTATAGTGTAAAAGAATCAAGCAGTAAAAATATTCATAGACTTTGACAGAATAGATAGCTATGTAGATCTAGAAGGAGTTTTAGAAATTAGCTTAGCTTTTATCTTAAAGATATCAGAGACATCTGAGGAAAAAGAAAACTAATAATAGAAAAATCAGAAACTTGAACCTATATCTTCTGACATTGATTCCAATATCTTTCCATGGTACTGTGCTTTTCTATAAACTGTTATAAAGTACCTATCAATTAATTTCTAGTTGCCATTATTGTATTTGATTCTTCCTTTACTAAATTCACTAGAAATGTGTTCATAGTGTGTCATCAAATGAAATAAATCACCAAAAAATTTCTCACCTGATCTCCAAATTGGCAGAAAAACAAAAATTCATGATGTAAATAATGTTATTTGTAAACATATGTACAATGAAAATTGATGATTGAATGAGATCCTTTGACAATAGTTTTCATGGAGGTAATAAAAAAAGCTGAAAGAATACAATCTAATTGCTTATCATTAGAGTTCACATATGAATACCAATGATCTTTTAGAATTCCATTGTTTAGTCAATGAAAAAACAAAGTAATTTAAAACACCTCCTGTCAAAACAAAACAAAACAAAATAGACAAAAAACTCAGATTCCAAATAGGTGCCAGATAAGTCTGACTACCTTAACATTGCTAATTTTTAAATTTTTTTTGGCAAATGAAAAATTGATGAAGTCTGTGAATTTAAAATGAATGGTTATATCCAGTTGCTGCTGCCATTTGTTATTTATTTTCTCTTCCAAGTATCTTTTAAACCATCATGTAGCATAATTGAAAGTATCCTGATATACTATTTTGGAATTATTTACTTCAAATTATTGTTATCCAACATCTTGATCAATCCTATATGTGAAATATTGTGTCACAAACCGAATGTGAAGAAAATTGAATATTAATAAAGATTTATTTCTTCCATAAATAACAATAGGTGGAAATGGAATGATTTGATGGTGTTGTGTGCAGATAGACTTATTGAAAATAAATTTATCAATGATGCTATTGTCAGTTAAGATATCATGGCATATAGACAATGGAATAGTATACAATTTAAAATTTAAAATCTTATTTTTACAGAATAGACAGTTGAATTACTGTAATTGGTTCATGTATTGCAATCTTTATTCCATTAGTTAGAATATATATCCAAAATTGGAGATGTCAATCAAAGAACATGAATGCATGTTTTGTACTTGATATTATTAATCCAAGATAGGAGGTTGGGGATAGGGTTAGAGGAAATCAAATTCAATAAGGTTTTAAGTGCTGCAAGTTATGTAACAGTAAATACTCACAATTATTCTACTAAGATGATTTGGCAGAGTTCTCTGGTCTATTAAATTTGTGCATACAGGTTAGAACTAAACTTTTGTGAAATAGCTGAAGATCCTTTTGTATTATTTATTATTGTATTGGGGAGGGAAAAGGAGACATTTTATCAATAAAGAATGGAGATAAAACTCTATTAAATTATGAAACCAAAGAGCCCATCTCATGTTTGAGATGATCAATATACTAGAGTATTTTCTATGAAAAGAGGGATAAAATCAATGGGGTGGAGTACAGTGGATACATGAGGCCTGTCCATTTTCTGCCCATACTGAGTGACCTTTACTAGAAAAATGTGATTTCTGAATTTTATTAGTTCTTTCTGTATGACATTCTATCATGCTATTGTTCTTCATTTGTAATCTCTTTGAACACTGGCCTCAACCACCATTAAAAAAAATAATTATAACTTTTTATTGACAGAACTCATGCCTGGGTAATTTTTTTTACAACATTATCCCTTGCACTCACTTCGGTTCTGACTTTTTCCCTTCCTCCCTCCACCCCCTCCCCCAAATTACAAGCAGTCCTATACATGTTAAATATGTCACAGTATTTCCAAAATACATTATGTGTGTGCAGAACCGAACAGTTCTCTTGTTGTACAGGAAGAGTTGGATTCAGAAGGTAAAAATAACCCGGGAAGAAAAACAAAAATGCAAACAGTTTACATTCATTTCCCAGTGTTCTTTCTTTGGGTGGAGCTGCTTCTGTCCATTGATCATTTGAAACTGAGTTACATCTCTTTGTCGAAGAAATACACTTCCATCAGAATACATCCCCATACAGTATCGTTGTTGAAGTATATAATGATCTCCTGGTTCTGTTCATTTCATTCAGCATCAGTTCCTGTAAGTCTCTCCAAGCCTCTGTATTCGTCCTGCTGGTCATTTCTTATAAAACAATAATATTCCATAACATTCATATGCCACACTTTACCCAACCATTCTCCAATTGATGGGCATCCATTCACTTTCCAATTTCTAGCCACTACAAACAAGGCTGTCACAAACATTTTGGCACATACAGGTCCCTTTCCCTTCTTTAGTATCTCCTTGGGGTATAAGCCCAGTAGTAGCACTGCTGGGTCAAAGGGTATGCACAGTTTGATAACATTTTGGGCATAATTCCAATTTGCTCTCCAAAATGGTTGGATTCGTTCACAATCCACCAGCAATGCATCAGTGTCCTAGTTTTCCTGCATCCCCTCTAAGATTCATCATTGTTTTTTTCCTGTCATCTTAGCCAATCTGACAGGTATGTAGTAGGATCTCAGAGTTGTCTTAATTTGCTTTTCTCTGATCAATAGTGATTTGGAAAACTTTTTCATATTAGTGGAAATAGTTTCATTTTCATCATCTGAAAATTATCTGTTCATATCCTCTCAATCACCATTTTTAAAGTGTATTATAATGCATAGTGCTCAAAGAATGAAAAGCATTCTATTTTATAGATTAAAGAGACAGAAAGTGTATATTTGCCCTATATGAGTTATGAATGATAAATTCTCTAGAAAAGATAAAGACTCATATCATAAATCTTAAGCTTTGATCATAATAAACATAATATACTCACATATACTTAACCCTTTGGATTCTATTTGAAAAAGTGCTTTCATTGTGCTACCTGAAATACATAACACCTCCATTATGCAAGTTGTTATTCTTGCAATTGGAGACACCAATGTATGGAGAGTAAAAATTATTTCTGTGTAATGAATTTGTCCTTTCTATTTTAGCAAAATATATTAATATTATGAGTGCCACTCCACCAAAAGGGAAAAGTAATGGGACAGAAAAGAAGTTGGAAAGCCGGTGATGATAAAACAGATCATTCTCTGTGATGAAATGCAGTAGGGTCACAACTACACTGTTTTAACACTGATCCACATGGTAATGGGAATACTATCACCTACACTCATACCCATATATCTGATGAGAAATGTATGTCCTTGGTGGAAATTACATTATCTCTTACAATACATGGGTCAGGGAGGGCTTACCTTTTATTTCATCTTCAGGTAGTAAAGCTATCAACTGTGTTCTCAGACTTAATAGGCTATTTTAACTCATCAAAATTTTATATAACCCTGTCATAGACACATGGTAAATGTCTACATTATAAATTTTCATCTTTTATGTTTTGGGGCTACCTTTCTAAGGAAATTGATAAATCACAATGAGAAGTTTTTCTCTAAAGCTTAATGAGGAATTTTTGCATTATTTCAGTTAAAAAAAAATTAAGAAGTTCCTAGTGTGTGCAAGATATTATATTTTGCTAAAGGATTACAAAGATGAAATAAACCATACCTACCCTCAAGAAACATGTACTCTAGAAAAGGAGATAAGAAAATTATGTAAATAAAACTTCTATTCACCAAGTAACCACCTCACACTATTGTATTTACATTCCCCCCCCCCCACAGAAATCAAAATGTTTTATATTTGGTTCTACAAAAAATAGCTAATTATTGAAACTTTGGAGACAAGGGTTAAATTTAATAAAATTTTAGTCTTAGGCAAATGATTTTGTAAATGACATGAGTATTGATTTGGAGGAGAAAGAAAGGAGTTTGAAAAACCAAAACATAATTATCCTTATGACAATCAGCATGGAAAGGAGGCAGAACTAGGAGATGTGAAGATAAGACCAACAGAAATTAGTGTTTGCAGACCATTGTAACAATGGGAATGTTTAGAGAGAAAGACATTTAAATTTTCAAATATGGAAAATCAAGGAATGATAATACATAAATAATCAAATAGAAGATAATTAGAAAGAAGGGGCAATTGTGTGTGGGGAAATGCTTCTATTATTAAAAATACGTACATGGAGAATTTGGAGGGAACTAATAATTTGAAGAGTCTGAAATGGAGAAGACAATATGGAAAGTTAAGTGGACAGGCAAGACTGTGGGTGTAAGACATGATTTCTAAGTAAATGTGATGTTTGTAACCATGAGATCACATGAAGAAAACCTGTAAACAGAAGTGGTAAATGGCCAAGCATATCAGAACACAGAGCTAAAAAGTGGTGTTTGTTGAACATTTGAGATTGCAACATTCCATTCCACAGGGAGAGGTTAGAAGCTGCTTCTGGGAGAATGGCAAAGATTGGAGCATGTATAGACATTCTACCATTGTCTGATACTTGCAAATCATCTGGGTTTTGCTGTATTGTGTTTGAGATGACTAGCTAACTTGTGGTTTCATGTGAATGAACCATATAGTAGTGAAAAAAGACCCGAACTTGAACTCATATTAGGCCTTGAGATTTTAGCTTTTGTTTCTTTATTATTTTTTCTTCTAGATATTGATACTGGAGTAGTCACTTTGAGATAAAAATGTAAGACATAAGAATCTGGGAGTCTTAGAACATGCCAGGTTCTGTAGCCAACCTTGAAGAAAAAAAGGCTACAGGACTCCAATCCAGCAGAATCCAGCAATGATACTAACTTTAAAAGTGAACATGGCAGGAGTGGATGGGTTTGAAAATTGAGCTAAATTGTGATACAAAATTAAGAAATATCACATTTCACTAAGGAAGAAAACCCAAAAAATGAAATAGTAGGTCAACGAGAAAGGAGGATAATTAATGGGAATCCAATCTGCCAGAAACCAGGAGAGAGAAGAAGGAAGGATTAGTCAACAATGGGAAAAAAAATTTTTTAACACCTTTTTCTATTTGCTTTTTTGTTTTTGATAATATAAAAGCAAAGAATGGGGCGAATCAAGAAATTCTATCTGTTTATTAGGAGATTATTTAAATTACATAGATTCTTAACATATTCTGTGAATGGCTTTGATTTCTTCTGTGTAGCAAATATGGAATACATACATATGTGCACACACACAAAAAAAACACGCCCACTTTGGTATTAAAGAACTTGTCTATAACCATACAATAGGAATTTGATGATTATTTTATTTGCATCACCATAATACACAGTTGCAGTAGGAGATATGGTCTCCTTTCCAAAATATGTGTATGGAGATAGAAGGACATGGTTGGATTTAGAAGAGGCATCCTCATGCTTCTATACCAAAGTGTTTAGTAATAGTGCATTGTAAAAATATCCACTTTGTTCAAAATGAGTTATAGCTTTCTCCTCTAGTTCTTAATAAACAAATAAATAAATAAATACATATTGTTTCAAAATGAAAATACAATCCTCAAAGTAGTTTTAAGGAAACTGGCTTATTTAATGATCTCCAGTCATCAATTTGATGAAAACAAGCAAGCAGACAAATCTATTTAGATTTCAAAAAATGCAGCTCTCCAGCACACAAATAACATTGTATATGTGTGGGAAAGAATTGTCACTGACAGTACCTACTCCTGATTAAACAACATCAATAATAATTATTATAATAATAAATTCCTCATTTTGAATATTTTAAATAGGGGGTACTATTTTATTGAATTTAATTTTTATTATTTATTTTCCTTTAAAACATATTCCTTCTTTCTTCCTTCTTCCCTCCTCTTTCTTCACTTTCCCTTTCCTTTCATTTTCCTCTTTTTTTCATTGTGGCTTTCAGGTGGTTTCTTGAGTTGCCTCTCTTTAATCTAGTGTTAACTCCCTCCTCTCTTTCTCTCTCCTCTCTCCTTCCTATTTTCTTCCTTTCCATGCTTTATTCCCCACTTCCAATCTTTCTTCCCTTTCATCCTCCTTCCTTCACCCCTCCTTTCTTCCTTCATTAGTAATAAAATATCTAAATTTTAATTAAATAATTATAATTTATAGTCTTTTATTTGATAACCAATATGTCAGTCTAGGCAGCATTTTTGACTTAGACTATATTACTATACTAATCAATTATTGTGAAGAAGATAACTAATATAAAAAAGAAATATGAAAAAAACCCCACAATTTTATAGAGAACACAAGTTAAATAGATTTAGAAAACAAGTTTTTAAAGATTGATGATGAAATTATGGTAAACTTCATAATTCTCTGGTTTGATCTATATTTCCAAAGTCTTATTTTTATATTTATTTTATTTTATTTTTATTTTATTTATTATTATTATTATATTTATTTTATTTTATATTTATCCCTAAAGACAAAGTGTACATGAAGTAACAAAATTATTTATTGTCCATAGGAAGTGAAGAAGTTAAAACATTAGAGGCAGAGAGTAGACAAAATTTTGCCTGAGCTCTTCCTGTCTTCCCTCAAAATCAACCAAAAATACTTAGAGAATATTTTTAATTTATTACATCCACAAAATAAAGAAAGACCACATCAATAAATTGGACATGCAAGTAAGCAAACGAAAACCACTAAAAACAATGAATTAAACAAAACATAAAATAAACAATTAAGCATCAAATTAGAAATGATAAAAATCAAAGTAGAAATTAATAAAATTTAAAATAAGAAAATTTGAGCTAATAAATAAAAACAGAATCTGATTTTTATGGAAAAGATAGGCTGAAATTTTCTTAATTTGATTTTTTTTAAGAAAAAACGAAAACCAAATTACTGTTATCAAAAATGAAAGGGGTGAATTCACCACCATTGAAGAGGAAATTAATGCTAATGTTAGGAAGTATTTCACCTAATGATATGCCAGTAAATCTGATAATGTAAGAGAAAGTATGAAAAAAGGTAACTGAAGAAAATAATTTACTAAAAATTGGAATTGGACAAATAGAACTGAAGGACTCAATAAGACATCAAGAATCAATCAAACAAAACCAAAAAAAATGAAAAAATAAAACCCAGAAGAAAATATAAGATACCTCATTGGAAAAATAACTGACTTGGAAAATAGAATAAAGAGAGGCAACTCAAGAAACCACCTGAAAGCCACAATGAAAAAACAAAAACAAAAACAATACACAAACAAACAAACAAACCGAAACAAACAAACAAACAAACAAAAACTCTAGACAACATCTTTCAAACAATCTTCAAGGAAAATAGCTTGGTATACTAGAAATAGAGGGTAAAATAGTTATTGACAGAATTCCCCAATCATCTTCTGATAGAGAGACTCAAAAAACAAAAATTCCAAGGAATATTGTAGCTAAATTCTAAAATTATCATATAAAAGACAAAAGGAAGGCACAAGAAAAAGGGGAAAAGGATAAAAAAAGGTGAGAGGAGTTGGAAAAAAAGAGAGGACAGATTGAAAGAAGCAGTGGTCAGAAGCCACACGCTAGTGAGGGCGTAAAGCACAAAAGAAGAGAGGAAAGTATAATGTGTAAAAAAAAAAAAGTGGTGGGAAATACAGTTAGTAATTTTAACTGCAAATGTGAATAGATAAATTCTCCCATAAAATGGAAATGGATAGCAGACTGGATAAAAATCCAGAATCCTACAAAAAGTTGTTTACAAGAAACACATTTGAAACAGAAAGATACATACAAAGAAAAGGTAAAACGCTGGTGCAGAATTTATTATGCTCAGCTGAATTTAAAAAAAAGCTCTAATTAATAGAAATACAGAAGGAAACTACTTCTTGCTAAAAGATATCATATACAATGAAGTAATATCAATACTAAACATATATGTACCAAGTGATATAACATCCAGATTCTTAGGAAATAAGTTGTATGTTGCAAGTATAGACAGCAAAATTATACTAGTAGGAGATCTTAACCTCCCTCTATCAGAACTAGATAAATTTAACAACAAAATAAACAAGAAAGAAATTAAGGAGGTGAATAGAATTTAAAAAGAGTTGGATATTACAGACCTTTGAAAAAATTGAATGGAGATTGAAAGGAATATACTTTTTTCTCTGGAGTACATGTACAAAAACTGGCCATTTATTAGAGCATAAAAACTTCACAATCAAATACAAAATAGTAGAAATAGTAAGTGCACCCTTTTCAGATAATAATGCAATAAAAATTTCATGTAATAAAGGGACATGGAAAAATAGACCAAAAAATAATTGGAAACTGGACATTCTAATCCTAAGAATAAGTGGGTGAAACAGCAAACCATTTCAACAATTGATAATTGCAGCCAAGAGAATGATAATGATGAAAAAAAAATACCAAAATTCATGAGATGCACCCAAAGCAATTCTTAGTGCATATTTTTTTCTCTTTAGATGTTTACTTGAATAAAATAAAGAAAAAAAAATGAATTGGGCATGCAACTAAAAAATCTTAAAAAAGAATAAATTTAAAACCCCAAATTAAAAATCAAATTAGAAATTCTGAAAACTAAAGGATAGATTAATAAAATTAAAAGGAAGAAAACTATTGTAGTAATAAACAAAATAAAGAGTTGGTTTTATGAAAAATTCCAATAAAATAGATAAAGTTTTGGTTAATTTGATTAGAAAAAGAAAATTCAAAAAAGAAACAAACCAGTATCAAAAATGAAAAGAATGAATTTATTACCAGAGAAGAGGAAGTTAAAGCAATAATTATAAAGTATTTTGCCCAAATATATGCCAACAAATCTGATAATTTTAGTCAAAGATATGAATTATTACAAAAATATAGATTGACCAAACTAATAGTTCCACTTACTTAAGGAAAAACAAATTGAACAAATTATTACTTAATTCCCCAAGAAAAAAATCTTGAGGGCCAGATGAATTTATAGGTTAATTTTACAAAACATTTAATGAACAATTATTTTGAATGCTATATATACTCTTTTGGAAAAGAGCAAAAGAAGGAGTTCTACCAAATTACTTTTATAACATAGATATGATGCTGATACCTCAACCAGGAAGGGCCAAAACTGAGAAAGAAAATTGTAACGATTTCCCCTAATAAATATTGACGCAAAAACCTTAAACAAAATATTAGCAAAGAGATCACAACAATTTATCACCATGATAATATACTATGACCATGTAGGATTCATGCCAGGAATGCAGGGCTGGTTCAATATTAGGACAACTATTAACATAATTGACTATATCAATAACCAAACTAACAGAAACCATATTATTATATCAATTGATGCAGAAAGCACTGACAGAATTCAACACCTATTCCTATTAAAAATACTAGAGAGCATAGGAATAAGTGGAGTTTTCCTAGAATAATGAGTAGCATCTATCTAAAAATATTAACAAGCCTTATATATACAATAAGGATAAACTAGAAGCATTCTCAATAAGAAAAGGAATGAAACAAGGTTGTCCAATATTACCACTAGTATTCAATATTGTACTTGAAATGTCAGCTTTAGCAATAAGAGAAAAAAGAAATTGGAAGCATTAGAGCAGATGAGGTAACAAAATTATCACAGTTTGCAGATGATAAAATGGTATATTTAAAGAATTTAGAGAATCCAATAAAACATTCCTAGAGAAAATTAACAACTTTAGAAAAGTTGCAGGATATAAGTAAAATCCAGACAAATCAGCAGTCTTTATAATACCAACAAATTCCAGCAGCAAGAGACAGAAATAAAAATCCCATTTAAAATAACTATAAATAATGTAAAATGTTTGGGGATCTACTTGAGTTCATTATTTAGACATAAAGCTTGATACTATAAGCAAATTAAGACAAGGGATAGTTTACCTCTCTGATCTGTGGAAAAGGAAGAGAATTTTTGTCAAAGAAGAATTAGAGAACATTATGAAATACAAAGTAGAAAATTGTGTTTGTATTATATTTATTATTTTTAAGTTTTTTAAATTTTGCATGTTTGTTGTTTCATGTTCAGATGCAATATGATTCATGATTTGCTCTTTTTTATTATAGTTTTTTTATTTACAAGATATATACATGGGTAATTTTTCAGCATTGATCCTTACAAAACCTTCTGTTCCAATTTTTCTCCTCCTTCCCTTCAACCCTCCCCCAGATGGCAGGTAGACCAACATGTTAAATATGTTAAAGTGGGGGGCGGAGCCAAGATGGTGGAGAAGTCACACGCGACTTTCTAAGCTCTTCTCTTACCCTCTTTATCAATATTATATCGAGCCTCAAAAATAGTCTTGACTGCTACAATTCGTAAAGATAAGAAGTAGAGCAACTCACCGGCCGAAGAAAACGCAGTCTCACCAAAAAGGTTGGTTCCGGGGCCAGGGGGAGATCCGGGCAGAAGGGAGAGAAATTAGGTTCCGAGGAGAGTCTCAAACTGAGGGTGAAGGCACAGATCTCAGCACAAGGGCAGCCCCAACCCGCAGTACGGGGCTCTCCTTGGGGAGGGATCCTGCACGGCAGGAGGACGCAGCCCGGGTAGCCTCCAATCTGCGCAGGGGGAGCCTGCTGGGCCATAGAGCTTTTCCAGGGCCGATTTGCATCAGGCAGAGACGCAGGCAGAGTTTGTGGTGGTCTGCGTTCTGCAGTCAGCCGCTAAACACAGTCCCAAAAGAGGCCCTGACCTGGGGCAGTGACACTTTCACCACTTAGTTCCAGCCAAGGGCAATCGATAATCCACTCAGCCCTACTAACAGTTTAATAGCTGGCCAGTGCTGAATCCACTTCCTGTTGGGGGGGGAAAACTTCACCCAGAGCACTCCCATACCTTGACCAGAAATGTTTACATCTTCCTGCTCTGCAGAGGAAGCTGGTAACCCCTTGCCTAGAGACCCACCCTAAAGGCTTTCAAATGAAATAAAAAGATGAAAAGAACAATCGACAGCTTCTATGCAGAAAAGAGCAGTCAGCAAACCTGAAGAGACCTCCAACAGCAAAATGCATCAGATGTCCTTACATAATGCTTCCTACAGAAGAGACCATTAAAGTCCCAAAAGAGAGTTAGAAGATAAATGGGGAAAGGAAAGAAAGCCTTACAAGAGAGCAACAACTTCCTGAAATAGAATTGAAAAAAGTAAAAATTCAGGAAATAGAATTGTGAATTGAAAATAAAGAATTCACTAGAAAGTAGGATTTGTGAATTGGAAAGACAAAGAACCTGCAAGAAAGTAGGATCCGTGAATTGAAAAGACAAAGAACAGCAAGAAAGTAGGATCTGTGAATTGGAAAAGAAAAAATCTACTAAAAAAAAAAAAATTAGTGAAATGGAAAAATCCACAGACCAAAACAATACATTCAAAACCCAATTGACATATACAGAAAGAAGTAAAAAAGCTAATGAAGAAAATAATTTTAAAATTAGAACTGAACAAATTGAAACTAATGATTATTGAGACAGCAAGAATCAGTCAAGCAAAACAAAAATGACAAACTGAAAACCATGAATTTATCTATCTTGCAAAACGACAGACTTGGAAAATAGATCTAGGAGAGATAATCTGAGGATTTTGACTTCTGAAAACCATGATGAAAAAAAGAGCCTAGATACTATTTTACAAGAAATCATCAAAGAGAACTGCCCAGATGTAATAGGAATCAGAAGGTAAAATAGGCATTGAAAGAATCTATAGAACACCTTCTGAAAGAGACCCAAAATAAAACCCCAAGGAATATTGTAGAAATTTCAGAACTATCAGATTAAGGAAAATTTTACAAGCAGCCAAAACCATTTAAATACCGAGGTGCCAATAAGGATCACCCAAGATCCAGCTGCCTTACATTGGAGAAGAGCCTGAATATGGATCCGAAAGGCACAAGAACTTGAGATGCAGCCAAGAATAAACTACCCAGCTAAACTGGAGCATTTTCTTCCAGGGAAGAAGATGGAATTTAATGAAACAAATGAATTCCATTTGTTTCTGAAGAAAACCAGAACCAAACAAAAATTTGATCTCCAAGAATAGGAACCCAAGAGATGCAGAAAAGGTAAAATCTTGAGAATTATTCTGTTGGATACAAAAGAATACATGTATAATTTGATTGTACTGATATACAAAAAAGGAAGTAGATAGGAAAGGAGATCAGAATAAGGTGGGAAGGAGGGATAAAAGAGGCCACATCCCACAAAGAGTAAGAAACTTATCATCTGAGGGAATTTGAGAGGGGAGGAACATTGTGTAATCTACTCATCAGAGTTGGCTCAAAGAAAAAATTGACATTTGTTTAGAGAAATTCCTGCCTCATTAAAAAGGGGAGAGGAAAAGGAAAGAAAAGAGAATAAGAAGGAAAGACCAGGGGAGGAGGGATAAAAGAGGGATAAGTATCGTGACCAAGAGGGTACATAAGTTTAAAGGGGACAGAGGGTTGGGGAAATACACAATCTGTTATAGGATCAGAAACAGATTTAGTAATTCAAGAATGTAAATGGATGAACTCCCAAAGAGGAGGCAGATAGCAGACTGGATCAAAGTGAACCTACAATATGTTGACAAGAACACTCAAACAGATGCATATGAGTAAAAGAAAGGCTGAGAAATCTATTATGCTCTGAGTCAAAAGGGGTAGCCACCTCCGATCACAAAAGTAAAATTATCTAATTAAAGAGATAAGGAAGGAACACATCCTGCTAAAGGCAGATAAACAACGAGCAATATCAATATAAAATATGCCAATGAATAGGCACTCAACTTCCTAAAGGAGAAGTTAAGAGAGCTAAAGAAGAAATAGACAACAAAACGTAATAGTAGGAGTCCAACCTTGCACCTCAAATAGACAAATCAAACCAGAAAACAAATAAGAAAGAAATTAAAGAAGTAAATAGAATATTAGAAAATTTAGGATATTGGATCTTTGAAGAAAATTGAATGGAGATAGAAGGAATTACCTTCTCCTCAGATTCATGGAACCACCAAAATTGACCATATATTAGACATAAAGACCTAAAATTAAATGCAAGAAAGAGAAATAGAAATTTTTCTTTCAGATCATGATGCAATAAAAACTACATTCAACAAAAAGTTAGGGAAATAGACAAAAAGTAATTGAAACTAATTCATCTTAAAGAATGATTGGTGAAGCAGCAAATATAGAATAAATTAATAATTACCTAATAATGACAAATGATGAGACATCATACCAAATTTGTGGATGCAGCCAAAGGTAATAAGAGGGAATTTTATATCCTTAGAGGTTACTTGAATAAAACAGAAAGAAAAGATTAATGAATTGGGCTTGCAACTAAAAAACTAAAAAGACCAAATTAAAAACCCCAATCAAATACTAAATTGGAAATTTAAAATTAAAAGGAGAAAAAAATATTGAAAGTAAAAACTATTGAACTAATTAATAAAACTAAGAGTTGGTTCTATGAAAAGCCAATAAAATAGATAAGCCTTTGGTAAATCTGATTAGAAAAAGGAGGGAGGAAAATGAAATTATAGTCTTAAAATGAAAAGGAGAACTTTCCACCAATGAAGAGGAAATTAGAGAAATAATAAGAATTATTTTGCTCAACTTTATGCCAATAAATTGATAACCTAAGTGAAATGGATGACACCCAAAAATACAGACTTCCAGACTAACAGAGGAAGAAGTAATTGTTTGAATAGTCCCATTTCAGAAAAAGAAAGAACAGGCAATTAAACAACTCCCTAAGAAAAACCCAGGACCAGATGGATTTAATGTGAATTTTACCAGCATTTAAAGAACAATTGGCCCTAATGCTATATAAATTATTTGATAAAATAGGGATTGAAGGATCCACCAAATTCCTTCTATGACAATAGACATGGTACTGATACCTAAACCAGGTAGGCTGAAACAGAGAAAGAAAATTATAGACCAATCTCCCTAATGAATATTGATGCTAAAATCTTAAATAAGATATTAGCAAAAAGACTACAGAAAAATCATCTCCAAGATAATACACTATGATAAGTAGGATTTATACCAGGAATGCAGGGCTGGTTCAATATTAGGAAAACTATCAATATAATTGCCATGTTATAACCAAATTAAAAAAACCATATGATCATCTCAATAGATGCAGAAAAAGCATTTGATAAACCAAATCCATTCTATTAAAAACACTTTGAGAGATAGGAAAAATGACTTTTCCTAAAATAATCAGCAGCATCTATTTAAACCATCAGTAAGCATCATATGTAATGGAGACAAACTGCAACCATTCCTAAAAGATCGAGTGAAACAAGGTTCCACTATCACCGTTACTATTTAATATTGTATTAGAAACGCTAGCTATAAATAAGAGCTGAGAAAGAGATTAAGGAATAAGAATAGGCAAATGAGGAAGCCAAATTATACTCTTTGCCGATGACATGATGGTTACTTAGAGAACCCCAGAGATTCTGCAAAAGTTTAGAAATAATCCACAACTTTAAAGTTGCTGGTTATAAAATAAACCCACATAAGTCATCAGCATTCTTAATATCATAAAAATCCAACAGTCAGAGTTACAAAGAGAAATTCTATAAAGTAACTACTGATAATATAAAATATTTAGAATCCATCTGCCAAGGAAATTCAGAAACTTTATGAGCAAAATTAAGACCACTTTTCACAAATTAAGTCTGATCTAACCAATTGAAAATATTAAATGCTCTTGATAGGCGAGCAAATATAATAAAGATGACATATTACCTAAACTAATCTATTTATTTAGCGCTATACCAATCAGACTCAAAAACTATTTTAATGACCTAGAAAAATAATAAAAAGTTATATGGAAAACAAAAGGTCAAGAATTTCAAGGAATGAATGAAAAAAATCAAATGATGGTGCTTAGCTGTACCAGATCTAAAATTATATTATCAGCAGTTACCAAAACTATTTGGACACAAGGAATGATTAGTTGATCAGTGGAATAGATTAGGTTCCAAGGGATAAACAGTCAACAAATATAGCAACCTAGTCTTGACAAACCCAAAGATCCCAGCTTTGGGATAAGAACTTACTGTTGATAAAAATTGTTGGGAAAATTGAAACTAATATGGCAGAAACTAGGCATTGATCCAACTTAACACCATACACCAAGATAAGGTCAAAATGGGTTATGACCTAGGATAAAGAATGAAATTATTAATAAATTAGAGGAACATAGGAAGTTTACCTTCAGACCTGTGGGAAGGGAAATTTATGACCAAAGCAGAACTAGAGATCATTACGATCACAAAATAGAAAATTTTGATATCCAAAGTGAAAAGTTTTTACAAACAATACTAATGCAGACAAGATTAGAAGGGAAGCAGAAACTGGGAAAATATTTTTACAGTCAAAGGTTCTGATAAAGTCTATTTCCAAAAATATAGAGAATTAACTCTAATTTATAAAAATCAAGCCATTCTCCAATTGAAAATGGTCAAAGGATATGAACAGACAATTTCAGATGAAGAAATTGAAACTATTTCAGTCATATGAAAAGATTCTCCAAGTCAATTAATCAGAGAAATGCAAATTAAGACAACTTAAGATACCACACACACCCGTCAGATTGGCTAAGATGACAGGAAAAAATAATGATGATTGTTGGAGGGATGGGAAACTGGACATTGATTCATTGTTGGTGGAGTTGTGAACGAATCCAACCATTTTGGAGAGTAGTTTGATCTATGTCAAAAGTTATCAACTTGGTATCCTTTGATCCAGAGTGTTACTACTGGATTATATCCCAAAGAGATTATAAAGAAGGAAAGGGACCTGTATGCACGAATGTTTGTGGCAGCCCTTTGTAGTGGCTAGAAACTGAAACTGAATGGATGTCCATCAGTTGAGAATGGCTGAATAAATTGTGTATATGAAAATTATGGAATATTACTGTTGTAAGAAATGACCAACAGGATGATTTGAAAGACTGGAGACTTATACGAACTGATGCTGAGTGAAATGAGCAGGACCAGGAGATCATTATATACTTCTAAACAATACTAGATGATTACCAGTTCTGATGGATCATCCTCAGCAACGAGATCAACCAAACATTTTAATGGAGCAGTAATGAACTGAACTAGCTATACCCAGAAAAGAACTCTGGGAGATGACTAAAACCATTACATTGAATTCTAATCCCATAGTTATGCACACCTGATTTTGATTTCCTTCACAAGTTAATTGTACAAAATTCAGAGTCTGATTCTTTTTGTACAGCAAAATAATGTTTTGGTCATGTATACTTATTGTGTATCTGTTATATTTTAAATATTTTAAATCTACTGGTCATCCTGAATTTAGGAGGGGTGGGAGAAGGGAAAAATTGGAACAAGAGGGTTTGGCAATGTTAATGCCGAAAGTTACCTATGTATATATCCTGTAAATAAAAGGCTATTAAATAAAAAAAAAAATTAAAAAGAAAAAAAAATATGTTAAAGTGTATGTCAAATGAAATATATGTATACATATCCATGAAGTTATTTTGCTTCACAAGAAGAATCGGATTTTGAAATAAGGTAAAATTAACCCGAGAAGGAAATCAAAAATGCAAGCGGATAAAAACAGAGGGATGGGAAATGCTATGTAGTGTTTTACACTCATTTCCCAGAGTTCTTTCACTGACTGTATCTGATTCTATTCATTATTGAACAAATGGAACTTATTTGGTTCATCTCATTGTTGAAGAGAGCCACGTCCATCAGAATTGATCATCATATACTATTGTTCTTGAAGTATATAAAGATCTCCTGGTCCTGCTCATTTCACTCAGCATCAGTTCATGTAAGTCTCTTCAGGCCTTTCTCAAATCTTCCTGCTGGTCATTTCTTTCTTTCTTTCTTTCTTTAATAGCCTTTTGTTTACAGGTTATATGCATGGGTAACTTTACAGCATTAACAACTGCCAAACCTCTTGTTCCAATTTTTCACCTCTTACCCCCCCACCCCCTCCCCCAGATGGCAGGATGACCAGTAGATGTTAAATATATTAAAATATAAATTAGATACACAATAACTATACATGACCAAACTGTTATTTTGATGTACAAAAAGAATCAGACTCTGAAATATTGTACTATTAGCTTGTGAAGGAAATCAAAAATGCAGGTGGGCATAAATATAGGGATTGGGAATTCAATGTAATGGTTTTTAGTCATCACCCAGAGTTCTTTCTCTGGGCGTAGCTGGTTCAGTTCATTACTGCTCCACTGGAAATGATTTGGTTGATCTCCTTGCTGAGGATAGCCAGGTCCATCAGAACTGGTCATCATATAGTATTGTTGTTGAAGTATATAAGATCTCCTGGTCATGCTCATTTCACTCAGCATCAGTTCGTGTAAGTCTCTCCAGGCCTTTCTGAAATTATCCTGTTGGTCATTTCTTACAGAACAATAATTTTCCATAATATTCATATACTACAATTTATTCAGCCAACTGATGGGCATCCACTCAGTTTCCAGTTTCTAGCCACTACAAAGAGGGCTGCCACAAACATTCATGCACATACTGGTCCCTTTCCCTTCTTTATGATCTCTTTGGGATATAATCCCAGTAGTAACACTGCTGGATCAAAGGGTATGCACAGTTTGATAACTTTTTGAGCATAGTTCCAAATTGCTCTCCAGAATGGTTGGATTCATTCACCAACAATGCATCAATGTCCCTGCTGGTCATTTCTTACAGAACAATAATAGTCCATAACAGTCATATACCACAATTTATTCAGCGATTCTCCAATTGATGGGCATCCATTCAATTTCCAATTTCTTGCCACCACAAAAAGAGCCACCATAAACATTTTTGCACATACAGATCCCTTTCCCTTCTTTAATATTTCTTTGAGATATAAGCATAGTACTAACACTGCTGGATCAAAGGGTATGCACAGTTTGATAATTTTTTGAGCATAGTTCCAAATTGCTCTCCAGAATGGCTGGATGTATTCACAATTCCACCAACAATGTATCAGTGAGCCAGCTTTTATACAATCAAAACTAATGCAGACAAGATTAGAAGAGAAACAATAAACTGGGAGGACAATTTAAATTCAATGTTTCTGATAAAGATCTCATTTTTAAAATTTATAGAAAATTGACTGAAATTTATAAAAATATGAGACATTTCCCAGTTGATAAATGGTCCAATCATATGAACAGACAATTTTCAGATGAAGAAATTAAAGCTATTTCTAGTCGTATAAAAAAGCTCTAAATCACTATTGATCAGACAAATGCAAATTAAGACAACTCTGAAGTACCACTACACACTTCTCAGATTGGCTAAGAAGACAGGAAAAAAAAATAATCATAAATATTGGATGGGATATGGGGGAAAAAAACTTGCATGGTAATATATTGTTGCTGGAGATGTGAACTGATCCAGCCATTCTGATAGTAATTTGCAACTATGCCCAAAAGGTGAAAAGAGAGAAAAAAATAGAATAAATAAATAGTTGATGTAGCTGGGGAATAAAATGGAGGAAAATACAATTAGTAATACCAATCATGACTAATAAAATGAAGTAGGCTTCTCTGATAAAGCCTCATTTCTCAAACATATAAAAAACTGAGTGAAATTTATAAAAGAGCCATTTCCCAATTGAAAAATGATCAAAATATGTGAACATTTTTTCTCTAATTAACACTATTGATATTCATATTAAAAAAAAATTCTCAGAAATAATAACCAGACTGATTTTAGAAAAGTTTGGAAAGATTAACATCAAGTGATGCGACTGAAATGAGCAGAACCAAGAAACATTATATACAGTTGTACACAGTAACAAAATAATTATATGATAATAAGGTTCTGGACTTGGCTCTTTTTCAACAATGCAGTGATTCAAGACAATTCTAATAGTCTTGGGAAGCAAAATGCATTCAAATCTAGAGGGAGAATTATGGAGACTGAATGTGGATAGATGCATAGTGTTTTTACCTTGTAATTTGCTTTTTTTATCTTTATTTTTTATCTGATTTTTCTTGCACAACATCTCAAATATGAAAATATGTTTAAAATAACTGCATATATTAATCTGTATCAGATTGCTTGCTGTCTTGTGGAGAAGAGGGATAATGGAGGGAGTTAGAAAAAAATTGAAACAAATTTTATAAAAATGAATATTGATGACAAATATGAAAATGTGTTTAAAAGAATTGAATATATTTAATCTATGTCAAATTGCTTGTTGTCTTGGAGAGGAGGGAAGTAAGGGAATAAGGGAGAAAAAATTGAAACACAGTTTTACAGAAGTGTATGTTGAAAACTATCTTTACAAGCATTTGGGAAAATAAAATACTATTTTTTTTCAGGAGAATTCATACCTAGAAAAAATATTCTAATTCACTATTTATTGGGAAAAATGTAATTTAAAGCACTTCTGAGACAATACTTCATACATAATAGATTGGTTAATAGGACAGAAAAGGAAAATAACAAGTGGTAGAATGAAAATGAGTATAGGTAAAATGAGAAATTAATGCACCATTAGTGGACTTGTGAACTGATTCAACTATTCTGAACAGAAATTTACAACTATGCCAAAGAATTGTAAAACCATGCATAGCCTCTGATCTAGGAATACCATTATTAGGCATATAACCATGTATCAGGTCTGATAAAAACAAACAAACAAAAAAAAAAAAACAGAAAAGAGAAGGATATTTATGTACACAAATATTTATAGCAGCTCTTTTCTGCTATAGGAAAGAAATGGAAATTGAATTGATGTCTTTCAATTGGGATGATTGAACACATTGTGGTATGTGATTATGATGGCATATTATTGTGGTATAAAAATAATTAGAAGAATGTCCTTAGAAAAACCTTTGGAGATGTACTGTGTAAAAATTAACAGCAACATTTTAGGATGTACAGCTGTGAATGATTTATCTCTTCTGAAGAATAAAATGATTGAAGAGAACTCTGAAGAATTTGTGATAAAAGTGTGATACATCCTAAAAGAAAGAACTGATAGTATCTGAAAACATATTGAAATATATTTCCCCCTTCCCCCTTTTTTTTTTCTTGATGATTTGTGTCTGTGACCATGTTTTCTTTCACAACATGACTCCCATGGAAATGTTATATGTGACTATACCTTTATAACCTATTTTGAATTACTTGTCTTCTTAGTGAGGAGTTTGGGTAGATTGAAGGGAGATAATTTGGAACTCAAAGTTTTAAAAACAAATGTTATGAATTGTTTTTACATGTAATTAGGGGAAAATAAATGGAATTTTAAAAATGGAGATATGTGGTAGATTTGAGCCTGTCAGTGAATAAGTCAGCTATTAGAAACAGAAAGCTGAAGAACTGCTGACTTTTTCTCTTTTCATCTTTTCAAAGAAACTTCAGGTAACTTGTTCCAAGGCAAATCCATTAGAAAAGATTTTAATTAGGAAGAGTTAGGAGGCAGCTTAATAATCTAAACAGAGGTCAGCAAAGAGGTTAGCAAGAAAAATTTGATCTTTTTTCTTACTAGTTGACAGGAGAGATAATTTTTCAAGAAAAGAGAAGTCATAGAAACCAAGTAGGCTTTCTTTTTAAAATTACTGACTTTGGGATCATTTTTTGCAATTAATTTTAGTAAACTGTATATAAGTGAATAGATGGATAGATAGAAAGATAGATTATAGATGATGGCATAGACAGATAATCATAGGCACAGATAGATATAAATATAGATATTTATGCCTATATATATGTGTATGTGTGCATTGTGAGGGCTTCTAATGCTCAGAAATGTCAATTATGTGGATCAGTTTGTTTTACAAGCTTATTAATTATTTTTAGAAATAAGTAATTAAAAGTCTGAGGCCCTAAAAAAGAATGATTGGGAAAGCTATTTAATCACTCTCAGCCTCAGATGTCTCACTTGTTGCACTGAGGGCTTTGAACTAGATGACCTCCAAAGTTCCTTAAAGTTCTACAATACTAAGAGGAAATCTGATTACAGATGAAGCTAACTAAAGAAGGTATCAAAAAGATACAAACAAATAAACAAACAAAAGGATGAAATATATTCTATCTCTCCTTTTTCTTTTTCAGTTTTTTTTTAAATTAAAAACTATATTAAATAGCAGATTCCAAATGCATGTTCTGTGTGAAGAATTGTCTCCTGTCAGTTTACTGATAGAAGGCAAAATAAATAAAAAGGCTTGCACCAGAACAAATGCATGTGGACCTTCCTGACATGAAGATGTCATCTTCATGAGTGAGGAAGAAACCCTTTGAAATTCTTCCCAATTCCAATCCAAACACCTAGAAAATGTCTCACTATTGATCCAGAAGAACCAGAGGGGCTTACTAGACTGGTAGGAAAGGTCTGTCTCATTGTGGCATAAGAGGCATAGGTTCCAAGAGCAATAGCAATAGTCAGCCTCACAACAGGGGGTCTGCATCAAGGTTTCAAGACCATCAAGACACATCCCTACAGCAAGGGAACAGCCTCCTCAAAGGAGCAGTCTGTGCAATAAAGAAAAGCCTCACTCCAGTGATCCCATTTCTAGCACAATCCAGGAATTGGTCACATTGCTGAACAAGTTCACCCCAGAGCTAGCCAACAGGGAGACACGATCCCTGGGATCTACTAGAAGAGAGAGAGACACTTTCTCTTGGCCATCCCTTGTGCAGACAGCAACAAGATTAATTCTCCAGGGCCTGCTATCAGAGATACCCTATTTCCAAAGCAACTGAGCAGCAGGACCCCACCCCTGAGGCAGATCAGAACTACAATCCCTCCTCCAGGGTGAATGACCAGAAAGACTCTGTTACCATAACAATCTAGCATCTAGGCTCCAACTCTAGAACAAGCCAGCATCTACATCCCATGATGAAGGGAGGCCACCAAGGAGGAGACACTCTCCCCAGAACAAGCCAGGAGATTAAACTACCCTTCAGAGAAAGCAAGCAACTAAGTCCAGTGAAAATCAGAGCCCCAGCACACACAAAAAAAAAAAAACTTTGAGACGATACAAGACCAGATTCCAACTCTTAAATAAAAATACTAAGTCACAAAAAAGGCAAAAAATGAGCAAACAACAAAAACAACAAAAAGAGCTGGTTTATAGAAAGATACTTCGGTGATAGGAAGGATCAAGACAAACTTAGATAAGAATAGTGGTCTCAAAATAGCTGCACATGAACCCTCCAAAAATTTTTAATTTGGTCTGAGGCCAGAAAATAATTCCCAGGAAACCTTAAAAAATGTATTTCCATTTCCATGCAGCATTATCTATGCTGCAACATTAGCCCTTGCAAAACCTGGTATTCCATTATTTCCTCCACTTCTCCTATTCCCCTCCTCTGGATGGCAAGTAGTCCAATATATGTTAAATATGGTAGAAATATATACTAAATCCAATAGATGCACACATATTTATACAATTATTTTGCTGTACAAGAAAAATAAAATCAAATCAGAAAAGAAAAAGATGAATATAAAATGAAAGCAAACAACAACAGAAAGAGTGAAAATGATATGTTGTGATCCACCTTCAGTTCGCACAGTCTTCTCTGTGGGTATAGATGACTCTTTTGATCAGAAGACCATTAGAACTGGTTTGAATCATCTCATTGTTGAAGAGAGCAACGTCCATCAGAATTGATCATCATATAATATTACTGTTTCTGTGTACAATGATCTCCTGGTTCTGCTCATTTCACTTAGCATCAGTTCATGTAAATCTCTCCAGGCATCTCTGAAATCATATTGCTCATCATTTCTTATAGAACAATAATATATTCCATAGCATTCATATATCATAACTTATTCAGCCATTCTCTAACTTACTGGTATCCATTCAGTTTCCAGTTTCTTGATATTGCAAAAGGGCTGCCACATACATTTTTGCACATATGGGTCCTTTAAGATCTCCCTAGGATGTAAGCCCAGTAGAAATAATGCTGGGTCAAAGGGTATGCACAGTTTGATAACTTTTTGGGCATAGTTCCAAATTGCTCTCCAGAATGGTTGGATATGTTCACAGTACCACCAACAATATATTAGTGCTCCAGTTTTCCCATATCCCCTCCAACATTCATCATTATCTTTTTGTGTCATCCTAGCCAATCTGAGAGGTGTATAGTGATATCTCAGAGTTGTCTTAATTTGCATTTTTCTGATCAATAATGATTTAGAGCATCTTTTCATATGACTAGAGATGGTTTCAGTTTCTTCATCTAAAAATATCTGTTCATATCCTTTGACAATTTATCAATTGGAGAATAGCTTGAATTCTTATAAATTTGAAACAATTCTCTATAAATTTTAGAAATAAGGCCTTTATCACAACCCTTATATGTAAAATGTTTTCCCTGTTTATTGCTTCCCTTCTAATCTTGTCTGCAATTTGTACAAAAAGTTTAACTTAATGGTAATCCTAAACTTAATATAATCAAAATGATCTATTTTGTGATCAATAATGATCTCCAGCTCTTCCTTGATCACAAATTTCTTCCTTTTCCACAGATCTGAGAAGTAAACACCTAATTTATTTATGATACCATTCTTTATGTCAAGATCATGAACCCATTTTGACCTTATCTGTGTACAGGACATTAGGTATGGGTCATTGCCTCATTTCTGCCATATTAATTTCCAATTTTCACGGGCAGTTTTTGTCAAATAGTGAATTCTTATCCCAAAAGTTGGGGCCTTTGGGTTTGTCAAACACTAGATTAATATAGTCATTGACTATTTTGTCCTGTGTATCTAACTTATTTCACTAATTGACTATTCTCTTTTTTAGCCAGTACCAAATGATTTTAATGACTGCTATTTTGTAATATAATTTTAGATCTGGTACAGCTGAGAAACCTTCATTTACATTTTTTTTTTGTTAATTCCCTTGAAATTTTTGACCTTTTGTTCTTCCAGATAAATTTTGTTATTATTTTTTCTAAGTTTATAAAATAATTTCTTAGGAGTTTGATTGGTATACCACTAAATAAATAGATTAATTTAGCTAGTATTATCATTTTTATTATATTTGCTTGACCTATCCAAGAGCATTTGATGTTTTTCCAATTATTTAGATCTGACTTTATTTGTGTGGAAAGTGTTTTGTAGTTGTGTTCATATAGTTCCTGACTTCCCCTTGGCAGATAAATTCCCAAATATTTTATACTATATTGACAGTTATTTTAAACAGAATTTCTCTTTGTATTTCTTGCTATGGGATTTTGTTTGTGATATATAAAAATGCTGATGATTTATGTGGATTTATTTTGTATCCTGCAATTTTGCTAAAGTTGTGGGTTGTTTCTAATAGTTTTTTAGTTGATTCTCTAGGGTTCTCTATGTATACCATCATATCATCCGCAAAGAGTGATAATTTGGTTTCCTCATTACCTACTATAATTCCTTTAATATTATTTTCTTCTCTTATTGCCAAAGCTAACTTTTCTAATCCAATATTGAATAGTAATAGTGATAGTTGGCAACCTTGTTTCACCCCCAATTTTATTGGGAATGGTTCTTGTTTTGCCCCTGATCTTATTGGCCCATTACATATTATGGTTGCTGATGGTTTTAAATACATGCTACTGATTATTTTTAAAGAAAAGTGCATTTATTCCTGTACTCTCTAGTGTTTTTAATAGAAATGGGTGTTGAATTTTATCAAATGCTTTTTTTTTTTTGCATCTATTGAGATAATCATATGATTTTTGTTATTTTGATTATTGAAATAGTCAATTATGTTAATAGTTTTCCTAATACTGAATCAGCCCTGTATTCCTAGTATAAATCCTAATTGGTCATGATGCATTATCTTTGGGATGACTTTCTGTAATTTGTTTACTAATATTTTATTTAAGATTTTTGCATCATAGTCATTAGAGAAATTGGAGTAACTCCAATATTATTGGAGTTAATTGTTAATTTTCTCATTGGAAAAATAACTGATCTAAAAAAATGATCATTGAAAGATAATATAAGAATTATTACACTACCTGAAAACCATGATGAAAAGAAAAGAAAAAAAGAAAAAAGAAAAGAATGCAGGACAATACCTTGTAAGAAGAGAAAATGAGATATTTGGAACCAACGGGGAAAAGACAAATTAAAAAAAAAAATGTACCTATCACTTCTTGAAAAACATTCCAAATAGAAAACTCCCAGGACCATTGTAGCCAAATTTCAGCACTCATAAATCAAAAAGAAAGTATTCCAAGCATCCAAAAAGAAAAAAAAAAATATCATGGAGTTAAAGTCAGAATTTCATAGGATTTGTCAATGTCCACATTAAAGAACCTGAGCAATTAGAATATAATATACTGGATGACAAAAGAATTAATATTGCCACAAAAATTCACCCACTCAACAAAACTGAATATGGTTACATTAATAAAACAAAGAAAAAGAAGATCAGGTAATTGAACATGATGATAAAAAAAAAAAAAAAAACTTTGAAAAAGAACAAAGTAAAAACACTTAAATGCCAAATTGAAAATCTTGAAAATCAAATGAGAGATTAATGAAATTAAAAGTATGAAAACGATTGAACCAATAAATAAAATTAATAACTGATTTTATGGGAAAAAACAATAAAATATACAATTTGTTGGTTATTTTGATTTAAAAAAAAGGAAAGAAGAAAAGCAAATAATTAGTATAAAAAATAAAAGGGCTGAACTTACTATCAATGAAGAAAAAATTAAAGTGATAATTACATCATTTTGCAAATTTATGTGCCATAACTTTGATAATCTAAATAAAATGAATAAATATACATAAAAATACAAAATACTCAGGTTAACAGAAGAAAAAATAAAATATTTAAATGACTCAGTGTAAGAAAAGCAAATTGAACAAGTTGTCAATGAAATGCCTAAAAAAAAATACCCAAGAACCAGATGGATTCATAAACAAATTCTACCAAACATTTAAAAAAAAATTAATCACAATGGCATGCATATAAATTATTTGGGGAAATGGGCAAAGAAGGAGTCCTACTAAATTTCTTTTGTGAAATAAATATGGTGCTGATATGAAAAGCAGGGAGGAGCAAAACAAAGAAAATTATAGATCAATTTCCCAAATGAATTTTGATATAAAATGTTCAAATAAAATACTAGCATAGATTACAGCAATATATTACAAGGATCATACATTATGACCAACTGAGATTTATATCAGGAAGACAGGTCTGGTTCAATATTAAGAAAACTATCAGGATAATTGATCATATCAGCAATAAAACCAATAATCATATAATTAACTCAATAGATACAGAAAAGGCATTTGACAAAATATAGTCTCCCTACCTATTAGAACACTAGAGAACATAGGAATTAATGAAGCTTACCTTAAAATGATAAGTAATATTTATCTAAACTCATCAGTATGCATTATCTGTAATGAGGATAAGCTAGAAATATTTTTGGTACAATGAGGGGCGAAACAAGAATGCCTATTATTATCTCTATTATTTAATATTCTACTAGAAATTTTAGGTGTAATAGAGAAGAAAAAGCCATGAAAGGAATTAGAATAGGAACAAGAAAACAAAGCTATCATTTTTCTTGGGCAGGTAATATAATGTTATACTTAGAAAATCATAGTGAATTTACGAAAACAAAACCTAAAATTATTAACAACTTAAAACAAAGTAGTGGGATACAAAATATACCCACATAAAAATAGGCATTTCTGTATATTATCAACAAAGTCCAGCAGCAGGAAATTGAAGGAGAAATTCCATTTAAAATAATTGTTGACTGTATAAAATAATTGGGATTGTATCTGTCATGACAAAGCTGGAGACTATATGAATCCATCTATAAAACATTTTTTTGAACAAATAAAATCAGATTGAAAAAAAAATGAAAAACTATTCATCACTAATGGGTAAGTTAAGCCAATATAATAAAAATTATAATTCTACCTAAATTTATTTATGCAATGCCATAGCAATAAAATCATTAAAAATCTATTGATAGAAAAAATAATAACAAAATTCATCCAGAAGAAGAAAAGCCTCAGGATAACAAGAGAATTAAAAAAAAAAAAAAAAAAAAAAAAAAGGTGATCTAGTCATACCAAATCTTAAACTGTATTTTAAAGCAACAATAAACCAAAACAATAAGAACAGAAGTGGATCAGTAGAATAGATTAGATACAAATTATGTTACAGTAAATGACCATACTGATTTAGTATATGATTAATCCAGAAATCCAACTATTGGAAAAAATACTAATTATTTCACAATACTGTTTGGAAAACTGGAAAACAGTATATGACAAATGAGATATGGACCAACATTTCACACCACCTACCAAGACAAGGTCAGTATTTGTATGTGATTAATACATAAAGAGTGATACTTTAGTAAAATTAAGAGAGCATTGAATAGTTTATCTGTCAGATTATTGGATGAAGAAAGCATTTAACGTCTAAAATGTTATAGAGATAACAAAAATGTAAATATATATAATTCTACTTACATAAAATTTTTAAAACTTTTTGTATAAACAAAACCAAATGCAACAAAATGTAAAAGTAAAATAGAAAACTGACAGTGGCAGCAAGGGGCAAGGTGGGGGAGTTTGCAGCAAGTAGTTCTGATAAAAGTTTCATTTTTCAAATATATATAAAGAACCACATCAACTTCATGAAAATATAAGACATTCCACAACTGATAAATGGTCAAAGTATAGCAACAGGAAGTTTCAGACAAAGAAATCAAGGACTAGTCATTTAAAGTCAGATGAAAAAAATGCTCTAAATCAGTACTGATCAGAGAAAAACAAATTAAAACAATCTGAATTACCACATAATACCTATTAGAGCAACTAATATAATAAATTAAGAAAAAAATTCTATATGTTGAAGGGAATATGGGAATACTGGGACACTTTTTGTGGTGGCTAAGAATATAATGAAAGAGATGCCCATTAATTGGGTGGGTAATGGAACATTATTGTGCTATAAAAAATGGCAAGCACAATGATTTCAGAAAAAAAACCTGTAAAGAGAAAAATGAATTGATGCATAGTAAAGTGAACAAAAACCATGCGACTGTTGTATGCAGTAAAAGCAATATTATTTGATGAAGAATTTTAAATGACTTAAGTATTTTCCTTGAAATCATAGTTCTAGTGTTTTGCAACAATGTTCCTCATGGTTTTCCTTGTGAGATCTCTTTCCAAGGATGATTGATGGATTTTTTTTTCAATGATTATTTCCTCCTCTGTTTCTAGAATTTGGGGATAGTTTTTCTTGATCTTTTGAAGAATGCTATACAGGTTCTCTTTTTGGTCATAGCCTTCAGGTAGACCTGAAGTTTATTGAACTTTAAATGGATTCTTTAGATCTATTTTCCTGGTTGGCTATTTGTATAATGAGGTATTTTACATTTTCTTCCTTTTTTCCATTCATTTTAGTTTGCTTGATTGATTCTTGATGTCTCTTAGAGTCATTAGCTTCCATTTACCCTGTTCTAGTTTTTTAATGTGTTTTTACTGTGTGATTTTCTTCCATTACCTTTTGCATCTCTTTTTTTTTTTCCATTTTATTAATTTTATTTTTCAAGGCGTTGCTTTCTTCAGAGGATTTTTATTTTGCATTTGGCCTAGTGTGTGTGTGTGTGTGTGTGTGTGTGTGTATGTTTTAAGGAACTAATTACTTCAGTGGATGTTTGTTTGTTTTTGTTGAAATTGTTAAGGAATTGCTTCGTCAGTAAATTTTTTCCTTCCTTTTCCCAAATTGTTGACTTTATCTTGCATATCTCTCATTTTTTCTTCTACTTCTCTTATTTGCCTTTCAAAAATTTTATAATCACTTCCAAGAAGATTCTTTGGGCTTGAGACCAATTCATATAATGCTGAGATTTCCTCTCATTTATTCTCTGAGTTGGTGTTTGATGTTCTCTGCCACCAGAGTAGATTTCTATGGTTAAGGTTCTTTTCTGTTTCTTCCTCATTTTCTTTTCTTCTCTTTTTTATTCCCTCTTTTGTGACTTTCATGATGGAAAGTCTGCTCCTGGAATAAAAGGGTGCTGCCCCAAGCTTCCTAAGAAGCTCTGAGCCCTGGGGCTCCTTATGTTTAATGATTTGCTCACAGCAGGAAGTAGTCCTACTTGCTCTTTCCAGGAAATATCCCGGTTCCCAGGGCTGGCAATTTGCCTTCTGCACTGGGACTGGAGGCAGCCCCACTGGTCTGTTCTGCTCCTGAGCCAGGATCAAGGGTTTCAGTTGCTAATCACCTTGATTAAAATCCTCTCACTGGCTTTCCCAGACACCATCTGAGCTGAGTTGAATACCATTTTTCACCAGAGAAACTGATCTTTCTTAAAGTCCTTCCAGTCTATCTTGAGCTTGAGAGTAGTTTCATTCAAGTAGACTTCGTTAAGAAGCTTAGTTTTGTATGTTTTTTCTAGGGAAACTGGAAAAGCTCTAACAGCTTCCTGGCTTTACTCCATCATCTTGGCTTTACCCCCCCAAAAAAGCTTGGTATTCTCAACAATAAAATAATTTGAGACAATCCCAAAGGACTAATAATGAACTATACTACATGCTTCCAGAGTAAGACCTTATATAAACTGAACACAGTATGAAGCATGTTATTTTTCACTTTCTGTCTTTTTTTTCTTTTATTTAACTCTGCTGGTACATAATGACTAATATGAAAATGTTTTACATAATTGCACAATTATAGCCTATATTTTATTGCTTAACATATTGGGGAGGGGAGGGGAGGAGAGGCAGAAGCAGCAATAGAATTTGGAACTTAAAAACTTGAAAATTTTAAAACTGGAAATAATTAAAAAAGAAAATCCATGACAGTAGTTCCATCAGGCATGTAAGTGCCAAAGCCCATTTTTCTAGGACAATTACATTATATATTTATAGAACACTTAATTTGTGGACAGTTCATCTATCAGACTTTTTTTTTTTTAACCACAACCTCATGAGGCTTGTTAAATCGTCATCATAATTTCAATTGTTGTTCAGTCATGTTATTCTCTGTGTGACTCCATGTATTTTTGACCAGAAAGTTTTTGGCAGAGGTATAGAAGTGATTTATCATCTTTTTCTCTAAGCTGTTACTATTTTAAAGATTAAAAAACTGAAGCAAATGTGGGTTAAATTACTTGTTCACAGTCACATAGCTAGTAAGTGTCTGAGGCTGATTTGACCCTACCTCTTTTTCATTCCAGATCCATTACTCTACCTACTGAGCTACCTGGCTGCCCACAATATTATTGTACATAGAGAAAAACTGACATTTAGAAAAATTATACATCTTGCAAGTCTCAGATGTTTGGTTTCAAATTTCAAGGTTTCAGAAGTTGGTTTCAAACTTTGGTCTCTTCTGACTCCAGTAGCAGTATACTTTCTGTATACTATGTGACCAATGAAAGGAATTGTTATGACCTAACAATTTGTGAAAAGTTTCTTGTAGCTATAACTATCATTATATAATGCTGTAACTTCTATTGTATTAATTTTTTCAACAAATAGAAAATGTAATGTCTCTCAAAAGTAAAGGAAATTTATCAAGACAGTGTTATTTCAATTTTTTTTTCCAATTGAGGAAATTATTGTTGACAGAATGACCAATTAGACATTGGTCTAATATGGAAAAAAATGCATGAAACATTTGGAAAAAAAGTAATCTGATCAATAATATTGTTTGAACTTTTATTGAGTAAGAATTACCTTTATCTATATTAACTCACTGTATACCAACTTCCCGTTTTCTCTTCTTTTGGTGAACATGACTTCCTTCTCTTCAAATTTGTCTTAACATAATTTATATTTTCCTTTTCTCATAGATTTTTATGTGTTATTTTAAAATTTGATAGAAAGATCTATGTGAATAGCATCTATGCTATTTAATCTCAGCAATTAGCATGGTTCTTTGCCATGGTAGGTGTCTCAGTGAACAAAGTGTAGGCCTAGGAATCAGAATAATCTGAGTTCAAATTCAGCCTTAGACATTCATGTAACCCAAAGGAAGCATCTTAATCCTCTTTGCCTCAGTTTTCTCATCTATAAAATATTCAAGAAGAGTAAATTGCAAACTGCTCCAGTATCTTTTGTTCCACAGAAAGTCAGGCATTAAATAGATAATACAAAAAGAGTAACAAATCGAGTGTGTCAGAGATATGATTTTAACCTAATAATTTATGATTCTCAAACTTTATGAACTAAAGTTTGCTATGCTTATTGAACAGAGTTGGTAGTACTAAATGGTTATTTCATTGAATGTAATTAAAACAAATAGAAATTAAACTATCTTTTAGGAAGCAAAAGCTCAACTAAATTCAATAAATATTTCCATAATGAGTACACCAAAGACACTTGAAGCCTTTTTCTAGATTCTTTGAGATGTTATAACTACTTAAAAATCACATAAGTTTTCCATTGGTCATGATTTACTCATATGACTGGTCTACCTTCTTTACCACTAAGACACCTCCCTGATGCAAATTTTCTGTTTTTATTTTTCATCAGAAATTTATAGTAGCCTCATCATGAACATCTCCATCAATAAGATAACATGGAACTTCAATTTTTCATAGATCCCATGACATACAACCATAAGATGACCATTCATTTCAAGAAGAAGCTATACATTTTTAAGGGAAAAACATGTTTTCCCAAGAAAGGAAAACCTATTATCCTTTCCAAGTTTGGGTGAATTGTCTACATGCAATGTCTCTCTTAGAGACTGTCCATGTTGATGTTGCTACTGTTGATAAATACTTCAATTTTTATAGTGATTTAAAGTTTACACAATCATTTCCTCAAATTTGAGACTTAATGCTATTATATATATTAAATATATATAATCATAAGTATTATTATCATCTGTATTTTGTAAATATTTAATTCTTGTTAAAGGGAATTAGAAATTAATCTGTCCTCAATTTACTCATTCTTCCCAAACAGATGAGACAAATTTCCATTGACCTTCCAGAGTGATAAACTTTCTTTCCACATAGGAGAAGTGATTGTGTCTTCATAAGAGAGTCTTGCACTTAGCAAATCTTTTTGCATGATCATTTAGCACAAATTGCAGGGCAAACAGAGATTTTTAGAGCCCTATGGGAATCATTTGTCTGATTCATTGAAGATTAAACAGATGTCCTTCCATTTAGATTTCAGGGTCCATAAAGTGTGATAAGATTTGGGAAATGCATCTCAACAGGAAGATATAAAGACATGGTTTCTTTTTCTTTTTGGTTCGTTATGGACTATTTTCCCATTTTACTTCTTCTTTTATCCACTCACATCTCCCAGGGATTCATTGTTCTTGGGAGGTGAAACTCATATACTTTTTGTTAATCGTAATGTTCAAATAACAAATAAATCAGCTTCTTTTGGGTCAAGATTTACCAGTCATTAACACAGGCAATGAACTATGTGTCATTAAATAATAAGTTAAATATTCACAAAGGAAACTTTGTTTTATTTGAAAATGTTAATTTGATTAAAAAATGCCAGGAGACAATTTATTTATTGTCTTTATGAACTAAGCTTCTTCATTAAATATATCAAGATAATATATCAACATGTTGGAAAGCAAGTATGATCAAGAATCTTATTTGAAATAATAAGAAGCTTTATGTTGGTAGGGCTTTACTAACTATTTATTTGGATTCTTTGCTGCTGTCTTAATTTGACATATATCTTTCCATCTATCTTGTGTTTGTCTGAAAAGTATTTCTGTGCTTATTTTAATTTATTCTTTCGGAAAGAACATATATTATTTTCTATCAATTTCAATGTGATGTAGCAAACTAGGTCTATCATTATGAAGGATTAGTGATACTCATGACATCATCAGGGAGGCAGTAGGGTATGTTTATTATCTGAAATAGCTCTGGGGTTTTTAGGTCAATACAAATTTGAAAGGTGTGTACTATCTGGAGAGACTATGTTAATGAACCCAATGGAAATTCCCAAGTTTTTCCTTATGTTACTATTCTGGTCACAATGTAATGATAGTATCAAACAGCCTATTAGTTTACATGGTTAAAGAATATTTTTCACATATTAATGTGTATGTAGGCATATATCCATATTTCTAAATATGTATGAATATGTTTTATAAAATAAATTTATTTCAGGCTATGGTTAAAGACTTACCTTCTGTAATGAATATAAATTTAAAGATTTAGATGGAAAGAAACAAAGGAATTGGAGATAAAGAATCAGAGAAATACACAGAGATGGGAAGAGAGAGACAGAATATCACAGATGCAGACACAGAAAAATGACTAAGCAGAGAAAAAGAAGAAAGAACAATGAAAAGCAGGAAAAAAATCATAAAAGAAAAGACAGAGGAAGATAGAGAGAGAAAGAGACAGAGAAACAGTGAAATACAGAGATATAAAGACAAAGTAGAAAGAGAAGAGACAGAAATAGAGATAGTATGGACGTGGAAGACAGGAAAGAAACAGAAAGAAAGGGTAGAGAAGAGATGAGAGAATGAGACAGAAACACAAACAGACAGACACAGAGGAATAGGCAGAGACAGAGACAAAGAGTGCATTATTGCAGGTAGAACATTTTTTTCTGCCTTATTTTTTTTTTTAATATTTCAATAAGCTATTCAATGAAAACTTAAATTGTGCATCTCAAGTTAGTAAAAGCTTCTGACAAAACTAGGTTTTAATGTCATAAAGATGTGGGGCTAATAATTCTCTTGAGGAAAACCTGCAGCATAAATTCAAGCTGATTTTTTTTTTCTTTTCTTCTTTAGACCTATCGTTTTCTTGTGGTTTTTAGTGACCTTTGATCCATCCATTGAAGAATTTCATACTTTTTGTTCTTATTCAAAGCTACTCTCTTTTACTCCCCAAAGGTGTTTTCCCTGCTGTAGTGTTTTTGAAATATCATAAGCAGGTTTCTAGAATATATTTCATGAATACCAAATAGAGAAAGTAAGAAAAAGAGCAAGATATACCTCCCTCCCTACAAATTGTGGAATAAAATTGTAATCAACCTTCATTGGGATTTCTTGCACATCTCATTTTGATTAATATCTAACAATTCCTTACTTTCATCTCATTTTTTCCCCTTTTAGGTAGAATACACACACACACACACACACACATATATGTATATGTATATATACATACATACATGCACACACACACACACACACACACACACATATATATATATATATATATATATATATATATATATAATATTGCTAAATGGAGGGGAAATAATTTCCACGTGAATTTTGCTTAGCACTTTCATCTTCCCCCTATACTTTCAGCTATCTAGAATATAGGAAATCAATAAGAAGAAAATTCCTGATTATAAGCATTGTTAAGGAAGGGAGTATGTGATGGAATCAGAACAGCCTCTTGTTCCTTGATGATTTAAGAAAACAAGCTCAGTTCTCACCTTTAAATTGTCCTTTTTAGGGGCACCTAAGTGGTGCTGTGGATAGAGCACCAGCCCTGAATTCAGCAGAACTTTAGTTTAAATCTGGCCTCAGGCAATTAACAGTTCTTAGCTTTTTGATCCTGGGCAAATCTCTTAATCCCAATTGCCTCAGCAAAAAAAAAAAAAAAAAATATATATATATATATATATATATATATATATATACCTATATATTAATAATAAGTAGTCCTCTTTAAATATTAGACAATCAAATGGATTCTCAAGGGAGAACAAGTTCCCCTTGGCCTGTGTCTATGAGATATTTTAAATTTATTTTTTTCAATTAGTCTTTATCCTCATAAAGAAAATTGGAGTAGCCTAACTAATGTGGCAGACATTCAATGAATTCCTTGACCTTAGGTCTAAATAAAATTCCTTGTGCTTAACAAGGAAGAAACTTAGATGAAGAGAGATTGAAGAGAATTTCAAGCATGGAAGAAAATATGAAGAAAAGCATTCTAGGATGAATATATCTGTTGTGACTTAATTTGATTTGAAAGTGGAGAGAATATGTAGAAGATAGCATTAATGATAAAAAAAAAATTCTGATTCTGAACATCAGAATCAGAAGTTTGTCCTTTTTTGGTTAGGCAACAATAAAAAAAAAATTCATACTTTTTAAAAAAGGATATATAAAGAAATGGGGCTTTAAATTGTTTAAACAAATGAAAAAGAACAGTATTCAAAAAGAAGATCATTGGAAATACTTTAAAGACCATATCAATGATGAAATAACTTGGATTATTTTAAATCATTCATTCTCTAAACTTTTCATCAATTTTTTTTCTGTTTTTTTATTTTCTTTTTCTTTTTTTTCTTCTTTTTTTTTTTTTTTTTTTTTTTTCTTTTTGCTTTTGTTTTGGTACTAGAACAGGACAATGAGTCCAAACCTTTTTGCCATGTACAAAAATTCTGCACTTCATTATAGTCTTCAGTTCATGAGATAAAGATGAACCTATTTGACTCTAGAGTGAGAAATGAAATGCATTCAATAGTTGCATGTCATATAGAACACAGCTTTTTATCCATCTTTCTTCTGTCTGGTTATATTCTGGTAAGGCAGCAATATAAGGAGAGAAGCTTTCAGTCTTCTCATTGTAAGGTCATATTTTCTACTCTGAGGAGGAAGAATTGGAGGTTTTTTTTCCTCCTTATATTATCTTCTCACAATTATATAACTCAAGCAGGGAAACTACTATCTGAATGCCAGATCCTGGCTTAATAATGCCTTTTTTTTTTTTTAATAGCCTTTTATTTACAGGTTATATGCATGGGTAACTTTACAGCATTAACAATTGCCAAAACTCTTGTTCCATTTTTTCACCTCTTACCCCCCACCCCCTCCCCCAGATGGCAGGATGACCAGTAGATGTTAAGTACATTAAAATATAAATTAGATACACGATAAGTATACATGACCAAAACGTTATTTTGCTGTACAAAAAGAATCAGACTCTGAAATATTGTACAGATTTCAAGCATGGAAGGAAATTAAAAATGCATGTAGGCATAATATAGTTGTGGAACTAATGTAATGGTTTTAGTCACTCAGAGTTCTTTTTCTGAGCATAGCTGTATCAGTTCATTACTGCTCCATTGGAAATCAGAATTGAGTTGATCCATTGCTGAGGATGGCCAGGTCCATCAGAATTGAATCATCATACTATTTTGGTTATAAAGAATACTAATTGATTTAAACAATGAAGCACTGCTCATTTCACCAAGCATCAGTTCGTGAAGTACTCTAAGGCCATTCATGATGAAATCATCCTGTATTGGAAATCATTCATTACAGAACAGTATTATTCCATCAATATTCATTACTAGCACAATTTATTCTAGCTCATTCTCTCAACTTTGATTGGACATCCATTTCTTTCAGTTTTAGCGTATACTAGAAAGGGCTGCTCACAAACCTTTCGTGCACATACATGTCCCTTTCCTTCTTTATGATCTCATTATGGGATAAACCCAGTAGTAACACTGTTGGACTCATAAGTGAGTAATGCACAGATGTTGCATAACTTTTGACATAGTTTTCCAAATTACTTCTTCAATGGTTGATTCTGTTCAGCAACTCCATAAGATGCAAATCAATGTCCAGTTTTCCCGCATACACTCTAGACAATCATCATATATTATTTCTCATTCATCATATAGCCAATCTGACAGGTGTGTAGTGAGTATCTTAATGAGATCGCTTAATTATGCACTTTCTCTGATTAATAATGACTTGAGCATCTTTTCATATGACTAGAAGTTTCCATGTGTAACTTTATCTGAGAATTGATCTGTTCATATTTCACTCTTGACCATTTCTTCCCAATTGGAGAAATGAGTTGATTATTAATATAAATTAGAGTTAATATCTCTATATAGTTTTTGGAAATGAGGGCTTTATCGAGACCTGACTGTAAAATATTGTTCCAGTTTATTGCTTGCCTCTAATCTGTCATGACATTAGTTTTGTTGTACATAAACTGTTCAGTTTTAGGTATAATCGAAGATTTTCTATTTTGTGATCAGTAATGATCTCTAGTTCATTACTTTGGTCATGAAAGATTTGGTTGTCCCATTGCACAGGTCTGAGCAGGTCCAAACTATCCTGTATCTCTAGTTTGTATTAAGTATAATGATTTCTGTCTGCTATGCCTCAGGTCATGAAGCCCAGTTTTTGATCTTATCTGTGTGTACAGTGTTACAGTATGATCATGCCTAGTTTTGCCATAATATTTATCACAATTTTTCAGCAATTTTATCAACATTGGACATCCAAGTTCGTTATCAGCCAAAAGCTGGGGTCTGGGCTATCAAAATTGTACTAGGTTGCTATATTTCTTTGACTGTTTGATATAACCCTAGAACACTGCTGATCAGTTGCACTGATTGATAATCTATTCCATAGTTCCAATATCCAAAATGGTTATTGTCAACTGCTGCTCATATATAATTTTAGATCTGGTTTACAGCTAAGCCACCATCATTTGATTTTTCTGTTTTACAATCTGACAGGTGCTGTGAGGATCTTGACCTTGTTTTTTCCATTTGAATTATATGATTGTATTTTTTCTATGACATTAGAAATAGTATTTCTTGAGTCTGATTGTTGTTATACGCTTTGACATTCAATGAGAATGCGATTGTTTAGTAATATTAGAGTTATTCTTTATATATTTGCAAATCAGGCCCTTTATCAAGAACTTTGACTGTAAAATATTTTTCCAATGTTATGACTTCGACTTAATTTGTGTGAATTAATTGTTCTGTAAAATGTTTCTATAAAGTTTCGAATTTTCCTTGTGATCAGAATGATGTCTTCTTTGGTCTAAATATTTTCCATAGGTTGAGTAGTATCTGTGTTCTCTTTAAATGGAATTTCTCTTATGCTAACTCTGACATGTTGGATTTATGTTAAGTGATATATATAATGCTTGATGACTTATGTGCTTTATTTTATAACCAGCAACTTTTATAAAAGTTGTGGATTATTTCTAATAAGCTTTTTGAGGTAGAATCTTGGGGTTCATCTAAGATACAGGTTCATGTCATTGGCAAAGATGATAATTTGGTTCTCATTGCCTAATCTTATCTCCTTTAACATCTTTCTCAGCTCTATATTTTGTAAAGCTAGCATTTTAATACAATATTAAATAGGAACGTGATAGGCAATCCATTTGTTTCATCCAGATCTTATTGGGAATTGGTTGCAGTTTGTCTTCCATTACATTATGATGCTTATTATGGTTTTAAATAGATGTTGCTGATTATTTTATTGTTATGTTATTAGTATATTTTTTTTATTTAATTTAGCTTTCTTTACAGGATATATAAATGGGTTTAACTTTTAATAGCATTAACATATTGCCAAACTGTTGTCAATCTTTCACCTCTTTACCCCACCCAGTCTTAAATGGCATGGATGACAGTAGATGTTAAATATATTATAAATATTAACTTAGATACACTTAAGTAGAATTGCTTAATTACATTATTTTGTGTAAATAAGAATCGACTCTGAATTATGTACAATTATGTGAAGGTTTAAATTCATAAATGCAGTGTGCATAAATATAGGGATTGGGAATTCAATGATTTAATTTGGTTTTTAAGTTCATCTTCTCCTGAGAGTGTCTTGTTTCTGTATGCTTGGTTCAGTTCATTACTGCTCCATTTAGAACTGATTTGGTTGATCCGTTGTAGGACGTGATCCATCGAACTTGGTCATCATCTAGTAATTGTTGCCAGTTGAAGTATATAATGATCTCTGGTCTCTCATTTCACTAGATCAGTTCGTAAGTCTCCAGGCCTTTTTGAAATCATCCTGTTGGTCATGTTTCTCAGAACAGTAATATTCCATAATTTTCATATACCACAATTTATTCAACTCATTCTACCAACTGATGGACATCCATTCAGTTCCAGCTTTAGCCTACTACAAAAAGGGCATGCCAAACATTTGCAGTACATACAGGTCCCTTTCCTCTTTATAATCTCTTTGGGATATAGTCCCTGCAGTAACACTGCTGGATCAAAGGGCATGACAGCTTGATAACTTTTGAGCATAGTTCAAACTACTCTCCAAAATGGCTGGATTCGTTCACAACTCCACCAACAATGAATTAATGTCCCAGTTTTCCACATCCCCTCCAACTAATCATCATTATTTTTCTCTCATCTTAGCCAATCTGACAGGTGTGTAGTGGTATCTTAGAGTTGTCTTTAATTTGCATTTCCTGATTAATAATGACTTGGAGCATCTTTTCATATGACTAGAAATAGTTTCAACTTCTTCATCTGAGAATTGTCTGTCTCATATCCCTTGACATTTTCAATTGAGAATGGCTTGATTTTTTTATAAATTAGAGTTAATTCTCTATATATTTTGTAAATGAGGCCTTTAATCAGAACCTTTGACTGTAAAAATATTTTCCCAGTTTATTGCTCCCTTCTAATCTTGTCTGCATTAGGTTTGTTTGTAAAAACTTTTCAGTTTGGTATATGAAATTTTCTATTTTGTGATCAGTAATGATCTCTAGTTCTGCTTTTGGTCATAAAGACCTTCCCTTCCACAGGTCTGAGAGGTAAACTATCCTATGTTCCTCTAATTTATTAATAATTTCATTCTTTATGCCTAGGTCATGAACCCATTTTGACCTTTATCTTGGTGTACTGGCGTTAAGTATGGATCAATGCCTAGTTTCTGCATATTAGTTTCCAATTTTCCCAGCAATTTTTATCAAACAGTAAGTTCTTATCCCAAAGCTGGTATCTTTGGGTTTGTCAAAGACTAGGTTGCTATATTTGTTGACTGTTTATCCCTTGAACCCAATCTTTCACTGATCAACTAATCTAGTTCCTTAGCCAATCACAAATAGTTTTGGTAACTGCTGCTCTATAATATAATTTTAGATCTGGTACAGCTAAGCCACCATCATTTGATTTTTTTTCATTAATTCCCTTGAAATTCTTGACCTTTTGTTTTTCCATATGAACTTTGTTGTTATTTTTTCTAGGTCATTAAAATAGCTTTTTGGGAGTCTGATTGGTATAGCGCTAAATAAATAGATTAGTTTAGGTAATATTGTCATCTTTATTATATTTGCTCGCCCTATCCAAGAGCATTTAATATTTTTCCAATTGGTTAGATCAGACTTAATTTGTGTGAAAAGTGGTCTGTAATTTTGTTCATAAAGTTTGATTTTCCTTGCAGATAGATTCTAAATATTTTATATTATCAGTAGTTACTTTAAATGGAATTTCTTGTAACTCTGACTGTTGGATTTTGTTAGTGATATATAAGAATGCTTGATGACTTATGTGGTTTATTTTTATAACCACAACTTTTGCTAAAGTTGTGGATTATTTCTAATAACTTTTAGAGAATCTCTGGGATTCTCTAAGTATACTATCATGTCATCGGCAAAGAGTGATAATTTGCTTCCTCATTGCCTATTCTTATTCCTTTAATTCTTTCTCAGCTCTTATTGCTATAGCTAGCGTTTCTAATACAATATTAAATAGTAACGGTGATAGTGGGCAACCTTGTTTCACTCAGATCTTATTGGGAATGGTTGCAGTTTGTCTCCATTACATATGATGCTTACTGATGGTTTTAAATAGATGCTGCTGATTATTTTAAGGAAAAGTCCATTTATTCCTATACTCTCAAGTGTTTTTAATAGGAATTGATGTTGGATTTCATCAAATGCTTTTTCTGCATCTATTGAGATGATCGTATGGTTTTTATTAATTTGGTTATTAATATGGCCAATTATATTGATAGTTTTCCTAATATTGAACCAGCCCTGCATTCCTGGTATAAATCCTACTTGATCATAGTGTATTATCTTGGAGTTGATTTTCTGTAGTCTTTTTGCTAATATCTTATTTAAGATTTTAGCATCAATATTCATTAGGGAGATTGGTCTATAATTTTCTTCTCTGTTTTCAGCCTACCTGGTTTAGGTATCAGTACCATGTCTGTGTCATAGAAGGAATTTGGTAGGACTCCTTCATTCCCTATTTTATCAAATAATTTATATAGCATTGGGGCCAATTGTTCTTTAAATGTTTGGTAAAATTCACTTGTAAATCCATCTGGTCCTGGGGATGTTTTCTTAGGGAGTTGTTTAATTGCCTGTTCTATTTCTTTTCTGAAATGGGACTATTCAAGCAATTTACTTCCTCCTCTGTTAGTCTGGGAAGTCTATATTTTTGGAGGTAGCCATCCATTTCACTTAGGTTATCAAATTTATTGGCATAAAGTTGAGCAAAATAACTCTTATTATTTCTCTAATTTCCTCTCATTGGTGGAAAGTTCTCCCTTTTCATTTTAAGACTACTAATTTCATTTTCCTCCTCCTTTTTCTAATCAGATTTACCAAAGGCTTATCTATTTTATTGGCTTTTTCATAGAACCAACTCTTAGTTTTATTAATTAGTTCAATAGTTTTTTACTTTCAATATTTTTAATTTCTCCTTTAATTTTAGAATTTCCAATTTAGTATTTGATTGGGTTTTAATTTGGTCTTTTTTAGTTTTTTAGTTGCAAGCCCAATTCATTAATCTTTTCTTTCTCTGTTTTATTCAAGTAAGCCTCTAAGGATATAAAATTCCCTCTTATTATCGCTTTGGCTGCATCCCACAAATTTTGGTATGAAGTCTCATCATTGTCATTATCTTGGGTGAAATTATTAATTGTATCTATAATTTGCTGCTTCACCCAATCATTCTTTAAGATGAGATTGTTTAGTTTCCAATTACTTTTTGGTCTATTTCCCCTAACTTTTTGTTGAATGTAGTTTTTATTGCATCATGATCTGAAAAGAAAGCATTTACTATTTCTGCTTTCTTGCATTTAATTTTGAGGTCTTTATGTCCTAATATATGGTCAATTTTTGAATAGGTTACATGAACTGCTGAGAAGAAAGTATATTCCTTTCTATCTCCATTCAATTTTCTCCAAAGATCTAACATACCTAATTTTTCTAATATTCTATTTACTTTAATTTCTTTCTTATTTGTTTTGTGGTTTGATTTGTCTAATTCTGAGAGTGCAAGGTTGATATCTCCCAGTATTACAGTTTTGTTGTCTATTTCTTCTTGCAACTCTCTTAACTTCTCCTTTAGGAAGTTGGATGCCATACTACTTGGTGCATATATATTTAATATGGATATTGCTTCGTTGTTTATGCTACCCTTTAGAAGGATGTAGTTTCCTTCCTTATCTCTTTTAATTAGATCAATTTTTGCTTTTGCTTGATATCAGCAAGATTTCTTTGAGCCAACTCTGATGAGAGTAAGATTCACACAATGTTCTTCCCCCTCTCTAAATTCCCTCATATATGATAAGTTTCCTTTGCCTCTTTGTGGGATGTGGTTTCTTTTTATCCCTCCTTCCCACCTTATTCTGCCATCATCCCTTTTCCATATCTACTTCCCTTTTTTATGTTATATCAGTACAATCAAATTATACATGTATTCTTTTTGTATATCCACAACAGAAATACTATTCTCAAGAGTTATTTTTACCTTTTCTGCATCTCTTGAGTTCTATGCTTGGAGATCAAATTTTTTGTTTAGTTCTGGTTTTTTCTTCAGAAACAAATGGAATTCATTTGTTTCATTAAATGTCCATCTTCTTCCCTGGAAGAAAATGCTCAGCTTAGCTGGGTAGTTTATTCTTGGCTGCATCCCAAGTTCTTGTGCCTTTCGGAATATCATATTCCAGGCCCTTCATTCCTTTAATGTGGAGGCAGCCAGATCTTGGGTGATCCTTATTGTGGCACCTCGGTATTTAAATGGTTTATTTTTTTGGCTGCTTGTAAAATTTTTTCCTTAATCTGATAGTTCTGAAATTTGGCCACAACATTCTTTGGGGTTTTTATTTTAGGGTTTTTTTCAGAAGGTGTTCAATGAATTCTTTCAATGCCTATTTTATACCTTCTGATTCTATTACATCTGGGCAGTTCTCTTTGATTTCTTGTAAAATAGTATCTAGGCTCTTTTTTTCATCATAGTTTTTGGAAAGTCCAATAATCCTCAGATTATCTCTCCTAGATCTATTTTCCAAGTCTGTCGTTTTTGCAAGTAGATAATTCATGGTTTTTGCCAGTTTGTCATTTTTTTGTTTTTGCTTGACTGATTCTCGCTGTCTCAATGAATCATTAGTTTCTATTTGTTCAGTTCTAATTTTTAAAGAATTATTTTCTTCATTAGCTTTTTTTTTTACTTTTTTCTGTATATGTCCAGTTCAGTTTTTAAATGCATTGTTTTGGTCTGTGGAATTTTTTTCCATCACTAATTTTTTTTTTTTTTTTAGTGAATTATTTTCTTTTTCCAGTTCACAGATCCTACTTTCTTGCACGTTCTTTGTCTTTTCTAATTTGCAAATCCTACTTTCTAGTGAATTCTTTATTTTTTCCAATTCACCAATTTTGTTTCCCTGCACTTCCTGGGAATTTTTTAACTTTTCCAATTCGTATTTCAGGAAGTTGTTGCTCTCTTGTAAGGCTTCTCTTTCCTTTCCCCATTTATCTTCTAAGTCTCTTTTGAGACTTTTAATGGTCCCTTCTGTGAGAGCATCATGTAAAGGAGGACAGTCTGATGCATTTTTGCTGTTTGAGGTCTCTTCAGATTTGTTGACCTGCTCTTTTTCTGCATAGAAGCTGTCGGGATCGTTCTTTTCATCTTTTTATTCATGTTTTAAAGCCTTTAGGGTATGTCTCCTAGGCAAGAGGGTTACTAGCTTCCTCTGCAGAACAGGGAGAGATGTAAACTGATTTCCGGCTCTGAGGTATGGGAGTGCTCTGAGTGAGAGTTTTCCCTTCCCGCAACAGGAAGTGGATTCAGCACTGGCCAAGCTATCGAAGTGCCCAGTAGGGCTGTGTGAGTTAGCGATTGCCCTCGGCTAGAGACTAAGGGGTGAAAGTGTCACTGCCTCTTGTGGGACTGTGAGTATTAGCAGCTGACCGCAGACCTCAGATTCTACCGGAACTCTGCCTGGGAACTCTGCCCCTGCATATCTGCCTGATGCAAATTGGCCCTAGGAAAGCTCCATGGCCCCAAGCCGAGCCCCCCACTGCACAGATTGGATGTTCACCTGGGCTGTGTCCTCCTGCCATGCAGGATCACAACTGCCCCAAGGAAAAGCCCCATACTGCAGTTGGGGCTGTGAGCTTGTGCTGAGATCTGTGCTTTTACTTTCGGTTTGAGGCTCTCCTCGGAACCTAATTTCTCTCCAAGTCTGCGCTGATCTCCCCCCTGGCCCTGGAACCAACCTTTTTTTGGCGATACTGCAGATTTTCTTTGGCCGGTGAGTTGTTCTACTTCTTATTTTTACAAATTGTAGCAGTCAAGAGTATTTTTGAGGCTCGATATAATATTGATAATGGGGTAAGAGAAGAGCTTAGAAAGTTGCCTGTGTCTTCTCCGCCATCTTGGCTCCGCCCCCACTAATGCCTTTTAAATGGGCTTTAGCTCTGACTCCATAGCTAATCAAAAAAAGTTTTTCTTCCCTATGTGTTTAGAATGCTATCACCCCTTAAAATGTCTGCATCTACTTCCAATTCTATGTAGGGATTAAATTGGCTGCATATTCTATGCATGATCATAGGAAATTTACTTATTGGAAAGGCTATTGTTCCTACCACTTTTTTACATTACCACTATTTTTCCAATACTGAACCTACCCCATTCCACATTCCTTTGAAACATAAGGGAAAATATATAAATAAATTAGTCAACAAAGCAATTCAGTCTGACATTTTATGCTGCATCCTATTATGTAGTCTCCCCCCTTCCACCTCTCTACAAACAGTAATATTTCTTTCATTTATTTTCTACGATCAAGGTAGACCACTAAAAATAATCATGCCTCCGGTGTTTTCTTTTCAAAGCTGTTGTTTTTGTTTTGTTTTAAGTTATTGTAGTCATTGAGCATATCATTCATTGTTTTAGATCAATTTTCTTCCTTTTAAATTTGTTCATATAAACCTTTCCAGGATTCTCTGAATTCTTCATCAAGTTTCTCATGTGATAATAATATATCTATTATAATGTTAATACAATGAAACACATTCAGTCCTTCCCCATTCAATGAAAATTGTTTTCAGATTTTTGTTTCCAGATTTTCACTACCATAAAAGTAAGGTTAATATTGTGTTTTCTTTGGGATCTTTCTTTCTGCATTGGTTGTCTTAGAAATTGACTATATTTCAATGGGATTTCTGGGCTAAAGGATTATAAAGGTCAATACCTTTTTCACAATCCATTTTTTTTTTTTTTTTCTAAAATAGTTGGATAACTTTCTAGTTCTGGCAATATTGCTTTAGTATACCTGTCCTTCTCCAGCTTGGCTATGAACTTCATCCTTTTTGAGCATATTACAATTCTATTTTTCTGTAGTTCAATATATGACAAAATCTAAACCTATCATTGCTGTCACTTATACACAGGTGGAAACTATTGAGTAAATTGATGAAGGCATAGAGACGTGATGAAAAACAATACAGGGAGTTACATGATAAAACTAAGATGAACTTAAAAATGAGCACTGCTGATATGCAAAAACTTAGCTATTGCTAGAGTGGACAAAAAAAAAAAGTTATATAAGCCAACCAGTTATCTGCCCAGTAATGTGCCTTAATGACCCAATCAAGTGTTAAAGTCACACAGAGTATTATCAAGGATGATCTGCATAGTTGATTAAGTGTGAAATAAAAAATGTATGATTTCTACATAACAGGGTAAACAGCCATTAAAATAAAATATGGTATACATTTTCTCTACTCATTAGTAAAGTATAAAGCATTTTTAACATTGCCTAAATAATTTACTTGTGTTAAAATAAAGGGAAATGCTTAAAACATCAATAGGTTACTTTATAATCCTGTAGTCAATAAGTTGTTAAATGATACATGTGCATAATTTATGGACTCCTTCAGCAGAAATGGGCAGCAGCTTTTTCTGATGAAAATATACCACATGTTTAGCCAAAGGTTTCTCCATTTTGCCAAATTATCCCTAATAAGAATCATAATCTCAACCATCTCCTCATTTGCCATGATTTTCTTTACTTGGTTTCTCTCCCACCATTATCATCATGATCCCCTTACAAACCTTTCAGTTTCCTTTTGTATATTGTTTCCCCCCATTGGATTTAACTTCCATAAGGTAGAATCTTTCTTTTTTTTTTTCCTTTTTGTATTTCCAATGCTTAACATTGTGCCTGAAAAAATAGTAGATGCTTAATATATGTTTATCTTATCATATGTATTAGTAAGTCAACTCAAATGATACATTTGAGAGTCTTATTCTGCTTGTTTCCATGGAAAATCCCATTATGTTATTCACTATAATGACATAAGGGAAAACATGAAAACATTCTTCCTTATTTTCCTATAAATATAAATAAATAAATAAATAAATAAATGTGTTCATGAATTCTGCCTCACTGCAAGTGTTGAAGCAAAGATAGAGTACCCTGTTATATACCTGAAGAGGGAAAACTTAATCAAATACAAGAGATTATTGTCTTTTCCAAATATATACTTCTGTGATTTTTTATGCTCTATCCTTTACCTTTTTGTCCTCTCCATGACCTTCCCTTTCCTTCTCCTCCCCACTAGATAACAATATAATTGGATTAAAGATCATTATTACTTATGGTTATTATTGTTGTATTAAAAAATACTTACTTTCAATAATAAAGAGTGAGGAAATTGTAGCTCCCAAAGTAAGTTAACAATAACTTTGAATTTTTAGATTTAGAAAATTCCTTGATGTATTGAGAAGTTAACTTGGCCAGGCTGATGCCAGAAGCAGGAACTGAACCCAGTTCTTTCTCATCTGAGACTGATATGTGGATTCTCTTAAAATCTTTTACATATTATATATCATTCTTATTCTTACAGAATAAGATGCTTCAAAGTGTGTTCACATCAATACTTTAAAACACCTATGGCAATAAAAAAGAGCATGGTTGCATAGAGTTGACCAAGAGTTCATAAAGCAAGTAGCACTTGAAATGGGTCTCAATGAGGGGTGGAACTTGGGTAGGTATGGAGAAGTAAAGAGGACAATACATAAAGGAGAACTAACAATGGTAATAATTAGTAGCATTGATTTTTGATTAGAGGATATATAAGGCAGGACCTTATGTGAAAAATGATTCTGCCCTTGAGTTAATACATTCACTATTAGCTTTTGTGGTTTTTACAAGGACACATTAAACTAAATTTATTATAAAGAAAGGGAGACATAGAAGAGGCATGATGTCTGGTTTCAAGTACTTGAAAGATTCTTACTTTTCAGAGGGATTGGAATATGTAGACAGATAGATTTAAGCTTACTATAGGGAGACATTTTCTAACAGTTACCAAAGGAAGTTGTATAAACTGCCCCCAAAGATATTTAAACAGACAACTAATTTAGCTCAGACAAAAGAAGAGAAAAAAATTATTCTGATATTCAGAAAACTAGTAGACTTCTTGAATTCATACTGACATTCTGATAGTGTTGGACTATGACGTTGAGTCATGGAGCATTCAAATTTCTGTACTCAAAGTTTATATTAGAGAATAATGAAGAGGTTCATAATGGGGTATCACTATTTCTAATACATAGCAAATGAGTATTCATGAAGAACCTACTACAGAAAAGTATTTTATGGTTCAGTTGTTTCAGTCATGGATGATTTTTTGTGACCAATATTTTTGGGGGCAATACTTTATATTTGAAGGGCTTGCCATTTTCTTTTGTAGCCCATTTTTAACAGCTAAGGAAATTGAGGCATACTCCCATGACTATCTTATTGTAAATAGAGAATCTTTTGTAGCTCAATAACACTATGAACTATGCTATGCAGGTTCCCCAAGACCAACACATACCCAATATGGCAGAAAATTTAGAAAAATACAACAATATCCATAATATAGGAAAAGATCCATCTACGTCCCAGTTCTAAAAAATCGTCAATGCCAAGGAATGTTCCAATTATCAAACTGAGCTCAATTCACACACTACAAAGTTATGTTTAAGATTCTGCAAGCTAGGTTTTGGCAATATATAAACTGAGAATTAGCAGATCAGGCTCATTTTAAAGAGGCAGAGGAAATAGAGATCAAACTGTCAACATCTGCTGGATTGTGGAATTCAGAAAATAAAATAAAACAAACAAAAAACAGCAACAGCAATAAGAAAGCAAACAAACAAAAAAAAAAAACACAAATAAACAACCAACTAACATGTACTTCTGCCTCATTGACTACATTAAAATTTTGACTATGTGGAACAGGATAAAATGTGACAAATCCTTAAAGAGGTGGGAATACCTCTTAATTGTTTCCTGAGATACCTAGCTATAGATCAAGAAACAACAGTTAGAGCCAAATATGGAGCAAGTGATTTGTTCAAGATTGAAAAAAGGATGCCCACTGTCATATTACTTATTTGACATATATGTGGATACAGCATGAAGAATGCCAGGCTAGATGAATAAAAAAGACAGAATTAAGGCTGTTGGGGGAATATATTAACCATTTCAGCTATGGAAACAATACTACTCTGAATGCAGAGCTTTTTGATGAAAGAGAGAAATGTAAAAGCAAACTTAAACATGAACATCAATAAAACCCTAAAATTTTGCCAATTGGTCCCATTACCTCAAGGCAAATGAAGAGAGAAGAAATAGAAACATTGTCCTATTTTATATTTTTGGGCTCAAAAATCACTGTAGGCAGTGACTATAGACATGAAATTAAAAGATGCTGATACTTTGGAAGGAAAGCTATGGTAAGTCTCTATAGCAAACTAAAAAGCAGAGATCCCATCTTGCCACAAAATATCTGTATAGTCAGTTATGGCAATGTATGGCTGAAACATTATGGACTATAAAAAAAAATGAGCAATTCAAAATCAATGCTTTCAAATTGTGGTGCTGAAGAAAACTATTGAGAGTCTCTTGGATAGCAAGGAGGTCAAATTAATCAAAAATTAAAGACAATAATTCATGTTATATAATGGAGGGCTGAATACTGAAGCTAAAGTTTAAATACATTGGCCACGTAATTAGAAGATGGTATTCATTAGAAAAGACTCTGATATTGGGTAAAATGGAAGACAACATGAAAAAAAAGAAGATGAAAGAGGTGATATGACTAGATATTATGGAAAAAATGAATATAAAATTGGATTGACTTCAATGGATAGCAGAGGATAGAAAGATCTATAGTGCTATCTTCCATGGGATCATGAAAAGTTGGGCACAACTGAGTGATTGAACAACAGCAATAACAAAACTAAAGGAAAGACTTGAATAGAGTCACATGGTTAAAATGTGCGTGGAGCCAGATTTGAACTCAGGTAGATAAATCTTCCTGATTTTAGACACAATATCCACTGTGCTGCCTATCTGTCCCATTATGTAAATGGATAGTGGCAAAATATAGGTTTATTCTATAAAGAGATTTAGATATCTGGATTATCTGACTACTATGCTATTACTGTAATGACTTCAAAGGAAATGGAGAACACCTCAATAAATCAGGTGAACCTTCTGTGGTGTATATATAGAGGAACAGAGAAAAGAGTAATCTCTGTTAAGTAGGTACAATCTCTATAAGTGAAGAGAAGTTTCACTTTGATGTGATCATAGATCCCTTTGTTTATTTAAGAATTGTATAGCTATCTACAACCCTATGCCCTTCTCTGCTACCCTTAGCAGACCCAGAAATTTAATTCTTTGGAGCTTGCAATATTCCATTTAGTACACAGGCATATGGCATGGACAGAACACTGAGAGTAAAAGCATTAGTCTTTGTTTCAAAGAAAAAAAAATAATGAAGTCATTTAAAATGGTCATTTTTAAAAATTCAAGATAGTTCATTTTCCTCTTCATATTCAATTCTGCAATCACGGCATTGTTTATTCAAAAGGTTTATTCAAGACAAATCAATGAGGGATAAACTCTATTGATCACCCAGGTACATAGGATAGCCTACTCATCATCTCTTATTTGTTCACTTCATTTTTCCTGAGTAGATAGTACCAAACTCTTGTGAGTTCAGATTACAATCATTTATGAATCTCTATAGTATTCTGGTCCTAAACTCAATAGGTATCATGTTATCGACATCCAGGAACATATAAAGTATCTGATGATCTATCGGAGATCCCTATTCCATTTGGAACCTCCTCTAGGCAATCTTTATTACAGTTTCAAGAATACTGGCACTTGTTTAATGCATGTATAAATCTTAACAATTGAAGAGAAAATAATAAACAAGCTTGACATTTTTCTAAGCTCAGCAGAATGTTTAAATATTAGTGAACTAAAGTGGATTTTAGGCTTGTTTCAGCTCCTTAGAATGGTAATTGGCTTAATAAGCCTATGTTCCACTGCAAATGGTAACAGTATGTTCTAATGCCTGTTCTTTTATCAATTTCCTCTTCTTGGCATCAAATAGTCTTAAAATAATTCAGTCTGGAGTTTCCTTAATTGCTTATTTTATCTTTTCATTTAAATATGTTTAATTATGATATTAATTTCTCCATATATTTAGTTTCAATATGTGCTGAGAATTTTCAAATCTACCTTTCCTGCCCTAATCTCTCTGCTGACTGAATTACAAACTACCTTACATACATTTTAAACTGGAAATCAAATAAACATTCTAATATATATATATATATATATATATATATATATATATATATTTCAAATCAGAATTACTATTTTTCTCTCTGTCTTCCTTCCCTACATCTTTTTTTTTTTCTTTTGCCATAGACATAATAATAGATGCCATACTAACAGTCCCTCAGACTCTTAACAGAAGTTATCTTCAAGTCCTCATTATCTTTCATCCCACCCAATGCTGTTGGTGAACTCTATTGATTTCAGCTTTGCAAAATCTCTTCAATATATCTCCCTTTTCTCCTCTGATATTGTCACTACTCTAGTGTAGGCCCTAATCATCCCACACCTTGATTATTGTAATAGACTGCTGGTGGTTCTGCCTGCTTCAATTTTCTCCCCACTCAAATCCAGCCCCTATTCAACCACTAAAGGGATTTTCCTAAAAGTGGAATCTGATAATATCTCACCATCCTTCTCAATAAACTCAACTGCTTCCTTATCACTTTCCGAGTTAAAAAAAAAAAATCTCTGTTTGACATTCAAAATCATAACCACAAACCCTCTTACATCCTATCAATTTTATTTTTTTTCTCCCTGACATGTACTCTTCAATCCAGTGGCACTGGCTTCATGACTGTTCTACAAGAAAGACAATCTTCTTCCACTTATTGGAAGACCCTCTTGATTTCAAGTTTCAACAAAACATCTCCCTTCTATATGAAGCTTTGCAAAGCCCTTCTTACTTCCAATTCCTTCCTATTTATCATGTAAACATATAGGTCTAAATCTATGTATATTTTTTGTTTGCATACTGTCTTCCCCATTAGATAGTAAGCTCCCTGAGGGAAATGATTATATTAGCTTTTGTGTCCTCAGCACTTAGCACACTGCCTAGCACAAAGTAGATAACTACAAGTTTGATTGTTAATTATTCCTTAATAAAGTACACTCTCTAGTTTCTTATATGTGAGCAATTTCTGTAAAAAATTTTTTTCTATACTCCCCTGTTCTCGCTTTTGCATTTAAATCACCAAAATACTAAGCTAAAAGTTATGCTAATTTTTGTAATAATATATATCCTACTTCTTTCCTCCTGCAACCAATTAGGATGAAATTGCTATGATTTTCTTAATTGTGGTCTTCTTGCAGTAGTTTATTCTGAGTATTGCAAAGTGAGATGACCAGTTTCTCATGAAATTATGCTATTGCCTTTGAATATAAAGTAAAATCTAGTAAAATCAATTTTGCCAACAACTTCCTTTGCCTGTGAACTATCTTTACTGGTAAGTATAATTTCCTTTTATCTCCTCTATTTACTTATAGAAAGAACATAAGTATTGATATGAATAAATTCATCCAGTAGTGTGTTCACTCTCTAACCGTTGCATAAGGATATGTTAAGAGTATCACTAAATAAGCTATTATTGTTAGATGATCTGTAAACATGCTATCCCTAGCACTTTTTGACTTCTAAACTACTCTGATATAATCCCCATAAAAGTGTTAATGGGGAGTTGAAGAACTGTGGGAAATTTTGTAATTTTCTTTCTTTTACTTTGGATTTTTTTTTTTTAAACATAGACAAGGATAAGTGCTAAATGAAGTGCAGTTGAATTCATATGTTTAGCTAGACTGGTTTTTAACATGCTGTATTATGAAGACTATACTGGAAGCATTCTAAAATGCTAGAAGCTTCCAAAACTTGTGATTTATTGAAGTAGGATTTGAAAATTCTTGTCCACTTTCTTGCTATATGAATACTATGCTTTTGGGAAATTTTTATGTACATATATATATATATATGTATATAAACATACACACACACATATATATGTGTATGTTTGTATACATACACCCATATATATGTAGATCTATGTGTATAGATATAGATACGATAGAGACATATAGTACATACACATACACATATGTATGAATAAAAATATTTTATATCATTTAAGTGTTTGCAAAGAGGACATATCATTAAAAGTTGAATTTAAAGGATACTGTCCGTGAGCAATATCCTTTAAATTCAATTTTTAATAATACATCCTCTTTGTAAATAAATAAAATATTAGCATTATAAAATACTGTATAAATATATAAAAGAATATATATATATAATATATATGAACATATATGTTGTATATATATATGTCATAAAATACTACATTTAAAATACCATTTATTGATTTTGTATACCAGAATATGATAATTAAAGGGGAAAGTTAAATTTAGGTTCTAGGTCAATAGTTATATTCCTAAATGTTGGATGAACTCTGCCAGCATGGATTAAACAGTTCTCTGCTCTATTTAATCATAGCTTTCATTCTTTTTTAGTTCCCCCACCGCTTAAGTAAGAATTGTATCTCAGCTGGGAAACTGCAAAATCCTTCATTTTGGGAGCATACATAGATATCTCTCCTTTTTCCCCAATCATAATAAACACCAAAAGAGAGACCTCCTCAGCCTCCACAATTGTACCATGGCTACATAAAATTTCCCAGACTCTACCCATATTTGTCTACTCATTTTCATCATGTCCCTTGTTCACTAACATGCATGGGTTTGTCCATGAGCTCCCACACTTTGCCTTTTGGATTTTCAGCGCTTAGCACAATTCCTGCCACATATTAGACAATTACCAAATGCTTTCCAGTTGATTGATTGATTCAAAATATGCCAAGCCCCTTTTTTCTATTGTAATCTCTGAAATACTCAAATTGAAGTAATGAGGCCATCAACCACCCTAATTTCAAGTGTACTCTACAAAAGTTCCATAGAAACACTCCAGGATAACTTCCCCTGGAATGCACATTTCTTCTCTGTTCCTTCACTGTGTTTTCTACCTTCTATCTTTCTACCAATTATTAAAATGTAGTGAAAACAATTACAAATTAAGAGAACTACAACTGAGAGCACATCAAAATTAAACTCTCCACTGGAGAAGTAAAGAAACAGTTTAACATGCTCATAGTAAAGTTATTTTGATACATAGTGATAAACCTACAAAGTGAAAACAAAGTTGTTCAATTTTTTTTTTCTATTTTCTATATCTGGATACATAGACAGTATTAAATCTATATATAAAATATACTTTTTTAAAAAGGTATGACATAAGTTTCCAGACATGTCAGCTAAAAAAATAAACAAGAGGAATATAAGACAAGAGCAAACCAATGCTTTTTCTATTGCCTTTTTTGTACTTCACTTTCCAACAAAATTTATGCCGTAAAAAAAGCAAAAGAAAAGGAAAATTAATGTTAGTAATTCTAAAACCATGTGCACAGCATTATATTTCTGGTATATACTCAAAACTTTCTCTTATAGGTTTGGTCTCTCTAGAGATGTGGACCTCTGGTTCAATTTACTCTGTTTGTACTTCTAAAATGGTATCTCACTGGTTTCCATAAGTATGTTCACCTTTGATAGCCTTTTTGCACAACTGGCTAAAGCATAGACATTTACTGAAATGGCATAACATGAAAAACATTAAACAAAATATTCCACCTATGAATCTGAGGCATTCTTCTAAAATATACATAAATCCATGGAAAGAGTGACAACTCATATAGAGTACACTAATTGAGAGACATACATTTAAGAACTATATGGCTAATGTAGCTCACACTCACAATGCCATAGAGATGTGATGTCCTTCCTCTTCTTGGGATGTCCTTAATGCTTCCCCTTGTGTACAGCTTTTCAACTGGGTTCAGCCAGCTTCCATGTACCTGTTCTGCTCCACAGCTTAGTTATTGATTGATAGGGCTAACTTATTCTCACTGCAGGGGGGCTTACCAGGCCTGCTCTCTGGCAGCTAAGACATCTCCTACTGTAATATACTTTTATGGTGATGGGAAATAAAGGGATAAAGAAAAATCTCCCTCTTTTTCTGTGACCAGAGCTCACTTTCCACAGAACTGTTTCTTTCATTGATTAGCTCTTTAGAAAATGTGCCTTCCTATTTAAAAATATATGGGATATGTCTGATGTATGCTTTGACCACTCCAGAATTAGCTAGTTAGTTGCTCTAGAATTCTATGCTTCAGCATTGTAGAACTTCCAGTCTTGTAAAGGAGGAACTAACACCCCTAATTCTTTCACATTTCTTTTAATAACATAATTTTTTGTTGTCTCCATTATTTACCCCGTTACTTCCAGAAATTTCAGTATCACATGGTCTCTGTATTTTGTACATTAATCTCTGTAATTTCATCAAGTAGGTAAGAGTGATTCTCCCACTGATCAGAGTAACTTTGATCAGCATCAACTCCCAAAATACAATTGTTATAGAAGAAATTGAGGGGATAGTTTTGTTTTGACTTTTATTCTTATTATCTATATTCTACAGAAGCTTAATCTTTTGGGGAAAATATTCATCATTCAATTCAGACGAATTTCTTTGGAAATAGGGTGACCTGGATAGCCAGTTGTTTTGGTTGTTGAACTAGGGAATATCTAGGATCAGAACTGTCACTAGCAACTTTGACACCATGGACAAGCACTAGAAAGCATATTTGAAGACATCTTAGTTCAAGGTGGTGGACACAGGGGTTACAATAACAACAATATAAAGGACTATTCAAAAGCTTTGACAAATAGAAAACCTTACACATATTCTGTGAATTACTGATAAAAGTTTTCTTGGTCTTGCATATTTCATTTTACAATCCCATGCCTTTTTATAATATGTTGCTTATGCTTGGAATGTATTACCTCTTCATACCTTACTCCTGGTTTCTTGAACTTTTTTCCTGAACTCACAGCAGATTTCACCTTTCCCAAAAGCTCTTTTTTGGCTAAGTATAATTGTTTCTTCTACTCTAGGAATCCCTAAAATCTGGCGAAGTGTTTGTTGTTTCTTAGTTGCTATTTTGTCTTAGATATTTCAAACTCTAATGTAGAATAATATTATTAAAAGGAGTAGTACAAGGAGAATGAAGTACTATTGACTGAACAGATAAAAATTTATTTAGTTATATTAAAGTAAATATAATTTAATACATAGTGAAAAACAAATTCCTTCAATATTTTTATCTTGATTTCTTGCTATTAAATATTTTTCTGTTTTTATGAACTCACTCAGAGAATCTTTCTGGGTTATTATTTATTTGGTGTTTTTGCTTGTATGTTTGTTTATCATAGAATTGTTTTGTTTAGACAAGGCAAAGATTTCTTCCAGGAGTGGATATATCTAAATTCTTAGTCACCCCCAACCCATATCTTGAATTAAACTAAGTCAGCATTTTCACTCGTTTGGAACATGGGTATTGCCGAATTTGTGATTTTTGCATATGTAGTTTAAACTCATTTTGAGAAATTTGACAAGTATACATTCATCATAATTACTTTTAATTTTTTTGGAATATTACCACAAAGCCTTTGAACTGCCTTTGTATAATGTTCTTTTGACATGTTGTCCTGGTATTTGTAATTACTTCCCATACATACCAATCAGTACTCCATGTAACAATTCTGCATGTCACAATTATTTAAAGAGGAAAAAAAACCTAAAATTTCCTGTTCAATAGTTCTGCAAGTGATTTTGCCTTTTTATTATATAGACATAATCTTTCTTCTCCTTCTTGCCATTTCTTAGATCTCAAAAAATTATCTTTTCTCCTGTAATAAACTAGATGCAATAGTTTCTGATATTAAGAAATCTATGTTTGTCTTACACATTTTAATGTTTGTTGAAATTTTACTTAGAGGTTAGAATACAAAATTCCTATTCCAGATTACATAAACACAGTATTATTCAACTTTACTTAGGAATGTCACTTGACACTCAAATACTTATTTATCTATTAAATGTACATAACCAATAACGATCATATATTTAGTATGATTTTTAGTCTTTGAGAAGAAGCACATTTAACAGATTCCCATTTAGATTTAATAAATTGGGCTATCACTATGACCAATCCAAGGTGGGAAATAGTATATTCAGTCATTTATTCTGGTTCATTATAAAAGTAGTCTTGTGTTCTTCAGTGAAGAAAACAAGAATAATGACTGAATTAACTTGTCAATTGTGATTTAGACCCGAAGTGTCAAACATGTGGCTCATTAGCCATATGTGATCCACAATGCTTTCTGATTGTGACCTGAACCTGATGGAAATGTAATTGAAAAATATTCATCAAAATAAATTAAAAATAAATAAAATTTATTAAATAAAGAGATGATGAGCCTCACCTGGAAGGGGATCTTGTTCAATAAAGGTAAAACCAGATATAGCAGAAGTTGCATAATGGAGTTTAAATTGTGAATAATTTAAAAAATTATGATTGTTATTTCTTATTTAGGGTCAGATAACTGGAAAGAAAGAGATGTGCTTTGAAATTATTATTTTTCAATTGCATTGGAGACATAAGAAATTAATTAAGTATCATCTAATATTTACTAAATGTTTATTTTGGATTCAGGTCCGGGGTGGGGGGGGGCGGTTGAAGGGGAGGGGGAACCTAAGATGGGATAGTAAAATCAGGAAGTTGACAGAGTTTTCCCAGTTTCCCAAAAACTACATGAAGCCAAGCCTCTGAACAGAGTCTGATGGAATGAAACCCCTCTCAAGTTCAAGTTAAATGAAAAACTTCAAGGAAAGTCAGTCTCACTGGAGTGAAAAGGGTGTTCAATCCAAGTCAAAGAGACTCTGGGAAAGCTGATGAGAGATTCTTAATCACTGCAAACCTGGAGCTAAGATTCTCAGTTCTGGCTCAGTAAAGTTGCAAATCAGTGGGGCAGCTGGTAGTCCCAGCTCAGAAGGCAAACTCTGGGAAACCAGGATGTTTTCTGAAAAAAGCAGGCAAATCTATCCCCTTCAACACACAAAAGGCCCCTGTGCTCAAAGCCTGGTTTCAGAGCTGCACAAGAAGCTTTGGACTGAACTCCTTTTATTCTAGTAGCAGAGCTCCACCTTGAAACTAAGAAAAAAAAAAAAAAAAAAAAAAAAAAAAAAAAAAAAAAAAAAAAAAAAAAAAAAAAAAAAAAAAAAAAAAAAAAGAAAAAGAAAGAAAGAAAATGAGCAAGAAACAGAAAAGAATGCTGATCATAGAAAACTACTATAGTGACAGGGCAGAACAAAACACAAACTCAGGTAGGAACAAAATGTCCACAGAAGAAATCTCAAAGAATGGTATAAATTGGTCGCATGCCAAAAGAGGCTTCTTGGATATGTTGATAAAAGTCTTCAAAAGGCAAGTAAAAAAATATAGAAAAAAAATGACAAAAGAAATGAGAGGTATGCATGAGTGATTCAGCAGTTTGGAAAAGTAAGGGAAGAAAATGTGTGAAGAAAACAACTACTTGAACTGTAGAATAAAGTAAATTAGCCAAATGGAAAAAGAGATACAAAAGCTAACTGAAGAAAATCACACATTAAAAACTAGAACAGGGCAAATGGAAGTTAATGACTTTGTGAGACAGCAAAAATCAGTCAAACAGACTAAAAAGAATGGAAAAAAAAGGGAAGAAAACATGAAATACCTCATTGGCAAAACGGCCACTTTTGAAAACAGATATAGAAAAAAATGTAAAAATTATTGGCATACTTGAAGGCCATGACCAATAAATAAATAAATAAATAAATAAATAAATAAAAAAAGAGCCTGGATAGTATTCTAGAAGAAGTAATTAAGGAAAACTGACACAGTATTCTAGAAACAAAGAGGGAAATACACATTTAAAGAATTCATCAATCATCTTTGGAAAGCGATACCATAAGGAAAACATTGTTGTAAAACTCCAGTGCTACTCTCTCAAGTTAAAAATACTGTAAACTGAGCAAAAGCAATTAAAATATCAAGGAGAAACAGTCAGGATTACTCAGGATCTGACACCTTCTACAATAGAGGATAAGAGGCCCTGGAATACCATATTCCAGAAAGCAAAGGACCTGAGGTTACAACCAAGAGTTAATTACCTAGTGAGACTCAGCATCATTTTTCTGAGGAGATGGCACTTCAATGAAGTAAGAGATTTTCAATCATTTTTATGGAAAAAAAACTGATTTATAGATATAGATATTTAAAGATTAAACTGTTTACATCATAAGGAAAAATTATATCTGCAACTTTTGAGAACTGAATCTGTCACTGGGGCAGAGGGGACATCTGAACTGAGAGTGTGCTTGTTAAAATTGAATAATGTAATTCTAAAGAATGAGTGAGTCAAACAATTAGTCACAGGACCAATCCATAATTTCATCCAAAAAAATGACAATATGAAAAAAACCCACCAAAACTATGGGATGCTGCCAAAGCAGTTCTTAGGGGAAATTATATATCTCTAAAAAGCTATATTAAGAAAAATAGAAAAAGAGGAGATGAATGAATTAGGCATGCAACTAAAAAAGCTAGAAAAAGAATAAATTAAAACCCACAACTCAATACCATATTAGAAAATTTGAAACTCAAAGGAGAGATTAATACAAGAAAAACTAAGAAAACTATTAAACTAATAAATAAAACTAAGATTTGTTTTTATGAAAGAAACGAACAAAGTAGATAAACCTTTGGCTAAATTGATCAGAAAAAGAAAAGAAAAAAATATCAAAATGAAAGGGGTGAACTGACTACAAATGAAAAAGGAATTAAAGCAATAATCAGGAACTATTTTGCTCAATTCTATGGCAGCATGATTGTTAATCTAATGAAAATGGATGAATATTTCCAAAAATATAAATCATCTAGGTTAACAGAAGAGGAAATAAAATATTGAGATAGACCCATTTTAGAAAAAGAAATTGAACAAGTCATTACTAGACTCCCTAAGAGAAAACCTCCTGGGCCAGATGAATTCACACCTGATTTCTACCAAATATTTAAAGAATAATTAATTCCAATATTTAAAGAATAATTAATTCCAATACTCTGTAAACTATTTGGAAAAATAGATAAAAATGGAGTACTTCCAAATTCCTTCTATGACACAAATATGTCACGGATACCTAAACCAGGAAGGATCAAAACATAGAAAGAAAATTACAGAACAATATTCCCAATGAATTTTGATGCAAACATTTTAAATAAAATATTAGCAAAGAGAACACAGAAACATCTCAAAATAATACACTATGGCCAAGTGAGATCTATACCAGGAATGCAGGGCTGGTTCAACATCAGAAAAACAATTATTATAATTAGCCATACCATTAACAAAACCAATAGAAATCATATGATAATCTTAATTGATGCTGAAAAGGTTTTTTGACAAAATATAGTCCCCATTCCTATTAAAAACACTAAGCAGTATGGGGATAAAGGGAACTTTCCTTAAAATAATAAGCAGTATCTATCTAAAATCTACAGCAAGAAATATCTGTAATGAAAAAAAGTTGAAAGCATGCCCAGTTATATCAGGGATGAAATAAGGATGCCCATTATTAACAATATTATTCAAAATTGTACTAAAAAGGTTGGCTTTAGTGATAAGAAAAGAAAAAGAAATTAGAATAACCAGTGAGGAAATAAAATTATCACTCTTAATAGTTGATATGATGATATACTTAGAGAATAGAAAATCATCCAAAAACCTACTGGAAACAATTCATAGCTTTAGAAGATATAAAATAAGTCCATACAAATCAGTATCACACCAATCACATTGCCAAAACATTATTTTATAGAACTAGAAAAAATAATAACAACATTTATATGGAACAAAAAGGTCAAAAATGTAAAAGGAATTATTGAAAAAAAAAAGTAGGAAAGATGGTGGCCTAGCAGTACCAAACCTAAAACTATATTATAAACAGCAATCATCAAAACCATTTAGTACTGTCTAAGAAATAGAGTGGTAGATCAGTGGAATAGATACAACACAATAAATCAAGGTCTATAGCAATCTAGTATTTGATAAATCGTGAACTCCAACATCTGGAATGAGAATTCATCATTTGACAAAAATTGACAGGAAAAGATAATGTTGGAGGGAACATGGGAAAACTGGGATATAAATTCATTGTTGGTGAAGTAATTCAATCATCCAATCATTCTGGAGAGCAATCTGAAATTATGCCCAAAGGAGTATAAAACTGCATATTCTTTGACTCAGTACTGGCACTACTAAGCTTGTATCCCAAGGAAATCATAAAGAGGGAGAAAGACCCACATATTCAAAAAGGTTTGTAGCAACTCTTTTTGTGGTAGCAAGGAAATAGAAAAGAAATGGATGCCCATCAATTGAGAAATGTCTGAATAAATTCTAGTATGTGAAGGTAATGGAATATTATTGTTCTATAAAAATTGATGAACAAGCTTATTATAAAAAAAGCCTGGAAAGGTTTATACGAACTAATGCTGAACGAAACAAGCAGAACCAAGAACATATTTTACATGATAACAGCAAGAATGTGTTATGATCAAGTACAAAAAGCTTGATTCTTTTCACTTGGTTCAGTGATCCAATGCAATCCCAATAGACTTTGGACAGAAAATGCTATCTGCATCCAGAAAAAGAACTAAGGAAACTGAATGTAAATCAACATATGCTATATTCACTTCTTTTTCTCTTTTTTTTTCTCTCTCCCATAGTTTTTCCTTTTCACTTTAGTTTTTCTCTCCCCATATGATTCATAAAGCAATATGTATTAAGATAAATATACTTATTACAATAAAAATGTGTAAAATATTACATTTTAAAATTAACTAGCATACGGGTTGCGAGAATCTGTATATTCGGATCAATGATCCATGTTTCTGTTTTCATCTGACACCAGTGATCTCCTCTGGTATTGAAAAAAAAATTGCCAATTACTATTCTAAAAGCCACAGTGTGTAGACAAAACATATGCTCTGTTAGTATCCTTGTGATAACAAGAAAATTGAGAGAAGACATCAGAACATAGTAGAAACTACTTTGACAAGTTAAATGCATCTCACAAAATGCTGATGCCAACCAAAGAATATATCTATATTGATGAAATCCCATATCCATTTTATTATATGTATAAATATGTGAATGTGATTGTAACAGATTCTGGGGCAATAACATTCTGGCACATTTATCCAAGATATTGGCCTGCAATCATGAATATTTTGAAATTTTGAGCCTTTATCATATTTGATTTTTCCCATTAATAATGAGCATAGTGATGAAAGACTCAACTCTGTAATTTTATTCTATTATGTCCATAATTTAGCAGAAAACATTTTTTAACAGTTGATTATAGTTTTATATATTGAGAAAATATCTTGTTTCAAAAACATCTGAGATCAGAAGTAGTTGTGTAAAACACAGAAAATGGAAGTGGAAATATGGACAGTTCATTACTTAGTCCTTCCCACAACTAAACTAACTAAAGCCCTAAATTTTGTGGTTTAACTTTTTAGTAGCTATCAGATCCTTGATTCAGCATTCCCTATTCAGGGACATGAATATCCTTTGGGACATTTTGTGCCTGAGATGACAAGGATGCTGTAGCCAAAATGAAATTTGGAACCTAATTTTAAATTGAATCTCAACCCCCAGAGTAAACAATAGATAGAGGTTGCCTATTAAATCATCAACTTTTAATTAAATCCTTTTCAGCTGTAAGTTTCCTATACTAAACTCAGTGATAAATACATTGTCTTTTAATGGGGTTATATTTTGTATTAAACCCATATAAGAAAAGTTCCATATGTTATTTACTAAGCTACCTAGAAAAGGGAAATTTTCAACTTTAGTTTGGTGATCAGTTTTCAATAAGTATATTACATGATAACTTAATTAAAGATTGGAACCCCATGAGATTCCTATTGGGTTGAAATCTTGGAAAGTTAAAAATGGAATAAAATAAGCTGAACCATATAAGCTGCTTTAGACTTAGGTTTGTACTATCAGTAACTTGATTACAAAATTTCTAGAATGATAATTTGCAACAACATGTTATCATAAAGCAATCCTATATTTTGAACTTTACCAAAATAATATTAGATGTCTACAATATCAAGGAGGGAAAACAAAAAAAAAAAATTCAGGTTGGTTTCATTAAATAATTTTGGTAGAATTAGTCCTATCATGAAAGCATCAAAGTCCTGTTTTGAAGCTTGAAATATGTCATAGTAGATACAGCAGCAAGCCTTGAGTAAAGACGAAGTGATTTCAGATCTGGCCTCAGATATGTGCTAGTTTCTGACCCTGGAGAACTCATTTTAACTTGTTTGCCTTAGTTTTGTCCTCAGTCAAATGGGAATAAATGACAGCATCTCCTCCCTGTATCATTATGAGGACCAATGTAGATAACACTTGTCAATTGCTTAGCACAATACTTGTCAGTTAGTAAATACTATGTAACTATCAGCAATAGCAACAACTATTTATTGTTATCATTATCATCATCATTATCAATATTAATAATAATATTATTATTACCTGAATTCAGATGTAAATTTTACCAGATAAAAAAGCATATATCACAAAACAAAAGGAAAACAAAAATGCAAAAGGAAAGCTTTCTGGAGTACCACCTTTAGTCCTCAAGGTGGTAGAATATGCATCCATTAATAAAATTCTCATTCAGAATCTACTTTAAGAAGTTTAATTTTAAAAAATGTAAATTTTTACAAATAGGAATATGCTACTAGAAATACAAGACAAAATAATCCCATAATCTTGGACCTTAAGGACTTTAAAATCATGTAGGAAATATAATTCAAATATAAAATATCAGTTTATAATCCCCAAACCCAGTATATAGTTCAAATATAGAAATCACAATATAACCCAAATAAACCAATAATACCTACATAAATTTGATTAGTATAAAAGGAGAAATGGAAAGTTAACTTTGTTAAAAAATCTGGGTAGGGGACAAATGACCATTTCGGTTACAAAATGGAAGAAGAAGTTGGCAAAATTAGGAAATAATTAGCAGGTAATTTATGGTTTGAAGAAAAGCTATTTCAGCTTGTGGAATTAAGGAAGAAGCAAGTCTTTTAAGCTTCAAGAATACAAGAACAAATTCATAGAGATGAATAAAAGAAATGGACTAGAGAATATATTAATTTGGTTGAAATATTGAGGGAAATGTGAGAAAATTTTATTTAGATCTTTATTATATTCTAATCAGTATAGATAGGTTTTTATAGGAGTTTTCACACTTCAATATAATGTTCATCACATTTTTACCTAGTTATAAGGCTCAATTGCACAACCATGAGAATGAGGGAAAAGATGTCTCCATTTTGTCTTACCCAAATTTTATTTTCAAACTGAGCATGGATGAAACTTTGAAAATGCTCCCATTTATTTTTATCATTCTGGACCATTATTTCTTGTTCAATAAGAACAGATGAATATCTTATAACCACTTTGGTCACTGACTGTGATAGCTTGTACCATTTCCCCCTGACTAACCTGATAAGAAGCCCAACTTTCTTATTTGGAGATATTCTTTGGTTTATTCAACTCATGTCCATCTTAATGGGTTATTTTAGCTTATGTATTATACGTCAATTGATGGAATTATTTGGTATTTAGTATTGCTGTTTTTTAATGCCTGAATATCCAGCCATATAAAAATAAGGCTTTAGAAGAAGACAGAATCTTCAATAGAAGGGATCATAGACCCTATAATAAAGTTTCATTGGCTCAGAACCCTTCCTCAGGCTCTTTTATTGTAGAGGCAATTTTAATCCCCAAATCATGATGAGGATAGCTATTAGAAGGAAAAAAAAATACAAGGAATGAGAGTGTCTAATTGTCAAGAGAAGAAGTTTAGAGAAAGTGAGGTTATGTAGTGGAGAGTGAGCTAGACTTGGAGATTTAAGGTCTGGATTTAAAGTTTAGTCTGTCATTAAATACCTCTGTGACCATGAGGGATTCATTAATGCCCCCTTGTCCATAATTTCTTCATCAGCAAAATGGTAATAAAATATAGTTTAGAAAACTTGAACTATCTTCCTTACAGGGTGGTGAAATATTTTGAAAGCCCCAGAATATTATTTAACATTAATTTTCCTTTATTTAGTACAACACATATCAATCAATCAACATGCCTTTATAGTATAATGGAAAGAATGTGATTCAAATACTCTCTACAACATTTACTACTGGTGTGACTTTGGGCACATAATTTATTTTATCTGGGCTTAAGTTTTCTTTTCTGGAAAATGAGAGATTTTGATTTTTGAAGTTTCTTCCAATGCTAGATCTATCAACCTATGGAATATGATCTAATTATGATTGAAGTGCTATGATAGATTTTAGAAACAAAAATAAAATTGAGACAGTTCTTACTTTTAAATCCTTTATATTCCATAAGAACACAGAATTTGCACATAAGTAAATACAAAATATATACAAAGAAATATTAAAAGCCAGGAATAAGATGAAAAAGGTACAATGTAGAAGGTATCAATTATCTGAACTTCAAATGAAAGGAGACACATTCTATGAGGTAGAAATGATGAGCTGCATTCTATACAGGTGAAACTACCAATACAAAAAGAAAAACAAAAAACCCAAATAGAATAGGGATGGTGTGTGCATTGTTGCAACAGGAAAAAAAAAAAGTTCAGTTATTTAAGGAATAAACTATCTTGGAAGAACAGTTATTAATGCATTATTATAATCATTTAGGGGGAAGAGATAAGTTACTTTGAAGTTGCCAGAGTTCAAGAAAGGAATGACCTATAAAAAGTTTGCAAAGATGAGTAGGAACCAAATTATGAAGACTTAAAAAGTCAAACAGCAGGGTCATTGTAATTTACAAAAGAGGGGAATGACATGGTCAGACCTCTGCTTTAGGAGTATAATTTGAGTAGCTGTATGGAAGTTGGATCAGAAGAAAGGGGAATGACCAATTAAGGAAGACCAATTAAGTGCCTATCTTAATAGACCAAGAAGGAAGCAAAGAAGAAACTACAGGGAACAGCAGGGAACTGACCATTTGTTTGTTTAAATCTGTTTCATCTAAGCTTCTCTCCCTTTCTTACAGCTGCTAACATGAGGTGACCAGTAAGGGGTTTATTATCTTTCAGGCTAATTTCCAAGGAAGTCTTGGTGGAGAGATTTCAGTAAGATAGTTGGACATGGTTTCTTATATCCAAAGTCTTACTGGGGTATTGTAGAAGTCACTCCAGTGATTGGAAAGTAATTTGGTTGTTCACAGGAGATTATTCAAGTGGATAGAGGTGTCTCTCAAATCCCCTGAGTTTTCAATGATGATTTTAGCAGGAACAGCTTCTTAAACAGCAGTTTAAAATGATTTCTTCAAGATTTCAGTGAATCACACTTCTTATTAACATACACTGAACACGTACATCTTCATTGACCTTTTTGTGAAACAATGAGATCTTACATTCACTGTAGTCCATTATCTAATCACAAAATGGTATTGAATAGAATATTGTTTGCAAAAGCCTATCCATTCCCTTCTCATAGAGTAAATTTGTCAAGGATGCCCTCAAGATTTATCTTGACAGTCATGATAAAATTTCTATATTCTGTTCCTTCTCCACTATTAGCTATTTTCATAGGCAAAATGTTTATAATTTTTCACTCTTCCCATACACAAGTCTACTTAAACAAGTTTCTATTCTAAACCTGTATTAGCTTTGTATAGTATTTATTTATTGAAGCTGCCAAGAAGATCAAATGAACTATAGCACATGATTCACATGGGGACTTTGGTTAATGGGAATGTTCAGAAGACCTTCAGTAAGAGAGAAATCAGAGGACCATTATTTGTATAATTTCTGTATCTATATAGAATTTTTCTATATCATCTGATATAATACCATGAGAAATCAAGGAGTGTTTAAGAAATGCTTTATTATAAATAATATAGAAATAAATTTCTTTTATTTTATATAAAGATTATAATCATCTTGGTGGTTTACTGAGAATTCTGACCTAAGAATTTGGGAAGTTGGGCTTGAAACCAACCTGTGATATTAATGATTTTTGTCATTTTCCATCTCTGGGTCTCAATTTTCTCATACTGAAAATGATGGATTTGAAATTTATGGTTGCTGTAGTGGGTCCCAGCTCTAAAACTCAATGATTTTGTATCTCCACATATTGATAAAGAAAGGGCTATTGAAATATGTCTTCTGATGAAAATTCTTGGCTAAATAATTCCTAGTGCAATATGTACATTATCACATTTCCGCCAAATAAAATTAATTTCATTGCTAATTAAAAAGTAATATTATTTTTGCTGTAGAATAAATCAGTTTGTTATACATGGGATACTTCTAATCAAAATAACATCTTTTCCAAATTTCCAAATTAGGTGCTTAATAAAAGTTTATTGACTACTGACTCCATTGAAAACCCACAGTTGTTAAGTGTATCATCCATCCTGGGCCATATTTTGAATTACCCTTGCAAAGTACAATTGATGTTGACATTTCTCTTCCAATTGCTTTCCATGAAAGAGTTTGCTATTTAACATAAGAGCTTAACTAATACAACATGATGATATTTTCTTTTGGTCATTTATAGCAACTTAGCTTATCAATGTCAAGGACATTGAAAGACATTACACAGAATAAAATAATCTTTAAAATACACTATCACTAATAAATACAAGCAAATTAAACAACATTAAATGGTTGCTTATTGTGATTATTCACTGGTTTGTGGAGGGGAACAATTAATGTTATGTACAAAGATTCAAAGTTTTAAATGCTTACAATGATTAACATAAGAGGTAATCAGTTGGTGCATTGGATAGAGCATTATCCTCAAGTTAGGAGCATCTGAGTTCAAATCCTATCTTGAATTCTTCCTACTTATATGATCCTGGGTAAATCACTTAAACCTGATTGACTTCCAAAAAAAAAAAAAAAAGATAGAAAGAAAGAAAAAAATGACAACAAAAACTTAATATAAGGGGAGAAATGTTGCAAGTGAAAACTATTGAATTATTTCATTATGGCAATGAATTTCAAGATGCTGCTTCTAGTAGTTAATGTTGATATTATTTCACTATTTTTTTTTCAACCAATAACATTTTTAAAACTCCCACTATGTGCCAACCACTGTGCTAAACCCTTAGGACTCATAGAAAAGTATAGATAGTCATGGTTTTCAAAGTGGTCATGATTTAATGGAAATGAGTACATGACAGCTATCATGTTCAAAACAGCTTCAGATAGTACAAATTAATGGTAAGCAATAGAGGGAAGACATTAGCATTTAGGGAGATCAGGAAAAACTTTTTTTTTTTTTTTTAATATAAAGTGCAATTTTAACTTTGGCCTGAAGGAAAGAAAGGAAACAAAAAGGTAGAGAAGAGAAGGGAGAGAATTTCAGGCATGAGAGAAAGACAGTGAAAATGGCTAGAGATATACTTTCTTTCTGGAGAAAGAGTAAAGAGACCAGTGTCACTTGATAGCAAAATCCAAGGGATGGGGGGGAAGGGAAGTATGTGAGGAATAAATTGTAAGGAGGCTGGAAAGGTGAAGGGAGGGTCTCTCCCTCCATTTGAATACCAATGAGAGGATCTTATATTTGATTCTAGAAGAAGAAGTGAACTTTTTTGTTTGTTTGTTTTGTTTTTGTTTTGTTTAAGGAGTAGAGGTGACATGGTTAGACATATTTTCTAAATGTCATTCTGACAATGAAGTGGAGAATAGACTGTAGTGGGGAGAGACTTAAGCCAGAAAGAATAACAGGAAATCTCTGAAAATTCTTCCAGATTTAGATAATAAAAGACCTGCACCAGAATGGTGACTGTGGCAGAGGAGAAATGGGAGGGTTGGAACAAAAATAGATATTATTACCATCAAATGCTATTCAATCATTTTAGTTGTGTCTGACATTTTGTGAACTTATTTGGTGTTTCCTTGGCAGAGATCCTATACCAATTTGCTATTTCCTTTTTTAGCTCAGTTTACTGATGAGAAAACTAAAGCAAACAGGTCATACACATGAGAACATATATGAACTCATATTCCCAACTCCATAGACTATACTCTATCCATCATACTACCTACCTGTCAGTTATCAAAAAGATAACCAACAAAATTTAATAATAAAAAAAAAAACCCTAGTTTTCTCTGGATTTTTTTTCCTTATTAATGTGTTTTGTGTATACACTTCCAAAATATTTTTAACTTCTTTGTTATCTTCAACTACATACATACATATGTACATACATAAAAAGAAAATACAACTCTATCAGGGGCAATATTTAGAATTCTGAATGATACATACAGTAGATTGAATTGTCTCAATGGGGTGAACTTTTTATTCGTATCCTTATAGTTTCATTATTCAAAATATTTCTGTTTTCTTTATTAATCCTTGTCATGACTCCTTCAGTGGAATTTCTCTTTAAACTTATCAATTTATGCATTGTGAAAAGATGTTGTGTATATATATATATATATATATGTATTTATTTTAAGAAAATAAAGGACAAAAATCCCCACATATTTTAAGTAGATTTTATTGATATTTTTAACATCAAGATTGCACTTCTCATGAACACATAAAACTTAATCCTTCCATTTTCAGGGATTTATCTACAACCATCTATAATTTATTTTCATTTTAATTTCTAAATTATTGCTTTTTTCATGGCAATAGTGAAATTCTGGCATACTGTACTAACAAACTGAATGGAATTGATAAATACAACAAATATTGTGCTCATTTTCATTTTCATACAGGATTGCTTAGTTTTTTTTTTTAATAATTTAATGTTCAAATGCAAAAGATATAATAACATAACTAATCTGTGTTATGGATTTCCATCTGCCCTATGTAGAATCAGAGGCAACCTATATCAGTGTCAAGATTTGTCAAGTGTCAAGACCCAACAATTCAAATTCAACCATAAACACACACATACACACACACACACTCTCACACAAGCACACACAAATGTACCTGCGATTTTTGTTAACAGTGATATAACTCAGTGATTATTAAAAATGGTATATATAATGATCATATAATATTATGTATATATATGAGTGTATACATGGAATGAATTCACTGAATTGCATTCACTGTAAGAGGGGATTTGTTGGATTACTTTTATCTTTGCCAACTTTAATTAAATTTTGGATATATTTAACTAGGAGTTGTATGTAGAAATATTGAATAATCTAAATGATGATTTCATGTCACCTCCGACAGTATCTGAAAGTAAACCATTCCCCTAACTCACTTCTGGGTGCATATCTGAGATTATGACCTGAAGTCAGAAAAAACAGACTTAGGTTAAATGGAAATCATTTTCATACAAATCTATATTGTTTCTCTTAGTATTCCTTAAGTAAAGTAACAATTCCAAATGGAAACCAGTTTCTCTAAAGCTTTCCTAATTTAATCAGTACAGAGAACCCATTTTCCCCAGAAGATTTGTTCATTTATGATACTGAAACATTTGGCTGTAACTGATGGGATTTCTTCCTTTTTCCCAATTCACTACATTAAGTGGCTTTAAACTCACGACAGCTGACTTAGAAGTGTGATCAACCATCACTATGCCAACACCTGGGGTGTGTTAAAGACACCTGTAGTGAGTATAGAGGCTGGCAAAGATACAACCTGCTATACATTTTGCTCATTGGGAATGTGGTGTATTGGAAAATGTGCCTACTTACATTTTTTTTTTCCTGCTGCAAACTTGTTTCTGTTTATATAATTCCTCTCTATGGTCCTCACCTAGTCCCACCAGAAAGGAGCAGACCTGAAAAATTAACATTGTGGAAACTTTTAAACAGACAATTAGTGGAGCGTTTTGAAATTCTCAAGAATAAATCACTAAGTAAAAGGGAGCCTGTTATAATTTTACCAATAAAATTTTCTTAAATTCTTCACCTTTATGAACCTTTTTCTTTCTGATTTTTTAAGCAACTGTTTACCTGATTTCTCCTTTTTAATTTATTTTTAAATGAACAAGTATATCTACCATCTGTAGCCTTCCTAATTAAAGGGGAAAAGGAACTCTAGTGGCCAATTTACTTTAAAGTGCTGTTTTCTTTTTTTCCCATAGCATCATAGTGTTATTGGGTTGAGGATGAAAAAGACTCTATTGGTCAGCTCTTCCAACCTACTCATTAGATGAATGAGGAAATGGAGAATAAGACAAGGGAAGTCTCTTGTTAGCAGTCACTGAGGTTAGAAGTGGCAGAATTTTTTTTTTCCCAAGGAGGCATAATTCTCTATTAGGGTCATAGGATTATCACTTTAAAACTGGAGATGGACCTAAGAGATCATTGAACATAAACTTTATTTTTATGGATGAGGAACTGAGGCTTGCTAGGCTAAATGACTTGGATAGCATCAAATATCCAATAGGAAATAGAAATTTGGTACAATATTGGATTTTCACCACTCTTATTCATTTCTCTATTCAACATGAAACATCTTTATTATTTTCTTTCTTTTCAATAATAATAGCCTTCATTAAAAAGAAATCTATCCATAGCTATTAACAACTCTATTAATTAGTGTTTCTTTCCAACACATCTTTATTTTCCCTGACAAATCTGCTGGTAAATAAGTCAAATACCAAAAGTTTTCTTTTGAAAAAATGTCTTCTACTAAGAATTAGACAGCATTAATTTATTTTAAAATGTAAATGTGTAGAGCACGAACAGAGAAAAAAAAAACCACCTTTAAAAGCTGGGCAGATCAAAGTGATGTGAGAAAATACATTTCAAATTATAGCTTTGGTGCTTTTTGAACTAGTTCTAAAAATATTTTAAAAATATTTGCTTATGTTTTCAGGGCAGAATCATGTATAGCCTAAGATTCAGAGGTAGTATAATAAAATGGATAGAACTTAGGATCTGACATTAAGAAATCATAGTTTATATCCTGCCTTGAATGTTTATTAACTGTTAAACTCTGGATAAGTCACAACATCTTGGAATATTGCTGTCTTTCTCTGTAAATTTGAAACAATAATAATACCTGAAATTCAAATGAGATAAATTGCACAAAAAAATCTTTGCTCAACTTAATATTATGCTGATGTGTACCTCAACTATTTGCATCTCTGTCTAATTAACCAAGATCCTAGGCTTAATCATTTATATCTCAGTAGATCTTGCTTGTTAGAGAAAACTATAGGAATTTCAAAGACTGTACTTTGTATCAAGTCTATGAGCATTGAGCATTTAAGGTATATATATATATATATATATATATATATATATATATATATATATTTGTCTCTCTTATCAATAAACTTTAAAGAATTCATAACTTGAACTTCTTCATCTGGCCCTGGAATGTTTTCACACCCTTAATTCACTACAAGAGCTGGACTCCAACAAAAGAATACTAGTCTCTGGTTAAAGCACCCATATCTATCATAAAGTCCATTTAGAATGCTCAAATTTAGTGTTATATTGCTAGATCTTTCCTTCTCTATTTTATCTGTGGGCCATTTTTCTCTTTTACTTTTTTTTTTTTTAATGATTTCTCTGTGGTCTGAACTTCTATTATCTGGATCACAACAGCTTGAAGGAGTATCCTATGAGTTACATATTATTATTACTCAAAGAAAAAAAAAATCTTCTCATAGTCTAAGCTGCTTTACCCAATCAGAATCCACACTAGAAGACATTAATTACTACACATAACCTTGAGCAGAGTTTAGATAATATACTGAAAGGAGTGGGCCTCTCTCAGCCTCAAACATGTTGGAAAATGAAGTTTTTCTAGAGATACTTCATCTACATTGAAGTAAAATTAACACAATTTGTTTTTATTTATAGAAATTATCAATAGCTCTTGCAATAACTGGAGATGCACAAGCAGGGGAGGTAACCATTGGCCCAGAGGGGAGGGATAATATTGGTTTTCTCTATTCTGTCTGGAAAATGCCAAGAGCACAGAGACACTTAATAAACAGTATTTGTTGTTAACCATAAACATACCCCACTATAAGTAGACACAAAATGACAGCAATATTCATAAGAAAAATACTCAAGGGGAAAAATACAACAAAACAGTGACACAGTATGATGCTCATTCTTCAATTTAACCATAGAAAGACTAAAATGAATAGGAATTGTTCATCTTGAAAAGAGATGGAATCAGCCCCTGTAACTATGTTTTACTTAAGTGTGAAGTAGAATTTTGCTTTTGTTTAGAAACAACTTTACATGAAACATTCAAATATCATATTTAACAAAATCATATTCTTTTTAACAACACATTTTAGACTTTTACTAGTACAAAGATAAATATGTTGAATACAGAAATGTGAACATGGAAATAAAAGTCAAATATAAACACATGAGTCAGAGAAAAAAAGTGTTTAGAAAATTAAATATTACTATACTCATATAGGCAAACATAATCTACTAGAAAGAACATAAGACCAGAAGCTTGGAGACCTGAGTTCTAGTCTTGATTAGTCAGTAATTTAATTCATAGGTCGTTGGATCCACAGCTAGAAGGGACCTCAGATACCTTTCAGTATAATGCCTCATTTTCAAGATAAGGAAATTGAGTCATTTTATATAGTAGAATGAAAAGACAGTTAAACCTGAAATCAGGAAGTCTTGATTTCAAATCCAGTTTCAGACACTTACTAGCTATGTGACTCTCATAAAGTTACTTAACCTCTGTCATGGTTTTCTTATATCTAAAATGGATGGCTACCCTTTAAGGAAAGGATAAAATGAAAAAAGAAATGTGAAGTATTCTAAAAATCTTGAAGTGGTATTATATGAAAGTTACATATTGTTATTACTCAAAGTTACATACAAATTACTGAAACAATATTTGAACCAGTTTTCCCTGCTGAAAAAGAAATCTTTTCTCTGGACCATTTTTTACTTCAATAATATGAGGATGTTGGTTTTCATCAATTTGGGTTGTTCCCTCTACTGAAATCAATCACAACTATTTCACTCTTTGGGAAAGGGTCTTCAGAAATATGTATAGACTAAAAACATTTATTACCTGAAGATCAACTCTCTGGTAATGAGCCTTTTGCAATGAAATAATTTCCTCTTATGACATAGTAATGATCTTTGGAAATTCCTAATTTTTAATACAGATGCAGTTTGCCAGAATGAATTTAATTACATAACTTTTGAAAAGTCAGGGTCAGCCTCATGCTGTTGTCAACCATTTGCTATCTGTTTCTGTAATATTAGTTGTGTCAATTCATGAAAATTCAACTAATTTTGAAATCAGAACCTCAACTGTGTAATGACTATGTTGAACTAAATAATCTCTGAATTTCCTGCCAATTCTAATGTGCTGCCATGCTTGTGAAAGATATTAACTCTTCCTCCTCCTTTATTTTCCATTTGAATCTTCACAGGAAATCTCTGTTTGGGGTATTTGGTAAATAGTATGTACTTTACTATAGGTGACTAGTCATTGTGCTAGACTGTAAGACTTACTCAGTCACTTGTCTGCTATTCTCACCATTTATTTCAACTGAGAGAAATCAGCAGCAGCAGCAGAAGCAATAGTAGAAGGAGCAGCCCTAGTTTTGCCATGATAATCATCATCCTAACTAACATTAATGTAGCCCTTAACTATATATCATCTTATTTGGCATTCACAGTAGCACATTCACAAACAGCAAATGGATGTTATTATTATCTCCATTTTGTAAATTAAGAAAGTGAGCTTGAGAAAAGTTAAATGGTTTTCCTAGAGCTTCCTCAATGGAAATGTCTGGGGCAACATTGAAATTCATGGCTTCCTGACTCTGAGTTGAACCCTATTTTAACTATACATTAAACATGGAATAAATAAGAAAACTAATTTCAATTCTGCTTCATTGCTTCTGTGACCTTGAATAAGTCATTTATTTCTGAATTTCCCATTTATGAAATGAATGTCATAATATTTGCATTATATCCCTTCTGAAGTTGTGAGGATCAAGTTATGCCCAGAATTCCACATATAGAGTTTGATAAAAATACAACCTATTATCATTACAAAGTCTCAGAGAGATGATTTAACATTTTTCCTTCTTTACAATGAAGAGAAGAACATCATAAAATGCTAGGATTAATTTTAATATTTCAAAATATTCAGTATTTAAATAACTAACTTTATAGGATGATAAACTACAACAGAATAGTATTAAATCTATTAAAGGTAGTGGAATTAAAAGTAGAAGACAGGTAAATATCATATGTTATAGGACCAGATGGATAAATTGAAGAAAACATTGTGGCATTTGTAGGGGGTTGCTACCAAAGTGAATTCCAATGTGTAAGTGAATTCCTGTGTGTGTGTGTGTGTGTGTGTGTGTGTGTGTGTGTGTGTGTGTAAAGTAGAAATGACAAGAGAAGAAACTTAGATTTATTTTCCCTAGGATAACTGAAAAAAGACTGAACTTAAACTATCTAGTGACTTAGTAAAGTCACTTTACTTTATGACTTAAGAAATCAGAGAAATTTTAAGAGAAATTGGAGGATAATGAATGTGTACAAAAATTTAATGAATATATAGATTCACAAGGAAACTTTATTGAAATGTTCAACAACTGCCTTGATTATAAGAAAACCATTGCTATAAGTTGAATGTGCTAATTTGAAATTTGCCAGAATTTTAAAATTGTTGACCTACCTATAAGGAAGAGCAAATTTTTGTTAAATAGACCACATAAACATGGCTTTCAAACTCTTCAAAAGGGATCTTCAGGCTATTGCTAAAGGGCATATGTAAGGTGGAAAATGTATCAAACCAGCATCTTAGATTGGGTTGATAAAACAGAATTATGAAGGATAAAACATTTACTTTCAGTTTCTTCTTGTTTGGAATTTTTGGTATCAATATGCTAAGCATGAATGTGAATTTTTCAGTTTTGGAAAGTCAGTTCTTATCTGTACTCTGAGTTCCATCATCTTTAAATAGTGAGAGTGGATTAGAACAGAGGTTTTTGCTTTGGAGTTTATGGAAAAAAAAAAAGTGTGTGTGTGTGTGTGTGTGTGTGTGTGTGTTTGTGTGTGTGTGTGTATGTATGTATGTTCTTTTTTGCAAGGTAACCAGGTTAAATGACTTGCCAGTGTTACATAGCTAGGGTATTTGTTTCCTTTCATTTAAAAAAAAAATTAAAGCTTTTTATTTTCAAAACTATGCATAGGAAATTTTCAGTATTCACCCTTGCAAAATTTTGTAGTCTAATTTTTTCCTCCCTTCCACTAGATGGCAAACAATTCAATATATATTAAACGTGGAATTTTTCTATACATATTTCCACAATTATCATGCTGCACAAGAAATATCAGATCAAAAAGGATAAAAAAATGACAAAGAAAACAAAATGCAAGGAAACAACAAAAAAGTGAAAATACTATGTTATGATCCACATTCAATTCCCCCAGTCCTCTCTTTGGGTGCAGATGGCTCTCTTCACCATAAGATAATTGAAACTAGCCTGGAACACTTCACTGTTGAGAAAAGCCATGTCCTTCAGGATTGATTATCATATAAACTTCTTGTTGATGTGTACAATGTTCTCTTGGTTCTTATCACTTTACTTAGCATCAGTTCATGTAAGTCTCTCCAGGCCTCTCAAATCACTCTGCTGATCATTTTTTATAGAACAATAATATTCCACAACATTCACATACCATAACTTATTCAGCCATTCTCCAACTGATTGGCATCCACTCAGTTTCCAGTTTCTAGACACTACAAAAAGGGCTACTACAAACATTTTTGCACATGTGGGTCCCTTTCCCTCCTTTATGATCTCTTTGGAATACAAACCCAATAGAAACATTGCTGGATCAAAGGGTATACACAGTTTGTAAGTTCTTAGTAGCTAGGGTATTTTTTCTCTTTTGTACCTCTGAACCCTCTCAAGATATTTTGGGGTTTACTGGCTAGATTTCTTTCTTAAGGATCATGCCTTAAACCCAAACCAATCTGATTCTAATTGGCCATATTCTAATAGTCCAAGTCTCACTTGTCATTGTTTGGGTCTGCTTTGGTCAGAGGGTCTTCCTCTCCCAGATTCATTCTTTCATTTATTTATTTAGATTTTTTTATGCTTAGCTGAAGAAGAGATTCTTTGCCTCAATTGTTATCTAGCCTGAATAGCTGAATAGCTCAGTCAAACTGAGACTTGATAAAGACTTAGATTTAAAATGTCTTTATCAAGATTTAAAAGGTCTTCCATTTCATTCAGGACCATCTCCAATCAGGATCTATCTGGCCACCAGACCCAGAGGGCTCTAGAGGAGAAAGTGAGGCTGGTGACCTTGCCCAGCCCTCCCTCAATTAAATCTAATTTATTTACTTGTCAAGGCTTCACCTCTTTGATGTTATGGTCATCTTTGAGAGGAAAGGACAAACAATAGCTATTGAGTATTAAGTATCCCAGGCCAAATTTGACCTCAGGGCCTCTTGATTCTAGAGCTGGTGATCTATCCACTATGCTACTTTTCTGTCTTCCCACCTCTTTTTTTCCTACAGAGGACCAGGAATGTAATAAAGCTACCTTCTTCAAATCAAACAACAGCCAAGGTCATCCAGCAGCTTTCCTTTCCTTCTCCAGCCATGGCTTCAAGGCCTACTTGGGAAGTGAGAATCAGAATTGAGGTAGACCTAAGGCATCTGCTCTACAGTCCAAGTTCCCAACAAATATTCCATGGTTGCATCAGAGGGAAGGGAGAGAAGGCTGGGTAAAATAGGGTGTTGCTGACCAGCCCCTTCCCCTTCCTTGCCTCCTGCCCCCTGTCCCTTCCTTCTCTGAAGGATTATTCACCTCTGGGTCCTGGAGCCTTGGTATAAAGATCCCTAGGATACAAGGCCTAGAACAAGATGGGATGTCAGGAATCCTGCAGCTTCACTTTCCAGACAAAGGCTAAAAAATAAAACCCCCCCAAAAACCCAAAAGTATCTGAGGGGAAGCAGGGAGCACTCCAGGCTTTTCATCCTAATAGGTTTCCTTTGTAATTCTATGTATTTTACTTCATACATTCAAAACAAAACAAAACAAGAAACAAATAAACAAAGCATTATTTGGAGAAGCTGTCCATGTGTTTTAGTAGTTTACCAAAGGAACTCAGGATGCACACAAAGAGGGTTAAAACTCCTAGGACCAGAGGACTTTACAAGGCTTTCAAATTCTGAATCTATGGTCTCATGATCTGCCTCTCCATTTCATCTTTAATGGCTCTTGAAACAACATGGCCAAGTTAGAGTTCTGCAGATTTGTGCTGACTGTTTGCACTATGAGTGCTTTTCTCTGCTTTCTGATGTCATATTTATTTATCTTACTTGTATTGTTTTTTAAGAGTCTGTATGACACATTTGTGCTGTGCATAGCTGTCATGGCTCATACTGCCTGGACATAGACTTAGCAACAACTTTCTGCTCATCTCCAAGAATTGCTGTTCTCTCCCCTCTTCCCTAAAACGCAATCACACTGTACTAATAATTTTACTGATGTATTTGCCAACATATGTCATCCCAGTGGGATGTATGCTCCGGGGCTTACCACAGCATTTGGCACATAGTGAAGCCCTTAATAAATTACTTGTTGACTCATTAAATAGAACTATTGCTTTTACGACAGGAACTACTTCATTTTAATTTTTGTATTCCCAACTACTAGCGTTTAGTAGGCATATCATATAGATTTAATTATTTTGAGTGATTGTTATTCTTACATTTTCTTGTATAATTCATATATGTCCACTTCCCCCCACCATATCATTTTAAGTCTCTTGATTATAAGATCCATATCTTTTTACTCTATAATTGTGTTCTCTAATATAAGACTTTTCACATTACTAGCTCTTAATATAACTTGTTTAAAAAATGAATGGATACATCAATGAATAAGTAAATGAATAAATTATATTACCCTTCCTAAGTACCATATTTTCATTTTGAAAATTATCTTTCTTGTTTGACACTGTAATAATGAAACATAAACATGAAGTTCTTTTTCTTCATCAAAATACATGGATGATCTGGAATCTGCACATGTAACCTTAGTTTCTGGACCTATGGTAAAGAATTCCTATTCCAAAGGGGATGCCTTAACTCCTAATATCCAAATATGGATTGTAACCTTGGGAAGTTTCAAGGTAAATGTTGTAGTTGACCAGAGGGTGACTTATCTGGGGCAAATTTAGCTATTTAATTGATCTTAAATCATGCTGCATACAGGATTGTCTTTACTGCCTTGGGTTGTAGTTATCAACTTTTATCGAATTACACAACCCTTTAGGAATTCTAGCTCAAAATGCTGAGCCAAGCTGGAAGATCTCAATGCAAAGTTACCATATTCAACCTCAACAATAACCCACAATCTTTCTTCATTCCTTTTTATTCACACTCCATAGAAAACTGCATAGACTAATCATTTTTACTTTCTGTACCTTGATTACCTTTAACCTACTAAATAGCACCTTAGTAATTATTATGCTAACACTATTTGTAGCCCAGGGGGATTTTTAGTCATTTTTATTTTACTGCTTTGAGATTATTTTATTGTAGTTTTTGTTTGTTTGTTTGTTTACTGTTATAAAACTGGGATTTCATAGTTAGAGTGAGAACTGATGAGATGATAAGATATGCTACCAACATATTTTTTGCAACTTTTTTGCAACATGCTATCTATGAGGCATAATTTAAGATACACTGAGATTTGATCTTCTTGAAAGGTATTAGTCAAGATGACTTTTCTAATAGAAAGAGAGGCCTAGAGATAGCAAGAGAGAGAGAGACAGTGGTAGAAAAAGAGATAAACAGAGACAAAGACATAGAGAAACAAAGTCAGTTCTAAAAACAGAGAAGTAACAGAAACAGAGAAAGACAAAGACAGACAAAGAAGGAGAAAATGACAGGGACAGACACAGACGTATAGAGAAGAAAAAAAGGAGAAGAAATGGGGAATAACAGAGACAAAGAGACAGAGAGAGCCAAAGAAATAGAGAGCAGAATAGAGCAAGAGAGAAACAGAGAGACAGAGAGAGAGTGAGAGACAGATAAGAAGCCAGAGAGATGCTAACATAGATTGCATGAGAATGGGAGGAAGAGGAGAAACAGAGAGAGAAGAGAGAGGAAAAGTGAGAGAGACAGAGAAAGTGACAGAGAGAGAGACAGAGAGACAGAGAGAAAGAGACAGAGAGAAAGAGACAGAGAGAGAGACAGAAAGAGACAGAGAGAGAGAGAGAGATAAAGAGAGATAAAGAGAGAGTTCCATCATTGATAGCCAAATTACTTGTCCCAGGGGACTCTCAATCCTAACATTCATGCTTTAATAATTCTTAATTGTTTTATGAAATGTGGGGATTGCCATACTATCAGCAGGTCTTTAGAGACTTAAAATCTAATAACATTGACATTTTCAGCATACATGTCTTGATTTTCTCCATGAAATAATAGAGAGCTACTGAAAATCAAGCACTGAGATATCCTACAGAATTATTTTAAATGCATATTGGCAGAAAGAATTCATTTTAATGGAGTTAATCCTTCCAGAAATGGATAACAACAAGATATTTAATCAATGCATATCCACTTTAATCACATTTAGTATCCATTGGGAATTAAGGCTCTGCAAGGACAGTGCAATGCAGAAGTCTCTAATCCCCTTATGGTGCAAATTGGACTTTGGACTTTGGCAGTGTTTTCAGGATGTATCTTGATCCTCTATCTACACTTCTCTCAATGTGCCCAGCACTGTCATGAATTTGTACATGAAGCAAATCTAACATTTACTCTCCAAAAGGGACATCAAATTCCTGACTTGGAAAATTCTGAACTGAACATTATTTAATTTTGTTTCTTGGATGGCTGTTTGTGATCCAGCTTTTTAATTCTTATGCAAATTGAAAGCAGTTTAAGAAATGAAGTTAGGTACCCTCACATTTTAATTTGTCTGTTTCCCTGAATTCCTTTCTTGAGTTGGATTCTGAAATATACATTATGTATCCCAAAAGTAAGAAGCTATAGCATATATCTGGTTTTATATACAGAAACCATATGATTTGGATTTATTAAATAAAAGAAATGAAGAGTAGTAAACTTTAGTCTGACAATCACTCATTCATCCATCCATCCATCTATCCACCCATCCATCCATTCATCCATTTATCTGTCTCTCTGCTACCTTTCTGTCTCTCTATCTCTGTCTTTTTCTTTCTCTGTCTCTGTTCCTTTGTCTCTCTCTCTGTCTCTGTTTCAGTCTTTCTGTCTTTCTGTCTCTGTCTCTTCTTTGTTTTTGTGTGTGTGTGTGTCTGTGTGTGTGAATGTGTGTGTATGGGGGGTGGGGGTAGTCTGTCTTTATTTATGGTCTTGAAATGGTTTATCTCCACTATAGAGAGATTTCAGTGAAGAAATTCTTTACCAGTGCAGCTCAGGATCTGTTCTAAAACTCCATTTATTCAAGAGTTGCCTGTACCACTGAGATTTTAAGTGACATAGCCAAGCTTATACAGGAAATTTAACTCAACAAAGGCAGCTAGGTAGCATAGTGAATAGAGTGCTTGCCCTAGAGTTAAGAGAATCTAAGCCAAAATATGGTCTCAGATGCTTACTAGGTGTGTGACCCTGGACAAGTCTCTTAACTTTGACTAAATTTCTTCAACTGCAAAGTAATCTGGAGAAAAAAATCATTTCAGTATCTTTGCTAAACAAACACCAAATGGGGTCATGAAGAGTGAAACCCAACTGAATTGGCCCAATAGAAACAAACTCAATGGTGGAACCTAAACCCACTTCATCATATCTCAGAAGCTCACTCTGTTTTTAGTATGCATGTTCCCTCTCTAATCTCTATCGTACAAAAATTACAAAGCTTTCCCCATCAACAGCACAGGAAATAAAATTAGAATCATAAATCTCATCCCCATTTCAGTAGGTGATATAGCTTTGATACTGAAATAAAATTCATGAACAGATTTTCAATTAAATATCTCATTGTATAGAAGTAAAATCATAGAAATAATAAAATTTCTTGTACAAGTTTCCACAAAAAAAATGTCTGGGCAGATTGGAAGTCTCAGAGGCACTTTTGTTGCTTAATAAATCTTCCCTCCCATATAAGCAAACAAATTTATTGAATATAAAGTGTTTGTAGAAATAATGATTTACTGCATCTCATGCCACCTATACAGAATGCCAATAAACATAAGTTACTTCTAAATATGTGGAGTCCTGGATGCATTCTAGGATATGACAGGTGAGAATCCATTCATTGTAAAGGGTCCATTTAGCAACAATGTGAAAACTATATTGCATTAATAAGGAAATGCATCAGTAGAGAAAGATTCCTATCAAATTAAGATGTTGGGAGTATGTAATATGGATCATTTGGCTCAGTAATTGGAGTGGTTTGGAATATATATATAAACAGATGAAGTCAGGATGCATCAAAATTCCAGAAGGAGAGAATCTAAGAGGTAGAAGAGTCCTTGCAGCCTATTATCTAGTTTAATCAAAAAGAAGAATTTTTAGTACCATAGCTTTGACAAGGCTTTTTTTATATTCCATTTGAAACCCTCTGATGACAAGTAGCTAAGGCTCTCTAGAGACAGATCATTCTGCTTTTGGACAACTATAATTGTTTAAATCATGAGAAGCAATCAATGGAAGTCTAGTCCTGAAGAAAGAAAGACCAGAGTTGTATAGCCTTGGACAAAGAACTTAACATCCCTTTCCTTCAGTTTTTACAACTGTAAAATGTAGATAGTCATAACACTTGCCTCACATAATTTCTGTGAGGATCAAATAGGATTATATTTATAAAGCATTTTGAGCAGTGCATGGTCATAATAATGTGAGTGATGTAGACTCCAGATGATGGTAGACACCAAAAATTGGGGGTTGATCATGTGAAGACTTCACAAAGGCTATTGTTTTTGGCAAACGGTAGATTCATTTAGTGAGAGATTACCGACAAAATGAAGATATACAGTACATACTGGGAATGGTAAATATGAAATAGAGTGGGAGAGCATATGAAAGACAAGTTTCTCAGTGGAACTCACAATTACCGAGAAGAAAGGGAGCACTCCATGAAGGTGAGGCATGCCCTTAGCTGGCAGGCTAAATTCTGAAAGAGACTTAGCACCCCAAAAGAGTTACTTGTGAGAGGGAGAAGTGGGGTTGAGAAGCATGGTGAAATTAGGAGAAGTAACACATGGCATGGAGGAAAGGAAAGAGGAAAGATACCATAAGGCAAAGTATCATAGTGCACTGACCCAAAGGAAGGCAGCAGCTATGGCATGGTCCATAAATAGATTTTATCTGGAAAATTTAAGCTCAGGGATGCGATTGGGATTTTTGACAGGACATAGCAAGGTAAGACTGCTCAAGGCCCCTACAGAAGGTGAATTTCAGGGTTTGACATAACTTGGATTTCAGTTTGGATGATCTCCCCAGATTTTGAGACCACGGAATTAAACTGCCTTCTATCAGTGTCTTCTCCCTGCTTGGCTCAGGGAACATTTTCTCTCTGTCCAACAAACTATTCAAGATCTCATCAATAATAGACACATTTTGCCCTTTTTTCTCATGACATCTAATTCTATTCTCCCCAATTCAGCCAAGCAGAAAAGCATTTATATAGCACTTTGAATTTTATTTAAGACTTTTACAAATATTAATCCATTTGATGCTTAAAATAACTCTGTGAGGTAGAGTGTTATTATCTGTTTTAGAGATAATCTTAACTGATTTGTCCAAAGTCACATAGCTACTATCTGAAGTAAGATTTTCTTCCTGACTTCAAATCCAGAGCTTCATCTCTTTTACATATGGAAGTTTTTCAAATCCTTGAAGAGAACAGATCATGATTCCTATTTCCTTCTTTCCATGCCATATTTTCTTCTCCAAGATGAATATTTTAATACCATTAATTTATCTTTATATGGCTTACTTTCCTGATCTATCTTGCTCATGTTTGTTTCCCATCTTTGAACATTCTCCACCTAGTAAGGTTTACCTCTAGCTTACTACAATTTCATATTTTTTCTTTCCTCTTGAGTCAGGTTAATATGGCATACTTCCTATATGAAGATTATACTCACCATCAAAGGGCACAAGGATATTAAGATTTTTTCCTATTCTTTTCCAGATTGTGATAATCTAGTTGATAAAAACATAATTTAGGGAGAGATTATATATTTGAGAATAGGATTCACAATAAAATCCCTTTAAATATCAACTCTGCCTAGAAGTTAAAAATGAAATTTAATAGGATTTAAACTAAATGAAAACACAACAATCATTTAGTCCAGACTTTTCATATTACAGATGAGAAAATTGAGATGCAAATATGCCAAATTATTTCCTCAAGATTCTGTGGGATTGAATTGGGATTCAAAGACAGGTTTTGTTATTTAAAATTTCAAGTGCTTCTTGTTACTAAAAGAAAATTTAGAGATGTGGTTGTTGTTATAATTGTTTTTCAGTTGTTTCAATCATGTTTTACTCTTTGTGGCCCTATTTGGTGTTTTCTTGGCAAAGATGCTGAAGTAACTTATCATTTCTTTCTATATCTCATTTTGTAGATTAGGAAACTAAGACAAAAAGACTTAAAAAACTTGTTCAGGGTCACACAGCTAGTACATGTCTAAGACCAAATTCGAACTCATTAAAATGTGCCTTCCTGACTGCAGACTCAATTCCCTATCCACTGCACCACCTATCTGATAGGTGATATATAGACAAAGTTGAACTTTTTTTTTTTTTTTTAATAACCCCCTTAGTAAATCAATGTAATATGGTGAAAAGTACATTTCAATTGGAATCAGAGGATGTGGCCTTCTGAATCTGATAATTCCTTCCTGTGTGATATTGAGTACATAATTCCATTTCTCTGGGCACCAGTTTTTTGTTCAGTAAAAGAGGTGGTTTAAATACTTGACACTAAATTTTCTCCTAGTTTTATATCATGCAGTCCAAAGGCTAAGAAAGCAAAACAAAATATAATACACCCCTCCCCCCCAATAACCAATAACTGCAAGACAATTGAATAGAAGGAAAACTAAGTGGTTCATGCTGACTTAGATGACTATTTGTCCCATTAGTTGTAAGACTAGGCCCATTCTACATGGGGCTTATATTACTCCAAAGTAATCAGATAACAGACCACTGACAGATAACGAAATAGGTTTTCCAAGACATTTCATCAAAGTATTTAAAAGCAGTCTGCCATGGGGGAAGGTTTATAGTATCAAATCAAGTTACTTCCTTTGTTATCTCTATTTAGCTATACAATAACAAAATAATTAAGTCTAAAAGAGGTGTTGGTGGGGAAGTTAAAGAGACAAAAGTGATTGGATTATATGTGTGTGTGTGAGTGTGTGTTAAAGGGATGGGGTATTGACCTTAGATATCATGTAGTAAGATAGTTTAATTTCTACTCCCTTAACTGTTTAAAATGGATAAACTTGGTTGAAGGATTTCATCATAAAACTGATACCTAGAATTCCTAATGATTTTCCCATCAAAAGCCCAGAGAAAATAGATTACATGTAGAAGATAATAATCAATCTCTCCCTAAACACTTTTCCTATTTTTTTTTTTTTGAAATATCAGCCTTTGAATAAGTAAAATGCAACAATAGCATAATTCTTGGAAATGGTCCATCAAGCTCTGGAATAAAGATTAATATTTTTTTTCAATGTATCCCCACCTGCTAGACCTCAATATTCCCCATAGTTAATAGTCCTACAACTGTAGAGGTAATTGGTCTTATTTTGCTGGTCAAGATCTGTTAAGCACAAAACATTATAGCAACATAATACTCTTTGCATAGATTTGCCTCTGCCAGAATATAATTACAGCTCCCAAATAGGAACTATGAATAGTTTGCTTCTTAGTAGAACTCCAGGACATAAAAAAGTCATTGGACTAATAAGAACATTTGATCAACAAGATAAAATGTTGCCATGCTATGTAAAGGCGTGGCAATGTGCCAAAGTGATCATATTTTAAGAAAGGGAAACATTGTTTCCAAGACAATTTCTTTGGGGGGGGAAAAAGACAAAAAGACATATGAAAATAAAATAGAATAACTGTTAAAATCACTGTTTTGTTGTTGTTTTGTGCAGAGATTTTTTTATAAAGTTTTTTTATTTTCAAAACATATGCACAGGTAATTTTTCAACATTGACCCTTGCATAGACTTGTGTTTCAGATTTTTCCCCTTCTTTCCCACCTCCTCCCCTAGATGGCAAGCAATCCAATATATATTATACATATTAAAATATATATTAAATCCAATATGTATAAACATATTAATACAATTCTCTTGCTGCACAAGAAAAATCTGATCAAAAAGAAAAAAATGAGTAAGAAAAGAAAATACAAGCAAACAACATCAAAAAGAGTGAGAATGTTATGTTGTGATCGACATTCAGTTCTCACAGGTCTCTCTCTGGGTGTAGATGGCTCTCTTCATCACAAGATCATTGGAACTGGTATCAATCGTCTTGTAGTTGGAAAGAGTCATGCTCATCAGAGTTGATCATTGTATAATATTGATATTGCCATGTACAATGATCTCCTGGTTCTATGCACAGATCATAAAAGATAATTTGAATCAGGGAACATATTCATCTCCATAAAATTGGAAATGAGAGTTTTGCAAAGAAAGCAACAGAAGGGTATACAATGAATATGTGTATAGGTTTCTAACAAGAAATTTCAAAGGTAAAGCAAAATAAGGATGTGCTTAAATATTTGTATGATAAAATCAAAAGATATTAAGCATTAACTAAAACATAAGCAGGAGATGGATGGACGATCCATGTGTTCTATAGATATCTTTGGGATATCTATGGAAAATGAGAAAAGCCTCTGAATGACGCATAGACACCAAATGGTGAATTTATGGGATGAGGGAGAAGGTCCCTGAACAAAGTTGTAAGGCAACTTTGCAAGAAGCAAGAAGAGTTTGGACACACATACATGAAGGAGATTACATAGCAATTGCTGTGCTTTAGATTTCAATTAAAAAAAAAAGAATTCATATGTGCCAATTAATTCCATAATATATAATGAATCAGAAATTGGACTTGGAGTTAGGAAAACTTGAATTCAAATATGGCCTTAGACATAACTATGAAGCCTTTCACATGAAACCTAACCTCTTTTAGATTCTTTTTATTTCCACAAAATGAGAATAATCATATTATGTTCTTCCCTGAGATCTTGATCAGCTCTAAGGAGAAAACATATGACAAGTGTTTTGCAAACTTTAAAATTCTATATAAGTGGGAAGATGATAATGATGATGGTTATCATGATTATCTAGCACATGACTTAAGCCTAGACTATGCTTATACATTTTAAAGATTTTTTGAAAGGTAATTATAGTCATGAATAAAAGTATGACATAGTGAATATCAAGCTGGTTTTAGAAAAAATACATTTAGGATACAATTTTTGCCTCTATTTTTATGTATTATGTTATGTATTGGAAGAATGACCTTAGATAAGTCACCATTTCTCAATGTCCTAAGTAAATCTCTGAGACTATAATTCACAGAGAGGTTGTGTGTATCTGCATTCTTATGGGGAATTTTCAGTAGTCATAAAAAATAATCACTTTATCTCAATATTTTCCATGGCAACTGGAATTTTGATATGTAAAAGAAAAATGAATTATAAAATATGGAATATTATTGTGAAATATGGAATATATGAAATATAAATTACTCTGACCTGTGATTTCATAAGTTTATTGTTGTTCCATCAGTTCAGTCATGTCCAGGTTTTTGTGATCCCATATACTACCCACCATGAGGTTTTCTTGGCAAAACTATGGGAGTGGTTTGCCATCACCTTCTGTGGATTAAAGTAAAAAAAAAAGTGAAGTGACTTGCACAGTGTCACAGAGCTAGTGTTTGAGGCAACATTTGAACTCAGGTGTTCCTGACTTTGGAACCATTTCTATTCACTGAATCACCTAAGTACCTCCCAAGCAAACAAAGTGACTTCCTCGAAAATGTACACAACTAAGTCTGGCTGGATTTGAACTTAATTCTCATGATCTCAAGCATACTGTTCTATGCAGTAAATTATCTAGCTGCCTCTAAGCTTAGAATTATAGGAACTTCTTGATGAGGAAACTTTCTTCATATATTCAGAACTTCAATTTATCTGAAATTCATAATATTAGAGATATTCAGTATCTCAATATCTCAGTGCTTGAAGCCTAAAGGAGTTGAGTGATTGACATTGTACCCAACTGTTGTATGTGAGAAGTTAAACTTGAATCCAGATTTTCCAGATTCCTCCAAAATTTGTTCTATCTACTATGCTAATATTTAGGAACATATTAGAGGAGACTACCTTTCTTTCTTTTTTAATATTCAGTGTAAACAAGACAATGAGAAGTTGGAAAAATGTGAATTTGCAATTATATATAGAATGATATTTGCTGTTAGATTACGTAACTTGAAGAGCAGCTAAGTAACACAATGGATGTCACACTGCATTTGAAATCGGGAAAACTCATTTTCATGAGTTTAAATCCACCTTCAAATGCTTCTTAGCTATGTAACTCTGGGCAAGCCATTTAACCTTAGTTATCTCAATTCATCATCTGTACGATGAACTAGAGAAGGAAATGAAAAAGGTATTGAATTTGACTCCAACATCTTTGCCAAGAAAACTCCAAATGCAGTCACAGAAAGCTGGACATGTCTGAAGCAATTCAACAAGAACAAGACAAAATTCAGAATCATAGTTTCTCTTAGTTAAAAGGGACTTCAGAGGCCCACTGGCATTAAAAAAGAAAAAAATCTTGAAAACAAAAAGCCAACTCTTAATATACTCTTTTCATGAACTTTGAATTCTAGTCATCCTATATAAACTTGTATCTAAATATGTCCAACACATGCTTACCTCTCTGTGTTTTTGCTCCCATCATCTTTCTTTAAATGATCTTACAAAAGCTCCCAAGACCTCAATTTATTTTTCTGTGAAATTTGGATATTGAATTTGACTGTCTCTAAAATTTCTGCCTGTTTAAATCAACCAGCTGTCATTACTGTTAGTTTGTTCATTATTATTATTATTCATTATTCTTCTAGACTTGATTCAATTTTTACTTCTTGAAAAAAGAAAGGAAATTTGATAATATGGAAAGAACAATGACCTGGAAATCAGAGGATATGGATTCTAATTTTAAAATAAAGCACAGAGACGAATTTCATATTCTTCAGCTAAAGTAAAAAAGGCAGTGGTAGCAATCATGATTTCAGACTAAGTAAAAAAAAATACAAATAATTAAGAGATAATGGAGAAAATTATATTTTATTTAAAAAGATAACATAAACAATGAAATAATGTAGGTTTTTTGTAGTAAGTTTCTCTGATAAAGGCCTCCTTTTTAAATATATAGGGAAGTGAGTCAAACTTATTCAGAAAAGAGCCATTCTCCAATTAATAAATGGTCAAAGGACATGATTAGATAGTTTTCAGAAGAAAAATTGAAAACTGCACACATTACAGCCAAAAAAAAAAAATGCTGGAGAGGATGAGGGAAAATAGGTACAGTGATAAATTGCTGGCAAAGTAGTAAACTGTTCTAGCCATTCTGGAAAATAAATTGGAACTAGGGAACAATAGAAAATCATACTCCTTGACCAAACAATACTCTTACTCTAAGTCTATATCCCAGAAATCAAAGAAAAAAAAAAAAGGACCTGTATGTAAATGAAAATTTCATATTATTTATTAAAAAACAGAATAAGAAAAAAAAAACAAACAAAAAAAATAAAACCAAAAGAGAACATCTTTATGCTCCCAGCAGAACATCAGGGAGGATTCAAAAAATATAACATTTAATTTCTAGTTGTCTAATTTCTAATTTCTAATTTCTACAGTCTAATTTCTACATACAAAATTATTTAAAACAGCTCTTTAGTAGTGGAAAAGAATTGGAAAACAAAGGGAAAGAGAATCAATTCTAATTTTTAAAGAATTATTTCCAACTTAGAAAGCCTATCTCCTCTTTTAGTTGGCCTTTTTCTTTTCATAATCTTGTTAATAATCTTGGATGTTATTTATTTAGTTTTTGTTTGTTTTAGTTTTTCCTCAATGACTGTTATTTGACTTTTTAATTCTTTTTTGAATCCATTTCACTTGAGGTAGAAGGTTTTTTAACTTTAGTATCTTTCTCTGAAAATGAACCCTGGTCTTCCCTGTTGTCATAGTAAGTTTCTATGGTTGAATTCTTTGCTCTTTGCTAGCTTATTTATTTATTTTTTTTAATGATAAGTATTAGCATAAGTACCTCTAATCCTGGGAGGGGGGATGGTACCTCTAGCTTCCCTTCAGCTCTCCTCTCTGCCATGCAACTCCAATCCCAAAACTCTACCCTCCAGCAAGTACCCACACCAAGTACATCCCTGCCTCCTTGCCTCTGCACTCAGTGTGCTGGTTCCTTCTCACTCAGGACTGAATCCCTGCAGCCCAGCTGGGTTTGGTTTTCTGGATCCTCAGAGGTCCTCTTAGTCTTTTCAGACTTAATTTCCCAACTCTGCAAAGCAGTCTGGAGGGTGAACCTTTCTGTGGTTCCTGCTGAAGCTCCAGCTACATCCAGCCACCCCAAGGCTCCCCACTTGGTATTTCTGTGGAGCTAACCTAAAGGAGTTAGTTCTTCACAAGGGTTAATCCTTGCCTAGGGTCTTTTTTCAGATATTTGTGGATTGTACCAGGAAATACAACCATGTTCTGCCCCAAGTTTTCTTGATTTTTCACCTTGAGATGCAAAATTTTTCTAATTTGGGGGGAAATCTGGAGATTTTGAAAGTTAGCAATCTATCCCACCATCTTCCCACAATCCTCCTACATACAAAAATATTTAAAGCAGCTCTTTAGTAGTGGCAAAGAATTGGAAAACAAAGGGAAAGAGAATCAATTGTGAATTGGCTGAACAAGTTGTGGCACATAATTGAGAAGCAGAATTGTGCTCTTGGAAATGAGAGGGGTTTGATTACAGAAAACAAAACAAAACAAAACAAAACAAAACAAATAAACAAACAAACAAAAATACTTGGCATGCCCTATACTAAGTGATACAAAATGAAATGGGAATTGAGAAATTATTGTATATAGTAACAGCAATTTTGTAATGAGGATCAAGTGTGCAAGACTTAGGTACTCTGATCAAAACTGTTCCAAGGCAATTCAAAAGGACCCATGATGAAAAATTGTCATCTTGGGTATACATATATTGTATTTAACTTATACTTTAATATATTTAACATATGTTGGTCAACCTGACATCTGGGAGAAGGGGTGGGGAGAAGGAGGGGAAAAGCTGGAACAAAAGGTTTTGCATTTGTCAATGCTGAAAAATCACCCATGCATATATCTTGTAAATAAAAAGCTATAATAAAAAAATAAAATATGTATATATACACATTAAAAAAATTTGTCATCTACATCCAGAAACAAAACTAATGAGCTCTAAGTGCAAATGAAAGATAATTGTATCACTGTCCTAGTTTTTTCTTTTTTTTTTTAAATATGGCTAATATAAAAATATGTTTTACATGGTTTCACATGTATAACTAATATAATATTGGTTGCCTTCCCAGTGGAGTAGGAGAGAGGGAGAGAATTTGAAACTTAAATTTTGAAAAGAATGTCAAAAATAAATAAATTATGTATATTATACACACACATATATGTATATAATACAATAAAACATTTTTTCCAAATAATTGAAGCCAAAGCAAAAAGAGTGTAATATATAATTCATGTACTAACCTACATTAGTAGAGGGAGTTTTTTTTCACCTGAGACATCTCTGTATTAAAGCTATTATAGGTTCAGTCATTATTCTTACCACACAAGAATAGTACAGTATTCATACCAGCACTTAAAACTGTGCCTGTCATATACAATTTTCTCTGTCTCTGTATCTCTCTCTGTGTGTCTCTGTGTCTCTCTGTGTGTGTCTCTGCCTCTATTTCTCTGTCTCTGTCTGTCTGTCTGTCTCTGTCTCCTGCCTATCATCTATGCATCTATCTGTAGTCTATGTGTCTATGTATTTGTATAACTATCATCCATTCATCTATACTTAAACGTTCTTACATATGTATGTGTATGTGTGTATATATACATAGCATCTATTATGTACTAAATACTCTACTAAGCCCTTTACAAATATTGTCTCATTTGATCCTTATAACAATTCTGAGAACTAGATGCTATTATTATGTCTTTTTTACAAATGAGGAAACTAATAAAAACAGAAGTTATATGACTTGCACAATGTCTCATTTCTAGCAAGTGGCTGAGACATGGTTTAAAACCAATTTTTCCTGTCTTCAGGAAAGTTCCCACTCTATTGTACCCCACAGCTAGCTACATACTGGATGCTCCTTAAATATTTACTAAATGAATTAAAGAATGAATGGACATCTCAGGGTCTGAGGATTTGTCCATGACCTTCTGTGGCCATTAAGTCAAAGCAGCATACACTAAAAAGTAACTTCAAGTAATTAGGGCAAATGAACTCTCCATCATCTGATATGTGAAATTACCTCTCATTAAGATTAATGTTGTAAACTGGGTTTGTAAAGTCAATAGGTGATGAATATCTAATGAGAGAGAGTAGTTACTCTGCCTTGTGATGTGTTGCTTTCTGCCAAGCCCTGGCCCAATTCCTGACAGCTTGTGAATTTGGAAGAAAATGTTAGAAATAGTGAGTGAAAATAATGAAACCCTTCACTATATAGTAGGTTGAATGACCCTTTCTTTTATCCTGGATATTTTCAATTGGTCACACCCTCCAATCAGAATGACTATTTTTCTGTGTAGAAATAGACTGCCAAACATCAAAATGTAAATTGACTAAATACAAAAATACTTGACCACATATAACTAAAAATAAAAATTAAATGACTATTTTGTGGACTACATGTACATTTTTATTGTATAGCATGGATTTCCATAAATATCCTGGCCACAAACATAAATACCACACAGTATCCAAATCAGATAACTGCCAAACCCCCCATACTATTGCAAAGTAGCAGAGAACTCAACGGCATCTGTTGTTGTGACATATGATTTGGAACTGGGTCAGAACTTCAGTGAGATTGTCAAAGATCTACTAGTAAAATAAGTTAGGAGTGAAATATTTAGGCAGTCTTCATGGTATTTCCAAAGTCTGAAAACAGGTAGACAAATTCTATTGATAACTGATTGGTTTTCTTTCAATTTTCCATTAGGAAAATTGCAGGACAGAAATAGCTCTACACAAGTCTCCAACAAGTAGTTCAATTATCTATATTGTACTTACTTCCTTAAACTTTCTAAATATTCCTTAGATATACTAGCCCGGGATTTTCCAGGGAATGACAATTGAAAATCTCGGTGTTTATGATAGGAAGGATATAAACTGTGGTAAACATTAAGATGGAGTGAAAACAGAAACCACAGGAGAGTCTCAATATTCTTTTTATCCCACTGAGCACTTTAATGAATATATTTAAATGTTTGGAATAAATCTTCCTGTTTATTTCAACAAAAGTCAATAACATTGCAATTCCTAAGGGGTTGAGATACTAAGCATTTCCATTTTCATTGCCTCACTTTGGAGAGTTCAATGTGCCTAACCAGTCAACATAGAATAAATTTTTACAGTGAATTCTTGGGGAGCATTCTACCTACTCCATTTGCCAAAGAAGTAGACTAAAGTCATAGGAATCAAACACACACACACACACGCACACACATTCACACAGACACAAAACACCCTCCACAAAAATGCCTTTTTTTTTTTTTTTTTTTAAGAAAATTACATATTCTGGTCTCTATTTTCATGTACCATTAATTCTTTCTGACTTTGAAAATAGTTATCACATAAAAACAAACAGTATTTTTAGTATATTTAAAAACATCATGTATAATGTATATTATAACTAGGTACCACTTTTTTTAAATCAACTTTTTGTTGTTGAGTTTTATATTGCTATTTTTTTTCAACTACCAACTCTCCCCAGAATCCACCATGTTTCAAAATCCATAGTTCACCTCTTTCCTCACTGGAGGAGAGAGGTATAATTCATCATCATTCAGTCATATGCACTCAAAATTGATCATTATGTTAACCTAAATCAACCATCTTCTGGTGTTAGACATCTTACAATTAAGTTTAAATTATGACTTTTTATCATTTTTTTAGATTAATCATCACTTATACACATATTGATAGGAAACTTAAATAGCATTGTTTTATTTTGGAAAGTCTACTTAATTTTCTATATCTACATTAAAAATAAACAACTTGAATAGCAAATGTCTCCTTCAAATTAAAGTAAACTCATCAATTTTGCAATTTAATATCCCTTGGTAACATCTCCTCTTTCTCTTAGCTCTATATGAGCTAGGAATAGAGAATAAATAGGTCTTTCCTATCTGATCCCACCTAGACCTTCATGTTATCATTGGCCACAAGGGTCTCTAGCTTTGGAATTATGAAATTAAAGGCATGATTTCTGCCTCTGATTTCTGTATTATCTCTTTAACCATACTTTTGCTTTCATGTTCTCTAAGCAGTCTATCACGTGTGACTGTATAAACATGCAATTCATTCAGTCTTTAATTCTGAATGCAGTAATGCATTAAAGCCATCCTCAGCTCATTTGAAATTTATCATCTTGCCAAGCTAGCTCAGACTCAGACAATGAATGTAACTTAGCCACTGAAACATGGCTATTGCCATGGAATTCGAACTACTACTCCTGACTCTTTGGTCCAGAAGTGTCAGACTTCTAGAAACTGGGAAAACTTATGGATGTTGCACAAACTAGATTAAAATGTAATTGGGAAATAATTAACAAAACATTTTCTAAGTCAATATGTAGTCCATAGGAAGCCCTTTCTTTTTTGCTTTGACACCACACCATATTCCATGTTGCCCTTATAGTCAGGAGGTGGCTCTAACTCTATCTTGGACAATTAATTTTTATCAAATTAATTACTCAGAAAGCATTCAGTCATATTTTCTTTGTGTCATGCACAATGTTTAAGGCTAGGGCAATGGAAAAAGTAAAAAATATGATCCCTGCTTCTCCTGGAGCTCAAATTTTAATGGGGAATGCAATGTGCAAACAATTATATATATTCAAGATATACTAAATTTAATTAAGTAGGAAGTAATCTTAGAGGGGAAATACTAACAGTTAGGGAGAAGTGAAAGAGTTACCTTGCAGAAAGTGAGATGATCTAAACAATGTATAACACTTGATTTGTAAACCTAATGCCATATTTATTGTAGGTACCAATCAATATCTAAAAATGAATTTATTGGTGCAGAGATCTGGCTTAGGCAGACATCAACATGAAAACCAGTATTCCACCTGATAGATGGGTTAAATAGTTTGAATCATAACCAATGATAAAATAATGCAAAAAGCAATTATATTCAAATTTGAAATGCAATATTCTGGAACACATTTTTCTCCTTATATTTTACTAAGTCACATATTCAAATCAGTAACTACTGATGTCATAAAAAGACAAAAGTATAGGGGGATTTATAATCTGCTCCAGTATTTATCTTTGTGTGATTAGAAACATTTGATATCCTAAGACTATGAAAAAATTCTGAAAGTTGTTTTCTGCCTGCTTTTATCATTTCTGAGTACATCCATCCATTTTGTTTGGGCTGTTTCTCAAAAACAGGAGTAAGTGTATGTCACTAACATACATCTCTAACCTGCCCCAGTAGTGAAATTGCCCATATACCTTGCCATTGGTATAACAGGAACCGATATATAAAAGTCTCTGACACAATAACTATACACAAAATGATAATTTATTTACTAATGATAAAAATATTACACTTTCTTGGGAAGAACTTAATAATCATAGTGGCTTAATCAAAAGGGTCAAAGAACAGAACACTGGATATGGTTAGGAAGACTAGAGTTCAAATACAAGCCAAAATGCTTTTTATTTGAGTGACTCTAGGAAAGTCTGCTGACTCTAACTGCTTCAGTTTCTTTATAAGTCAGCTGAAAATAATGATAGCGATTACAGAGTTCACAGAATGGGAATGATAATAGCAATGATCAGAGTTGCTGGGAGGATAAAATGAGATAATAGTTTTAAAGTATTGTATAAATGTAACTATTATTGATGTGATGGCCAAATAAGGAGATTTAGGAGTCCATGTAGACTTACTCAATACCATAAACTGGTTTTGGTCTTCAAGGAACAAAGGGTATAGAGAGATGTATGTTATGAATATTTTTAATTGAATCAAATTGAAATTTTTTTTGTCCTTAAGAAACAATAGGAAGAGGAAAACAAAATTTCAAAAGTGGAAAAATAAAAGAGGTATATCAAGTTCAGAAATTTTTAAAATGAGAGGGATCATTTTTAGGACATAGGAGTAGAAAGGCAATCATTGGAGCTTTCATGAGGTCATGATAAATAAATTGGGCTTTAAAACATGGATAAAACTAAAACTTGGTAGATATAAGAAGGGTATCTAGAAGGTTCAATTGATAAAGTCAAGTCAGGAAGCCTCATCTTAATGAGTTCAAAATTGACGTTAGATACTTATTAGCTGTGTCACTCCAAGGAAGTTGCACAACTCTCTTTGCCTCAGTTTCTCCTTTATAAAATAAGCTGGAGAAGGAAATGACGAATCACTCCAGTATCTTTGCCAATAATCACATATCGGTGATTCCAGAGTGAACAAAATCACAATAAAAAATTAGAAGGAATGTATTCTAAGCAAAGAAAATGAGCAGAAATGTGGATGCAGGAAATTGTATGATTTACTTAGCATAAAGAATTTGGACATTTTCTGGAGGGGGAAGAAATATAAGTAAAATAAAAAATTCCATATGGACAAATGCATAAGCAAACTTTTATGGCAGGGAGATGAATCTGGCACTGTAGTATACAATTAATTGTACTCGAGGTAGGAAAATTAGCTAGGATAGCAATGTATCAATTAGAGCTAAAGATAAGATGCTTAATGAAGGTGATGGTGCTAGGAATATAAAGGTTAGGATGAAGGCTACAGGCCCTGTGGAAGTAGAATTCAAAGGAAATTTTTTGCTGACTGGTAGTAGTTTGAAGTAGAAGATATTTCTAAGAATTCAAGATTGAGTTACTAAAAACAGGGGAGACTAGAATTTATGAATAGATTACTTATAGATTTATGATCTCCAATATTTCCTCTACATGGTTACCAATGTGATGTTTTTCTCAATTCAAGTACCTTCTTTTTCCAAGTATGTATAAAGATAATTTTCAACACTCACCATAAATCTACTACGCCTCCCCCCAAAAAAAAATCCAGCATAAATAATAGAAGAGGAAGATACTTGAATTAAGAAGATTGGGAAAAAAATTCCTATAGAAGAAAGAATTTTAGTTGGGATGTAAAAAAAAGCTAGAGGAGCAGTAGGCAGAAATGAGGAAAGACAACATTCCTGCCATGGGGAACATTCAAATAAAATGTTTGAACATACAACATGGAATGCCTTATTTATAGAATTAAAAGTAGGCCTGTGTCACTGGATTAAAGAATGATTGTAGGAAGTAAGGTAAAGGAAGACTGGAAAAGTAGAAGGAAGCTAGGTTACTAAGGAAATTGGACACCAGACTAGAAGATTTTTTATTTGATCCTGAGGATAATAAGGATCTAGTTATTTATGGAGTAGGAGAGTGACAAGGTGGGACTAACACTTTAGGGAATAACATTGTTGACTGAAACTCCTTTGGATTGGGATAGGGTGAAATTTGAGACAGCCAGACATACCAATAAGCTACTGCAAAAATCAGCCATGAGATGCCCTAGAGTGGCAGCAGTATTGGAGGCGAGAAGTTAGGAACATTCAAGACATTTTGCAAAGGTAAAACTTCCAGGTCATAGCTATGGATTAGACATGGGGGATGAGAGATACTGAGGAGTTAAGTAAGACACTTACTTCCAAGCTTGAAGGACAGGCAGTATCATATTGCCACTTATCATAGTTGGAAACTTAGAAGAGAGGATTATTTCAAGAGATATGTAATAAATTCTGACTTGATATATTGAATTTAATATATCTATTCAATATTTAGTTTAGTATATCTGTAAGAAAGTAGATGTGAGATAAGAGGTCAATAGAGAGGTTAAAATAGGAAATAGATTTGAGAATACTAAGCAGAGTTAGAAATTAAAACCACAGGAGTTGAAGAGATCATCAAGGGGTATAGAATTGATCAAGAAGAAAAGAGGGTCTATGACAGAACTATGTGGGATACTTATGAATAATATGTACAATTTGAATGAAAATCCAGCAAAAGAGATTAAAAAGGAGTGGTCTGATGGGTAGGAGGAACCTGTCAGGAATGTCAGAGGCTAGTGTAGGAGGAGAATTAAGAAAGAGTGATGTTTTGAAAATATAAAGAAAACAGAATATTAAGGAAAAGAGAGTGATCATAATTCTCAAAACCTGCAGAGAGATCAAGGAGAATGAGAATTTAGAAAAAAGTTGAGATCTGGCAATTAAAAAATCACTTGTAACTTTGGGGAATGGTGAAATCAGAAACTAGATCCAAAAAGCTTAAGAGAATATATGGTAAACTTCTATTCAAGAAGTTTGGCCACATAGAAAAGATATAGGATGATAGTAGAGATGGAAGAATCAAGTGAGGGTATTCTGAGATTGAAGGAGGCATGGTTATATTTGAAGGAAGAAGGGAAAGAGTCAGTAGAGATTGACATCATGTAATAGATATGACAATGACAGAGTAAGAAATTTGTTGGAAGAGAGAAGATGGAATGGGATCATTTGTGCATGAACAAGGGTTAGTCTTGGTAAGGGGGAAGACTATTTCTTCATGTAAATAGATGGGAAAGAGGAGATATTGACAGAAGGTATACAAATAAGATAATATAAGGAAGAGGGGGAAAGAGAAAACAATGTAAACAGCCTCCATTTGCATTTTATGTAAAATGTGATGCGAGATTATCAACTGAAAGAGTAGAAAGGGAACCATAGGAAGTTGAGGAGGGAGCTAATTGATAAGGGGGGTGTGGTAGGATTACCTAGAAAAAGAGAGGGTCCAATTGAGGTTGTAAAATATAAATTTGTAGCAGAACCAATCAGAATAGTTGTGTGTGTGTGTGTGTGTGTGTGTTTTTCATTTTACTTTATCAGAATGTGTGTAACACTGAAGGTGGTGGGTGATTGGTGGTAGTGGTCCAAGGCTGAGGCTTTGCCAGGTACATTTAGCAAAATGAAAAAAAAGAAAAAAAAAGGCTGAGAATTCAAGAGAAGACAGTGTAGAATTGAATTTGTTCACTGAGAAGCATAGTAATTATGACTTGATAGAAAATTGAATGATTGAGGGATTGAAGGGCATGGTGTGAGACAAAGAGCAAGATTTAGTAAGGGAAGGCAAAACAAGCATATGCAAATATAAGTATATGAACCAAGATTTTTCTAATGCCAGAATCATTACTTAGTCTACTATACTGCATTGTCTCATATTTTCATATTTTCATAGAGACAATTTCTTTGACAAATAATCACATACCATTCCACTAACTTACCTTCATTTGGCATACTAGATCATCTGATTACAAAAAGAGATAATTTGTAATGTCTCTTCTTTTAGCTGAAAATGGCATTTATGAATGTCTCAAAAGGAGCTTGGAAATCTTCTTGTCTACTAACAACATTAAAAATATGAGGTGGGGAATGAATCAATACAGTTGAAGTGACTAGCATACAGTCATAATGGTAATATGTGATTAAGAATTTGAACAGTCTTCTACCCATTTATTTACAACTCTTTCCATTTCACTGTGGTACTTTCAAAGATTTAAAAAGTCCTTGAAACAAATCACCAGATACTTATTTTTTGACATGAATTAATGGGATAGAGTGAGAGAGAGAGAGAGAGAGAGAGAGAAAGAAAGAGAGAAAGAGAGAGAGAGAGAGAGATATTATCTTGGTAATTATGTGCATTTTTGAAGTCATCATTGATGCCACAAGTAAAGATTTTAAAAAATACCACATGATAAAAGTCTATTGATAAATCTTTAAATTTTTCCTTAAACCAATGTTATCATTTACTTTGGTTTCCCTGTTTCCCCTATTTTAAATATTGCCTTTAGTAAAACAATTTTCTTTTTGTATTCCAGTTATAGCCCAGCTACTGCATGATTTATACAGTCTTTAATCTTTAAGAACAGACCCGTACATAAAACGTACATTATTAATGTCTTCCCATCTCTTCCAAAAATTTATATTGATTATACCATATGTTGTGGAGAATCATCGATCACTTAACATATCAATTCTTTATGCAGAGTGATGAAGTCCAGTCTATAAATCCATGGCAGTAAATTTGTTAGTCCAATTTTTCTTCACCGAAACTTTCCAGCTTTCGAGTTAATGAGGACCTTTATTGTTCCTGTTTGCCAGCACCATCCTATGAGCTGACAGCCAGGCATTGATTTGGTGTGTGCCCCTTTAAATCTTTGGCTTGCCTGGAGTTGAACGGTTTGAGCATCAGCCCAATGCACTTTAATTAGCCCTGAGGAAATCACAGTGGGGATGAAACAAGTTGGCTTGTTATTCTTCTGTTTGTACTAACAGCAAATAAAAGCATGTAATTGGATTTTTTAAAAGCATTGTCAGGTCTCTTGAGTCTGAACTCTTCACAGTTATGATAGCCTCATCTAATATGAGTGTCACACTTCCGCAAAAAGCAGTTTTTTCTACATTTAAAAGGTGCCTCTCCAGGAGGGCTGAGTATTTAAATAAGATACCTGCTGTTCAGGTGTAAACTTGATGTACTTAAATATGGCCCTGATACATCTATTGGTGTCACTGCCTGGTAGCAGCTGCCTGGTCATTCTTCCAACTACCTCATGTTGAGGAGGGAGGCAGAAACAGACTTTTTTTTTAGTTTAAATATGTAAAAATCAAGATATATAAAAGTAGCAGGACTCATTTAGTAGCATCAAAAAATAGGTTCTTCCTGACTTTTCCTCCTCAGCAAATATAAACATATTCCTTTATAAAATACATAAAAATATTTATTTTATAAAATATATAAACAGTATCGATGTATTAATGTTCATGATCACAAATACTAGGACCTCTTTCTTTGATAACAATTAATAAGAAGTCAGATTTAGAGTTGAAAGGCTAGCTAGTCCAATGTTCTTAAATTCAAATGGAGTCAGGGGCAACTAAACTGTATAGAAGCCTTCCTATAGGTTGCTTATTAACTTACTTTTAAAATGTAATGTTGTTTATGTTTTACTGAATTTTTGTTTGTTCTGTTAAATATTTCCCAATTACATTTTAATGTGGTTTGGATCTAACTGAGGACTGCTATGGATCATATAAATGCATAGCATGGGTTTATACTCTGATCTGGTTCAAACCTCTGATTTTGCAACAAAAATCATAATTCAGAACTGGAAGGAACCCTAGAAGTCACCCATACCGATCTCTTCATTTTCTAGATGAGAGAACTGAGGTCTGTAGAGAAATCAACCAAATCAACAGCTGACCTTGTGTTCAAACATATGTGGTCTGCTTCTAGATCCATCAATCTTTCCTCTGGGTCACTAGTCTTATGAGACACATGGTTTTAATTAGAGGGAATATAGAGAGATGAAAGTAATTAAAGGGTAAGCATGAAATAATAATGATGAAGGGAGAAATGAGAGAAAACTTTTACAAAATTGTTACCTTTTTGGGAAAGAGATAACCTTCAAACTATTTTGTAACTCTCTTCTGAAAGTATATATATATATATATATATATATATATATATATATGTAAATATATATTTTACCCAAAAACCATCAAACTTAGACATAGCTCTAATATGGTAGGCACAAAGCAGGTGGATGCTTACCTTTAAGTAAATGTTTCAAAGAGGAATTTCTTTTTTAGTGCTAGTTCTCATGACTTCAAGATATTATAAGGGTTTTTAAAAAAGAAGAAACTGAAATTTGAAAAGAAAAGGGACCATTGACAATTAAATGCATTTTTTTTCCTTTAGAAAAAGTTCCTGTATGTGGGTCATAAAATAGAATGACAAATATGCTAGGGTTTTTTTTTTGTTTTAGCCTAGGTTAGCACTATCACATGAAAATAAAATACAACCTCTCTCTCTCTGTCTCTGTCTCTGTTTCTCTGTCTCTGTCTCTCTGTCTCTCTCTCTCTCTCTCTCTCTCTCTCTCTCTCTTTCACACAAATACACACATCTTAAGCACTAGTACTATGAAAATCTGTCAGAATCGATAGTAATTAAAAAAAATTCCTCTAGAATCATAACATATTAGAAATCTAGACAGTTCTTTGGTTGTGTTATTTAACACTCAAATTATGCATAATGGGAAACTCATTCCCCCCAAAAAGTGATTTGTCCTACATCACACAGTGACAAATTTGTTACCAGAACCCATGTCTTTTCCCTGCAGGTCTCATGCTATTTCCATTATGCTGGTTTCTGGAAAGAGAGAGTCTTTCAAATAATAATTTTCCTTTAGGTGAAATCCTGTTTGCTATCTTCCTAGAAGTAGCCATTTCTGAAGTAGATTTAATATCAACATCATTAATATTCTAAAGGTATGTTTATGTCCTAAAAGCAATATTTAAAAAACAAAATTAAAATTATCTTAGCATAGGAAGTGAATAGGATGAGTAAAACCAAAATGTTGAATAGACCAGTTATATACAAGGAGAGAGAAAAGAGAGGGCAGAGATTAAGCTTGAATCGACTACAGAGAGCACCATAATCAGTGCTTACAAAGGACTTTATTGCAGATCAGCTTCCCAGACAAGAGCTACCACCATCTGGGAACAACTGGCAGATTTCCCTCTAGCCTCTAACACAAGGGAACTCATAGGCAGGTGGTCACAGATCAAAAAGCCTAAATTCCTCAGGTCTTTAATCCTTTTGAGTGTTCCACGACAATATTTTTCCTCTTATGTTATAAATTTAAAGGGGAAAAATGAAAAAGAACCTTCTATCACAAAACAGAGCATCTAGTGCAATATTCTACTCAGAATGGTCATATAGGTGATTATTCCCAGCTAATCAAGTGGGGCCAGAGTTAGTGAAATTTTGAGGAACTTTACCAGTCATGTTACAATGATTCTATAGTATGGGCATTCAAAGAATCAGCTACTTTTATGCCCAGAATGAGACACTAAAGAGGATTCAAGTCAGGTATAACCATGTAAATATGTGAAAATAATTTCTTAGACCTCAGTTTTTCCCCAAAATATATTTAAGGATTTTAAGGGTACAATAGCCATTTGTGAAAGAAAAAAAAAAGATGTATTATCTGTTTTCAAATAAATTACAATCTAAATAGTTTTGCTCATTGGCTAGAAAACCACCTTGAAAGCAGGAAGATTTGTTCAAATCCCATATCTGAACCCTTTCCACAATGGTTTTGTTCTACTATGTTATAGTCTATGTTACTGCACAAATCATTTAACATCTCAGTTTTCTGAGTAGCTTACTAAGTTTCTAAGTTGTGGAGAAAATTCTAGCCTACCTTGGTAGAGAGAGGCTTTCTTATGTAGACTTTGCTATACCATTAAAATTTCAGGTTCATGCCCAATTCCTATTCCTAAAAAGATATAATATAATAATGTAATATAATAAAATATAAACATGGTAGCACATTCATTTAATTAATAATAATAGCAAACATTTATATGGTACATAAACTATGAAAAGCACTTTACATTCAAGATATTTTGATTCTCACTATAACCATGTGAAAAGTGTACTATAGTTATTATTATCTATTATTATTATCAAAGATAAACACAATGAATCTTCGTGGATTTCCCTGATGACTATGTTCATAGCATTGGTACACAAAAAAGGCAGGAAATGAGTTCAAGATTCTGACTTCAAGTGATTCATATTTTCTACAATATCATAGTGTCCCTGTTAATATTGAAACCAAAGTTTGAGATGGAATGGTATTCATTACCAGTTTTGCTGGAAAAATGGTAGTAGAATCAACTTTCCGTTGACTCTCAGAATGTACCACGAAGCCTCAGAGCTTCACTTTCATGGGAAGAATTAAGAGTTTATGATGTTGGTGATATGACCTGCCATGATAATGCCTTGTTGTCCTTCTCATGGATTTTTGACAGTGGGTTCTCTCACGATGATACTTTTTCTTGAAGAATATATATATATATATATATATCCTTTAATCTATGAGTTGCATTTTGAGCTAATTGTCCACAATTGATAAGTTTGAACTTCTACAAAGAGATAGCAATGGATGTACTTACTCTATTCTGTTTGATATAGTAGTAAGAGCTCACTTTTTGTGTGCTATAGATAACAATGGACTTCCAGACAAGGAAGCTCCCTCTACCAGTGTAGATCAGCACCATGTCTACAATTTATAATCATAGATATCTACAGCAGCCCTTGAATTTTTCCACTCATGAGTCAAGAAATTTTTATGTGATCTCAGGTATATATGCATATAAAATAAGTATACAAATCAAACACTTACTGATAATAAATCATAATTTCCAAACCTCCACATTCTATTGTGTGAACCCACATGGGCAAACAAAACACAATTAAGAAGCTTTGATCTAGAGCACTGAGAGGTTCATTAATTTCAACAGGATCACAAAATTAAGAGATGTTTTATTTGGTGTATTAGGAGAGATAGCAACAATAATAACTTGCATATCTTTAAGATTTTCAGTGTTTTTACATAGTGTCTCAGGTAAACTGGAGAAAATTCAGATCTGGAATTATAAGAAGTGATAAAAGTAGCAGCTAATAACCTCTTAAATTAAGGCAGTAGTTGACACTTCAAATACATAAAAGGGATAGAGAGAAGAGTTCTAAAACTAGATAGACACTTGTATTCCCTTATGCAATGTTTTGAAGACCATTGACAGAGGAAGATGTCAATAATGGTCTTCCAAGAGATTGCTTCTGGACCTGGCAGACCATTTTACCAACCTCTGACATGTCTGGTAAGTGGCCCTTCTTAATTAATGCTAACTCAATGCATTTGAAAATATCTAAAATGCAAATCTCCAGGTGCTTTACAGTACAAGGTGTGGAGTCATTTTGTTATATCTATACTATCGAAAAATTTGTCTTGTATTTCTGAGCCAAGCAATGGTACCAATAATATAGGAAGGTATGAGTTTCTACCTTGGAGTTTCCTGGAATATTCTGCACGTCTGGCAAGAGAAAAGGGCATGATTAGGGCATAAATAGCTGGCCAGAAAGTGACCAAGAATGAAAAAATATACTTCACAGTAGCATTCAATGCTCAAGAGCATCACTCATTTTCAAAAAAAGAGAGGAAAGGATGACAAGATAGCTGAAGACAGACTTTTTTTGTAGTGTGAGGAAAAGATACAAGAGAGATTAGATTGACAGGACTCAATGATAGTCAAAATTGAGATTATCTAGTAAGTCAGAGGGTGATGGCAAAAGTTGGGAATATTAATATATGAGAAGAAAAGTTTAGGAATTGCTATTGCAGAATGCATGATAGAAACCCAATGAGAGCTGAATAGAAGCATTGTCATGCAGTTGCAATGAACTAGTTGAAATCAGCCTTTTCAGGTTTGTAATGATTTCCTCATAATTCTCTCTTGATTTGTGGGACCCTCTGCATTATGGAATCCAAACAGTCCAGTCAACTGTTGATGTAACTTTAAGATCATTCTTCTCTTACCAGAACTAACTCTTGCATCTGAAGTACAACTTATAGACTAAATAATGAGAACAGTTACCTCCATTTAAACTGAGGTTTTATTTTAGCTGAAGCTACTACATGAACTTAATGTCTTCCTTCATTCTGCTACACAGAGGTCACCACTGTGAGATTTATTTGATTTCACAGTCTGCTTAATTAATTTGTTCATTCTGTGCATTCACTGTCAGCATTGCTTTCTGGAGCAGTGCTACCAAAGCAATAAATTAATTTGCATGGTACAATGCATCTGGAATAATTATTACCCCATAGAATTGTTATTGCTCAACTTCTAAAGGGAGAGGATGTCCCCCTGCTGTGATAAAAGGGTTCTGTTGGGGGAACTCAAGTGGGTTCAGGATGGAGGGGAGTAAATGACATGGCATAAATTTCAAAAGAATGTTTTAGAAATTTAAATTTCATCATATGGCATTCTTGAATTCTGCTTGCAGTGATTCCTCTTGCTTTGTCAAATTTCCTCAACCCTACTTTGAAAGGTTTGGGGAAATGAAAATTCTTTATTGCTTTATCTAATTTGAACAGTGATCATTACCTAAGTTTATAGTATCCAATTAAGGGTTGTTATTGAACCTATACAGGAGAGCAATACTAATGACAATCTTGACTTAATGACAATGGGGAAGTTTGCATGGATGCTGCCCTCTATTTCATCAAGTTATTCTTTCCTTAGAAGCAATTCTGTTATGTAAAAACATATTTGGTGCATCCAAAAACCATGAAGTTAAAAAATGCTTAAAATTAGTGCAATGCAGTATCACATCACCATGAAGTAAACATATGAAGGATATACAGAAATTTGGAAAATCTTTTTTGAAAATATGCAAAGTGATGGAAGTAGAAAAAGTGGGCTATATATAATTACTGTAACTATGAATATCTCCATCTGTGCTTATTAGAGACATATTGAGAGAGGAGAACAAGAGCAAGAAAAAGAAAAAGAGGAAAAGAGAGAGGGAGAAGAGGGAAGAAAAATGGAAAGCACTCATATACTCTACAGAGAAGGGAGAGAGAGAGAGAGAGAGAGAGAGAGAGAGAGAGAGAGAGAAGAGGTGATTCTAGACAGATCACTTAAAGTCAGTTTGCTTGTTTATAAAATTTTGATTAAATCAATTTATCAAGCACTATTTTGTGCCAAGATCTGCAATGAGTCCTAGAGAAATAAAGACAAAAATAAAACAATGTGTGTCCTAAGGAAGCTTGTGTTCTACTTAATGAAATCTATCAAAGCACTAACCTAATATAAAATTTATACAAAATCATTTCATTTGGAGTGGAATTAGGAGGACTAAACACTAGGTAAATCAGAAAAGATCTCACATGAGCTGAGCCTAAATGCTCATAGAAGAAAGGAGGAAGGAGTGAATTCTAGGCTTGGGAAAAATTTGTGCATGATCTAGAGAGAAGCAATAGAATATCACATACATGAAACATTAAATAGTTCAGTTTTGTTGGAATTTACAATGTATGAGGCAGATTAGTGGCAACTTACAGTTCTGTATTCTGTTTATAAAATTGAGGTTAAAATGAGATTTTTTTGCTAATTGAAAACACTATAGAGTATGTGTATACATGTGTGTAATAGATACATATATGTATATAATACATGATGTAATCTAATATAAAATAATATGAAATGTGAAAAAAATGAAAGGAAACTAAAAAAAACCCTATAGACAAAGAGGATAAATAAATACTTCGTGAACAATGAATGACAGAATGGTAAAGGCACAAAGGTGTTGTGGAATTGTGAATACCATCTGCAATACAGAATTTATTATGAAAAAAATAAAAAAGAATGTTAATAGCCTTAATTGTATTTTGGAAATTCTTTTAATACCTTATTTAAAAGACAGACTATTTTCAGAAAGCATTGTTATAAATGATGCTGTTTTAGCCCATTGACCACTGTTTGATCATTTTTAATTATAATATTAAAAAAAAAACCCTGCAGAATTGGTCATTGAAGTCACATAGTAAGAGTCACAACCAGAATTCTCCGGGTCTAACTTTCTTTATATATATATATATATATATATATATATATATATATATATGAAAATTAATTGCTAGGTTGCATTTAATAAGGTAATAAATTCTCTTTTCGTTTCCTGTATTACCTTCTTACTCTTCCCCCCAAAAATGCAGTGTTTTTTTTTTTTTTATTTAATAGCTTTTTATTTACAGTTTATGCGGATGGGTAACTTTACATCATTAACAATTGCCAAATCTCTTGTTAATTTTCACCTCTTTTAACCCCTCCCCAGATGGCAGGATAATAGATTTAAATATATTAATATATAAATTAATAACAATAAGTATACATGACCAAACCGTTATTTTCTGTACAAAAAGAATCGGACTCTGAAATATTTCAAATTGCTTGTGAAGGAAATCAAAAATGCAGGTGGGCATGAATATGGGTTGGAAATTCAATGTAATGGTTTTAGTATCTCCCAGGTTCTTTCTCTGGGCGTGCTGGTTCATTCATTACCTTCCATTGGAAATGATTTGTTTGATCTCCTTGCTGAGGTGGCCAGGTCCATCGAACTGGTCATCATATAGTTTTTAAAAGTATAAGTCTCTGGTCCTGCTTGTTTCCTCAGCATCAGTTCTGTAATCTCCAGGTCTTTCTGAAATCATCCTGTTGGGCATTTCTTACAGAAAATTTTCCATAATACATAACCATAATTTATTCAGCCATTCTCCAACTGTGGGGCATCCTCGTTTCGTTTCTAGCCACTAAAAGGGCTGACACAAAAATCGTGCACATACAGGTCCCTTTCCCTTTTTAATCTTTTGGGATAAAGCCCAGTAGCAAAATGTGGATGGATCCGTTTGATAACTTTTTGACATAGTTCAAACTACTCCAGAATGGTTGGATTCTTCCAAACTCCACCAACAATCATCAATGTCCCAGTTTTCCCCCCTCAACAATCATCATTATTTTTTCCTGTCATCTTAGCCAATCGACAGGTGTGTGGTATTCTTAGAGTTGTCTTAATTTGCATTTCTCTGATTAATTGACTCGGGCATCTTTTTATGGCTAGAAATGCCAATTTCTTCATCAAATTGTCTGTTCATATCCTTTGACCATTTTCAATTGGAGAATGGATTTTTATAAATTAGAGTTAATTCTCATATATTTTAAATGGGCCTTTATCAGAACCGACTGTAAAATATTTTCCCATTTACTGCTTCCTTCTAATCTTGTCTGCATTAGTATTGTTTGTAAAACTTTTCACTTTGGTATAGTCAAATTTTCTATTTTGTATTATTGATCTCTGTTCTTCTTTGGTCATAATATCCTTCCCTTCCACAGGTCTGAGAGGGAAAATCCTGTGTTCCTCAATTTATTAATAATTCATTTTTTATCTAGGTCATGAACCCATTTTGACCTTATCTTGGTGTACGGTCTAAGTATGGATCAATCCTGTTTCTGCCATATTTTTCCAATTTTCCCAGCAATTTTTGTCAAACAGTAAGTTCTTATCCCAAAGCTGGGGTCTTTGGGTTTTAAAAGACTAGGTTGCTATAGTTGTTGACTGTTTGTCCCTTGAAGTTAACCTATTCCATGATCAACTAATCTATTCCAGCCAATACCAAATGGTTTTGGCTGCTGCTCTAAATTTTTAGATCTGGGTTTTAAAACCTTCATTTGATTTTTTTTCATTAATTCCCTTGAAATTCTTGACCTTTTGTTTTCGATATGAATTTTGTTGTTATTTTTCTAGGTCATTAAAATAGTTTTTTGGGAGTCTGATTTGTATAGCGCTAAATAATAGATTAGGTTATAATATTTCATCTTTATTATTTTTCTTCCCTATCAAAGCATTTAATATTTTCAATTGGTTAGATCAGACTTAATTTTTTTGAAAAATGGTCTTAATTTTGCTCATAAGTTTCGTTTTCCTTTGGCGATAGATTCCTAAATATTTATATTATAAATATTACTTTAAATGGAATTTCTCTTTGTAACTCTGATTGTTGGTTTTGTTAGTGATATATAAGAATTATGATTATGTGGGTTTATTTTTTAACCAGTAACTGCTAAGTTGTGGATTATTTCTAATAACTTTTTTAGTAGTTTCTGGGGTTCTCTAAATAATATGTCATCGGCAAAAGTATAATTGGTTTCCTCATTTCCTTTCTTTTCCTTTAATCTCTTTCTCATCTTATTGCTAAAATGTTTCTAATACAATATTAAATAGTCACGGTGATATGGGAGCCTTGTTTCCTCAGATCTTTTAGGAATGGTTTGGTTTGTCTCCTTACATATGATTTATGATGGTTTTTAAATAGATGCTGCTATTATTTTAAGGAAAAGTCCATTTATTCCTATACTCTCAAGTGTTTTTAATAGGAATAGATTTGGATTTTTCAAATCTTTTCTGCATCTATTGAGATGATCGTATGGTTTTTGTTAATTTTGGTTATTAATATGGAATTATATTGATGTTTTCCTAAATTGAACCACCCGCATTCCTGGTATAAATCCTCTTGATCATGTTATTATCCTGGGGATGATTTTCTGTGTCTTTTTGCTTATCTTATTTAAGATTTTAATAATTCATAGGAAGATTGGTCTTAATTTTCTTTCTCTGTTTTCCAACCTACCTAGTTTGGGTATCCTACCATGTCTGTCTAGAAAATTTGGTGGGACTCCTTCATTCCCTATTTTTATCAAATAATTTATATAGCATTAGGGCCAATTGTTCTTTAAATGTTTGGTAAATTCAATGAAATCCATCTGGTTGGGTTTTTTTGGGAGTTGTTTAATTGCCTGTTCTTTTCTTTTTCTGAAATGGGACTATTCAAACAATTTACTTCCTCTTCTTTAGTCTGGGAGGTCTATATTTTTAGGTATCATCCATTTCATAGGTTATCAAATTTATTGGCATAAAGTTGGGAAAAAACTCCTTATTATTTCTCAATTTCCTCTTCATTGGTGGAACGTTCTCCTTTTTCATTTTAGGACTACTAATTTCATTTTCCTCCCTCCTTTTTTCTAATCAGATTTACCAAAGGCTTATCTATTTATTGGCTTTTCATAGAACAACTCTTAGTTTTTATTAATTATTCAATGGTTTTACTTTCAATATTTTTTAATTTCCCTTTTAATTTTGAATTTCAATTTTATTTTGATTGGGGATTTTTTAATTTGGTCTTTTTTTTTTTTAGTTTTAAGGAATTCCTTAATCTTTTCTTTTCTGTTTTATTCAAGTTAGCCTCTAAGTATATAAAAATTCCCCTTATTACCCTTTGGCTGCATGCCAAAATTTTGGTATGACGTCTCTCATTTCTTATCTTGGGTGAAATTATTAATTTTTCTATAATTTGCTGCTTCAAATCATTCTTTAAGATAAGTTTTTAGTTTAATTACTTTTTGGTCTTTCTTTTTTTTGAATGTAATTTTTTTACATCATGATCTGAAAAGAAAGCATTTACTATTTTCTTTCTTCATTTAATTTTGAGGTCTTTATGTCTAATATGGTCAATTTTGAATAGGTTCCATGAACCTGAGGAAGAAAAGTATATTCCTTTCTGTCTCCATTCAATTTCCTCCAAAGATCTGACATACCTAATTTTTCTAATATTCTATTTACTTCTTTAATTTCTTTCTTATTTGTTTTGTGGTTTGATTGGTCTAATTCTGAGAGTGCAAGGTTGATATCTCCCAGTATTACAGTTTTGTTGTCTATTTCTTCTTGCAACTCTCTTAACTTCTCCTTTAGGAAGTTGGATGCCATACCACTTGGTGCATATATGTTTAATATTGATATTGCTTCGTTGTTTATGCTACCCTTTAGCAGGATGTCGTTTCCTTCTTATCTCTTTTAATTAGATCAATTTTGCTTTGCTTGATGAGATAAGGATGCTACCCTGCTTTTTGACTTCACCTGAAGCATAATAGATTTGCTCCAGCCTTTTACCTTTACTCTATATGTATCTCCCTGCTTTAAATGTGTTTCTTGTAAACAACATATTGTAGGGTTCTGACTTTTGATCCAGTCTGCTATCTGCCTCCTCTTTATGGGGGAGTTTATCCCATTCACATTTATGGTTAGAATTACTAATTCTGTATGTCCTGCCATCCTAATAACTCCAGACTATGCTTTACTTTTTCTTGGCTACTCCAACCCTCTTTCCCATTTTGAACTTATGTACCTCACTTGTATCACGATGTTTACACTCTTTAGGATCCCTCTCTCTCCCCCTTTGAATCTTTTCCCCTTCCTTCCCTTATTACTCTTTTTCTTTTCCCTTTTCCTCTCCCCCTTTTGTTAATGAGGCAATAGAAAATTTTCTCCAAAACAAATGTCAGTTATTTTCTCTTTGAGTCAACTCTGATGAGAGTAAGATTCACACAATGTTCCTCCCCCTCTCTAAATTCCCTCAGATATGATAAATTTCCTTTGCCTCTTTGTGGGATGTGGGTTCCCTCTTTTTATCCCTCCTTCCCACCTTATTCTGCCATCATCCCTTTTCCATATCTACTTCCCTTTTTTATGTTATATCAGTAAAATCAAATTATGCATGTATTCTTTTTGTATATCCACAACAGAAATACAATTCTCAAGAGTTATTTTTACATTTTCTGCATCTCTTGAATCCTATGTTTGGAGATCAAATTTTTTGCTTAGTTCTGGTTTTTTCCTTAGAAACAAATGGAATTCATTTATTTCATTAAATGTCCATCTTCTTCCCTGGAAGAAAATGCTCAGTTTAGCTGGGTAGTTTATTCTTGGCTGGATTCCAAGTTCTTTTGTCTTTCGGAATATCAGATTCCAGGCCCTTCGATCCTTTAATGTGGAGGCAGCCAGATCTTGGGTGATTCTTATTGTGGCTCCTTGGTATTTAAATTGTTTTTTTTTTTTTTTTTTTGGCTGCTTGTAAAATTCTTTCCTTAATCTGATAGTTCTGAAATTTGGCCACAATATTCCTTGGGGTTTTTATTTTAGGGTCTCTTTCAGAAGGTGTTCGATGAATTCTTTCAGTGCCTATTTTATCTTCTGATTCTATTACATCTGGGCAGTTCTCTTTGATGTTTTCTTGTAAAATAGTATCTAGGCTCTTTTTTTCATCATAATTTTTGGAAAGTCCAATAATCCTCAGATTATCTCTCCTAGATCTATTTTCCAAGTCTGTCGTTTTTGCAAGTAGATAATTCATGGTTTTTTCCAGTTTGTCATTTTTTTGTTTTTGCTTGACTGATTCTTGCTGTCTCAATGAATCATTAGTTTCTATTTGTTCAGTTCTAATTTTTAAAGAGTAATTTTCTTAATTAGCTTTTGTTACTTCTTTCTGTATATGTCCAATTGAGTTTTTAAATGTATTGTTTTGCTCTGTGGAATTTTTTTACATTTCATTAATTTTTTTTTTTTTTTTAGTGAATTATTTTCTTTTTCCAATTCACATATCCTACTTTCTAGTGAATTCTTTATTTTTTCCAATTCACAATTCTTAATTTCCTGAGATTTTTTTTTCTAATTCACAAATTTTGTTTCCCTGCACTTCCTGGAAATTTTTTATCTTTTCCAATTAGTATTTCAGGAAGTGGTTGCTCTCTTGTAAGGCTTCTCTTTCCTTTCACCATTTATCTTCTAACTCTCTTTTGAGACTTTTAATGGTCTCTTCTATGAGAGCATCATGTAAAAGGGGACAGGTATTGTCTGGTGCCTGTTTGCTATTAGTCTCTTCAGGTTTGCTGACCTGCTCTTTTTCTACATAGAAGCTGTTGATCGTTCTTTTCATCTTTTTATTCATATTTTAAAGCCTTTAGGGTATGCCTCCTAGGTAAGGGGGTTACCAGCTGCCTCTGCAGAACAGGAGAGATGTAAATCGGTTTCTGGCTCCAAGGTATGGGAATGCTCTGAGTGAGAGTTTTCCCTTCCCCCAACAGGAGGTGGATTCAGCACTGGCCGAGCTATCAAAGCGCCCAGTTGGGCTGTGTGGGTTAGCGATTGCCCTAGGCTAGAGACTAAGGGGTGAAAGTGTCACTGCCCCAAGCCAGAGCCTCTTGTGGGACTGTGGGTATTAGCAGCTGACTGCAGACCTCCGATTCTACCGAAAGTATGCCCAGAACTCTGCCCCAATGTCTCTGCCTGATGCAAATCGGCCCTGCAAAAGCTCTATGGCCCCAAGCCAAGCCCCCCACTGCACAGATTAGAGGCTAACCTGGGCTGTGCCCTCCTGCTGTGCAGGTTCGCAACTGCCCCAAGGAAAAGCCCTGTACTGCGGGTTGGGGCTGCAAGCTTGTGCTGAGATCTGTGCTCTCACTTTCGGTTTGAGGCTCTTCTCGAAAACTAATTTCTCTCCCAGTCTTCGCTGATCTCCCCCTGGCCCTTGACAAACCTTTTTTGGCGAGACTGCAGATTTTCTTCTGCTGGTGAGTTGTTATACTTTTTATCTTTATGAATTGTAGCAGTCAAGACTATTTTTGAGGCTAGATATAATATTGATAAAGAGGGTAAGAGAAGAGCTTAGAAAGTCGGATGTGCCTTCTCTGCCATCTTGGCTCCGCCCCCCAATAATGCAGTGTTAAGGGCAATAGGTACAAAATAAGAGAGAGGAATTTGACTTTAGTGACAAGACAAAACATTTAGTCACTGGTTGAACCCATAGTAGAATGCACTGCCTTAAGGATTAATAAATTCTTGATTTTTGGAGATCTTCAAACAAAGGCTAGGTGACCACTTATCCAGTATGTTATATACAGAGATTTTTTTTTTTGTCTCTATAGTAATGATTCAAAGCTAGAAGAGACTTTTTGTTATCATAGATGTAAAGTTCATCTAGTCCAACTGGCTCATTTAGTAATTATCTTTAACATTATATCTTTCCCCTTGTCAAACTAGGCCTAATCTTATTTTTCATCCTGATTGTAATTTCCTTCTACCACTCATATTTTTCTTAGACTGTCATCCTGCACTGCTTATACTTCCTTCCCAATTTTACTGATTGATAAATCCATTAAACTCTATATCATACTCAATTCAAATAATTTGGATTCTTGGCTTTTTACTGATAATATTTTATCAACCATGAGAAGTTAAAATGTTCTAATATTTCAGAGTCTACAAGTCTATCTTCTGGTCAATGGGCAGGTAAATTGGAAATGGAGAATCTTTCTTCTCTCATATCTCATTCCAAGTCATTCTTTCTGAGGTATTTGGCCAGAGATGTTCAACTAAGGGACTTGTCTGCTACTGAAATGCTGGACCCCAAACTCTCAAACAGGTAGGTTTTTTTTGTTTGTCCCCCCCACCCAAGACCCATAAAGCATGACTGATTCTCTTTAGCCAATGATAAAACATTTTTGTTTCAATCAATCTATACCTAGCTTATACTTTAGGTTTATTGATATGTTCAAAAGAGATCACACCTAGTGAATACCTTTGATTGATTCTATATCTTAATCATGAAAATATATGGAGATATGGGATAGAGTATTTATACTTATTGTGGTTAAGGAACATGGAATACATCTCTAGGCACATAAATTAATAGTAAGAAATGAGTGTCACTCAAAGCAAAATATCTATATTTCAATTCTCTTATACATGATTATTTTTACAATAGTTTTGTTCCCAACACTTTTATATCAGATAATTGGATATCTTAAAGAATATAACCACAAAAAGTATCAAATGCTCATTACCTATGTATTCTGTATTATGTATATTATTTTGGGTTATGTTTACAGCAGTATTTCCACATTATTATAAATCAACAATAATCTTGATATTAAATATTAATTTAGTTGTAGTGCTATGGAAATTTGAATTAAAGGTTATTGACTATTTTTAAAGCCAATTATCTTTTTTCAACTTCCCAATAAATAATTTGGCATAGCCAGAGTTCTTTCATAGGAGACCAACTCCTGGGAAGCTCATTTGACTATTTGAAAGTTACAGAACTATTGAATGATAATATTATCCTCTTAGGATACTTAGGATACTTAGGAGACTAGTTTCTGGTAGATTGTAAGATCCTCCATATGCTCTTGTTTGTGTATTGCTTAGAACACCCCAAAACATTATAAAACTTCTTCTGGGAGAATCATACTTATTTAATTCAGCTTATTTTCATACAAGAAAAATGGATTAATGTGACACCTCATATTAAAAACTGCTATAATGCCAACATAAAAACTCAGAATTTGAGAACTAGATAAGACTTTAGGAATGACTAACTTCAATTTCATCACAAACTAAAATATTGGGACATGCAAAAAAAGGAAGCCAGAATAATTCCACAGTTGTCTGAAGTTTGAAGCTTACTCTTGTAACATGAAAAAAAACCCCACAGTGCAAAGGAATTAATTTTTTTCAAGTATATGATGAAAAATTTCAACACATTTTATGTACAGATTTTAAAATAATAGAGCTAGGGGGCAGCTAGATGGCACAGTGGATAGAACAATAGCCCTCAAATCAGGAGGATCTGAGTTCAGATCTGACCTCAGACACTTAATATTGTCTAGCTGGGTGACTCTGGGAAAGTCACTTGATCCCAATTGCCTCAGCAAAACAACAAAATAATAATAACAATAAAATAACTAAACTATTGGAAATGTGGTGTGAAATATTTAAATTAGACCTAAAGTGTGCATGTTTTTTTTTTTTTTTTTTTAAATCAGATCTATGATTTCATCATTGTTGGGAGTTCTCAGGTGAAGAAATTTCATCTCCTTGTGCATAGGTTAAACTTTTGTGAAAAATATGTCCTACAGAATTGTTTGGAACATTAATATGTTATATAGATTACCCAAAATGACAAACCTATATGTAATACTGGCTTAATTTGAACTTAAAATACTTTAAACTCCAAGTCTACTTCCTGATCTATTATGTTACACTTAGTCTTACTCAATTGGTACATCATTGGTACATCACCACTTACACTTGTTTATTAATTAGTAACATCAAGCAATGGAATAATTTATTTACTCATTAGCAATAAGATTGCTGATCCTAACAGTTAGAGTGATTTTACTGATAAGGAATTTATTTCACCAATGAAATCACAAGTCTTATCCACAATAAAAATGATGATGATGATGATGATGATGATGTGATACCAGTCAAAATACAAGATAACTTCCTTATAAAACGAGGCAAAAATCATGATAATTATATGGAAAAACAAGTGAACAAAATTGTTTAAAGTGCTCATTGAAAAGAAAAACTATTGAAAGTTTCAGACTTGTAGTTTCAGAATTAAAAAAAAAATAGGAAGCCCAATGCTGCACTTTAAAATCATTACTAAACAGTTATGATTAAATCAGTATGTTAATGGAAAAATAGAGGAAAAATTTAAAAATAGAAATATGTAAAAAGATTTTATTTATACATATAGATAGGTAGATAGATATAGATACATGCACATATATACACACATAGATATATAGATATGGATATATGCACATACATACATATAGATACATAGATAGGTAGATAGATAGATAGACAGACAGATATTTGTGTCTGGTGAGGCCATTTCTATGATGAGAGGATGAAAAAAAGAAAAAATACATTAATAAATTTATAATGTAATTTTAAAAAATATACAATTTTATTTAATAAATTTGGCATTTCATGTGAAATAGACTTTTTATTATTCTATTATGTTATGAAGCTGCTTGTTTTATTTCATTAATTAAAAATAAAACAAACAACATTTTAAAAATAGTTAAATGAATACTGCAAATATCTAATTAAAGGCATACAATCAAATCTTTGAAAGATCTTTAAAAATAAATTGCAGAAAGGATTAGTTATTCAGCAAATATACTTAAGAAGTAATAAATAATTTAAACAGAAAGGGGTTATCAGAATACATATTATACATATATATTTATGTATAAACAAACTCCTATAGTATGACACATTTTAAAACCTAGAAAATTGAATTAAAATACATCAAATGTTTATCTCAATTGTTATTGGTCAATAAATTTCATTCAATTGAACAAATAGAAGGAATTACTGTACAGCAGCTGAGATGTGTGCGATATGGATATATCTACATATGAATATGAAAAAGCCCTTGAGAACAAAAAACATAAGTTAAAATTAATAAAAAGAATAATGACAGACCACTAGCCTCTACGTAGGAGGAAGATAGACCATATATATATATATATATATATATAGGTTTTATAAACTTTTATAAAGAAAATATTTGTTCCACAACCAATAATAAATTGGGAAAATATTCATGTTAACTATCATGCATAATATTTAATATTTAAAATATATAACAGTTTTTGACATCATTATAATATTCCTAATCTACAGGAAGTATAGTTTCAAATAAAAACAATTTTCAAAATAGGAAATAAATTTTTTGTACTAACCAACAAAGTGAAATCCTGGCAAGATTATGATGAGACAGAACCATTTGTTTATTACTGGCATAATTGCAGAATTTTATTTTTTTTTCTGGAAAGTAATTTGTAATATGTTAAAATTACCAAATTTGATCCAATAATTTTTGTATTAACAATAGACCTTGATAGAGTTACAAATCAGCAACAAAAAGCTATATATTCAGAGGTTTTTATATCAGTAAATATTTATTCTGTTTTTTGTTTTAAGCCTAAGTAGGTAAAAATCTCACTTAGCAAACAGAAAATTGTTGCTATAGGAATGAGAACAATTCTGAAGAAGACATTTTCCATAGGTATACAGGAAACAATTAAGTATCTTATTCTCAATTGGTACATCACTGGTCCTAATGCTTGTCATGTTTTGGAAGGGATGGGAGAATGAGACTATCTGATTAGCCTGTCATTTGTCTATGATGTCCAAATAGTGTTTGTCTTTTTGTTCTCACTGCACAAAGACCTGGGACGATGAAAAACAAAATATAGGATTGTGTGTGTTAACACTTTTTTCCCATTTGAAATGGACATTTAAACAGTTTCATTACTCACACAGAGAAAATACAGATACCCTTTTCTCTACTATCTCAAGTATTATAAAATAATTAAGATGGACCAAAAATATATATTACAATGATGCCTATAAACAATTCAGAGTGGAGGGAGAATGTAGTTAAACACATTGTATATTGATGATGATATAAAGAAAAATAAATGAGCAAGGAAACAGAAATAACATAGGTCACCTAAGAAAGGGACAGAGACTAAATCTGTTGTTTCATTGATCTTTGGTCACAGATTCCTTCCTTCTCCACAGATCTGAGAGATAAACTATCCTTTGTTCTTCTAATATGCTTTTAAAATCACCCTTTATGTCTAAATAATGAACCCATTTCAGTCTTGTCTTGGTATATAGTGTTAGGTGTGCATCAATACCTAGTTTCTGTCATACTAATTTCTACTTTTACCATCAGTTTTAGTCAAATAGTGAGTTTATATCCCAAAAGCTGATGGGTTTGTCAAACAGGTTACTACAGTAATTTACTATTTTGTCCTGTGAACCTAACCTATTCCATTCTACTACTCTGTTTCTTAACCATTACCAGACTGCTGCTTTATGATATAGTTTTAGGTCTGGCAAAGTTAGGTCACCTTAATTTTCATTTTTCATTATTCCCTTAAAATCCTTGACCTTTTGTTCTTCCAGATGAACTTTGCTATTATTTTTTTCTATATCTTCAAAATAATTTCTCCGGAGTTTTATTGGTATGGCACTGAATAAGTAGATTAATTTAGGTAGTATTGTCATTTTTATTATATTCATTTGGCCTACCAAGGAGCACTTGATTTTTTCCAATTGATTAGATCTGACTTTATTTGTGTGGAAAGTGTTTTGTAATTGTGTTCATATAGTTCCTGACTTTAACAGGTCTTCTTTGCCTCTTTATTTTCTTTTTCCAGTACAATCTCATTTCCACCTATAATTTCTTTTATATTACCACATAAAATCAAATTATATCTGCACTCTCTAAATATATCCATAACTGAGATATAGTTCTCAAGAGTTCTTTTCTTTTTGCCTTTTTATACTTCTCTTGACTTCTGTATTTGGAGATCAAATTTTTTGTTCAGCTCTGATCAGCTCTGATTTCATCAGAAATAAATGAAATTCACCTTTGTCATTGAATGACCATCTTCTTCTATGAAAGCTCCATTTAGCTAGATAATTGATTCTTGGCTCCAATCTAAGTTGCTTTGCCTTTTGGAATATCAGATTCCAGGTCCTTCAGTCTTTAAGGTGGAAGCTGTTAAGTCCTGGGTAATACTCATTGTAGCTCTTTGATATTTGAATTGTTTCTTTCTGGCCACTTGCTATATTTTTTCCTTGGTCTCAGAATTCTAAAATTTAGCTTTGGAGTTTTCATTTGGGGCTCTTTCAGGAAGTGGTTGGTGAATTCTTTCAATGTCTAGTTTACCTTCTGATTCTAGGATATCAAGGCAGTTTTTCTTGATGATTTGCTAAAATATAATGTCTAGATACTTTTTTCATCATGTTCTTCAGGAATTACAATAATCTTTAGATTGTCTCTCGTAGATTTATTTTCCAGGTCAGTTGTTTTCCCCATGACATATTGACGTATTTACCTCTATTTTTTTTCATTTTTTTGGTTTTGTTGACTGATTCTTGATGTCTGCTTGAGTCATTCATTTCCATTTGTTCAGTTCTAATTTTTACTGAATTATTTTCTTCACTTACATTTTTTAGCTCCTTTTTTATTTAGCCAATTGGATTTTTAAATGAGTTGTTTTGGTCTATGGATTTTTTTTTTCATTTCACTAATTCTGTTTTTCAAGGAGTTATTTTCTTTTTCAGTTTCACAAATTCTGTTTCTCAAGAAGTTGTTTTCTTTTTCTATTTTGTCAAATCTATTTTGTAAGGAGTTATATGCTTTTTCCATTCCACTAAATCTATTTTGTAAGGTGTGTTCCTCAGATAATTTCTGTGTTTCCATTCCAAATTCTCTTGGAAAGTTTTCATTTCCTTTCCCTATTTTTCTTTTAACTCTCTTTTAAGATGCTTTTTGAATTCTTCCAAGAGAGCCTTGTGAAATGGGGACCAATTTACATCTCCCTTTGAGGCTTCATCTGGAGATGATCAGCTTTTAGTATACTTGGGATTTGAAATCTGTTCTTCTCTTTCCCCATTAAAATTATCTATGGTCAGAGGCTTTATTTATTTATTTATTCATTTATTAAGGTTGATTTCTACTGTTAGGACAAAGGGGAGATTTTCCAAGCTCCCTCTATAGGCAGCAGTGGCTTTGCTAGGTGGTGCTAACTTCCAGGGCTAGGTGGGTATGACCAGGTCCCCATATTCTGTGTTTTAGGGGCTCACTATTTGCCTTTTGTAATTTTGTTGAATGTCTTAGAGTTAATCTGCTGATCTACTGGCTTGCAACCAGGACAGAGTAGTCAACACTGCTCTAGATTCCTCCTGATAGATTCCCTGGCACATCACCCTAGGTCTCTCTACTGCCTGCATTTGGATATCTGCCCTCAGCTACTTATGCTCTGCCCACCTCCCTCTATGCTTGATTGAAAAAGATGTTTTCTGAAGATCTCTCAAAATATCTTTTGATGGAATTTTGTTATACTCCAAATATTTGTGGAGTCACTACAAAATCAATTCAGAGGCTTGATTTATTGTTAATATGAGGACTATCAGGGGAGCTCAGAAAAAGACGTCTCTCTTCTTTGCCAACTTAGCCCCACCCTCTAAACTGCAAAATTTTAGAAAAAAAATATTTTTGCTCAATATTTAGCAATCCTTCAATATATGAATCCAATTCCATTTCCTGAGAACTTTCTAATTAACTTCCTGGTCAATTGGTCTCTTTTTTTTGCCACCTTATTTTTCTGGATTCATATCAATGAAGTATTTATTCAGTCTTGTATTTTTGCTTTCTGCTTGTTTTTCAGAAATTGTTATTTCTCTTCTTCAGTTTTTAGTCATAAAATTATGGGAATCCATTATCAAAAAATCTGGCTATTCACTTTTTCTGTCTGTTTGGTAAGGGTACTGTTTTTTTTTTTTTTTTTTTTTTTTGCTCTATTATCTGGCATTCATTTAGCCATACCTGATGATTTATAAAATAGCTCAGTTTACTAGATTTTTGCTATTTCTATTGTGTTTGTGTGTGTGTATGTGTGTATGTGTATGTGTTGGTATGGTTTTATCACTGTACTGTCATTTCTGTTTTAAAAGATTATTTTTGATGCAAAGTGAGTTTATGATGTAGTTAGAATTTGTCATTCAAGAACTCATCAATGAAAAATTGATCTAGTGAATTCACTTCAGCAATCAATCACTTAAAGAAGAAGATAGCAATCAAACTGTTCTGTTGATGGAAGCAAATAAATTCTGTCAAAACTCTTACTAGAATTTTTGCTCATTATTATATCTGAGAAAAGAAATCACTATATATCATTTTCTTTAATATTTTGGTGAATTTGAGATTTCATCAATTAAGGTAATTTGTCCAGTTGGATGGGAACAACCACATGCCTTCTAGTAGTCTATTATTCTTGTTCATAAATCAATTATCCATTGGTTCTCTCTGATATAAGGCTTTTGTTCTTAATATTGTATATATATATATATATATATATTAGTACAATATACATGTAACCTAACTGTTTTCTTTGTTCTTACTTAATGATTTCTTATACAAGAAAATTTAGAGCTAGCTCTTGAGAATCTTTCCCTCTACTTTGACAATGTTTTATTCCCTTCCTTCGTTTCTTCATTCCCCATCTCATCTCTCTTCCAACTGTGTCATATTTTATTTTTCCTATATAAATTCCCCTCCCCTCAAAAAATAGAGAGATTAGATAGGGAAAAAATGTTTTTTTGTAAAAGACAAAATGTATTTTACAAAATATATTGGTAATTGGGGAATGTCAATAAGACAGTAAAAATTCTGTAAAATGTATAAGGATTTGAAAAGGGTGGTATGTATATAAAGGAATATGTTTTCCCTCCTGCCTTGTGATGCTATTACAGTGTGATACTAATTTCCATATGGAGGATTGATGATAGTGCTTCTTCTGTATTTTTCCTGGATACATTTGCTTCAATGATCATTCTAGGTTTCCTACCTCAGCTGACTATATGTGAGTATATTGTGGAGTTTGGAAATTGGTGATTCATTTGTAAGAGCTGAAGGTCAACATTTCTAGCTTTAATTGTACTTCACCTCTCTCTAGGTCAGGCACTACAGACTGTAAAATCTTGGAAATATAAAGAGTACAGACTTGATGGGGCAAAGAAATATCCGGATGCCTGTCATGTTCTGCTAGGAGCCCAATCAGGTCAACAACTTTACTTAAATAATCAGCTTCAGAGTTTCCACAGTACAGAGGTTTCCTATGGAAAATATCTGTGAAAATGCAGTCGATACCGCATGTGCCCACAGGTATAACATGTATGCACTGATTGCAGGAGAACCTTGAGAGACGGGCACTAGAGAGTGATGACCATAAGTTTGAGTGCTTTTTGGTAGCTATAGAGTCAGATAAGCTAAAGTCAACCAGCTTGATTCTTCCACTACTAGTCACAATTATGATTCCTGATTTCTGTTCATAGTGGACAATGAAGAGCTATCTAATTTGGTCTTTAAGAGTCCCCCAGGACAGGACAGGTGGATGGGCTTTGTCCACATATGTCCTTAGGTCTTGGTTTACATGCTCTAACACCAAAGTCACCTTAATTTCTTGGTCAGTTTGGGCAGTTGCTAAGACATTCATTCACAACATTGAAATGTTCAAAAGCTTTCAGTCTCCTAAGGATGTCCACTTCATGGACAATGCTAACAAGCAGCAACTTGCCTCCCATCATTTTCTCCTCCTGTCTGGATTTTTCTAATCTTGAGTCATAAAATAGCTGCTGTAGTGTAACAGGGCTTATCCATCATCTCATTCCAATCTTAGCCTTTGCTTCTATCCTGGGTTCTTGTCCATCCTGGATCTCCTCTAGCACTAGGGACCACATTGAATGGGGCAGGGATGGTGTCTTATCTCGGCAATAGAGTTGTCCCAGCAGAGCAGTGTTGGGTAACTCAGTCCTAAGGGGTCAAATGTGGTAGACCTAACTATAGACTCTCCGGAATTACTTCTCCCACCAACAGGTGCTTGTCTAAGAAATAATTAACTGTATTACAAAACTGTAGTATAATCTGATGGTTTGATATAGAAGAGTTCTCATTGATGAGTCACATTACAAATATAAATAGGACTTCTGAGATAAGAAATCAAACCCCTTCTATTTAAATACAATATCATATCATCTGACCATCACTTATTTATGCCTTCCCCATTCATCTCCTGTTTGTGCCACACTAAGCAATTTATTTTTCCTAGTGTATATCAGAAATTTCAAATAAAATGAATTAATGTGATTACTATTAGCAATGAGTGAATCACAGGAGATAAGTCAATATGACTCCCTGGCAGGGAGAAGAATAACAGATGGAGAGGTAAGTTCCCTATAATTACAACTGAATAGTTAGCCCAAGGGAAGGTTTATTTAAGCATACTTTGTTAGACAAGACAAGAGCCAAAGCTGAATGCTGGAGTCAATTGGTAAGAATCATTTCATTTTGACTAATGTCTTACTTCCTTAAAATATAATCAAGTCTTTTGGGTCCAAAACTGAATATAGGATAAGATGGTATATAAATGACATAAAATATGGTTCATAAAAACCAATAATCTGGAATATAAAATGTTAAGTATTTTCAACTTTGGAGATGGTCCTCTATAACTCTACATAAGGCAACAATTCAGAAATTAATGTAGAAATTAATTACTGATCAACATGACTTTATTATGCAATGTACCAGGTATAGAGAATACAAAAAAGAAAGAAAAATTCCCTATTCTAATGGACTATACTTTTATTTTTTTTCTAGATATAGATATTTATATAGAGATCTAGATAAAGATATCTATAGATCAATCTATACATAATCTATGTATATAGATTACTGTTATAGAGTTATAGTTATCAATTCATATACATCTTAAGATATCTATAAATATTTCTACTTAGATAATGATATAGGGATAGATTAGAATTACATGTACACACAATTGCATATATAGAAATAAATGAAGTGAAAACAAGGAAAAATTTCATGAGGAAGGTAGTTGGAATGCTGACATCTAAGATCCTACCCTGCTCTAAAGCTATACTTTTTAATGACAAGAAAGAGAGACAGAGGCATAGATTTCATTGATTACATGCCTACATTGGATGCCAATCCAATTCTCCAGGGCCTATTTCCTTCTGGACCAAACAGTATTGTCCACATTGGATCATAGACTATGGGCATGGGGTTCCTTCACAAAGAAAATAACTTTTTTTAAATATACCAACTCCTATATTAATTTGTTAATTCTTGTATCAGGTTACAGACAGAAACTGAGTTCCAAACTGGCCACCCTATTATAAAACTTTTCTTTCTTCATTATAATGTATGAGATAACAAAGATGATTCCACAATAGGCCATTATATTGTAAGCCAGTTGAAAGATGATTCCTAAACAAAGTCATGAGATGTACAGGTTTTTAAGAAGTCCTGGTCATCCAATTATTGGTGGAGGAAGCAAGAGGCTCCCTCCTTCCTGCCCCCAATCATACAATATCTACCTGTTTTGACTTTGATTATTTATGTGCACAGAACCTCTCCAGTTAAACAACAGTGAAATCCCAAACTATTTCACTGCCTTTATCCCCAACCCCTAGTTCAACGTCTGGTACATATAATCAAACATTTTGAAAATCCTTGTTTATTGACTGATTAATGTATAAAGTGCCTAATCAGCATTGATCATTATAAAAATTGGAGCTATAATTCCATAATATAAAAATATGTTAGTGTTCAAGATGAAATTATCGTATAGCCAGACACATATTTGTGTCCTACCCTCCCAATTGTTTAATCACAAAATAATCTAAACATTATAATACTTATTTCCTAAGCAAGTGCTGAATGTTGGATAGTAATCCAAGGAAATCTGGCTTATACCTTTCTTATTTCCTTAATGAAATTAAAGGGAATCTGTAATGCATAGAGCCATAAATATTCTAAGGTAAATATAAATTTAGCCATGGAATATTTCTTTAGGACAATATTGACATTTAACTTGGATCCAAAAATTAAGTTCAATTGCAGTTCATCTTGGTAGCTTAAAACTCTTTCCACAAAATGTGAAATTCTGTTCATTCTTAAGGGGAAAAAAGATTCTTTCTGTTTTCAAACTGTCAAAGCTTTTGAGGCAGTTGTTGGCAGCTAAAGACTATATATTTTATTTGCTGTGCATTGGGACCCAAGGCAGAATATGGCCTCAAGCATTCTAGGCAGAATTATATATCATGATCTTTATTGGGTCCTGAAAGATTTCAGAAAGACTGTTTTAAATGAATGTGTGGAACACAGAGGATCTTGTGACTTTAGTAACTTGACAGAATAGTGAGCATTGTATTGACATTTTATGATTCAGAGAAACCACAAATAAACATTGTTTTTGTTTTTTTCTTATTTACCCACAAAAGAATGGTGAATGAAGAAATCATTATAAGAATTAACACTTTAGATAGGGTACTTGTCTCTATATAAAAAAGGGATTTATTACTTATTTTTTAACCTTTCTTTTAAGATCATAGTAAATTGCATCCTTCTCTACACTGCCCTTTAACACTGAGATAATTGTATATTCAAATATTTAGTAAGAGGGATTAATATTTTTAAAGTTTTCTTTTCTTTATTATACTCAGATAAGAGGAGAGAGGAAAATCAAATTACTCTCTCCTATTCTACAATCTATTAAAAATTATTAAATCCATTTAAAAAATTTAACAGATATTCAAACTATGGTTGATGTCATTCACATACTACTTGTGGACTATTGAAAAAGTGTTTTTATTTGTCAATATAATTCTAAATGACTAATGGTGTGCTTATTTATATTATTATACTGATTTTCCTCACCATGAGAGAATGGGCTAGGAAGTTTCCAATCGTGAATTTGTCAATACATATATACATATAACTTGATTACTATGAAAATGATCATTTAGGCCATAGATATTACTTTCACACCATACCATGACATTAGACAGACTCAATATATTTAATTTATACTTAAATTTATTTTCTCAATTAAAATAAGTTTTTTACCTTTTTTTCAAAATTTTGAGTTTCAAATTCTCTCTTTCTTGGTGTTCACTTCATTGAAAAGGCAAGTACTTTGATATAGATTATACATGTGAAATTAGAAAAATCATTTCTATATTAGCAATGTTGAAAAATAAAATGCAGACCCAAACAAAAATACAAGAAAATAAAGTTTAAAAGTATGCTTCAATCTGCATTTAGAATCTTTCACTTCTTCCATTGGAAGTGGTTAGCATTTTTTTATTTTAAGTCCTTTGAAATTGCTTTGGATCACTATAATGCTAAGAAAATATATATATATATATATATATATATATATATTTATATATATAATGTATAGTTGATCACTGTACAATATTGCTGTTACTTTGTACAATATTCTCCTCATTTTACTTAGCATTAGTACATACATATAAATCTTCCTAGGTTTTTCTGAAAGAATTCTGCTCATCTGTTAAAGTACAAGAGTATTCCATCACAATCATATACTGTGTAACTTGTTCAGTCATTATCTAATTGATGGGTATCTTCTTTATTTCCAAGTCTTAGCAACCATAAAGAGTGTGGCTATAACTTTTTTTCCTATATAAAGTTTTTTTTTTCTTTTTCCTTTAAGATCCTTGGGACCATAGGGTCAAAAGATTTTTAATTTGAGCCTAATTCCAAATTGTTCTACAGAATGGTTGGATTATTTCACAACTCCATCAACAATGGCTTAGTGTCCATATTTTCCCATATCCCTTCATATGTGAAGTTATGTAAAATACTTTCATAAAAGTCAAGTTGTGAAAGAAAACGCAGACCTCCCACTCTAATGAAAATAAAAACCTTCATGAAAAATTAAGCTAAAAAGAAAGAAAAAAAATAGAGAATCTTTCGATTTATATTCAGAAACAATCAGTTCCTTCTCTGGATATGTATAGCATTTGTTTTATAAATTCTTCAGAGTAGTTATGGATGAGTGTACAACTGAGAATAACAAAGTAATTTCAGCTGATAAGTCATTTACAGCTGGTTATTCCAGAACATTGCTATTACTTTGTATACAGTATATTTCATTTTGTTCTTGGAGGACTTTAGAGATTTTTATTTTCCTAAGAGGATCTTACTCATCATTTCCCACAGAACAACAACAACAAAAAACACCATTACATTAAAACACCTACCATGGGTTATTAAACTATTCCCCAATTGATTTGCATCCCCTCAATTTCTAATTTTTTTTTTGTCCTTAGAAGAGAGTTACTATGAATATTTTTGTACATATAGGTCATTTTGTTTTGTTTTTTTCTTCTTTTCTGTTATCTTTTTTCCCAAATCCCTTTTGGTATTCATACCTAGAAGTGGTGTTGTTAGGAAAAAATGATATGCACCCATTCTCCAGTTGATAAATGCTCAAAGGATATGAACAGACAGTTCTCAGATGAGGAAATTGAAACTATTTCTAGCCATATGAAAAGATGCTTCGAGTCATTATTAATCAGAGAAATGCAAATTAAGACAACTCTGAGATACCACTACACACCTGTCAGACTGGCTAGAATGACAGGGAAAGATAATGCGGACTGTTGGAAGGGATGTGGGAAAACAGGAACACTAATACATTGTTGGTGGAATTGTGAATACATCCAGCCATTCTGGAGAACAATTTGGAACTATGCTCAAAAAGTTATCAAACTATGCATATGCCCTTTGATCCAGCAGTGTTACTACTGGGCTTATAACCCAAAGAGATCATAAAGAAGGGAAAGGGACCTGTATGTGCACGAATGTTTGTGGCAGCCCTCTTTGTAGTGGCCACAAACTGGAAACTGAGTGGATGCCCAACAATTGGAGAATGGCTGAATAAATTGTGGTATATAAATATTATGGAATATTATTGTTCTGTAAGAAATGACCAACAGGATGATTTCAGAAAGGCCTGGAGAGACTTACATGAACTGATGCTGAGTGAAATGAGCAGGGCCAGGAGATCATTATATACTTCAACAACAATACTATATGATGATCAATTCTGATGGACCTGGCCATCCTCAGCAACGAGATCAACCAAATCATTTCCAATGGAGCAGTAATGAACTGAACCAGCTATGCCCAGTGAAAGAACTCTGGGAGATGACTAAGAACTATTACATTGAATTCCCAATCCCTATATTTTTGCCCATCTGCATTTTTGATTTCCTTCACAGGCTAATTGTACAATATTTCAGAGTCTGATTCTTTTTGTACAGCAAAATAACAGTTTGGTCATGTATACTTGTTGTGTATCTAATTTATATATTAATATATTTAACATCTATTGGTCATCCTGCCATTTGGGGAGGGGGTGGGGGGAAAGGAGGGGAAAAATTGGAACAAGAGGTTTGGCAGTTGTCAATGCTGTAAAGTTACCCATACATATGACCTGTAAATAAAAGGCTATTAAAAATAATTAAAAAAAGATATGCATAAATTTGTAGCCCTTTGAACGCAGATCCTATCTTTTGATCGCAGATCCTATCTTTTGATAGGGGGCATGGGTCTTTAAAAAAATAATTCAATTCCCTCTATGTTTGAGCAATGAGGCCTTATCAGAGAAATTTGTTTCAAAAATTCTTTCACATTTACTATTACTAATTGAATTTCCCATTTATTCCCTTTCTCCTTTCACTCTATTCCTCTTCAAAAGTGTGTTGCTTCTGAGCACTTCTTCCTCCAATATTCCTTCTCTTTTATCACCCTCCCCACTTCCCATATTCATTCCTTTCCTATTTTCTTGCAGGGTGAGGTAGATTTCTATAACCCTATTGAATGAGTATGATATTTTCTATTTGAGCCAAATCAGATGAAAGTAAGGTTCACTCACTCTCCTCTTCCCCTTCACCGTAAAAACTTTTTCTTGCCTCTTTTATAGCAGATAATTTGCACCCTTTCATTTTTACCTTTCACTTTCTCCCAGTACATTCCTCTTTCACCCCTTAATTTTGTCATTTTTAAAGATATTATCCTTGTATATGCAATATATTAAAACATTTTTATACAATTATCTTGCTGCACAAGAAAAATCAGATCAAAATGAAAAAAAAATAAGTAAGAAAACAAAATGCAAGTAAAGAACAATAAAAAGAATGAGAATGTTATGTTATGATCCACACTCAGTTTCCACAGCCCTCTCTGGGTGCAGATGACTCTCTTCATCAGAAGATCATTGAAATTGGCTTCAATCATCTCATTGTTGGAAAGAGTCACATTCATCAAAATTCATCATCTTATAATATTTTTGTTGCCATGTACAATGATTTTGTGGTTCACTCAGCATCAGTTCATGTAAGTCTCTCCAGACCTCTCTAAAATCATCCTGCTGAGATAATTGTATAAATTGATTCCTTTAATCTCTTTTTCTTCTCTTATTGCAAATGCTAACATTGCTAATCCAATAATGAATTCTAATGGGGATAGTGAAGAAGCTTGCTTCACTCCTGATCTTAGTGGGAATGGTTTTAGTTTGTCCCCCTTTAATATAATGCTTGCTGATGATTTTAAATAGCTGATATTGTTCATTTTAAGGAAAAGTCCATTTATTCATATATTCTCTAGTGTTTTTAATAGGAATAAGTGTTGGATTTGATCAAATGCTTTTTCTTCATCTATTGAGATAATTATGTGGTTAATTTGTTATTGATATAGTCAATTATGCTAATAGTTTTTCTAATATTGAACCAGCCCTGCATTCGTAATAAAAATCCAACTTGACCATAATGTATTATCCTGGGGATGACTTTCTGTAATCTTTTTGTTACTATTTTATTTAAGATTTTTGCATCAATATTGTTTAGGGAAATTGGTTTATAATTTTCTTTCTCTGTTTTCACTCTACTTGGTTTAGGTATCAGCATCTTATCTGTGTGCTAAAAGGAATTTGGTAGGAGTCCTTATTTCTCTATTTTTCAAATCATTTATATAATATTGCTATTATCAATTTCATTTTTTAAAGAATTATTTTCCTCAGTGAGCTTTTGTAGCTCTTTTGCCAATTGGCCAATTTTGCTTTTTAAGACATTCTTCCCCTCATTGGCTTTTCATATTTCCTTTTGTACCTCTCTCAATTCTTACCCTAATTTTTCTTCTATCTCTCTTACTTAATTTCCAAAACCTCTTTTTGAGCTCTTCTATAACCTGAGTCCAATTCTTATTTTTCTTGGAGGCTTTGGATATAGGAGCTTTGAATTTGTTACTATTTTTTTATCTTCCTTATTACCACAATAAGTTTCAACTTTTTTGTTGTTGTTTTCTGCTCATTTTCCTAGCCTATTACTCAGCTTTTAACCCTTTGTAAGAGTAAGGCTCTGTTTCCAGGGTGGAGGGTGCACTCTCCTGAGTTTCAGGAATTTTGTGCAAATATTTTCAGAAATCCTTTCAGGAATCTGACCACAAGCACTCTTTTTCTGATCTGGAACTGTTAGGTGTATTCTGCTACACTGAAACTATACAATCTAATGTGCTGGCCTGGACTGGAGCTGGGGCTCTGCTAACCAGGGCTGCACTGGGACTATATACCAGATTCCCAGCCCCTTGCCACAGACCCTTTGCAGTGATTTTATGAGTCCTCTTTGGTGAGTCTGAGCTGAGGGGTCCAGAAGCCATCAGTACTGCTGCTGATTTGGAGAACTGAACACTGGACCCTGGTGTCTTAGACCTTTTCTGCTGAATTTCTAAGTTGCTTTTGCCTGGAAAATGTTCTACTCCATCTTTTAGAGTGTTCTAATACTCTAAAATTTGTTTAGAGTCATTTTTTAAAGGAATTTGGAGAAGTGTGGGGAAGAGATTGGGCAACTTTCTGCCTTTACATTGCCATCTTGCCATCTTGACCTCTGCTTTTTAATGTTTTTAATAGAAATATGTACAATATTTTGTTAAAAACTTTTCCTGCTTTAATTGAGATAATATTATTTTTTATTATTGATATACAATGTTTTTGCTAGTATTGAAGTATTCCTGCAATCCTGTTTATCATGAATAATCTTTGTCATCTATTGCTGTAATCTCCTTGCTAATATTTTATTTAAATTTTTGTATCAATATTTAATAGGAAAATTGTTCTATAGTTTTCTTTCAATTTTTTATACCTCTTGGTTTATCAATACCATATTTGTGTTATAGAAAGAATTTGGAAGAATTGTTTCCTTGCCTATATTTTCAAATAGTTTTTAAATTAATTATTTGTTTAAGGTGTGGTAAAATACATCTGGTGCTGAGGAATTGTTTTTAGGAAACTCATTTATGGCTTGCTCATTTACCTTTTTAAAAGATTAGGCTATTTAAATATTCTATTTCCTCAAATGTTGATTAAGTCAATTTATAGTTCTTATAAATATTCATCTGTTATGGGCCAGAACTCTATAATTGAAACAAGGATTCTTACAAGGTTCTAACTCAATGGAATTGATAAATAAAGTGGTTATCTACTTTAACATGGTGATTACTCAACTGAAAGGAAGACTGCTCCAGAGACTACAAAAAACCAACAAGAACACTACATTTTGGCATCCGAAAGTGGGACTAAGGACCTACATCTGTGACCCAGAAATTAGAGTGAGTACAAAAAAGAGAAGGAAACTTTGTTAAGGGCTAAAGTAGGGTTTCAGCTGAAATTGGACAAATGTTTAGAAAACAGTCTTCTTTTCCACTTCGAGGAAAATGTGTCTAAAGTATAGTTAAAAACCATAAAAAACCTAGGTTTGATTGTAACTTGGAAGTAGATCATTGAACTTTTAGAAACATTACAATACAAATCTCCATGGTTCTCTAAGGAAAAGAATTAGATCAAGCTGAGTGGAAATTAGTAAGAGAACAACTATGTGAATATTACAATAATAGCCCTGATTCAATTCCTAAAGAAACACTCTATACATAAAACTTAATACAATTGTCTTTAAGGAATTATATAAGTATTAGAATAAAGAAAAGAAGAAAGTGTAGGAGGGGTAGGATACTGACAAACTAGGTGAAAAGGATGAAGAATTAGACAAGATTGGAGTTAAGTACAATTCTGATGAAATTAAGGCATGTGGTACTTCACAGCAGGAGCCATTGGGTTATTCCCCATCCCTAGACCTACCTCCTTCAATTAACCCTTCATAGGTGGAGGGAAAAGGAGGAGGGGAAAGGCAGTGACCCAATCAGCACCACCCATGAAGCAGCCAGCCTATGACAAGATTACAAAAGGCATTAGTTAAAGCTAAAAATGAAGGACAGGATATATCTGATTTAAAAATAAATTTGATTCTTCAGGTCAGTCCAGGGGAAGATACACTCCTTTTGATATGGAAATTATCAGAGTTTTTAAAAAGGTTTGTACTCTTTATGGGACTACATCATTTTATGTTAAAAAGGTATTAGAGAATTTGGTTTATGGAATTTTAACCCCTAGTGATTGGAAATCTACAGCAAGAACATGTTTAGAACCTGGACAAAACTTGTTGCGGCTTTTGGAGTATATTGAACTGTGGAGAATACAAGCCCAATGACATAGACAAACTGGAGATAATATACAAATCATCTTTGACCAACTAGCAGGTAAAGGTCTGTATGCAGACACTTTAGCACAGATTAATTACCCTTTGATAGCATATGAACAAATTGTTGCTGCTGCTATCAAAGCATGGGACTCCCTCCCAGGAAAAGATTGAGGGGAAGCTTCACGAAAATAGAGCAAGGTCCAAATGAACCCTTTGCTGATTTTGTGGGACATCTGCAAACAGCTGTCATATAAACTATTAGAGAAAATGCATCTATAGGAATAGTGATCAAACAACTTGCTAGAGAAAATGCTAATGGGATTTGTAGTAGAATTCTATGGGGATGACATAAAGGTGCTCCTTTAGAGGAGATCATGAGATGCTGTGCCACAGTGGGCACAAGTGCTTATTATATCCAGACTATGATGAACACGGGAAGACATGGTCCCTCTTGGCAAGGGACTTTTAGAGAGATTCATTGATGTTTTTGGTTGGAAAAATAAGGCATCTGAAAGCTCAATGTAGGCATGGAGATAGAATGAGAAGACAGGGTGAGAGAGCAAGACCCAAAACACCATGTTCAAAATGCAGTAAGGGCTTCCACTGGGCTCAGTTTGTAGATTGACCCAGCGAAAAGAAAGGCAGGACTCAGCTCCAAGACCTCAAATAAAAAACAGGTGGGGCATGATGGCAGCCAAGTTAACACTCAGAGAATCTTTAGAACTTCAATACTCTGATATGATCAATCAGCAGAAAAGCAATCAGATGGGAGAAAGGGATTACAATTGGGGGGAATACAGGCTTTTTAATCCAACAGAAGGGCAGTGTCCAGTGCAAGCAACTCCAATATAATCTCCAGGTGATGAGGAGAAATCCAGAAAGTGGTGGATAGAAGGGACTTGATAGGTTAACTGCTTGAGAGAAAGGGTTTGCTCGTATCTCCACAGATGGAGAAGGAATCAGATGGATGTCAACAAACAACTTGAAAGAGACAGAAAAAAAACTCAAAACAAAGAAGAAGACCTAAGAAGGTGTATTCATCTCCCTTCCTGAGACATCACAGAAGGCACGTTCACCTCCTATTTTAGTGTTTTTCACCCCTTTTCTGAGAAGTCAAGAAGGGTATGATCACTTCCTTTTTTAAAATTCTTATCTCCCTGAGAAGCCAGGGAATTTTTATTTTTATAATTTTATAATTTATAAAAATTTCAAGAATTTTTATAAGGTGTTAATTCAGTGGAATTGATTAAAAAACAAAACAAACAACAAACAAACAAACAAACAAAAAAAAAAAAAACAATGGTTGTCTAGTTTAGCATGGTGATTACTCAACTGAAAAGAAGGCTGCCCCAGAAATCTCCAGAAAATCAAGAAGAACATTACATTCATCTATTTCAATTAAATTGATAAAATTATTAATATATAATTGGGTAAAATAGTTTCAAATAATTGTTTTAGCTTAATTTTCATTGTTGGTAAATTTATCAATTTTATCCTACTAGTTTGGTGTAGTGTTCTTGATTTGGTTTTTTGGAGGTCTCTGGGGCAGCCTTCCTTTCAGTTCAATAATCACCACACAAACATCTGGGTGTTAAATTTCAAAAGTTTTTATTGTCTCCTTGCTTGATGCAGGGAAGCTTTCTGGAGAGCCTTTCATTCTGACCTTGGTCTCAGTGGGGGAAGTACAGGAGGCCAGGCCAGCCAGCAGAAGCCTGATTGAAGGTGAAATGAATTTCTCTCTCCTTGGCTCCAAAAGCTTAAGCTCCTGCTTCCAGTTTCTTGAGTTCTCTAGCTCTGAATGAACCTGGCTGAGGATTGTGAAGACTGAGTTAGCACGCTGGATACCTTAGAATTGGCTGGAGTCAGGATAAGCAAAAGCCCTTGATCTTTATTCTTGGTCTTTAGGGGTAGAAGTGAACAGGATGGATGCAGGACCTTCCTTCTCTTCCTCTACTGACAAAGTGACCCTGGCTTGTCTTACTCCACTCCCTAATCCTTCCCACAATTCTCTGTATACATCAAAAAATTGAACCATCACAGAATAGTGGAAAGGGCCATTTTCCAAGCATATGCTAATAGATTATTGTCCAATCAGTAGTTAGCCTTAAGTGCTCAATTGTCCAACCTCAGTGCATCAACTCAGAGTTTCAGCCCATTACAGAGGATCCCAGCTTATATGCTCTATACTGAGAATAAACCAGTCATTATATCACTAGGAAACCATGATTTGTTGTAAGATTAAATCAATCATATTGAACATAGAGAACTATTAAGCATCATGCTAAATGAGATAATCATTGTCTTATCAATTCCACTTAGTGTCTTGTAAGAATCCTTGTTTCAAGTTCATAGTTCTGACCCATAACATCTCCTGCTTTCTTTTGTTTTAGAACACAGGTGATCACGCTATCCCTGACTTCTCAAGAAGGTGAGAATCCCAAAAAAGGTGATCACACCTTCTCTGATTCCTCAAAAAAGGGGTGAAAACACCAAAAAAGGAGGTGATCATGCTCTCCCTGACATCTCAGGAAGGTAAATGAAAACACCAAAGGGAAATAGGAAATCAAACCAGATTAGTGGGTTTCAGAAGGGTTTCATTTGAAACAGGTATACATAATATCAACATGAGAGGTATTACACATAATTACATAAATTATATAGGCACATAGCAACACAGGCTAGTAGTGATGTAACAAATAACATAATTCCACATGAAGAATTATACATGTCCATAAGTCCTAGAAATAGTCCAAAAGGAACCTACTTCATGTGTTTAGGGACTCCAATGATTCCTGCAAGTTTTGAAATCCTGCAATTGTCTCATCATGTGTCAGAAACTCAAATGATTCCTGCAGATTTTGAAGTCCTGTATCAGTTTTATCATGTCTCAGGGAATCCAATGATTCCTGCTAGTTTTAAAGTTCTGTAACAGTCTTCTCAACAATTTTTCATTTCAGGAAATCCAATGATTCCTGCAGATTTTGAAGTCCTGTTTTAAAGTTCTGTAATAGTCATCAATATTTTTTCATCTTAGGGAATACAATGATTCCTCATGATTCTGAAGTTCTGTAACAGTCTCATTATCAGCCATGCTCTTTCACTGTCAGATGTTTCTTAGGTCTTCTCCTTTGTTTTGAGGGTTTTCTCTTTTTCTGTTTCTCTGAGCCAGGTAATGTTGGCATCCATCTGATTACTTCTCCAACTGTAGAAATAAAAGCAAACCCTTTCCCCCCAAGCAGATAACCTATCTGGTCCCTTCCATTCACCACTTTCTAGATCTCTCCTTGTCACATGGCAATTACATTGGAGATGCTTACACTGGACATTGCCCTTCTGTTGGGTTAAAAAGCCTATATTCTGCCCAATTGTAATCCCTTTCTCTCATCTGATTGCTTTTTGGCTGATTGATCATGTAAGTCATTTCTTCCAAGTGATTGCTTTTTGGCTGATTGATCATGTAGCAGTTAACCTACCTAGTCCCTCCTGTTCACCACTTTCTCTCCACATCATCTGGCAATTACATTGGAGCTGCTGCACTGGATACTGCCCTTCTGTTAGTTTAATAAGCCTATATTCTCCCTAGTTGTAATCTCTTTCTGCCATCTGATTGCTGTTCAGCTGATTGATCATTATAAGAGTCCTGAACTTTTAAAGACTCTTTGGGTGTAACCTGGCTGCCATCATACCCCACTTGTTTTTTGTTTTAGGTTTTGGATCTGGGCCCTGCCTCTCATTTTTCTGGGTCAATCTACATTTTCTGAGGCCAGTGGAAGCCTCAGTTGCATTTTTGACATAGAGTTTTAGGTCTTCTTTTAACCTGTCTTCTCACGCTATCTCTATACATACATTGGGCTTTCAGATGCCCTATTTTTCCACAATGAAAGCAATGATGAGTTTCTCTGAAGTCCCTTGCCAAGAGGGACCCTGTCTTCCCATGTTCATCATAGTCTGGATATAATAAGCATTTGTGCCCACTGTGGCATAGCCTCTTATGATCTCCTCTAAAGGAGCATCTTTGTGTAGTCCCCATATAATTCTTCTACAAGCCTCATTAGAATTTTCCTTAGCTAGTTGTCTTATCATAATTCTTGTAGCTGCATTTTCTCCAATTGTTCATGTGACAGCTGTCTGCAGATGTCCCACAAAATCAGCAAAAGGTTCATTGGGACCTTGCTCTATTTTTGTGAAGGCTTTCCCTCCATCTTTTCCTGTGAGGGAGCCCCATGCTTTGATTTCAGTAGAAGCAATTTGCTCATATGCTGTCAAAGGGTAATTAATCTGTGCGGAAGTGTCTGCATACTGACCTTTACCTTCTAGTTGGTCAAAAGTGATTTGTATATTAACTCCAGTTTTGCTTATTGTGTTGGGCTTGTACCCTGCAAAGTTCGCTATACTCTGAAAGCTACAACAAGTTTTGTCCAGGTTCTAAACATGTCCTTGCTATAGATTTCCAATCACTAGGGGTTGAGATTTCATAAGCCAAATTCTCTAGTAACATTTTAACATAAGACAATGTAGCCCCATAAAGAGTGCAACCTTTTTTCAAATACTTGATTTTTTCCAGATCAAAAGGAGTGTATCTTCTTCTTTGTTGACCTGAAGAGTCAAGCTCTTCAATAACAGAGTATGCATTTATTTTTAAATCAGATATATCCTGTCCTTTTGTAGCCTTAACCAGTGCCTTTTGTAATCTTGTCATAAGCTACTTCATAAGTGATGATGATTATTATCACACTGCCTCCCCCCCTCCACCTTCTCCCTCCACCTATGAAGGGTTAATTGAGGGAGGGAGGTCTAAGTCTGGGGAATGACCCAATGGCTCCTGCTGTGAAGCACCACATGCCTTAATTTCATCAGAATTTTACTTAATTCCATCCTTATCTAATTCTTCATCATTTTTACCTAGTTTGTCTGTATCTTCCCCCTCCTGCACTTTCTTCTTTTTTTCCTTATTCTATAACTTATATAATTTCCTAAAGCCAGTTGAATTAAATTATATATATAAAGTATTTTTTTTTTTAGAAATTGAGTCAGGTCCATTATCATTGTAGCATTCACATAGTTGCTCTCCTAGTAATTTCCATTCATCTGGATCTAATTCTTTTTCCTTAGAAAACCAAGTTGAAGTGTACTATACTGTTTCTAAAAGTTCAATGATCTGCTCCCAAGTTACAAACCTTGTTTTTTTCTAAGTTTAACCAAGCTTTTAGCACATTTTCCTTGAAGTGGAAAAGAAGGCTCCTTTCTAAACATCTGTACCATTTTACCTGAAGCACTAGTTTAGCTCTTTACAAAGTTTCCTTCTTGTACTCACCCTAATTTCTGGTTCATAGATGTGGGCCCTTGGTCCCATGTTTTGAAGTCAAATTAACCAATCATCTATTAATTTTATTGATTTTTTTCATAAAAATGGCTTTTAATTTTATTTATTAATTCAATGTTTTTCTTACTTTCAATTTTACTAATTTGACCTTTTATATTTTTACGGTTTTCAAATTGGTGTTTAATTAGGGATTTTTTATATGTTCCTTTTCTGTCTCTTTAGTGGCATGCCCATTTTAATTGATTTGACTTTTCTTTATTTTATTTTTTTATAAAAGACATATAGAATTGTTTTGCTCTTGGTGGAAGCATTATTATTTCAACCTTCAAGTTCTTTATGCTGCTATTTTCCAAAAATAATATGTGACATCTCTGAGTTTTTGATGATTTTGATGATCTGTTATTCTAGCCTTTGCTCTGGTGTTTACCCAATGAGGGACCTTCTTCCTTTGTAGCTTTAAGATATGTGCTAGTATCTTTTTTCAATTTTAATAAATCAATTTTAATAAAATTAAAAGCCATTTTTATGAAAAAAATCTATAAAATTAATAGATGATTGGTTAATTTGACTTCAAAACATGGGACCAAGGACCCACATCTATGAACCTAGCATCTATGAACCCACATCTATGAAACTAGCACATATCTTGCTCCTGTAACTGATCAGGTTTCTGCTTTTCTGCAGCCACAATAAGTAATTCTTCCTTATGCTTTGGAAAGGTGACCAGGTCCTCTGCTCTCCTATGCTACTGAGCTTTTTCACCCTGAGACTTGGATCTAAAACTGCTATAGGCAATGCAATTTGAACCCAGCAGCAGCAAATGGGCCTCTGTTCTTTTATATATATATATATATATATATATATATATATATATATACATATACACACATACACACACACACACACACACACACACACACACACACACATATATATTTTTGATCCATTGTCTGAAACTGTTCTTGTTTAAGGGCTGAAAGATACCAAAGTTTATTTCTGATACTTTTGTAGCTGCCTCCAAATTTCACTGATTATAATGCAATTTGAGACACACACCATTCTGAGAAGATAGACCTTTCTTGATGACCTTCTAAGTTGTCTTGGGCTGGAAAATTGTTTCAACAAAATTGTTTTTTGTTTTTCTTTATGGGTTTTTATGTGTGGGTTTTTGTTTTGTTTTGCTGCTCCATAGTTTGTTGTAAAGTGTTCTTTTCACATTGTTTGAAAGCAATATTGAGAAGTTCAAGTTCAGGTGAGTTCCAGGCACTTCTCCACCATTTTGGTTCCACCCGAAGATGTTTATTTATTCTGAAAATGAACACTTCATAATATAGTTTAGCCTCACAATTAAATACAGCCTATGTCGGGATCTTCTCTTTTCACTTCTTGAACCACTACTCCAGCTGAGTGAATAGTCTTATTTTTATTTTTTCCTCTTGTCTTTTCTGACCCAATGGCTGTGTTCACCTTTACAAGTGATTAAAAAGGACTTTTGGCAAAAGGAAAGTGAACCCATCTTGGTATGAGGAAGCAAGTTATGAGTTAGTGAAAGAATAATTTTAAGCAATAAAATAGATTGGAAAGATATCATGGTAATTTTAAAAGACCAAAAATCAAGAGTTGAGAGTAAAACTTCAAGAAAGAATAGAAATTTGGGCTTTGGAAATTTACAGAGCCAGAATTTTGCAGTAGGAAGTATATTGAGTTTGGATATAGAAAGATGGGTTTAAATACTACATTTAAATTTCAGTAAAAATATAATTGTAGACAAGTTACTTCACCTTAATAAACCTCAGTTTCTCCATATGTATAATGAAATAATTGATTTAAATGACCTTTAAAATCTCTTCCAATTCTAAATTTATCATTTTTATTATGAAGGAATATACTCCCTCCTTTTATTTACTGAATATAACCTCCAGTTTTCTTGTAGCTTTAGCACACATTTCCTCCTATATAGTCCTACTTTTTATAAATTGTTTTGTGTTTACTATCTATATTTTATATTTCCTTATCTTTGTCTATATTACAAACTAAAGAGAAATTATCATATTTTGAACTCATTGCTGAAATCCCAACTGCAATACTTAACTATCTATTTATCTAACTATGGACCAGTCACTTAAACTTTCAGTTCCTAGCAATTTTTTTGTTTATAATATGAAGAATTTGGAAAAGATGGATCACGAGCATTTTTCCAGTCTTAAATCTATGAATGTCAGCTGCTTGGGAGCAGGTACTGTTTCACCATGCATTATTTTTGTATCTTCTAAGAAATTAATACATTATAGGCATGTAAGAAATTACTATTGAATGGATGGATAGATGGAGGAAAACGTATATATATATATATATATATATATATATATATGTAATCCTTGGGGTTGACTATTTTTATGGGTCTCTCATTGGTTATTTTTTGTAGCTTTTCCAAAGTACTGGTATGACATAAGGTGCTATCTACTGAGATTCCTGAATCAGCTGCCCTGTGAAATTTGTAGGTAGGGATATGAAATAGAGGTTTGGGAATTTATTCACATTCTGGTATTTGTAGTTTAGAGAGATAAACATTTCCTTAGCAAAGAGAATGATTTATGTGATCTTGTTCTTTATGCCAAAAGCCAGATTCGAGTATACGTGGGAGTTTTAAGGGAGAGATATACAGTATGCAAGACAGCAGATTCAGAGGAAGGAATAGGGACTCAAAGATCTGAGAAGCAGCAACAGTGGGAAATTTAACAAGCTTAGCTGTAAAGATTTGGCAGAACAGGGCCAGCATCAGTTTTAAACTAATAATACAAAGAAGGGCTGATCAGTGACCTACAAGGGGGATATTAAGGTGGGTCTTTGGGTCCCTTCAGACATTTCATAAAAGAAGACTCACACTAAAGTGACTTCTTCTACTCACTTCTTCAAGGACTAAGAAAAGTTTAAAAAGTATTTTTTTACCTTTAACACACTACTCACTACAACTGATCAGTAACTTGTACTCTAATATGTTCTCATTATTGATTTTATGAAAGTGTTTATTTTATACTGTCTACCTCAATTAAACAGAATGTATCGGTTAGCTGGAAATATAAAAAAAATTAAATTATATGAGAGATCATCTTTGGATGATGGGGATTTTCATAACTTAATGATTCTGAGTTATGGTGATTTCATTAAAAACCTCTTGTCTGTTAACAACTCTATAATGTAGCAGAGAAAGTGATCCTGTGAACTTGATGTCCATTGTAATGCCCTAAAGTTAAGAGGAATGTAACTCCTATAACTTAGGATGGCTGCTAATTGTCTAGAGAGGAAATGGAGAGGAGAAAGCAATGACTGAAGAAAATATCACATTTTAAACATCCAATTTATGGAGATAATAGACAGGATCCGGGAAGAATCAACTGGACAGTATTCTAAAAGGAAGGAATAAGTAGTTCGGAATGCATCCTAGCCAAATTCACTCTTCACAGACAAATCTATGAATATTACATATAAAATTCCTAGACTGATGACTACATTTTCACATATAACTAAAAAACTGGCAAAAAGAAAGCAAGCTGATCTTTGACAAGTGGTGTGTGTGTGTGTGTGTGTGTGTGTGTATGTCCAATGTGTCTTGTCAGATGGTACTGTGAACACGACAAAATAAAAAGGACCTCAAGTATCTTTTCCCATAACTGTAGACAGGACATGTGAAAAGGTTGCAAGTCCACTAGGATAATCTAAAGGGCTCAAATATTTTACACAAACTCAACACTAAACTTGACCTGAAAGAAAAAAAAAATATATCAGCTTATACTTTAATGGACCAATGCCACAGCACATATTATGTTTTATCATTCTCTTGCCATTTCCTTAGGCAATGCATCACTGCAAAAGATTTTATCTTCTATCCTGTTAAACTGAATGGAAAAAAAATGTTACGGGATAAGAAACAGAATCCCTTTTGACTTATCAAGGATTTGTCTTTTTACCCTTCCTTTTGTTTATCCAGGCATAAGAGAACCCTAGATACCCTAGTTTTAATGTGTTGCTTCCAATGAAAAAGCTTAATGTATTCCCATTCAAAATTATTTGATTATTTGAGTGAAAGTCACATAGTAAATACAGGGGAAAAACAAAACAAAACAAAACAAAACTTTAAGAACTGGGTTTGGTTTGTTACACATACTGACTCTATGACTATGGAAAGTTAATCCATCAACATCCCCATCCTGAATATAAACTGCCTAGATAGTGTCCCATACATTGATAGAGAAATTTTCTCGATTAGAAGATCTTTATGATAAATGACAGGGCCAGGGCCACCTCAAGTTATTTAATTTAAAGCTAAATTGTTGTATAATGAATACTTTAGTTTATGCTTTTGGTGCTGATTTGTTTGTTTTTAGCAAAGCATGATTTATTTCAAGGAAAGGAAGAAGAAATCCTAACTAAGACTGACTTTTGCTCCTTAATCATGAAGGCACTGAGATTTAGAAGAAGGAGTTACAGATTTTTGGTCAGACAATCTAATCTGAAATTCTATGCTGGACACTTTGTCAGGGAATAAGTATTTATTAAGTACCTTCTACATGCCAGCAACTGTACTAAGCACTGAGAAAATAAAGGAAGGTAAATTAGATTGAATTTTTAAATTGAAAATTGAAAATTACCTTTTAAATTGAAAATAACCAACAGAGGAAAAGCCTTTAAGAGATCAGAAAGACCTTTAATAGAAGATAGAATTTTTGATGAGACTTGAAGGAAGGCAAGGATGACATAAGATGTAGATGAAGAGGAAGAATATTCTGGAAATGGGGAATAGCTTATAAAAATGCCTGGAGTTAAGAGATGGAAGGTCTTGATGAAAAAGACAAAAAAGACTAATGTCCCAGGATTAAAGAGTATGTCAGGGGAGTAAAGTGTAGGAAGATTGTAAAAGTAGGAGAGTACTGGGTTGTGAAGGGTTTTGAATAACAAATAAATTTTAATTTTAAGCATTTAGGTGACAGGGAAGCACTGAAATTTATCAAATAGGAAAATATCATGATCAGATATATATTTTAGGAAGATTAATAGGATAGCTAAATGGATGGTGGAGCAGGGAGAGTTTTTAGAAGGGTGATCAATTAACAAACATCTGCAATAGTCTAGTTATGAGATGATGAGGTCTTGTACCAAGATGGTTTCTGTATTTGTGGAAAGAAGGGGACCTTTATAGAAAATATTACAATATAAAGTCAATAGGACTTGGCAACAGATTGGATATGTGAGAGAGAGAGAGACAGAAGGACAAAGGAGAGAGATCATGTAAGAAATCTAAATTTTGAGCTTGGTTGAGTGGAAAATGCTAGGACTTTCAACACTGCTAGGAAAGTTCCAAAGAGAGGCTTGACCTAGATAATTTCTAATAGTACTTCTGACTCTGATTAATCACCCTATATTAAAAGAATTGTTACTTAAAAGTTTTAATTTTATTTTTGAGATGATGAAATTTTTTCTAGTATGTTATGAACTTTTTGTGTTTTTTTCCCCCTCTCCTATTTCTTATTCCTTTTTTGCTCCATTCTTCACTATGTTTATGGTGTTTATAGAGTTTTAGACAAATAGTGTGTGAAGGGATTGGAGAAAAATAGAAGTGAATAAAAGATGAAGGAAAAGACCAGAGATGATTTTTGTTCACACCTTAAAGGAAGCTCCTTAATTAAAATATCATGGGATTTGAGAGTAATATAGAGTTGAAAAATTTTAATTCCACCTATGAATAGAAAGGAGCATTCTTAGAAAGAATAATTTATGAGTGAGACAGCAAAGAATATATTTCATAACTTACTTTATATCATGATCTTTATTCAAACCACTGCAAAACCCTCTTTGGAGAGGATGCATCAATTATGAGCCAGAAAGAAAAAGACAACTGCTGGACTAGAATATATCTTACATACTTATATATGTACTCTATGCATACGTCCTTGTGATAGATACTCTGTTGCTTCAAATCATTACAAGCTGTGAACCATGAAGAGAAACCAACAATAAATAAAGTACCTGGCTTCTTTTTCATAAAATGTCATTTGTATTAGAGCCCAGGAAAAGCTTTGTAATAACAATGAGAAAATATATGTTCTACCTCCACACTGAAATTTGAATGCTCACTTTCTCAACTTAATCTAGGGAAGGTTTTCATGTTTCCCTACTGGATTCTGAAACCAGAAAATGTTGATTATGATCACAGAAGCCAAGTGGAGTGAAGCTTCTAGAGGAAAAAAAAAAAGGACTTCCTTGCCCTGTATTAACTACAGCAGTGTTTTGTTGTTGTTGTTGTTGTTTTTGTTGTTGTAAAAGTTAGAAATCTGGTCTTCATTATGTATTGAAGAGTACTGAAATTGCTCTCCAAAAATCTAACATCAACTTCTGACCCTTTCATCTGGTGCCTTTCTCATTTTAGGCAAGTTATTTTACCTCCTTAAGATTCATCTTATTCTGCTGTAAAATGATGAGATTAATTAACGTCTTCTGGGATTACTCCTAGTCCTCAAATCCAAATTCTGAGGGGTTACATTGAATTTGGCAAACTGTTTAAAGGCATAAGGGGAGGGACTTCAAACCATAGGCATAAGAGAATTAAGAAATTTTGGTATAGACAAGAAACTAAAACTCCCCAAACCTGAAAAGGAAATTTCTTCTAAATTTCCAAAAAAGTTTGACTTAAAATACCCAGTGAACAAGGCTTTACTGTTATTGTTTTTTTTTTTTCTTTTTTTTTAAATCAAAGCTTTTTTTTTATTTTCAAAACATATGCATGGGATAATTTTTCAACATTAACTCTTGCAAAACCTTATGTTCCAATTTCTTCCCCTCTTTTCCCACAACCCAATGGCAAATAATTCAATATATGATAAACATAGTAAAAATATATGTTAAATCCAATATATGCATACATATTTATACAATTATCTTGCTGCACAAAAGAAATCAAATTAAAAAAAATTAGAAACAAATAAATTGCAAGCAAACAGCAACAAAAAGAGTGAAAAGCTGTGTTGTGATCCCCATTCTTTTTCCACAGTTTTCTCTCTGGATGTAGATGGCTCTTGTCATCACTGAACAATTGGAACTGATTTGAATCATCTCATCATTGAAGAGAGCCACGTCCATCAAAATCAATCATCATATTGTCTTGTTGTTGCCATATATAAGGATCTCCTGGTTCTGCCCATTTCACTCAGCCTCAGTTCATGTAAGTCTCTCCAGGCCTCTCTGAAATCATCCTGCTGGTTGTTTCTTACAGATAAATAATATACCATAACATTCATAGATCATAACTTATTCAGCCATTCTCCAACTGATGGGCATCCACTCAGTTTCCAATTCCTTGCCATTACAAAAAAGGCTGCCACAAACATTTTTGCACATGTGGGTCCCTTTCCTGTCTTTAAGATCTTGTTGGGATATAGGACCAATAGAGACACTGCTGGATCAAAGGGTATGCCCAGTTTGATAAACCTTTGAGCATAGTTCCAAATTGTTCTCCAAAATGGTCGGATCTGTTGACAGTTCCACCAATAATATATTAGTGTCCCAGTTTGCCCACATCCCCTCCATCATTCGTCATTATCTTTTCCTGTCATCTTAGCCAATCTGAGAGATGTATTGTGGTATCTCAGAGTTGTCTTAATTTGCATTTCTCTGATCAATAGTGATTTAGAACATGTTTTTGTATAACTAGAAATGCATTTAATTTCTTTATCTGAAAATTGTCTGTTCATATTCTTTAACCATTTATCAATTGGAGAATGGACTGAATTCTTATAAATTTGAGGCAGTTCTCTATATATTTTTAGAAAGGAGGCCCTTATCAGAAACTTTGAATGTAAAAGTATTTTGCCAGTCTTGTCTGCATTAGTTTTGTTTGTACAAAAACTTTTTACTGTAATAAAATCAAAATTATTTATTTTGTGTTCAATAATAAACTCTAGTTCTTCATTAGCCACAAATTCCTTCCTTCTCTACAGATCTGAGAGGTAAACTATCCCTTGTTCTTCTAATTTGCTTAAAATATCCCTCTTTATGTCTAAATCATGAACCCATTTCAACCTTATCTTGGTATGTGGTGTTAGGGGTGGGTCAATGCCTTGTTTCTATCATGCTGGTTTCCAGTTTTCCCAGCAGTTTTTGTCAAATAGTGAATTCTTATCCCAAAATCTGGGGTCTTTGGGTTTATCAAATACTAGGTTGCTATAGTCATTTATTATTTTGTTCTGTGAGCCTAACCTATTCCACTGATTGACTACTCTAATTCTTAGCTAGTACCAAATGGTTTTGATGACTGCTGCTTCATAATATAGTTTTAAGTTGGCACAATTAGGCCACCTTTATTTGCATTTTTTCATTAATTCCCTTGAAATTCTTGAGCTTTTGTTCTTCCAGATGAAATTTGTTATTATTTTTTCTACATGTATAAAATAATTTTGGGAGTTTGTTTAGTATGGTATTAAATAATTAGATTAGTTTAGGTAGTATTGTCATTTTTATTATATTCACTCGGCCTACTCATGAGCATTTAATATTTTTTCAAATGATTGAATCTGACTCTCTTTGTGTGGAAAGTGTTTTGTAGTTGTGTTCATGTTGTTCCTGACTTTGCCTTGATAGTTAAACTTCCAAATATATTATATTATTAACAGTTCTTTTAAATGGAATTGCTCTTTGTATCTCTTGCTGTTAGATTTTGTTGGTAATATACAAAAATCCTTATGATTTATGTGGATTTATTTTGTATCCTACAACTTTGCTAAAGTTGTGCATTGTTTCTAGTAATTTTTTAGTTGATTCTCTAGGATTCTCTAAGTATACCATCATATCAACTGCAGAGAGTGATGATTTGGTTTCCTCATTACCTACTTTATTTCCTTTAATCTCTTTTTCTTCTCTTATTGCCAAAGTTAAAATTTCTAATACAATATTGAATAGTAATGGTGATAGTGTACAATCTTTTTTCATCCCTGATCTTTTAGGGAATGGTTCTAGTTTGTCCGCATTGCATTTGATGCTTGCTGGTAGTTTTAAATAGATGCTACTGATCATTTTAAGGAAAACTCAATTTGTTCCCATAGTCTCTAGTGTTTTTTTATAGGAATGGGTGTTGGGTTTTATCAATTTTTTTTTGCATCTATTGAGATAATTATATGATTTTTCTTAGTTTGGTTATTGATAGAGTCAATTATGCTAATAATTTTCCTAAAACTGAAGCAGCCCTGCATTCCTGGTATAAATCCTACTTGGTCATTGTCTATTATCTTGGAGATGACATTCTGTTATCCCTTTGCTAACATTTTATTTAAGATTTTTGCATCAATACTCATTAGTGTAATTGGTTTATAATTTTCTTTCTTTGTTTTTACCCTACTTGTTTTAGTATCTGTGTCTTTCCTTATTTTTTCAATAATTTGCATAGAATTGAAATTAATTGTTCTTTAAATGTTTGGTAGAATTCACATGTAAATCCATCTGGCCCTGGAGATTTTTTGCCAGGAAGCTGAGTAATAGCTTGTTCTATTTCTTTTTCTAAAATGAGGCTATTTAAGTAATTTATTTCTTCTGTTAATGTGGGCAATCTATTTTGGTAGGTATTCCTCCATTTTTCATAGATTATCAAATTTATTGACATACAGTTGGGCAAAATAACTCCTATAATAAATATTATTAAAATAACTATTTTTCTAATTTCCTCCTCATTGGTGGAAAATTCTCCCTTTTCATTTTTGAGACTAACAATTTGATTTTCTTCTTTCCTTTTTCTAATCAAATTAATTAAATATCTATTTTTCTTTCATAAAACCAACTCTTAGTTTTATTTATTAATTCAGTGATTTTCTTACTTTTTGTTTTATTAATCTTCCCTTTTATTTTCAGAATTTCAATTTTTTTATTTAATTGAGGGTATTGAATTTTTTTCCCTAGCTTTTTTACTTGTAAGCCCAATTCATTGATCTTCTCTTTCTCTATTTTATGCAAGCAAACTTCTAGAATTATAAAATTTCCCCTAAGAACTGCTTTGGCTACATCCCACAAATTTTGGTATTTTGTCTCATTGTTGTAATTTTTTTTTTTGGATGAAATTATTGATTGTGTCTATGATGTGTTGTTTCGTCCACTCATTCTTTAGTATTATATTATTTAGTTTCCAATTAATTTTTTATCTATTTTCTCCTAGTCATTTATTGCTTATTGTTTTTATTGCATCATGATCTAAGAAAAATGCACTTACTATTTCTGCTTTTTTGCATTTAATTTTGAGAATTTTATGCCCTAATGCATAGTAAATTTTTGTATAGGTTCCATGTAGTGCCAAGAAAAAAGTATAATCCTGTCTCCATTCAATTTTCTCCAAAGGTCTATCAAATTTAAGTTTTCTAGGATTGTATTTGCCTCCTTAATGTCTTTCTTATTTATTTTGTAGTTCATATTTATCTAGCTCTGAGAGAGCAAGGTTGAGATCTACCACTGGTATAGTTCTGCTGTGTAATTCTTCTTGCAGCTGTCTTAATTGATTTTGTGATAATCAATTGTGATGGACTTGGTTCTTTTCAAAATTAGGTGATTCAGGCCAATTTCAATAGACTTGTGATGGAAAGAGCCATCTGCAACCAGGGAGAGGACTGTGGGGACTGAATGTGGATCACAACATAGTATTTTTACCTTTTTTTGGTAGTTTGTTTGCTTGCCATTTTTTTTCTCATTCTTTTCTTTGATCTAATTTATCTTTTGAAGCATAATAAATATGGAAATATGTTTAGAATAATTTCTCATGTTTAATATGTACTATTTTACTTGTTATCTGGGGGATGAGGTGGGAGAAGGAAGGGAAAAATTTGGAACACAAGGTTTTGCAAGGGTGAAAGTTGAAAATAATTTTTCATACATATTGAAAATTGAAAAAAACTATTATTCATAGAAGTAAAATATTGTCCCATTTTACCTTCAAAGTAACATTGAGAAATACATGCTATTATTATTCTCATACTGTAGTTGAGGAAACTGAGGCAGACAGAGGAAAAATTACTTGTTCAGGGTCATTTACCATTATATGTGTCTGAGATAATATTTGTTCTCAATCTTTCCTGAATCCATTTTCTTCACAAGCATATAAAGAGAAACTTTGTCAAAATGTTATAGAAATAAAACTATTCTGTTCATAGAATAATCCTAGTTTAATTATCAAGTAAAAAATGGAACTTGTAAAATAATAAAATGAAATTAATCTGCATTACTTGTTATTAGTCAACACATGATAATTTTTCAGTGACCACCACTTACCCTTCCTAAGTGCTGCCGTACCTAGCTGTCTCTAGACAAAATCCTCTCCTGGTTAATAATCAGTCAGCTTCGTTAACTTCTATAATCTATAGTCTACAAGAATCTACTTTCTTTGCTTTGTTGAAAGGTGGAACACACTTTACTTACCTCCTTTTCAGTAGGAACATTACATGACATTAAAAAGCTTACTAACTGCATCTCACCAATGGCATTTGCAAGCACTCTGATAACCCTGACAATGTAGTACATGTTGGCTTGAAGTCTTATACTTGTTAAAAGAAGTAGTATTTTTTCTTATCATTGTTTCACTTAACTATTAACTATTTTTATTTTGTTTATTGTGTTTTTATTATGTTTACTTTGTTCTGAAGAAGATCATTCCCTAACATTTTTTTTCTTTTCCCATTATTCTATTCATCAACATTACTCCATCCTTTCTTTCTTAAACCAACATTGCTTTAAAAATAAAAAAAAGTTATAAAAATTATAAAATGAATTCGTATTTTTTAAAATTCATCATTAGACATCTAAGTTGAGACTATAGAATATCTACCGATATTTCTAATGTTATTATCTAGGTAGGCAATATTTTTGGTCAGGTACTTTTATTTGTCCCACTTTCTGCACATATCTCTTTAAATTTAAATTGTAGTTGTATATCTCTATTTTCACATTTTACTCTTGAGGCAGTGCTCTTATTTCTGTCTTTTATTAATGTAATTTGAATTCCATTCTGGAGATTATCCCATTGTTCATAGGGTAAATTTTCTACTTGAAGTTTGGCTTTTGTGATCATACCTAATATTTCTCTTAAGTCATAGAAATCTGCTTTAAAATCTAATGAAAATAGAGTACCAGACCTGAAGTCAGGAGGACCTGAGTTCAAATTTGGTCTCAGACACTTAACACTACCTGGCTGTGTGACTTTGGGCAAGTCACTTAACCCCAATTGCCACAGCAAAAAAAAAAAAATCTGATAAATATTAGTCTAGTCTCATTTTCCTCTTTATTTTTCAGTAGCTCTAATATGATGACTAACTCCCAGACATCGTTTTATGTACATCTCATGTCTTCCTGTTCAGTAAATTTAAAAGTCATCAATATTTGTTCTTGATATTTCTCTATTTGATGTAGTCAAATCTAAATTCCTGGAATTGATCTCCAGTGCTTTGAATTTTATGTAGAATATAAAACAAATTTGAAATATATACAAGACAGTCAAGTTTTACTTAGATTAGCATTTCAATGGATGAGAACATTTGAAGATTATTCAATTCAAGCATTCAAAATTCTTTTAAATGTCCAAAATGATTGAAAAATAATTTATATGCATATATAGAATCAATTATATATTTGTTTTTTGCTGTTATTGTTTAGTTATCCTGTCATGTCTAATTCTTCAAGACCCTTTATGAAGTTTTCTTGGCAAATATACTAGAATGATTTGTCATTTCTTCCTTGACAGAGATTAAGTGACATATCTAGAATCATACAGCTTGTAAATTTCTGAGACAGAATTTGACCTGAGCTCTTTCTGACTCCAGGCCCAATACGCTATCTATCCATTGAGCCATCTAACTGCTGCATCACTATTAGATATCATAGTTATTGTGTAGTATCTAATACATATACATACATAGACACATGTGTTGGATGTTTAGATGTGTAGATGTATAGATAGACAGAGAGATAGATAGATAGATGGATGGATGGATGAATGGATAGATAGATGGATAGACAGATAGATATGATGGATACAGTGCTGGGCTTGAAGTCAGAAAACCTTGCATTCTTAAGTTCAAATCTGACCATAGAATTTATCTTAACACTGTTTGTCTCAGTTTCCTCTTCTCTAAAATCACCTGTAAAAGGAAATGACAAACCATTTTAGTATCTTTGCCAAGAAAACCCTAAATGGAGTCACAGATAATAAGATACCAAAGAAAAAACTAAACAGCAACAACAGCATGTATTTGTGTAGATGTTTGTATGATATATTTGTTTATGTTTATCTTATATACATATATATTCATAAACACATATATTTAGCTTTTCAGATGAAAAGAACCACCAAAAGCCATCGTCTGATCACATATGTGTGTATGTGTGTGTATACACATATTTATACATTCACAGGTGTGTATTTATATATATATATATATATATATATATATATATACACACACATAATGTATACTCAAACACGTGCATAGATGAGCACATGCACACAATACACATACACATGTACACAATATACAGGTATATATATATATATATATGCACATGCATGTACTTATATGTATACACACATATATAAATAGACATACACACAGAAGGGAGATTAAGGGATTCCCCAAAGGAAAGCCAGATCTGTCTGACACAAGCTAGATTCTAACCCTGGTATATCTTCCTTGTTCCAGTATACCTGTCAACCTGTACTGTGTTGTCAATATAAAACATTGATGAATCTGGAATCAGAAGGACTGAATTAAAATCCTGGCTCTGCTGTTTATGATTTATGTGATCATTTTGAAGTCCATTGAAACTCCATTCATATCAGTTTTCTCATCTGTAAAATGAGCAGATTCAACCAGATTTGATAATTCTAAATTTTTGGCTGGTTAATAGTCTATGACCTATTATAAGTAAGTTTATATCTAATTTAGCAAACTTTTGACTGTTACCAATTACCTTCCCCATTTGATGAAGGAACAACCATTACCCATCTTAATCAGAGAGAAGGGAAGAAAAATGATGGCAATTTCTAGATTGAGAATTTGCTGAACAAGAGGTCTTCAGATGAATGGTCCTTGCTTTAAACCCAGGGTTCACAATGAAAGTCAGAAGAGTAGGGAGGAAGGGCAATCTTCCAACTTCTTTTACCTTAGACATTTAATTAGAGAGAGATACAAAGGGAAAGATTGAGAGTTTCATCCTTTTGATACAGTGAACAGCAATGAATTTAGTTATAATTGTCAGCAGGCTATAAATTAGGTGTAGAAGACTTGGAACCACATCATGTTGTCCATGCTCTCAGGGCAAATGATTTAATCCCAAGGGCCCCTATTTAGATGTTTGTAAAATTAAACTGTGAGATTAAATGGCCTCTAAAGTCCTTTCAGCTGTAGACCTAAGAATCCCTCAAAAATCCCTCAGAAAGTTAAATAATGACAAAGAACCAGTGGGCTTGTGAACTCCATAGTATCTAATGATCAAACATTTCATTATACATGGGTATTTATGGAATCATGGGATTATACTTCTAAAGCTAAAAGGGAATCTGTAAGTCAATTGGCCAATGCTCTCATTTACTGAATGGGAAACAAAAGATATAGTAAATGGCATACTCTACCACAACACTTGATATGTTATTATAGTCCTTACTAACATTTTCCATTGTTGATAAGAAATCTTCCTTGTCCAAATACTTGTATTTTATGTGCTCTATATTTGCAGTATCTTTCTAGAAAATGAATTCACAAAAGTTGAACATATGAGAGAGTTTATGTTTACAGTAGACAATTCCATTATTTGATTAATGTAGAAAAATAAGGGAAGTATGGATTGAGTAATATGATCTCTTACATTTTAACATGTTTATTAGCATTGAATACATTATTACTATATAATAACATTCTATTATTTTGTAAACTTTTAAAATAATTCTTTTATTTAGCATAACACTTTGGCTATAATCTCCTTTTTATTCTGTATAGAATTTTTAAAAAACTATTATTCTATGCAATTAGTAATCTGTTACCTCTTTCTTTTGATATTCTTGCCAATAAACAGGGAAAAAATAAAAAGAAGAAAGAAATGGGAAAAAATAAAAAGAATGAAAGAAGCAAGGAAAACAAGAAAATATATCCATAAAAATATCTAAAGTCTAAAAAGTTGAATTCCCAAACTGGCCATGTCCAGTGTATACCATATTTTGTTTAAGTCCATCACCTCTCTGCCAAGAGATAAGCAGTGCATTTATCTTTGGTCCTTTGATATTGTGGTTTGTCATTGTATTGATCAAAGTTTTGAAGTCTTTCAAAATTGTTTTTCTCCATAATATTATTGTTGGTATGTAAAGTATTATCCTGATTCTGTTCAATTTACTCTAATTTTCTTCCTATTTCCACTAAAACTGTCCACTTTAAAATTTCTTGTGCTGCAATAATATTCTATTACATTCGCATACCATGATTAGAGAAACTGTTCCCAAACAGGAGGGATATCCATTACCTTAGGTTCCAGTTTTTTGCTACTATAAAAAGATAAGCTCTAACTATTTCTGTACATTTGGGTCCTTCTGCTCTTTGATATTTGGGGGGTATATGCTTAGAAACAGAATTACTTTGTGAAATAGTATGCATAGTTTAATAACTTTGGGGATATAGTTTCAAATTGCTTTCCAAAATGGTTATACAAATTTACTAGTACAGAAAATGAACTTTTATGAAGTGAAATAAATGATACTATTTCCTGTTGCAGCTATGTTATTAGCAAACTGAAGGCTCAATATTGATAGCTGATTATTGAAAACTTTTTGAAAAACATAAACCAAGATCAAAGGGAATATAATGATAATATTCTAATGTTTTAAAAATAATGTTTGCTGATCCTTTTCATACTGTCATATCCTTTGACATATAGAAAGAACAAAACAGAACAAAGAACAAAGACAAAGCTTTGTCTTTATATTTTAATGAAAGAAATTTAGCATTTTGAGAGGTAAGAAATTCTACTGCACTAACATCTTTCTAGACAAAATGGTGAAAGTGAGCGCAAAGGGACTCAAGTTGCTTACTGGAATTCAAAGTTACTGATTCATTCTTCAAAATTGGAGACAAGATGCAAGACCATATTCTGATAAAATTATTCCTACAGGCATTTTTTACAATCATTTTTTAATCCCCTTTCGCTCTTGCAGATTTAATAGAGGATCAGAAAACTAATGCTGACACGAACTATTGGAAAACAGCATGAAAATGGGTTTACATCTAAAAAAAAAAAATCATTCATTAAAAACAAAACAAAACACTATATACTCTTACTTTGACACTTTATGCTACTTGCTCTGGCCAATCTCATTTGGTGAAAGCTTACCATAGCTGTGCAAGTTCTGGTCAACCATCATACTCTAGGGTTCTTTCTGCTGTGACTTTGCTATCTGATGCTTTATCCTCCTAATTGGACTACCTGTTCCTCTCTCTGGGTAATTTTTTCCTGTCTGATGAAAATCATGCTTATGGCTGACTTCCTACTTGTCCACACATCACCTATATTTTTGTAACTTTATGGCATGCTTCCTCATTTTCATCTCAACTTTGTGAATCATAATCAAAACTACCAACATTGCTGGAAAAAAAATATGTCAAACAATGGGTCTGTGGTTCTACTCATAATTTCTATGGCTCCAAAAGGAGCCCCTTCCTGAATTCTAAATAATGATGTTGATGATAGTAATTATAGCTAAAATTCAAATAGCACTTGCTATGGACCAAACAGTAAACTAAACATTGTACAATTAATATCTTCTTATACAGAAGATATTAATTGGACCTCATAACAATTCTAGGAGAAAATGGAGGCAAACAGAACTTAATGAATTGTTCTAGGTCACATAGATAGTGCCTGAGATTAGATTGGAGCTTAAATCTTCTAGACTTCATGCTCAGGACAGTATCTACTGTACCATCTTGCTACTGATATTTGTATATTTCTCAATATGTGTTCATTTCTCTTCTCAATATGTGTTAGTTTATATTAATATATAAACTTGATAACAGGACAAATGCCTTTCTTATATTTATGTCCCTAGCACTAAGTATAATACCTGACATAGCAGATCCTTATTAAATTACTGTTAAAGTATTCATTTTCATTATTACTAGTTGTGACAACTGCTGAGGGACTCAAATATTACCTCTACACAGATGACTCCAAGATCTACATACTGATCTCCCTCATGAACTGCTAACACACTAATGTTTGGGACATTTGACTTAGATATTTTGTGGAAATTTCAAACTAAAAAATGTCCAAACCTATGTTCATGATCTTTCCCTCAAACTTTTCCATATTCTAAATTTCCTTTCCCCTGTCAAGGATACTACTATCTATCAGTCTTCTAAGCTTAGAGTAGCTGTGTTATTTCTCCTATTTCATTCCACATATCCAAGTACTGTCATTTCTAACTTCAGAGTACTTTGTACATATGTTCCCTTCTCTTCGTTCACATAGACATCACCCTATTTCATAATCTCATAACTTCTTGAGAGAATTATTTGTTAAATACCTTTGTCCATCCAAATTCATTCCCTACACAGCTACTTAAACATGGGTCTGGCCTTGGTAATAAGGTTTCATGTCTGTCTTTTTTATTTGTGATCAAATATAACCATTTCTTTTTGGAATTTAAAGTACTTTATAATCTGGTTGTTCTCTTCCTAGAAGATTACAAATCAATGCCATTTAGTACAACAAAATTTACTTTATTTTTTCTCACACATGGAAGTCTAACTCCTAGTTCCATAACTTTGCAGATGCTGTACCCTATGTCTGGAATGCTTTCTTTCCTCCCTCAGTTCACTCTCAATTCTTAGGATAAGTCCCTAAGAGGATGGCTCTTAAAGGTTCAAGGTCCTCTGATGGTCTAGATCCTCAAAAATAATAAAATTATTTGGAAGCACATGATCTCACTTAAATATATTTACTCTTCATTTCTTATCCACAAGATATATTTAGTGCCAAGATATTTATTGAAACATCATAAAAATTAGTATATTTATTAGTGGGATCTGTTAGTGGGATCAATAGTGGAATTAGAGGGTTGTGTGGTTCACTACAACATGAAGAATAACAATAACCTTCATGCTTTTCAGAATGTGCCTTAGTCTATTAACTTGATAATTCTTATGTATTGTTATAAGTTAATTCAAGGGGAATCTTCTAGTATTTTAACAAAATGAGTGAAATAGAGAAACGTTTAATTAATAAACTATCTCTGAAACCCCATCCCAATTCATTAAATATACCAAAGAAAATAATGTTTCTCCTTAAGCATTAATAGCTCTCTGTTGTCTCCCATTGTCTCAAAAGCTTTAATAAATTCAATTTACTGGTGGCTCAGCAAACAATACAAAGTCACATTTAAATTTTTTAGTAACATTTTGCTTTGAGAAAATTGATGACATTCAGAATTATCTTTTACAATCAACTGCAACTACCAACCTAATGCAGTCTGATACTGAATATGCAGTCTCTTCACTGAACTATCTCAAGATGGTAATTAAAGTCTCTGCTGAACGTTGCTCAAGATAAAATTTCCATATCACATCTACTCCATGAAATAAGAAATTCAGTAATTCAGAAAACAACAACAACCAAATGTTTTCTTTCTTTTTTCTCTCTTTAGCATGTTTTTTCCAAAATTTGCATTCTTGAAATTAAGAAGCCAATACAATTATGAAGGCAAGAGCTGATGAGATTTGTGATTAAGATTGTAATTCTATAAATCTCTAGAAAGAAGTGTATTTCTTTTTATTTTTTATACTTATTTGTGTATTTTTTTTTCCTGATAGAAAGCAGGGCAAGTATCATTTGTTTTATTTTTGCATCTGTACCACCTAGCACAATGGCACCAATAGAAAGTTTTTAAAATGTTTATTGATTGATTGGTAGTTAATCTGACTATTAATTTGCATGGTTATATTTTTAAAGAATTTTAATTTTGTTAAAACAATTTGATTTTATTTAGGCAGCTAAGGTTCAAAGTAGAAAGAGCTCTGTCTGAGCTCCAGATCAAAATAAACTAAATTCAATTCTACTCTTAGATATTTAACTGGCTGTGTACTTAGGCAAGTCACTTAACATTTGTCTCAATTTCCTCATATGAGAAATGAGGAGAACAAAACAAAATAATAATTGTAAAGCACCTTGGGAACCTTAAGGTACTATACAACAGATTATTATCATCAAGTGATTTATACATCTGGGTTCTTTAACCCTTTTGACTAAAAGAGAACTATATTAGGGATCTGCCCATTAAACAAAATCACCATCTAATGATTCTTTACTAAGAGTGCAAGCTTGTGGTTTCTGAGTGCCAAAAGACATTTAACAGGGCTCATAGTACTATGTTCTAAGGATATCTGTGCAAAGTAACAAAATTTTATATTGAGAATTCAGAATTGTGTTCATCCTTAATTGGGGGAAGGTAGTTGAACATTGCCTATTATAGGTAAACGGAGATCTGGTGACTCCAGAATTGGCCAGTTTGGGGCCATTGGGATGGGATTTGGGGAAGAGCTTACTCCAGTCCTCTATTCATGGTCTTTCAATTTCAGCACTATTTTTTAAGCTTCTAAGAATTAAGCTCAGGTATTTTTAAATTACTAAATGACTACAAGTATGTCAGCACCATTTAATTTTGTTTCACTTAAAATTCAGTGTCCTGGGAAAGAGACCATTGTTCTACTCTAGATATAACTCTACATAAAAAAATAAGTAGTTGGAAGGGAGATGTTCTAATTTATTCTCTCCTTTTTACAAGCGAGGAAGCTGAGATTCACATAAAGATTTTTTTTTTTTTTAGATATAACAATGAATACCTTAAATACTGTTGTTATTGAAGTTACTGGTGATTTACCTTAAATTTACATAATTACATAAGACAAAACTTAAAGGCATTAGGCATTATGTTTTGTATTCCTTACAATATCTTTGTGAGATAGGTGGAACATGATATAGTCCTCATTTTACCAATGAGAAAACTGAAGAAATTTCACTTGTTGTTCATCCCTAAAACCAGAGATTCAAAGAGTTTTTGTAAAACTATGTCTAGGATTATTCAACAACATATCTGAGATTCAAATCAACTTTTCTCAAGTCTAGTTTCATTGTTCTTTTTGCTATACTGTGCCAATCAGAATATCAAGCTTGAAGCTAACCTCAAACATGAATCATTAAAAGTTATAGGCATTTAAGCTGTTTGAATAAAATTAAATTAGATGAAATGTAGGTTGTGTGATTTCACATTAAAAATAAGGAAAATATTGATCTTATTCCTTACACCTTGAACCCAAGTACTGACACTATAAGATGAAATATATGATGTGTGTGTGAAAGAGAGAGAGAGAGACAGACAGACAGAGAGAGACAGAAATAGACAGAGAGAGAGAGAGAGAAAAGGATAAAAAAGAAACAGAACCAAATGAAGAAGCACACAAAGAAGAAGAAAAAGGACGATGGAGAGGAAGAAGAGAATGATGAGAACAAAAATGAGAAAAGGAGAAGAACAAGAAGGAGAAAGGAGGGGCTGCAAACATCTAACAAAAACATTTGGTGTTACTCAGTCATGATTGACTCTTTGTGAACTCATTTGAGGATTTCTTAGCTAAGTTACCAGAATGGTTTTCCATTTCCTTCTCCAGCTTATTTTACAGGTAAGGAATTGAGACAAACATGGCTAAGTAACTTGCCCAAGGGGCCATAGCTAATAAGTGGTTGAGGCAAGATTTGGACTCAAGAAAATGTCTTGCTTATTTCAAGCCCAGCACTCTATTCAGTGAGCCACCTAGCTGCTCAACAAAAGAATTAAAGGGTTGCAAAGGAGCTTTCTGATCTATGCAAGTATAGCTCTGGGAAGAAAAGATGTAAGCTATGGGAAAATAGCAGCACAACTGATCACTAGGACACTAATTATACATCTACTGTTGGATGAGACTTTTGAAGTTTATTCTATCATTTTACAGTGAATAAAAGAAGACTTAAGAATGTTGTTGATTTGTCCAAGGATAAAGAAGCAGTGAGGTGGAGAGGCAAGAGTCCAGCTCTTGTGCTACTTCCATAAGATTGTGTTGCAAAATGGTATGAAATATTATGATAAGAAATTATTACCTGAGAATTAGGGAAGAAATTTTCAACTCTGCTAATTTCTAGAAAATGAAGTGTGGATTATACAGGAATTGATATATGTAGTTGAGAAAGCTCTAGTCTTCCTTAATTAAAAAAAGAAAAGCAAATATTCTTGTAATAATTTTTGATCATTATTATTCTTTCTCATTAAATTCACATAATTAATTGCTCTCTTCTACCTTAACATGTTCAGATTATTTGCCAATGTGGGAATATGATTATAATTATGAAATGCTTAGGGAATCTATCTATACAAATATTCAATTAGGAATTTTTTGAATATTGTTTGCTTTTTTATAACTAGATATGAGAAGAGAGAACTTACTTGTTAGCTATTTTGAAGTTCCAAATGATTAGTCAAATAGTGGACTGCAGTTCAGGAATTCTTTCAGACATTAATGTACCACATCAGCTTACATGTCTTCCATGTAAAATAGGTATACCTCTACTTAATTTTATGTCTTTCTTGGTTCCATAATGATTTTTGTATTACTATACTGATTTGCCAAAAGGCATCATTTTGAGGCAAAAGATGCAATATTCTCTTTTATAAAATATTTATAACAATAGACCATATGTCACAAAAATAAGAGGCATAACAATCTAACAACATAAAGTAAGTTAAATTATGAGGCAGGAATTGTATTTCTCTTATGAACTGAGAGTTATTTTCAGATAGTTCTAGAAGTCTATAATATTATTAATCTATATTCTGAGATTTTTAGCAACATAAACTAAATTTGATTTCCAATCTGGTAATAAATCATTTTTGAATATTACATATATTAATATATAATATATACATATATTAATCTAATAGGTCAAAAATAATATTTACATGAGGAAATGGGGAGTATGATACTTTATACAGCTGCTTTACATGCAAATTAAATAGGTTTCTTTCAGTGATTTTTAAAACAGTATATTTAGATACAAAATGAGAACTAGGGGCATAGAATTTCATGGATTTTCATATAATTTAAATAATCTCTATTAGTAAAATATAGAACCATCATATGTATTAAACTATCATTTTTGTTAGATGTAAAGTATCTTAGATTTATAGCAGTAAGAAAACTTATAGATCATCTTTTCCAAACCCTTTATTTAATGAGATTTATATTTCATTTTGAATATATGTAAAAAAAAAGTATTCCCTCTGAAAATTTAATTTAAGATGGAATGTAATGTCCGGGCTAACTTTCTGGAGGATCTCTGGATGGGCCTTGGTCTTTAGGTGGAGAAATAATGAAGTCAGGAGAGCCACCATGAGGCTGGTCAAAGATGAAGTCTGTAATCAAAAGTTTGAAGTCTTCTCTGGGTCTGTGGCTAAGAGACTCTAGTTCCCAGTCTTCTCAGCCCTTAAATACCTCAGTACCATTACATTACTACAGCAACTGAGCATGTGCCAACTGTAACTAGAAACCATTATCCCATCAATCACACTGAGTAGGTGCTTAACTGTAAGCAACCTGGTATCCTTAATTCAAATATACCTTTTCAGAGTTCAGGTCCTCTCATCTCCTGCTTTCTTTTGTTTTAGAACACAGGTGGTCATGTCCTCCCTGACTTCTCAGGAAGGGAGGTGAAAACACCAAATGGAAATGGGGAGTCAAACCAGATAGCAGGTTTCCTCTGGGCTGAAATTGAAACAGGTATACATAAATCCATCAGCATGAAAGGTATTACAAAAGCACATAGTAATATAACACAGGCTTGTAGTGCTGTAACAAATGATATGAATCAACATGAGGAATTATACATGTCCATAAGTCCTAGAAGGAGGGTATATAAATAACAATCATATATACACCTCCTTCAGCAGCCAAGAAATAGTCCAAAACGAATCTATTATTCATTACTTTGTGTGTCAGGGAATCCAATGATTCCTGCAGATTTTGAAGTCCTACAACAGTCTCGTCACATCTCAGGGAATCCAAAGATTCCTGCTGATTTGATAATTGTTGATGTTCATGAGTCAATTGTCATTGACATTGGGGTTAACATTGGGTTAACAGCCATCCTTTTTCAGAGGAACATGTAGTCAGAGATGGAACCATCTGATGTTTCTTGGGTCTTCTTTATTACAAGGGTCTTCTCCATCTCTCTCCAATGGACAAGGCAAATACGGCTTGTTGGCACCCATCTGATTCCTTCTCCATTTGTAAAGATACAAGCAAACCCTTTCCCCCAAGCAGTTAACCTATCTGGTCCCTTCCATTCACCACTTTCTGGGTCACTCCACATCAATTATCTGGCAATTATCTAAAGATAGTGGAGCTGCTCGCACTGGACACTGCCCTTCTAATGGGTTATAAAACCTGTCTGCTGAAGCCAGTGCATCTTTGTCAAAATCAAGAAGTTAATAGTACAAAGAACTATATTTAGAAGTTCTCTAGGGTTACCTGTGGCTCCCCCTTTCTTTTGTTTTTGGAGGAAGCATTTTAATGTCTCTGTTTCTCCTCTCTACTATTGCCTGTCTTTGAGGATTAAAGAATATACCAGTGGTGTGTAAAATCTTATACTGTGCACAAAAGTGTGCAAAATGTTTAGAAGTATATGTAGGTCCATTATCTATTTTTATTGCTTGTGGCACTCCCATAATTGAAAAAGCTTGTATAAGGAATTCAGTGAGCACTCAGGCTGTCTCTTTTGCTATTGGTATTGCAAAAGTGAATACTGAAAAGGTGTCCACTACAACATGGGTAAAAGACAGACGACCAAAAGATTTATAATGGGTCACATCCATTTGCCAAATTTCATTGGGTCTCAAAACACAAGGGTTTTTCCTTGGAAAGAGCATAGACATGTGGAAAGGAAGGCAAACTGTACAGGCTTTTACTATGCTCCTAGCTTCCTCTTTTATTATCCCAAATTTCAAACATAAAGCTTGAGCAGCCTGATGATATTTAGAATGAAATTCTTGGGTTGCCTGAAATAAAAGCGTATTGGCCACCATGGTTAGAAGGCTATCTGCCTTTGAATTTCCATAAAAAATAGGACCTGGAAGTCAACTATGTGAGTGGACATGAAAGATATAAATCTTACCTGGAGCTTTCTCACTTGCTCTTGAAGTTCCTTAAAGAGCTGACGTATATTAGAAGCTACAAATTTTATTTGGGCTGTGGGAATTCTTTGTACCACACCTACTGAAAAGACTGAATCAGAATTATATTTATATCTCCTGGATAATAAGTAAGAGCTAGAATGATTGCATACAATTCATTTTGTTAAGTGGACTGAAAAGAGTTCTGGCTACTCTCTTTCTAGTTAAGTCACGAGAGTATCTAGCACAAATGTTATATTTTGATGCATCTGTAAAGATAGTTTGTCCTTTAAGAGAATCTTAGAAACCTTTTCTTTTCACAGCATATATTAATTTGTGCATTGGTATAAAAAATGTTTTTCTTGTCAGGTCTTATCCCAGATAATTGCACTGCTCACTTAATGGCCTTTAATAAAATTCTAGCCACAATTACTGGGTAAGGGGTAAGGCTTCGGTCTGGTTGTGCTTGGAGAGTCATCTACCAGATCACATTGTGTCCTTAATGAAGGACTTCTGTGGGTGCCTTTTTTTGTTGCAAAAACTGATATTTCCAAGGCTTTTTATCTTTCCTATAGTTTTTCCATTTTACTTTGATTTTTCTCTCCCAACATGTTTTATAAAGCAATATGTATTAAAAATAAATAAATTTACTGCAATAAAAAAGTCATTGGCTGCCCAAAAAGCATGATTGTCAAGAAATTATGAAGTCAGAGACTAAAATACAAATCCATATAATCTACAAGGCCTCAGAAGAGACAAAACTTAACCTTGATTTACCTATAAAAGGTGATTCATTACTTCACAGTATTGCAGTCACAGAGATATTTTACTCACAAGTAAAGGCAATTGACATATCAATGAACACGAGTTCAAATCACATAGGAAGATTCACTGAATATGATAAAAGAGTAAAAACTTTTCTTTTCTCTACTTCACTGGAAAAGTGTCCAGTACAGAATATAAATGAAAAAGAATTCCATTCCAGAAGATGAATAACTTTAGCTACTTTGGGTGATGGAGGGCTTATGTTTACTTCATTAAATCAGAGTATCATATAATAATATTCACTCAAAATAAATATCTATCTATCTATATATATATATAATGTCAATGTCTATATCTATCTATATCATCTTGCTTGCTAACTTGAGAAAGGGGGAAAGAAAGAAGGGAGGAGAAAAATTTGAACTCAAAATCTTATGAGAAATGAATGTACAAAATCTTTACATGTATTTGGAAAAATAAAATACTACTTATCAAAAAAAAGAAGAAAAAATAAAGATAACTGGATTAAAATGGATATTGCAGATACTATTATTTCATGAAATCAAATGTACTTTAAAAGAGACTATACATTTTTTTTTATTCCAGAGATGATCAGATTCTTTAAAATGCAAATTTGGCACAAAAGAAAATATGAAAGGGTAACCATGCCCATATGGAATGAAAAGATTCAGAGAGGATTTAATGTATACATGTTCTAAGAAGAAGACAAAACTGCTATGCCTTAGAATCGCTACCCTGAATTTGATATGGTTGACATAACAAAGAATAGGTAAAAAAAAAACTCAACAGAATTAGTTTGATCCTTGTTTGTTTTAGAAAAAAAGTAGGTAATGGAAGAGATTAGGGGGAAAAGGACAATAGTTACAATTTAGGAGATTAAATGATTAAATGTGACCATAAATTTAGAGTTCCAGGACAGATAGTAGAATCCTCCAATTTTCTGTGTATAAGAAGAAAACTTAACACTTTAAGATATATTTTCTTTGACTGATTTTAAAGTTCCTTAATATGGATATTCTATACAATGGGATTTATTGTAACATATCCATGTTCCCTCATCCTTTGGTAATCTTAGTCATATCTTCTCCCCCCCCCAAAAAAAATCTTCCTTAGAGATCCACCCAGTGTGTTGGAATATTTCTTTGGGTCTTTTGATATTGCATCTAGAATGCATCTAGAACAAGGAAGTATATTATCTATCTATAAATTTTTGTTTTCAAAAAACAAAACAAAACTACAAAAACACCTTTCTTTTCACTAATTCTCCATGTTTGTCTCCATTGCAGAGTATAAATGAAATAGCAATCCTTATAGAAGATGAGTATCTTTAGACCTGTCTGCTAGTGGAGAGTTTGTTCATTGTCTCAGAGCATCATATTATAATATTTACCCAAAATAAGTCAGTTTAATAATCTACCTGCAGAAAATCAAGAACATATGAGGCCACAAACAAAATGTAGTCAAAATCCCTCTCATTTTACAGAGGCAGAAACTGAGAGGCTAAAAAGTTAAATTACTTGTCCAAGTTTACACATGCAGAAAATAACAGATCTGTGATTTGTACTATGATTCTCTCTTCAGATCAAACACTCACTCCACTGCACTATGATCATATGCAATGCATAACTATGACTAGTTATTTTGCTACCTATGAGAAATAGCACAAAATGTTTCTTTAAATCACCTTTCTGAAACAAATTCAATTCAGAAGAGGAGAGAGAGGCTCTGGTGTATTTTCATTGGAAAAAATTGAAATAGCAAGGACACTGGACCTATGTTAGCAGATTTTGGAGATAGAGTGATGTAATTATTAGGGAAGTTACAGGATTTAATATTGTTGAAAAACTGAAATTTATTTTTATTTTGCTAATACTAATCAAATTATATTTAATATCCAATTTCATGTTTCTTCCCTTTGTAAACTTCACCTGCCACCCATATCTAAGAGAAACTTGCATAAAAACCAATGTTTTGTCTTGTTATTATCTCCACCTCTATAACTTTATCAACTTTCCAGAGGAACTTTCAGAAAAAGTTAATCTAAAGATCAAATATCATCAATTTAAATTTTTATAAGAACTCCCACATAACCTGTGACTAGAATCTTGTAACTTGTGACTAGAATCACATGTGATAGATGTAGTCAATGAATTTTAGAATGATTCCATCTTAATTCTAACTATGTCATCAATAGTCAATCAGAAGACATCTGTGTTGCTTGAATTTTTTTCTCCATCATCTTACTAATTATTACAAAAGATGCTGTCAGTTTTCATTCAAAATCTTTGGTCACCAAAGGAGGTTACTGACCCAATTTATTGCTTATTTTTAGTCTAACTAATAAATGCACCAAATTTAAAATCTTCTCTCTTGTTGTTGTTTTTCCACATATTTCAGTCATCTAGTCTTTGTGACCTCATTTGGGTTTTTCTAGGCAAAAATGCCGAAGGATATTTGCCATATCCTTCTCCAGTTCATCTTACAGAGAAGGAAACTGAGGCAAACATGAATAAGTTACTTTCCTGGGGTCACATAGCAAGTGTCTGAAGTTGGATTTAAATTTGGGTCTTTAGGACTCCAGGTCTGTCAGTGTGTCTACTATGCCATCACTTCCATGTAATTTCAGTTATAACAGATTGGTAACTATGAAGGATTTAAGGAAGTAAGGCTGATCTAGAGGCAACCATTCAATGAGAGTACTCTGGGGAAACTTGTCCTAGAGGAATTTTTCCAAGGGAGATTGCACAGGACAATGATTTGTCCCCCCAGTCCTAGCTCAGCCCCAACTTCTTTGAGTCAAGTTAAACCATTAAATTGCTAGAATATTGTGATTTCCTTGGCTGTTTTGATGTGCTGTCTGTACTTAGAACAGTTGATTGGTCATTGACAATAGAAAGCCTAAGAAATCCCCCTACTGTGCTTAAATCCTTGGAAAATCTTTTATTTTTCTTCAAGGGGAACTCTTGGCTTATGACAAGAGGGATTACTACCCATTCAGGACTTTTAATGTTAGAAAAGTTATTTTCTCTAAGGGGGTCCCTGGCTTAGGTCACATGGGAGTAGTCTTAAACTGAAGAATTATTAAAGTAAAATATTGGTTTGGAAACAGTAGGATGCACATTTCCCATTTATATAGGAATAAGAAAGAGGGGACAACTAAAATATATAGAGCATAATTAACCTAAGATATATAAGTTCTGAAGTTGTTCTGAAAAGAGAAATCTTGTCTGAGTATCTGTCTTGTGACTCCCACTTCATCAAATTCAAATTACTGATAGGAGAAAGATGGTCTTCAGTTCTAAATACTGTCCTCTATTAGCAGTAAACTTGCCCCCCCAACCTATAACCACACCAATGCTGGGGGAATGTGGCATTGTGAACTCAGTTTTAGAAAGAAAAAAGGTGAATTAGGAACCCTACATCTTCCCAGGAGGAATTTACTGGGAAATACCAACATCTATGGGACACCTATAGATGTTTCTTTATCATAAACTAATTAGTCATTTTTTAACTAAAGCTGTCCACCAGTTTGAATGACATGAACTGTCAGAAAAACTATGGTTAGGGACTCTTAAACCTTTATTAGGTCCATAAACCAACATGACTAGGTCAAAAAATGATTAAGAATTAAAACCATAGAAGGGAATTTTTGGAAATTTTTATACAGTGTTTGTATGCATATATACAAGTATAGATATATACAAATAAAGGGCAGAGGTGTGAGTTTAATAGGGAAAATGGAAAACAAATTTTGATATGTGGTTATGATGGAAGACTACTGTGCTATAAGAAATGATAAGCCAAGTGGACAAAGCATCAGCAGTACTATAAGATGATCAGCTCTGAATGTTTTAGCCATTCTCAGCAACACAATAATCTAAGACAACTCTGAAGGACGTAAGTTAAAAAATGCTATATATCCTCAGAGAAAGAATTGATGGTATATAAATACAGAATCAAGATTACTTTTTTTTCTTTTTACTTTTTAAATTTTTTTTTGAAACTTTATTATTACATTGCCTAATTACACATGTATAAACTATACTGAATTGCTTCTCAATGAGGTGGGGAAGAAGGAAGGGAGAGAATTTGGAAGTGAAAATTATAAAAAAAAAAACAGTGCTAAAAATTGTTTTTATATGTAACTGGGAGAAAACAATAAATGATTTTCTTTTAAAAAATACTGAAAACTAAAAGATTCTCTCTCCTTGTCAGTTTTGGTATCTTTTCAGTTACAGAAACTTAGAACTTGTACAAGTCCAAATTCCAATTAAGATATTTGTGTTGGTCTTTTGGTTGGTTGGTTGATCTTTTCATCAAGAATGTATGAAAGTTTTCTCTTTCTTTGAATGTCTATTATTCCCCTCAAGTATTAAATTCAATTTTGCTGGGGAGGTAATTCTTTAGTTCAATCCTAGCTCTTTTCAACCCCTCTGATCCTTTAATATAGAATCTAAAATCTTTTCTTATCATGACTAGGGTTTCATGATACTTAAATTATTCCTTTCAGGAATATTTTCCCCTTTACTTGGGGCTCTGGAATTTGACTATAATCTTCCTGGGAATTTTCATTTTGATATCTCTTTTAGGAAGTGATCTGTGGATTATTTCAATTTCTATTTCATCTTTTGGATCTAGAATATCAGGACAATTTTCCTTGATAATTCCTTAAAGATGGTGTCTTTTCCCTTTTATGATGATTGCTTTCATATATTCCAAAAATTTTTAAATTATCTCTCCTGGACACATTTTCTAGGTTAGTTGTTTTTCCAACAAAATATTTCATATTGTCTTCTTTTTTATCCCATTAGTTTGGTTTATTTTTTTTTTCTTGACTTTTCATACATACAGACATTGGCTTTCATTTGCTCAGTTCTAATATTAAGGAATTATTTTCCACAATGACTTACCGAACCTCATTTAACATTTGACTTATTCTTTGTTTAAAAGATTTTTTATGAGTGAATTTTTGTGCCTCTTTCAATTTAGCCAATTCTGCTTTTTTAAGGCATTCTTTTCCTTTTTTTTTTTTTTTTTGTACTTGTTAACCATTTAGCCTCTTCTGTGTTTAAAGTTTTGTTTTATTCAATTTTTTAAAAATTTCCTTTAGCAAGCTGTTGACTTGTTTTTATGATCTTACATCACTTTTGTTTCTCTTCCAAATTTTTCCTCTACCTCTCTTCCTTTATTTTCAAAATTCTTTTGAAGTTCTTCCATGTTCTGAAGCCGATTCATATTTTTCTTGGAGGGTTTGGACGTAGGAACTTTGATTTTGTTTTCTTCTGAGTGTGTGTTTTGATTATTCTTGTCACCATAATTTCTGATATCAGAATTTTTTTCTGTTGTTTGCTCAGTTTCCTATACTATTTCTTGATTTTCAGCTCTTTGTTAAAGTAGAATTCTGTTTCCAAGGTGAAGGCCACCTTGTCCCAAGCCTCAGGGGTTTTTGCAGCTGTTTTCAGAGATATATCTAGGAACCTGTAAGTTTTCTGTTCTTCCAAGATGTTATGATCTCAAAAACAAGGTGCATTTGTTATTCTCCTGATTCATGCTCTTTTCTGGCATAAAAAGAAATATTTTTTTCTGTCCTGGAACTATGGCAAAGGTCCCCACTCCACTGGAGGCTGCAAGCCCTGGTTTGCAAGTACTCCTCTTTGCCTTAGGACTATCACCCAAGACTGTAACCTAGATCCAAATATGGGCTATCAGTACTAGCAAAGAGACTCCTATAATCTCCTTCTGATTGGTTTTTTTGACCCCCTTACTGCTGTGGGCTGAGAGCTTTGGAAGCAGCTTTCATCAGTGCTGCTCCCAAGGTCTTCTCCTGGTTTGCTGGAGCTGTGGCTGTGCTGGTATGTGCCAACCTGGACTATGTTTGACTGTTATTCTGTGTGACAGACTTTCCCTCCTGACCTTCTAAATTATCTTTGACTGGAAATTTTTTTTTCACTGTTTCATTTTTGTAGTTTTGTTCTTCCAGAAATTATTTTTCTCATTATATAAAGATTTTTGAGGGTTTTGGGAGGATGGCTTAGATAATTTGATGTTTTGTTCTCTGCCATATTGGCTCTGCCCACTTCCCCTGCCCTAGACCCACCTTCTTCCAGGAGGTATAATTTATAAAGGAAAATCAAATAATTACATTGAAACTTCAAATTAACACCAATGAGACATTTTCATATCCATTGTCTTACTTTGTACTCATAGGAGACATTCCACAAAAATTCATCAGCTTTATGCCTGTTTATTTGTGCTTTTTGTTTTTGTAAATCTTGTGTGTATGTGTGTTTGTGTTAGAATAAACTAACTTTTCTAACTAAGCTAACTTTTCTCATCATTGTGAAAAGTAAGCATAGGAATAACCATATAATATAGCTTCCTTAAATGTAAACTAGACATGAATTGAACATATTTGTAGATGTTAGGCCTTTGTGATACTTCAAAACTATAGAGTATATTTTAGAAGAAGAAAAGATTGCATATGAATTTAATTGTTGTTTTAATTGTTATTGTTTGTGTTTTTATTGCTTTCATTTTAAAATGTTACATCATTAGTAGTTAGCATCAGCAAAATTTCAAAAATCTTTTACAATTTAACTTTCTTTTAGACTCTGAGAGGAGAGAAATTTGTTTAAGTGAAGGAATAACTTGAGCATGAGTAAAACTTATTAGTTTTTAAGTAGCATTAAAATTGATTTTAATATTAGGAATTGTAACAAATGTTTAATTGAGTTCTGAAGTTAACTTTTATAGATTATGGTCACTTGTGTTATGCATCCCAGATTTGGATTTTTCAAAAATCTTTTAGAGAACTACCTTTTTCTTTTCATAGATTGTGTTAAGATGCTAAGCTATAAGAAAGTCTAAATTTGAGTGACCAACATGATGTTCAAAATACTAATATAGCTTTGTTATCTGATCTCAATAAGAATTATGAAGAATTTTTGCATTGTCCAAGGGGGCATAAGGAAAGAACTGATGAGGTAAAAGATACAGCAGAGCATAAATATCAAAGAAAAGATCAGAAAAAAGAAAAATCTAAAAATAGGGCCTATGCTTGATGTTTCTATGGTCAAAAAGAAGGTCAAGTTGTTAAAAATTGTAAAAGAAGAGGTTAGGATATTAGTGAAATAGGTTTTGCATAAAGAAATATTTGAGAAATAAAGATAGGCTTTAAGATAAAACTATCTCTGGAAAATATTAGCTATCAATTATTGCTGTTGAGCTTATTTTTTATTTTCCCACCAAATATTTAACATCAGGGCAATATGTTTAAAACCTGAGAAAATTAGTTTTTTGTAATGTGCTTTTTAGAGCCCCAAAATTAAGGTGCCAAAATATACTATGCTTTCTTGAGACCCCACACTGGGGTACCAAAATATATTATCTGGACTAGCTCTCTGGAGGATCTTGGGACCAGCCTGAGTCCTTGGTCTTAGTGGAGGAGTGAAGAAGACAGGAGACTCACAAGGATGATCAAAGATGGAGTGCCTTATTTCAAGTCCTCTTAGCCCCTGAATACCTTGAATGATTACATCACCACATCACACTATGCAAGTGCTAACTATAAGCACCCAGCTATTGATATATAAATGCCTCTTAAGGTAAGTATCCCTTACTTCAAGTAGAACATGGGTGGTCAGGCCCTCCTTGACTTCTCAGAAAGAGTGAGAGCCCTCAGGGGAGATGGGAGCCAAACCAGACATTGTCAGTAGGTTCCCTATGGGCTGAAGGGTCTTATACCTTACCCAGAATTCTCCCACTATCTGCAGCCCTCTACAATTTTTAATCTTACCTTAAAGTATATTTTAATTGATTTCTTTATATTAGTCTTAAATGAAATAAGTTTAGAATATCAAAAAATAACTTTTTAAAATATATGCTATTATTTTAAAATAATTATATAAGAAAAATTAAACAGGAAACTTGATTTGGAAATTACAGAATATTATCTCAGTATTTAAAAAAAAAAAGAATAATACTGAGTCTTCAGAGAAACATATCTTGAATCTTAAAAGTAAAAAGGTGTATCAATGAGATTCATTTTGAATAATTTTGCCATATTGGAGCTGCTTATTATCAACTTTTTCCTGGTTCATCCAAAAGAGGACACTGACTTTTCTCTCTCTCTCTTTTTTTAATCAGGTAGCAACTACAGATATGTAAAATTTTGGAAAATTCTTTGTGTTACTTCTGTAGAAAAAAATAACAGAATTAAATTTTTGTTTGAATAGTTCACAAATTTCAAGCTGTTAACAAATGCTGGAAGAACATAAATCCCCTCTGTTGTGCTTCAACAAAAAAGGAATAAAATGCTGCAATGTATTTTGTGTTACTGATCTGGGAGACCTCTGAGTGCTACCGCCTCTGCTATCCCTTCTGACCAACTTAAGAGGAAATTTTTTTCAAAAATAAAATTTATGTTAGAATATAAGAATTTGTGAGGTGACATCATAAATGGATTACCAATTAAGATATGTAATTGAAATGTGGTGTTTTTATGACAAAGTTCATGTTACAACTTAAAAAGTTTCATGATTTGTAAACAGTGCATTTTTGAAAATTTACAGCTGTGATTTTTTTTTTTTAAAGGTATGAACCTTTTTCCTTCTCCCCCCTCAGGTGGTAGATGTAGTTCACTTAAGGAGTTGATATTACCTATTTAGAGAATAAAGAGAATTAAAGCTCATTTGAAATGATTGTTAAATTAATAGCTAGGTAATCTGTAACAGACTACGCAATTCAAGGAGTAGAATTCTGAGCAAGTAGAGTTTATAAGATAATAAAGAATTGGAATTTTAAAAGAGAGGTTTAAGGGAGATTTTTGACCTCTTGAATAAAAAGGATATGAGAAACATCCTGTGTTTATCTTTTATAATATGGATGCTACACTAATAATATTATATTATGAAATTCTTGGGTTCTAAAACAGAGGAATGGAAATATGAAGCTGCCACATGGAACCTCTCTTGCCCAGGGGTAAAACTGAAAGACCTTGAATACAGATGAGAGAATGGAGACCATGTTATAAACACCAAAGGATTTGACTTGGCTCTCTGGATGATTAAAAGAAAATAGAAAAAATGTTATAGGAAACCAGGAGTGTTAGGTAGTGTCTTTGATATTGAATTAATTGATAGCAAGAAGCTCTCAATTTTGCAGTAGTGCCAGAAATTTTTGAGATTTCAAATGTTATCATTAGTGGTTATAAAATTCAAATTCAATTTGTTTGAAATCTGTCCTGAAGTTGAAACACCATTGTTATAATAGTTGAATGTTGTTCAGTTATTTGAATCATGTTTCACTGTCTGTGAACTGATTGGTGATTTCTTGACAAAGGTACTAGAACAGTATGCCATTTCCTTTTACAGCTCATTTTACAGACAAGAAATTGAGGGGCCACACAGTTAGTAAATATCTGAGGCCAAATTTGAATTTGGAAAGATAAGTCTTCCTAATTTCAAGTCTAGCACTCTATTCACTATGCTATTTAACTGCCCTAAATTATAATATGGTCTAAATGTTTTTTTTTTTTTTCCTATCAGGATAATTGTGTCAAATCAGAATTTAATGTAATTTATATGTGCTATTTGGCATTAAGGCAATATGCTAGAATATTAATGAATCAGGAAAAACCTGATTCATAATTAAGTCTCAGAAATATATTAGCTATGTGACCTTAAACAAGTTACCTCACATTTCTTTAACTCAGTTTATTGATTTGTAAAATGGCTAAAAATACCTTCCCCCAGTATTGTTGGGAAGACCACATAATGTAATTCTCTCCTTCCCTTCCTCTCTCTACTCATAAAGAACACAAGCAATTTGATATAGGTTATGTATGTGCTGTCATGAAAAATATATTTCTGTTAGTCATGTTTTGAAATGAAACAGACTAAAAAAAATGAGAATGCAAGAAAACACAGAAAAGATTTGTTTCAATTTGTATTCAGACTCCAGCATTTCTTTCTCTGGAGATAGGTTGCCACTCAGAACTGCCACTGCCCAAACTTTGATACGAGACTGGGCGAGAATATCACAGAGTCTTGCTCCCAGTGCTAGTAAAGGGATCCCATAATCTCCTTCTGACACTGTCTAATCCACTGTCTGTGTGCTGAGAGCTGCAGAAGCAGCCACTGTCACTTCAGATTCAAGTATGCCCAAAGCCTACTGCAGTTTCCTGGGACTAGATCTTTGCTGTCACACCTGCACTGGACAGTGCTCTTTTTTTAACATCAGTAAAACAGACCTTTTCTGATGGCCTCCAAATTGTTTTGGGCTAGAAGATTATTTTACTCCATCCTTTCGTTGGTTCTGCAGTTTCAGCATTTGTTTTGACAGATTATTTAAAGTTATTTAGAGGGAAATTTAGGGGATCTTAGAGTATACCCCATCTTTTTTCCTGTAATGTTGACTTTGTCCCCTCCCTCTTTTATTTTCAAGTTGATATAGTTATATCTCTGTCTCCTAAAGGGAATCAGATAAATTGGAAATTTTTGAGAAAACAACAAGATCAGACAATTTTATATGCTAAATACAAATGATTCTAATAGGATATCTAGGTCTTGAGGATATCTAGGCCTTGAGCATGTTCTAATAATAATTTCTGAAACTTGGGTTTATAATTTTATATATAAAATCATATTTTTCATCTTCTGCATATCTTGGCACTCAAAAGTTGGGTGCTTTTAAAAATTTTCTTAGTTATTATTTGAATTTTTAAAATACATCAATGTAACAATTTGCTAATTTATATCATAGGGCAATTATAAACAGTAAAACTGAAGATCCCCAACTATGTGAGGTTTACATCAGAAATAAAGAATAAAATAAATGAACTCACATATTAAAAAGTTAAATGATAATCAAGTCAATGCCAATTTAGAAGAACAGTTTTAACCTCAACTTGTATGTCAATTTTGGTAAATATTAAATCTTTCCGTAGATGGCTCATTTTACCAGTCAGATCCTTTTACATTCTTTTCAATATTCTTCCTTTAGCCTGTTGTTGGTAGTGTTATATCAGGTACAATATTTGGATGACGATTACAAGTACAAAGGGTATGCAAAAACTTAAATTCTCAAGTTTCAAGTGAAGTCTGAGTTCCCAATTTAATGTCTTAATAACTCTGTTGCTAGTAGAATGGAACCCTAAAGTTTGAGCTGATTTTCTGCACATTTACTATTAGGATTATTAGAAAAGCAAAATTTCAGAAAATATACTAAATTGTATTGAATCTATAAATGTCAAGTTTTAGCAGAATCATCTAATAAGATTTATAAGTAATCCCTAAACCAGAGAAACAGGTCTTTTAGGAAAAGCCCCTGCCTGCAGAGCTGCTCTGTGAACAGCTCCATTCCCAAATGCCCAAGAGGAGACACTTTAAGAAAGCAAATGATAGCATGAGGCATCTGAGCCCTAAGATTTGATGTGCTGATGAAGTGAACATTAGTAATGGGTTGCTAGGAACCCATTATGAACTAAGGAACCTTATGCACTACTGTCTCTGCAAGGTCCACTTGTCAAAGGGAACTGTCCCTGAAAAAGATATTTTGATGTATTGTTTATAGGTACTTCACCAGACCAAAGGATAAAGTATTATCAGACTAAGTCTGATGATTTGGAGGCCATATTATCCAAGATAAAATATCTTTTATCCCCATTACCATATATTAGAGTTCTAATGTTGGAAAAATTAAAAATACTAGCCCTCTTCTCATAGAATTGTTCTTTCTATAGTTATCGCCTCAAATTTAGAAAACATCATATGACATATATGGTTTTTATTATATTTTGATTTGAAATTTTACTTGGTTTAAGTGATTAATGAAAGGCATGACCTTCCAAGAATCACACCAGAGGATTATAAGATTATAAAATTGACTTTACTTTTATTCTGCTAAGACTTAATCAGCTACATTTAATATGTCTTTTCACATTTTCTTTTGTTTATAAATTTCACTCACTATCCATTTATGTCTAAATGAAGCTTTTGTCTTGTAATTACCTTCACCTTTGTTAAACACCATCCATTACCAGATGATCTAAGAAACAGTAAAACTAAAGGTCAAATCTCATAAATTTAAACTATTATTAAAACTCCCATCACCTGAAGACTACTTCCATTGCTTGTGAACTTTTATCTTCTTACTGGAATCGTATGTCTTGGCTATGTTAAGGAGTTTTCAGAAGGAGGTCCAAATGAGATAATCTCAGCCCTGTCATTGATAGCCATTTAGAAGAAGACAATTAGTTTGCTTGATATTTAGCTGTTATCTAGCTAATTATTATAAAAGGCTTTGTCAGCCATTGCTCAAGATCTTTGATTATGAAAGAATTATGAAAGTTGTTGACCCAATTTATTAGTTATTGCTAACCTATACTTATGATGCTCAGAATCAATTACCTTGATTTCTGTCAAAACATTGGGAAGGAGTTTACCTGATATGAAACAAGTAAATATCAAAGTTGGCCATCTAGTAGTTTTTCATATTAAATAATTATTCATCCTAAATAGGTTATCTCAAGAATTAATATTACTAAGGGAAAGAACAAATAAACTCCTAATTTAAAAATTTTCTGTTCCCTCTTGGTGTAACTGTAATAATCACATGTTAATTTTGGCATTCACATAATAGTAAATCATTCCTGTGGTATTCAAATGGGTAAATAACCCTTTATCACTTAATCAACTAGCAAGAATGACTGAGGAAGAATAATCATTCATACTTCTATGGTATTATTCCTCTACTCAGAAGGATATGTTTTATATTGATCTTTTTAATCGTTGATTTATCGTTTATCCACACAGTATTCTTTTAAGACAGATGAAATATTCTTGTGATTTGGGGAAAGATTGGTGAGGGTTTGAAATACTGGCTATAAAATGTATTATCATGCCCAAACAGGGTGATTTGTGTTTCATTTATGTTGGAAGTAAGGAGACAGTCCTTTTATTAAAAGGATTATCACTCATTGTTTAAAAGTTCTGTGAGTACTTAGTTTTTATCAGTTCAAGTGTTGTGACTAAACCAGTTCCTTTAACAGGAAGTTTCTGCTTCAGTAACTTCTCTTCTTAGGGAAAAAAATAATAATATATATATAGTGAATGTCTATGAGGGCAAAAATTCCTCAGAGATTATGTGTGAACATATTTTATTTCTCCACTTTTGTTTTTAATTTCCATTTTCAAATGTTGAAAAAAAATCTTTATTTTATGAGTGCTGTGAATTAGTGACTAGAAATTTATCTTTATTTCTTTCAAACATCAATAATTGGAAGAAATTTATATTATATAATAATACAAAAAGTTTTAAATTTGACCACTCAGGACCTGAGTTTCTAACCTAGCTTTGCCACTTACTGTCTTGTGATCTTGCTCAAATTACTATCACTTCACTGCAGATTCATTTTCAATAAAATGAGAACACTGGGCTCTTTAATCTTGAAATTAAACCAAATTATGTCTTCCAGATCTAGAATGTTTATGATTATTTGTTGCTGCTGTTGAATCCCCTGTCATGTATGACTCTTCAAAACCCCATTAAGTGTTTACTTGGCTAATCTACTGGAGATGTTTGCCATTTCCTTCACTAGTTATTGTACTGTTGAGGAAACTGAGACAACAAGGTTTAAGTGTTTTACGGAGTGTCATATAGTTTGTATGTGTTTGAGGCTGGAGTTAAACTCAGATCTTCTTGACTCATTGTCTGCTGTCCTATCCATTGTGCTATCTAACACTTTGAACTGCCCTTTGAACTCTATAATCCCACTCCATCACAAAAAAAAAAAAAAAAAAAAAAAAAAAGTAATTAGAAATTTTTGTTTTCAGGACATGGACCAGATATTGTATCCTGAAATGAAATATACTTTTCAGTTCACAGTCATGAAAGCCTATGAAGAGATTCTATGGCACTGGTTTTTATTTAAGTGATGTCTGCAGTGGTACTTTTGGGGAGTTTCTTGTTCTAACTAGGGCTTTAATTTACTTTTGTCTAACTGATTTAAAATAGTCATTCATGTGGGGAGATTTGTTTGTAAAAAAGGATATTCTTTATTACCTTAGACTAGTGGCATTCTCTTGTTTGCCTTAGTTACCTTAAGTGTAAAAAGGGTTTCATAATAACAGTTACCTCTCAGCGTTTTTGAGAGCATCAGATAAGATAACATTTGTAAATCACTTAGCACACAGTACACATTTAATAAATACTTATTCCTTTTTTTCCTCTTTCCTTAGAAGTAAATATTTCTTTATGGAATTTAATCTAGATATTAAGGGACTGAATAAAACTGGATTGCAGAGGATGCCTTCAATTAAGGCTATACCATTAGTGAGGGCTCAAACCAATAGCAAATAGCTGCCTACCTTTAATCTCTCCTTAATGGCACTGGAGAACCCTGGGGGAAGGATAAATTATAGCATAACTGACCTTCAGTCAGTGGGGGCCGGGATAATCACTTTTACTGTATTTTATCAAATTTTTACTGATCAACCTAGTAAGGGTTGACATTATCATTCTTTAAAGACAAAGTAAGCAATGATCTCTAGGCCTCCTGAAAACATTAGCCTAGGATATGTAGAATAGTCTCTTTTATCTATATGTTGCCATTTAGATGTGATTCAAACACAGATGGAGCATTAGAAGGTCATTTAGAATACACACATACACGCACATACACATTCACACACACACACACACACACACACACACAAATCCATACACACACCAAAACAAAACAAAAAATGAATTCAGAGAAAGAGGATTTTTGTTCAAATCCTTGCCACATTACTTCACACCTGTGTGATAATTGAGTTATTTCTACATCTAATGCTAATATTATAATAATTATATTTCCTTGTTCAAATGTTCATCAGAATGAAAGAAACTTGGGAAATTTCTTCACATCAAATACTTAATATTTGTCTAACTTTTGACTAATTCTCTATTCAATCACAGAAGGGATGTCCATGTTTTGTTTTTTTAATCAATTAACAAAAGTCCTGTATTCCTAAAGTAGCCCAGTCAATAAAAGTACCATATAAACAAAATAGAAGTAATTAGTCTAAAGAGCTAGTAATTATGATAATTACAACATTGCCTCTTTTATTAATCAAGAAAGAATGTGTTTTTAGGCTCCTGTACAGGGAGGCAGAATCACAACTCATATTAATGTTCATCAGAGCCATCCAATTGAATCATAGCTTCTCACCTTCTCTGCCCCCTATGAATCAATTACTTCTTAGTTTAGAAAAAGTCATTTTGGTGGGAGGCATTTTATGATTTTAAAGTCAATCAGTTGATTAGACAAGAGAGAACAAAACATTTTACTTTGGATTCCATTCCCAATCATGATGCAAGCTGCATATGATTTCTTTAATTTGTCTTATCCTTATTCCATAAGGAACATGGGTTCACTTTTTAAAAGCAAATTAAGGAAAGTGAAACAAGGAATGCTTTCAATTGAGTGTTTTCTACTGGAAAGATGAATCTGATATTTTCTAGAATAGGAAAACAAATTTGATGAAAATAGTTGATCAGAAGTCTGTCAGGAATTTCTGCATAAATGACAAAACAAGGCTATTAAAATGTATTTGAATAGGGGGAAGTGAGAGATATAAGAGGCAGAGAAAGAAATAGGGGTTTAAGTATCTCAGGAGAGTCTCTAGTAAAATTACCAGCTTCCCTGCAAAAGGAAAAAAGCAAACAGGAAATAAAATGCTGCATGTTAAAATATAAATAGGCTATGAATTGTTAGGAATTGAATATTTACACACATGGAACTGGAGTTTCCCTTTGCTTAAGTACTACCAAGTCATAAGTCAAGAATCTTTAGAAATTCAATTAACTTTGTGAGTTGCAAGGGCGACTAATGACCAGGGAGTAACTCAGTCCCTGAAGGACAGCCACAGTGTGGCTGAAGAATATTATATTCAGAGGTGATGAGTGTTGTGTGCCAGACAGATTTTTTTAATTCCTTAAAAAAAAACAAGCATTACACACACACACACACACACACACACACACACACACATTATTCTAGGTATAATTATTTTTTTCTAATTTAATTTTCCATCCCCTTCCACAACCACAAAATTCAACCACAAAAGAAATCTGTTCAGTCTCAAAAACACAAAATAGAATTATGATAGATGTAAAGACAATATTAAAAGGTAGGTCCTGGAAAGTTAATTGGGTAGGGAGGGCAGTGGGGAAAGAAAGGGAGAATCTAGTTTCCTGAGATGGGGGGGGGAGGAGTCACAGTATTTTTTCTCATTCATTTTCTTGAAATCCCTCTTAGAAGATGAAATGAGAAAAGCTTCTCGAGGGCTATTTGCTTGAATAGTAAACAGGAATCAGCCAACACCAGCATTGCTTATTAAATTTGCAATGTCTTTTATGAATCTATCCATCCATTGTCTATCTTAAATGGCTCTGCATTTCCTGTAAAGGATGTAATGATAAATATAGCAGTAAGCCCCTTTTTAATGTTTTAAGTTCAAGAGACCAGTAAATAGCTGCTTTCTTTCCTACTGGAAATTGTATGCAATTAGTAAGCAGATTATAGAGTTGGCCAGGGGTACCTGTTGGTAATGAATCTACTGGGCCTGAGAACTGAAAATAAATTGGTAGTAAAAACCATCTTTTCCTCCTACACGCTTACTTCCCAAAGAATATCTTTAGAATTGACCCAATGTCAAAATCAAAGGCATATACTAAAAAATTCATATTTATTGAAGACAAAAGCCAGGTAGAATCCATTACAAAGTTACAAGGAATCAGTGAAGGTTTCTTAGTGTGAGTCACTTTGCGATCATGTTAGATCCTTTTAATAGGAAAGAGATGTGATTCTTCCTGGACAGTAATGACATTACTTAGAAGATTTTGACTTCAGTGTACAGAACAATTCACAAGGAGTTAATGTAAAGTAGTTTCCAATTTAATGAACATTTTGCCCATTATGTTGGGAGCATCTGACTCCTAAGGTCCAAGAGAATTTGAGGCTAGAATTCTATTTTTCTCTCCTTGGGAGGAGAAATGCATCTGTATAATTACTCAGCGCCAAAGGGAAGGTATGACTAGGGAAGTCAGAGATTATTACTCTCATAACTCTGAGAAAACACATGGATCTGGCTAGAATATAAGAGTTTTTCCTCTTCCAACCCCAATCCATAATGCCTTATGAAAAGGTTATGGTCTGCAAAAGGGCTAGAGTGCAGGGCAATGCACTACAACCAGCAAGTGTAGCCTGGAAATGACTCACTTTTTAAAAAAATCATATAACTTTTATAAATGACTTTTGGTTTTTTCCACATTAATTTCATATATATATCCCTTCCGTTTCCTGTATTCAGAGAGATACATTTTAAGACAAATGTAAAAAAGTCGGGGGTAAGGAGCTCAACAAAAATAACCAATATTCACTACCTCTGACAATATATGCAATGCACTATATCCATAGGGCCCCACTGCAGCAATAAAGGAAAGGGAGAACATTTTTTCAACTCTTTTCTCAGACCAAACTTCATCAATGAAGCTTCCTCTTCTCCAAATGTTTCTACAAATTATTCTTGAACTTTGAGTTTGGATCCCTAAAGGAGCCTAAAGGAACATTTTCAATGTTCAGGGGTATAGTCTACAGTATCCCTTTTCTAAAACTAAAATTCATACCTCACTCCTTTTTCCATTTTCAATAAACTAGTGAGTCAAATATTTCTTAGCAAAGACTAGCAACATCTCCCCCCAATTCTCTTCCTAGTTTTAGAACAATGATTAAATTCACTCGATCAGTTGACTTGTTTTGTTGTTGTTTTCTTTGGGAGAGAGGCAAATGGTGTTGACTTGCCTAGGGTCACAAAACTAGAAAGTGTAAAATGCCTGAGGCCAAATTTGAATTTAGGTCCTCCAGTCTACATAGGGCCTGTGCTCTATTGACTTATCCACTGTGCCACTTTGCTGTTCCTTTTTCTGTTGGTTATTAAAAGGGTCTAACAGCCTAAGTTCCAATGAACCCACTCTTAGTGCATAAACCAAATTATTCTACCCACTCCTCCCCTAAATATGTCCTCTTTTTCTATTTTAATTTAAGTGTTATAAAGGTACATACAACTATTTCTAGCACTAGCATAGTGCTTAGCACATAGTAAGTGCTTCACTCACTTCCTTTTCTCCTTCTTTCCCTTCCTTTCTCCCTCCCTCTTTTCTTCCTTCTCTCCTCCCTCATTGCCTTACTCCATTCTTCCCTCCCTGCCTTACTCCATTCCTCCCTCCCTCCTTCCCTTCCTCTCTTCCTTCTTTCCTTCCTTTCTTCCTTCTTTCCTTCCTTCCTCCTTCCCTCCCCCCTCTCTCTCTGTCCCTTCCTCTCTCCCTTCCTCTCTCTTTTTCTTCCTTCCTTCCTTCCTTCCTTCCTTCCTTCCTTTCTACTTCTCTCTCTTCTTGCTTAACTTCCTTTATTTTTTCTGTTTATTGTTTTTTCTTTGTTATTGATTCACATTTTAGATAATCTAATCTAATCTATTCAATTTACCAATAGATATACTGAGACCTAGAAAATGTAAATGGGCTCAAACTTGCCTATTGAATTCATCCAAGAAATTTGACTTATTAGAACAGTACACTCCCAATTTGCTTGATTCCAAGCATGAATTATTCATCCTTTATTCATATAGTCACCTAACAATGCAATTATTATGTTTTGTGGTCTAATTTTCCAGTGTTTTTATTTAGAATACACATATATGAATACCTCGATGTCTTATACTAGAATCTATTTGAAATTTTGTATGGAATTTGGATTCAATTAATTGCTATATACTTATTCAGATTTATCAATTTCTTTGTGACTTCATGGATCATTGCACAGTAGGTCCTTCTATCCTCCACTATCTCCCAAAGTCTGTCTAAGCTCATTTTTATGCTTCAGTAACACTATCCATTTATCTCATCTTCTGTTATTTCCTTTTCCTTATCTGTTTTTTTTTTTCAGTGCCTCCTTGCTTCTCAACATGTAGCTAAAATATTTAGATTTATTCTTTAGTATTGACTTTCCATTGAGTAATCTGAATTGATTTCTTTAAGTATTGAATTTAATTTGATCTCCTTTCTGGCCAATAAACTCTCAAAAGTATTCTATATAGAACCACAATTTGAAAGCTGATTTTGTGGTTCCCAATTTTCCATAAAGTCTAATTCTTACAATCATACTTTGCTAGAAATAATGGCTTTGACTATCCAGACCTTTATAACCAAGATGATATCTCTACCTTTTAGTATGTTGTCTAGATGTATTTAGTTTTCCTGTGAAGGAGTAAGCATCTTTTGATTTCATGGCTACAATCAGATTGCAGTGATCTTTGAGCACAAGAAAATAAAATCTGACACTGCTTCCATTTCTTCTCTGTCTGTTCACTAGGAAATGATGGGGTCAGTTGTCAAGGTTTTCTTTTTTTATGGTCAGCTTCAAGTCAATTTTTGTATTTTTTTTTAATAAAAATTCTTATCAGGAACTTCTTAATTCTTCTTTACTTTCATATTGTCTGCATATCTGAGATTGATAAGTCTTCTTCCAGGCACTTTAATTCTGGCTACTGATCCTTTAACAGGGTATTTCATATTATGTATTCTGCATATAAATTCAATAAATAAGGTGAAATTATACAGCCTTATCATTCTCCTTTTCAGATATTAAACCAAACAATTTTTCTATATTTGGTTCTAACTGCTGCTTCTGGATCTATATCCGTGTTCCTCAGAAGAAAGAAAGGAGATCTGGTACTGCCATTTCTTTGAGGATTTGCCACATTTTGTTGCACCCCCCACTGTCAATGAATTTAATGTAGACAATGAAGCAGAAATCACTTTTTTTTTTCTGGAATTCCCTTGCATTTTCCATAATGCAGTGAATGTTGACAATTTCGTCTCAAGTTCCTCTATCTATTTGAAAACCAGGGAACTTCCAGCCAAGATGGCGGTGAGGAGGCACACAGCTGTGTAAGCTCTGCATTTTCTCTCAAAATCCATCTCATTACAAGCCTCTGAATTAATGCCTGACTGAAAAAAAAAAAAAAAAACCACAATCAGTTACCAAGAGAAGACATCCTTGAGATTCGCCAGGAAAGGTCTGTTTTTGTTCGAGGGCAGGACAGTTTTAATGGGGCATGAAAAACAGCAGGAGCTCGGCAGGCAGCTCACATGAGCAGACCAGGGGTTGGGGTGTGATCTCCGCCGTCTCTGCCAGGAGGCTTCGCCGGATTGGAACTTTGCCCTGGCAGCAAGTCAGTAGCCCAACAAGAAGCTAAAACACTTGAAGAAACAACCCAAAAGCTGGGTTCCTTGGGACCGCCCCTCCCCACAGCGTCTCAGCACGCTCTCAGGTCTCAGATCACAGCCGGCACGTCCTGCTAGTGCCTCCTGCTGCCCCACAATCTGGGGGCTCGGTAAGCCACCCAGCCCCCCCCAAAAAAAGTAGATTCCATTTGGGATTTTTCCTTTTTTTTTCTTTGGTTTGTCTCTGATTCTTCTTGACAAAATGAGCAAAAGGAAAAGGACCTTAACGTTGGCTTTATACAGACGAGAACAGACTCAAACCCTGAGGAACTAAAAAACAGATTATCTCCAGGTAATCCCCCAAGGGGAGATCATCTGTTCCTCACCAATAATCCATGGAAGAAATTAAAAGGCTCTCACAAGGGGCTAGAAAAAATGGGAAAAGGGAAAGGGTTGAAGAGAGACTGGGAAGCTTCCCCATTTAAAGACAGTGGATAAAAGAAAACAAATCCTTGAAAATAGGTTAGTGAACGGAAACGAAAATAGCTCACTAAAAGAATAAAATGGGTGAAAGGAAAAACATTCCATAGAACAAATTGGACAATTGAAAAGATATAAAAAGTGAGTGGAAAAAACTTATTTGAAAATCAGAATAGAACAAATGGAACTGAATGACTCGAGGAGACAAGAAGAATCGAAACAAAAAAAAAAACAAACAATGGAGAAAAATGTAAAGCCCTAGGAAAACAAAGACCTGGAAAACAGGTTAAGAGAGACAATCATTGGACTCCCAGAAAATATGATGAAAAAAGAGCCTGGACACTATTTTAGAAATTATCAAAGAAGAACTGCCCAGAAGTCATAGAAAGAGATAAAATAGACATTGAAAGGTTCATCGATCACCCACTGAAAGGGTTCTAAAAATCAAAAAAAGAAAATGGGCCAAATGCCAGAACCCCTCAAACGAAGGAAAAACTATCCAAGCAGCTGAAAACCCTTTCAAATATGAGGCCCAAGGATCACCCGGATCTGAACATCCAAAAAGATCGAAAGGCCTGAATTGTATTCCAAAAGGCTAGGAACTCAGTGTGTAACAAAAATAACTTACCCAGCCAGAATGAGCATCTTTTCCGGGAAAAGATGGTCATTCAACAAAATAAGTAATTTCACCTATTTTTAAAAACCAGAACTTAAAAAAGTTTGATCTCAAATATAGAACTCAAGAAAAACCTAAAAGGTAAAAGAAACTTGGGAACTATATTTCTGCTGTAAAAGATTATAAAAATACATGTATACCTTTTTCTAGAAATTAGAGGTGGAAAAGGACATTGTATCAGAAAAGGGTAAAGTGGGGTACTATATCTCACAAGAGGCAAAGTAAACCTATTATATCTGAGAGAAAGAATGGATGGATGAATTAGTGGGTATTTTGCCCATGTTATTTAAAAGAAAAAAATTTTAGAATATTCAATGTTGGGAAACTTCTCCCATCTCATTGAAAGGTGAAAGGAAAAGTGAAAAGGGAAGGAAAATAAGCAGAAGGGGAATACTGTGGGAAAGGAGTAAGATGGGGGAGGAACTCTAAAGGTGAGGGGATACTAAAAAGGGAGGGCTGTGAGAAGCAAGGGTGCTCCCGTTTAATACTGGGAATGGGAGGAAGGGAAAGAAGGGAGAAAAGCATAAATAGGGGTTAAAAGATGGCAAGTAATACCAATTGGTAAAACCATAAAGTAACGGGTAAACTCCCCATAAAGAGGGGATTAGCAGAATGGATTAAAAAGCCGAATCCTACAAATGTTGTTTACAGGAAATACACCTGAATCGGAGATACATGCAGAATAAAGGTAAAAGGATGGAGCAAAATCTACAATGTTGGTGAAGTCAAAAAAAGGGGGAGCATCCTGACCAGATCAAGCCAAAATTGATCTAATTAAAAGAGATAAGGAAGGAATTATTCTTGTAAAGGTATAAATAATGAACAATTTATTAAAACATATCAAGTGGTTAGCATCTTTTAAAGAAAATTAAAGAGGCTGCAAAAAAATAATGCAAAACTATAATAGTGAGTCTCAACCTTGCACTCTCAAATTAGATAAATCAAACCCAACATAAATAAGAAAGAAGTCAAAGAGGCAAATAGAATCTAGAAAAAGAGATTGATAGACCTCTGGAGAAAATGAAATGGAGACGAAGGAGTACACTTTCTTTTCAGCAGTTCATAGAACCTATCAAAATGACCATATTTGGAAAAAACCTCAAACTCAAAAGAAGGAAAAATAGTAAATGCATCCTTTTCAGACCAGATCCAATAAAATTACACTCAACAAAAAGCCAGGGAAAGTGCCAAAAAATAATTGGAAACTAAATAACTATACTAAAGAATGATTGGGTGAAACAAACAAATCTTAGAATAATTAATAATTCCCAAGAAAATGACAATAATGAGACAACCAAAATTGTGGAATCCCAAAGGGTAATAAGGAAATTTCATTTCCTAGACTTCTTGCATAAGAAAGAATAACAATTGGGCTTGCAACTAAAAGCGAAAAGGAACAAATTAAAAACCCCATCAAACACTAAAACAAATTAAAAATAAAAGGAGAAATCAATAAAATTGAAAGTAAAAAAAATATTAAATTAATTAATAAAACTAAGAGTTGGTTCTATGAAAAAACCAACAAGATAAAAAAACCCTTAGTAAATCTGATTGAAAAAAGGAAAGAGGAAAATCAAATTGTTAGTCTTAAAATGAAAAAGGAGAACTCACTAATGAAAAATTAGAGAATAATTAAATTACTTTTTAACTTTTGGCAAAAATTTGCAAGTTTGAAATGAAGTACCTTAAAATAAAGCTTGCCCAGATTAACGGGAAGGAAAAATATCCCAAACACCCATCAGAAAAAGAAATAGAACAAGCTATTGACCCCCCTAAGAAAAAAATCCCCAGGACCAGATGGATTTACTGAATTCTACCAAACAAAGAACAATTAACCAATTTATAAAACTATTTGAAAAAATAGGGACGAAGGTCCTACAAACTCCTTTTCAACACAGATTATGATACCTAAACCAGGTAGGCTGAAAACAAGAAAGAAAATTATAGACCTCTCCCTAATGAATATCGATAAAATCTTAAATAAAATAAGCAAAGATTGAAAATCATTCTGGAAAACCTATGACCTAATAAGTTTTCCAGAAGGGCTGTTAAATTAGAAAAACTATTAAAAATTGTATATCAAAACAACCTAACAAAAACCTTGATCATCTCAATAGTGCAGAAAAAGCATTTGATAAATCCTACATCCATTCCTAAAAAAACACTTGAAGTTGGAATAAATGGTTTTTCTTAAAAATAGTCAGGAGCATATATTTAAAACCATCAGTAAATCTCCTTAAAACTGGAATCTTTCCCAGTAAGATCTGGGGAAGGGTTGCCCCTGTCACCATTATTATTCAATATTTATTGAAACACTAGCCCTGCAATAAGTTGGAAAAGTTAAAGGAACAGAATGGCGTGATGAAACCAAACTATCACCTTTTGCAGATGATATGATGGTATATTAGAGAATCCTAAATTCTACGAAAAGCTATTAGAAATAATCCTCAAAATTGCAGGTTATAAAACAAATCCCCATAAACTTAGCATTTTTTCTCACCAACAAAACCAAAAGCGATACAAAAAGAAATTCCATTCAAATAACTGTCGCAGCATAAAATATTTAAATCTATCTAAAGGAAAGTCAGGAATTATATGAGCAAAATTACAAAAAACCCACACAAATAAAGTGGACTTAAACAATTGGAAAATATTAATGCTCCTGGATAGGTCAGTGAATATAATAAAGATAAATACCCTAAACTAATCTATTTATTTAGTTTAAATCAACCCAAGAAAATATTTAATGATCTAGAAAAATAAAACAAAATTATATGGAATAATAAAAGGTCAAGCTCAAAAAATTAATGAAAAAATCAAACAAGGTGGCCTAGCTTACCTGATCTAAAACTATATTATAAAGCAGCAGTCAAAAACCATTTGTATTTTAGAAATGATTATTGATCAGTGGAACAGGTTAGGTTCACAAGACAGAATAGTCAACTATAAATTTGGTTTTAAAACCCCAAAGATCCTAACTTTTGGGATAAGAATTCATTATTTGACAAAAACTTTGGGATAACTGAAATTAGTATAGCAGAAATTGGCATGGAACATAACACCTATACCAAGATAAGATCAAAATGGGTCCATATCTAAAACAAAAAGCGGATTATAAACAAATTGGAGGAACATAGGATGTTTATTCCCAGACTTTTGGAGGAGGAAGAAATTTGTGACTAAAAGACGAACTAAGACCAATTGATCACAAAATATAAAATTTTGATTACATCAAATTAAAAAGCTTCTGTACAAACAAAACTAAATTAAACAAGTTAGAAGGAAGCAAAAACTGGGAAAAATCTTCCCAATTAAAGGTTCAAAAGGCCTATTTCCAAAATTTAAAGAATTGACTAATTTATAAGAAACCAAGCCATTCTCCAATTGTAAATGGTCGGATAGAACAGACAATTTTCGACGATGAAATTGAAATTTTAACCCCATAAATTTCCAAATCATTATTAATCAAAGAAATGTTAAAGACAACTCTGGATACCACCAACACCTTCAATTTAAGATGACGGAAAAATAATGATGATTGTTGGAGGGATCGGAAAACTGGGACACTGATCATTGTTGGTGGACGGGCGAATAACCATTCAGGAATCTGGGTTATGAAAAGTTTAAACTATGCATACCCTTTGATCCAGCAGTGTTTCTACTGGGCTTTTTGGAGATACTAAAGAAGGAAAAGGACCGTATGTGCCAAAATTTTGGGCCCCTTTTGTAGTGGCTAGGTGGAAAATGGTGGATGCCCATCAATTGGGAATGGTTGGAATTTGGGAATCAATTTATGGAAAATTATTGTTCTGTAAAAATAAGCAGGATGAATACAGAGAGGCTTGGAAATTCAAACGATGCAAGTGAAATGAGCAGAACCAGAGATCATTATTCAACAACGATACTGTATGAAGATGGAAGTGGTTTCTTTGACAAAGAACCCAATTGATTTCAAAATTGATAATGATGGACAGAACAGCTACATCCAAAGAAAAACACTGGGAAATGAATGTAAACTTTTGCATTTTTTTTTTCTTCCTGGGTTATTTTTTTCTGAATCCAATTTCCCTGTGCAACAAGAAAACTGTTTGGATCTGCACATAATTGATCTAGGATATAAGGACATACCAACATATAGGATTGTTTGCCATCTGGGAGGGTGGAGGGTGGGAGGGAAAAATTGGAACAGAAGTGAGTGCAAGGGATAATGTTGTAAAAAAATTACCCTGGCCTGGATTCTGTCAATAAAAAGTTACTATAATAATAAATAAAAAAAAAGAAAGAAAACCAGGCTGTCAAATGGAGCAAAGATAATTAAGAAAAGTCAGTGACTCACCTGAGCTCTCCAAAATCCTTCTGAACACCTTCAGATAATTCCATAAAACTATTGCTGGAGCAGCAAAATTCACAAAAGGATGGGCTGAAATAAATTTCCAACCAAAAACAACTTAGAAGGTCAGCAGAGGAAAGTCTGTTTCATCAAGCTGAGAGTGAAACACAATCCAGTGCCAAACAGTACCAGCACAGAATTAGCCCCAGGAAATGAAGAGCAGGTATTTGGAGCCACTAAGTCAACAATGGAAGCAGCTGCTTTGGGAATTATCTGCCAAAGTAAGAAAGGTGAACTGGTCAAAAGGACATTGCGGTGGTCTCTATGCTAACACTGAGGCAGGAATCCCTTTCTTTGATCACATTCAGAACTAGGTTTCAGTTCTAGGTGACAAGTCCATGGTGGGGAGGAGAGATTAGGGCCCCAGTGGAATATGGCCTCTTGTCTTAGTTGGGGCAGATAAAAATGCTTGTGGGATTACTCACAGACCAGAGAAAAAGCCAGAAGAATAAACACATCTCTCCTTAGATCATACCACCTTCAAAAAACTGAAAACTTAAAAGTCCCTAGAAGTATCTCTGAAAACAACTGCCAAGAGGATGAAAGAAAAGAAGACAATTTGAAATGTCTCATTGGAAAAAAAACACCTGACCTGGAAAATAGATTCAGGGGAGATGATTTTTAAAATTTCATATTACCTGCAAAATGATAAAAAGAGAGATAGAATCTATACATCATCTTTCAAGAAATTATCAAGAAAAACTGCCTTGCTATTCTAGAACCAGAAGATAAAATAGAAATTGAACAATCCACAAATCACCTACTGAAAGACACTGTGACATAAAAACTCCAAGGATTATGTAAACAATTTCTAGAGGTTATGGGTCAAGGAGAAACAATCTCAAGAAGCCAGAAAAAAAAATAACTCAAATATCATGGGAATTACAGTCACGATAAGATTTAGCCGTTTTTACATTAAAACATCAGAGGCATTAGAATATGATATTCCAGAGGGTAAAGGAGCTAGGATTATAACCAAGTATCGGACAGAAAAAAGAGTATAATCTTTAGGGGGTATGAACTTTCAAGTGTTCTTAATAAAAAAAAAAAAAGACCATAGCTTAACAGAAAATTTTACTTTCAAATATGTTTCAAGAAAAGCATTAAAAACAAAGAAACAAAAAACAAAAATACAGGAAAGGGAACTCATAAGGGACTTACATTCTTACATAGGAGGACAACACTGGTAACTCACAAGAACTTTCTGATTTTTAGGATAGTTAGAAGGAGTATATATAGGCAGAGAAAAGAGATGTGAAGTGAATATGAAGTAATGATATCTAAAAAAATAAAAGGGATGAAAGAGAAATGTATTAGGAAAAAGGGAAAGGGAAAGGTAAAATGGGGGAAATTATCTCACATTAAAAAAGACAAGAAACAGCTTTTATAGTGAAGGGGAAATGAAGTTGGGAGGCATTTAGGATTAGGGTAACTGGATACTTTTAACTGAGCTGACTGTCATGCAGCTTTCTCCAAGTTTAATGAGGGAATCTACTCTATGATGTGAATGAATCCAATGATCATGTATTGCTTTTTGTGTGGGACTAGGACAAGGAGCAGAACTAAAATTAAATGTTTCAATGAGGCTATCCTAGTAGCCATACTCCATAGCACTGAGCCCAACCTGATCATCATTTGCAAGAACTCAAACATTTATTTCTGAATCTTGAAGGGGAAACCTGCGTAAGAGGCAAGGAATCTTGGAGAAACATGAGAAGTCCAAGCCCATGATGAGTGTGACCTTCACGGAGAATAGCAACTGAAGATTCCAATCCAGTGGAAAAGGAAGGACTCAAATCCACCAGACAATGTCTGAGCCCATAATGGTGATGTCTTTGGCCTGTGCATCCTATGGAACAGGAATCTGTGTCCTAGGGCAGCCAACACCAGAGTATGATTTTCTATGGCCAACTGTGACAGGTTTTAGTTCTGGGGGTCTTCAGGCTAGTGTCCATGGTTGCCAAAGGCAGAGGAAATGAGTTGTTTGTGGGCACTACCCGCAACTCAATTCTTTGGGGTTTCATCCTCATGAGTTTCTCTGCGATGGTCCAGGGTGCCATTGAGGATCTGTAGGGTCTGGTGGGTCAACACAGCAAAGACAAATTCATCACACTTGTGAAGTGCAGATTCCCAAGAATCCATATGGAGTAAGATCAAAGAGCATCTTGCCTATTCAGCTTGCTTCCATCCCAATGGTTCTGTGCTGGTTGTGGGTGGCTCCTCCTAGACACTGAGATCCATGACCTTGTGGCCATTCATGCAAATGTTAATGGATAGATCTCCACAGATGGGGCATTCTTGGCAACGGGCTCCCTTGACAACTTAGAGTACATATACAGCATGTGTGAAAGTGATCCGAAAGTCAGTCAACTGGGGAAATGCTCAGCTCACTCCAGCTTTATGACACTTCTGGACTGGACAGAGTATAACTCCTGCTTTGTCACCAATTTAGGGGATTATGAGATCTTGTAGTAAGATCCAGACACTTGTAAGCAAATCACTAGCACTAACATGGGGAGGTGAAAGGTGAGGACAGGTCTCATAGCTGCAGGAAGGAAGGAGTGGAACATTAATTTAGTCTTTTTTTCCAAGTTCACTTTTTCTATAATTCAGAAATAAAGACACATGCACTGGGAAGATGGGCAGAGATAGTAACTGGAGAAAAAAATAAAGCAAGTATCTCTGATAAAGGACTCATTTCTCAAACATATAGAGAACTGAGTCAAATTTATAAAAATAAGAGCCATTCTCCAATTGATAAATGATCAAAAGAAATGAACAGTTTTCAGATGAAGTAATCAAAGCTATCTACAATCAAGGGAAAAATGCTCCAAGAAACTATTAATCAGAGAAACACAAATTAAAGCAATTTTTGAAGTACTATCTCATACCTATTTAATTGTCTGAAAGGACAGAAAAGGACAATGACAAATGGTAGAGAGGATATGGGGGAAATGAGACATCAATTCACTGTTGGTGGAATTGTAAACTAATTCAGACTCTCTGTAGAAAGTGGAACTATGTTCAAAGGATTAAAAAACCACTTATGACCCCTGAGTTAACAATACCACTATTAGATCTATGTCCCTAAAAAGAACTATAAAAAGGGGGAGGGGAGGTTGGAAATTGAGATATCAATCAATTGAGAAATGGCTGAACAAATTGTTATATGTGTTTATAATGGAATACTGTTGTGCTGTAAGAAATGATGAGCAGGATACTCTCAAAACAACAACAACAACTTGGAAAGACTCACATGAGCTCATGCAAAGTGAAATGTACTGTGTGCAAAATACTAGCAATATTGCAGGAAGAGCTAACTATTTTCAGCAATATAATGATCCAAGACTACTTTGAAGGACTTATGATGATAAAGGCCATCAATAAACAAGGAAAGAACGGATATTTTCTGAATATAAATTGAAGCATATGTTTGTTTGTTTTTTCTTGAGGAGTTTATGTTTTCATTTTTGGCCTACATTTTCTTTCACAGTGTGGCTAGTATGGAAATGCTTTGTAAGACTGCACATGTATAGTCTATATTAATTTCTTGCTTTTCTCAATTAGGATGGAAGGGAGAGAATTTTGAACTCAAAGTTTTAAATACTAATTTTAAAATTATTTTTACATGTAAAAATATATTTTAAAATAATAATAAATACATTTTAAAATAATAATATATTATATTATAATATATAATAATAATATAATAAAATACATTTTTAAATAAAAATAAATACATTTTTTAAAAAGGATTTAGGTCATTAAAAAAAAAAAAAGAAAACCAAATTTCACTTCTGGTAATTCTCAATTTACCTATGTTGTGCCACACTTCCCTTTTAATGTCCTGACCCTGTTTCCCTAATTGTCCTATTCACTTACTCTGCCTCAGGTTATAACCGTCCCCTCTTAATGTTAGGATAAAGGATTTATATTTTAGACCTTAGGCTATAATCATTCCAACTTAATGTTTCTTAGGATAAAGGTCTTTATCCATTTTAGACATCATTATATCAGGAGCCTCTTTACTACCTCCCTCCATTATGTCATACTAGGTGCCCGCCTCCATTATGTCATCTTCATCCTAGGTTCTTCCCCCCATTAGGTCATCCCCATCTAGGTACCTCCCCCATTGTGCCATTGTTCTTGTAACCCTATAAAAGAATCTTGTATCTGACCTCACGGCTGGATTCTTTGAGATGATAGTCTCATTCAGCCCTGGGACCAAACCATGGATCCATTTGGTCCCAGTAAATCTCTCCCATTAAATAAATTATTAAATACTCTCTAATCTCTATCTTGCTCAGTTTCTCTGGCATTACACCTATTGCTGAAGCCTATTTTATAAAATCTTAAGCATAACTTTTTCTGGCTTCTGAAATTAATGCAATTGTTCAGTAATTTGCAATTTTTTGGCATTACCATTTTTAAAGTTTGGAACATAAACTCATCTCTTCCAATTCAGTAGCCATTACTGAATTTTCCAAATTTGCTGGCTTACTAAGTATTTTAACAGCATCATTTTTTTTAGCATTTTAAATCTCAATTGGAATTCTGTCACCTTCACCAGTCTTATTGTTAGCAATTCAGGAAGACTAGGTTAAAATATCATTTATAATACTTCCTGTTTATTAAACTGTGAATAAGTCCCTTATCCTTTCTAAACCCCATTTTTTTATACATTGAAAAATAGAGGAGTCATATCTTTGCCATTATCTCACAGGATTATTTTGGGGATGAAATGAGATAATATGTTTAAACAGCTTTGCAAGCCTTTATGCCTACACAAATGATAGTGTGGTGTAGTGGATAGAGGGCTAACTCTGGATTAGGAAGAATTTGGGCTGAAGTTATCTGTTTGAAATAAGCTCAGTGTGTATGAGACTGTAGAAACCCCCCCACAAACTCTCAATGCTCAGCATCACTGCTGAAACTAAATATCATGAACAAGCTTTCTTCTAGAATCACTGATGGAGCTTACCCATGCCATCAATGAAATATGCTCAGATGAAAAAGTGTTATGATATTAATGTCAATTATTATTATAGATTGTAAGGAATTCACGAATTCTATTAGAATTCAAGTCAATATAAAAAATTTTAAAGTACCTATTCCATGTTAAGTACCTCCTCTGTGTTAATAATGGTAATAAGTACAAAGAAAGCATGAGACTTGGTCTTCTCCATCAATGATATAATTTCTTCTTGAGAAACTGAACTTATGAATAATTGTGTAAGAAAGTATCTTATTGAAGATAGCAAAGTCGAGAGTTGCCAAGAAATGAAGACAGCATTATGGAATGGAATTCCTATGGGAGATTATATGGCAGAAGTACGAATTAATATGGTTCTTGAAGGACAAATAACTTTGGAAAATCAGAGAAAAGGTAATATGGTAGAGATGTACAGGAAGTAAAGAAAGCAGAGGTAACATCTATGAAGCCAGATATAAATTTGAAGGAAACATTGGAAGATTCCTTTTAAAAAAACATAAAGGCCCATATAGAAAAGGCTTTTCTTGGGGACTGTAACAGCTAGGAGGAATTGAAGTGGAAGCTTTTCTTTTGTAGCACCATTTTGTAGTCAGAGCTCCCCTGGATTTAAAGCCAGAGGGTCAGAGTTATATTTTCATTTTTGGTCTACATTTTTTTTTCAAAACATGACTAATATGGGAATGTTTTATGTGACTATAGTCTATATTTAATTTATTGCCTTCTCAATGAGAAAGGAGTGTGGAGGGAGAAGGGAAAGAATTTCGAACTCAACATTTTAAAAACTATGTCACTTTCTGCCTGTATGAGTCTGAATAAATCACTTAGCATCACTTCATGTAAGTTTCTCCAGGTCTCTCTAAAATGATCCTGCTGATCGATTCTTAGAAAACAACAATATTCCATAACATTCATATACCATAGGTTATTCAGCCATTCTCCAACTGATGGGCATTCACTCAAGTTTCTTGCCACTATGAAAAGGTCTGCAACATTTTTTCATCCTGTTTATTCTTAAGATCTTTTGGGGATATAGACCCAATAGAAATACTACTGAATGAAATGGTGTGCACAGCTTGATAACTTTCTGAGCATAGTTCCAAATTGCTCTCCAGAATGGCTAGATCCATCCACGGTTCCACCAATAATGTATCAATGTCCCAGTTTTCCCATATCCCCTGCAACATTCATTATCTTTTCAGTCATCTTAACCAATGTGAGAGGCGTGTAGTGGTCTCCCAGAGTTGTCTTAATCTGCATTTCTCTGATTTAGAGTACTTTTTCATATGATTAGAAATTATTTTAATTTCTTCATCTTAAAATTGTTTGTCCATATCCTTTGACCAATTATCAATTGTACAATGATTTGAATCCTTATAAATCTGAGTCAATTCATTATATATTTTAGAAATGAGGCCTGTATCAGAACTCTTAAATGTAAAAATGTTTTCCCAATTTAATGCTTCTGTTCTAATCTTGTGTGCATTAGTTTTGTTTGTACAAAACCTTTTTAGCTTAATATAATCAAAATTATCTATTTGGTGTTCAATAGTGAGCTCCACTTCTTCTTTGGCTACAGATTCCTTTTTTTTCTCCATAGATCTGAGAGGTAAACTATCCTATCTTATTCTAATTTGTTTATAATATCATTCTTTATGTCTAAATCATGAACCCATTGTGATGTTATCTTGGTATGGGGTGTTAAGTGTGGGTCAATGCTTAGTTTCTTCCATACTAGTTTTCCAATTTTCCCAGAAGTTTTTGTCAAATAGTGATTTCTTATCCCAAAACCTGAGATCTTTGGTTTTGTCAAACACTAAATTGCTATAGTTATTGTCTGTTTCGTCCTGTGATCCTAAGCTATTCCACTGATTGACTACTTTATTTCTTAGTCAGTACCAAACGGTTTTGATGACCTTATAGCTACTGTTACAAGTATTACTATTGGTGATGAAGAAGGAAAGAACAAGGAAAAAGTGAGATAGAGCAGCAGTAGCAGAAGCAGCAGCAGAAAGAAAAAGAAAGAAGTAGAAGGAAGAAGAAAGAAGAGGTAGAAGGAGAATAAAAAAGAACGAAGAAGAAGAAAGAAGCAGCAGCAGCAAAAACAGCAGCAAAAGAATCAGAAGGAAAAAAGTAGCAGCAGCAAAAGAACAGAAGCAGCAGCAAAAGAAGTAGCAGCAGCATCAAAAGAATCAGAAGCAAAAGAAGCAGCAACAGCTGCAGCAAAAAGTAGAGTGAGACAGCAGCCAAAGAAGTAGCAGCAGAAGAAGCAGCAGCAGCAGCAGCAGAAGCAGCAAAAGAAATAGCAGCAGAAGAAGCAACAGCAGCAGCAGCAGCAGCAGGAGAAGCAGTAGCAGCAGATGCAGCAAAAGAAGCAACACCAAAAGCAGCAAAACAAGCAACAGCAGAAGCAGAAGCAGCAGCACCAAAAACAGGGAGAAGGAAGAGAAGGAGGAGAAAAAGAAGAAAAGGAAAGAAGGAAGAAGATCATTATCATCATCATCATCATCATCAACATCTAATAGACCTAGTTCCATATCCTACCTCTCACCTATATTGGCTGTGTGATCCTTGGTCAACCATTTATATACCTAAGGTTCCCAAACAAATTTCTATTGGTAGTGGTTGTGTCTTCATTGGCATTTCCCTATATCAACAAAAATAGTAACTTTATTTATTTTGGAATGTATATAGCATCAGATATCCAGTAAATGAATTTCTGTCTTGTTATAAACTTTAGAATGGCATTTATGTTCCAGAATTTTCTCATTGCCTATTTTTATCTAAAGATAATATCTACTTTGAACTTGCTCCATTTTCTTGCCCTCTCTTTTTCTTCTCTCTTTTTTATGCCTCATAATTCACTTTATGTGTCAGTATAAAAGAACAGTGAATGTTAAATTTTCTCATATATTGAGACGCAGCATGATGCTGTCAATAGAAATTTGTATGTGAAATAAGAATGACTTTGGTTCAAATGCCACTGCTGACACTTCTTCACTGGATAAACATGAGCAAATCACTTTTGATTCCTATTTTCCTCATCTTTAGAAGGGGGCAATTGGACTCAATGACCTTTAAGTCTCTTCTAAATTACTCTATCTTGGGAAATTTAGCTGGTGGTTTATAGCATCTTTCCTACAAAATAGAGTTTTGAGGAATTGCCCTTTATTATTAAGTACTTTGGAGTTTTACTGATTGTAAACTCTTTGTACAACTTACTCTTAAGTATCACAGTAGCTTACTACTTAAAAAAAGTATTCCCTTATTTGAAAACATTTTCCTTTTTTATCATTTCCTAGCATGGGTCCCGGCTATTGTGAAGAGAGGTTGACAGTTTTCCAAAATAACACTAAAAGGATTAGGATGTTAATAAGTTCAATGGATCAATTAGGGTCACAAGAAAAGAGAGTCATTTTCCCCCCCATCAAATCCTAACATCATCAATTCTCATTTTGTGAGACATGATGTTGTTCTTTAAAAATGACTTCTAAACACAGCAAAATTTTTGAATGTTTAAAATGTAATCTAAGTTTTAGCTGGAGCAAAATTGATTGTTGATAGATGAGAGAAGTATAAGTAGATTCATTCAATGTTGGAGCTAAAGGAAATATAGAGATTGTGTAGTCTTATGGCTTTATTTCTTAGGGGAGAAAACGGGTTCAGAGAGGTAATTTATACAACACAATATAGGTAACAGGTTAAAAAAACAGGGAACTAGTCTGAAGCAGCATCTCTGCTTCCCACTCTAATGGCTGTTCCACTAATGCCCAGATTCCTTTATAAAGCTATTTCATCAACATATTAAATTCCTTTTAATGTATATATTTACATACCTACTCTCTTTTTACATATATGTACTTGTATACATGTCTGTATGTATACACACGCACACACATACATACACATATATATATCTTCTTGAATTCAAATCTGACCTAAGGCACTTACTAGCTGTGTAGCTCTGGCTAGTCTTTTAACCCTCTTTTGCCTTAGTTTCCTAATCTATAAAATTAATTGGAAAAGGAAATGGTACCCTACTTTGGTATGTTCATCAAAAAAATCCTAAACAGGGGCAGCTAGGTGGCCAAGTGGATAGAGAACCAGCCCTGAAGTCAGGAGGACCTGAGTTTAAATCTGACCTCAGACATTTAACACTTCCTGGCTGTGTGACCCTGGGTGAGTCATTTAACCCCAATTTCCTCACCAAAAAAAAAAAAAAAACACTGAACACCAAGTCTTGTCTGATTGGAAAAAACCTAACCAACAATAACATATATGCATGTTTCTACACATATGCAATGCATGAATACATATATATTATATATGCATGTACTATGTAAGTATATAACAATGTGTGTATATAGATATATGCATATATGTATATTATATATATGTATATGTATACATATACACATATGTATACACATGTGGAAGTGGGTACATATGTACACACATATATATTGCACATGTTAAGGACCACACCTCCAAAAACAAAAGAAAGGGGGAGCCACAGGTAACCCTAGAGAACTTCTAAACTTAATTCTTTATACTATTCATTTTTTGATTTTTTTGATGAGAACACACTGGCTCCAGCAGACAGGTTTCATAACCCACAAAGGACAGTATCCAGTGTGAGTAGCTCCAGTATCTTAATCACCAGGTGATGTGGAGAGATCTGGAGAGCAGTGAATGGAAGGGACTGGGTAGGTTAACAGTTTGGGACAGAGAGTTTGCTTATATTTTTACAAATGGAGAAGGAATCCAACGGGTGCCAACAAGCTATATTTGCCTTGTCTGGCAAAGAGAAATGGAAAAGAGAAGACCCTTGAAATGAAGGAGAAGACCCAACTACATCCACCACCGAAAAAGCATGGCAGTTAACACTATGTGTATAGCAATTGACTCATGAATGTTACCATGACCATAAAAATAATTCTTTATGAAACTGATGCAGGCTTCAAAACCTGCAGGAATCATTGAATTCCCTGAGACATGATTGGTTTTGGACTATCTTTTGGCAGCTGAAGGAGGTGTACGTGTGGTTGTTATTTCTATACCCTCCTTCTGGAACTCATTGAAGTCTTTTATAATATCTTGTTTATTCAAATGGTTTGTTTATATTACTGTTTGCCTGTTGATATTACTACTTGCCTGTGTGATTCCTCCCATGCAGATGGATTTAACCACTGATTATACCTGCTTCAATTAAAACAAAAGAAAGTGGGAGACGTAGAGGGCTGCAGATAGAGGGGGAACTCTCGGTGAGGTATAAGATCATCCAGCCCAGCCAGGTGATCTGCTGACTTGTCTGGTTTGGTTCCCCATATCCCCTAGGGGCTTCTCAGCCTTCTTGAGAAGTCAGAAAGTGTGCTAATCTGTGTTGTACTTGAAGCAGAGATACTAAAGAATTGCTGTCTTGTGGCACTAAAATGAAGATGACCTTTTCTTCCTGTTTTTTTTTTTTTTTGTTCTAAATGAAAATAAGCACTAATATATATTTATTTAATATGTGTATATACTTAATTTTATATGTGTGTGACACAAAAGTTACTTGAAAACTAGGTTATCACAAGAGAAATGAATGTGGCACCCATTGCTAGAGCAAAGAGTTCAAAGTTCTTATGGAAGTTTGCATATTTATGACATCATGAAAAAAGAAGGAAGTACCAGAATCCCCACCTAGAGGGATGTAGTTTGGGGGGGGGGAAAGGTTCAGTAAGGGTGGGAAAAGGACAAAACCCCTTCCATAGCAAAAGCCACCTTCTTTACAGTTGTTAATTCTTAGTCCATGAAGATATAATGGTTTCTCTACAAGAATTCATTAGGCAAAGCCTAATGCAAGTTCTCTACAAGGACAGACACAGAAGGTGAGGCTTCATTTTTTGTTATGAGCCAGAACTTGAAACAAGGTGCTAAGTCACTAGAGTTGATAGAAACAATGTTTTTACCTTTGAGAGTTCACACATTAGCTCACACACATAGTTCACAAGTTTGGGAGATTCACAAGTCAGAATTCAGTATGAGATTCACAAGAATGAGATTCACACCTCCCATAATCCCACCCTCAGAGGAGGAGTCAACCTTTGAGTTTACACTTCTAAAAGAGCATAAAAAGGAGCTGAGTCAGTGGAGTCAGTCAGTTCAGAAGATTGCCAGGAGTCGAAGTTGAGCTAGAGGCAGAAGCTGGCAGAGGCAAAAGACTAGCAACGAGAGTTCTTGGAACCAAAAAAAGCTTACCGGGCTATTTTGGAAGAGGCAATAAAAGATTGGATTTTAACTCCTGGCTGCATTTGAAGTGAGTATTACTCTGAACCGAAACTAAGGCTGCCTCCAGAAAACCTCCCCAAGATACCTGCTCCCATAGAGAATGATCATATTATACAAAAGAAGAGAACACTACAATTTTTGACATATTTAGGGCCTTCATAATAATGCTCTGAGTCTAATGTTTTAGAAAATAAGGTAACTCAAAAGACAAGATCAGTGGACCCCTTAACAGTATATACTGGCTCTGTGATATCAAGGATTAATCACTTCTCAGTTTCCTAGAGAATCCTATAAGATTTCAGGGTACAGATAAATTGCTAGTCTGCATCAGTGGAGGAAGTTTCCATAATGGGAGTCTATTATGTGGAAGGAATTATGTATCTAGACTGGATATATTCAAATGGAATCTACTATTATATGCAATTTAAGTCATCATTCTACCTGAAGGTGAAGAAAAAAAGCGATTTAATATAGGGAAAGGATCACTGAGTCTGAAATCAGCAGGCTGGCTATGCATTGTGATAGCAACATTTTAAATTAACCCTTCTGAGTCTTATTTGCAAAATATGTAAAACAGGATCATATGCATATTCGGATATATATACACATGTCACTAATTTCACTGGTTAGTTGTGAAGACTGAAAGGAATAATGCATATTAAAGTACTAGATATTGCATAAAGTACTAGAAAAAGCAAGCTATTAATTAACACCATTTTTATTGACTGAAAATAATAGTTACCTTGATCATAAGATGAATTAGCCTCTTCTGGATAATAATAATAATAATAGTAGTAGTAGTAGTTTATATGGTAATTTAAACTTTGAAAAGCACCTTAAATCTTATCTCATTTAGTGTGTATAAAAATCTTGAGGGGGAGATAGTATTATTATTCCCTATTCTTACATAAACTTAATGAGACTTTTAGAAATTAAGTCATTTTCTCATGATCCAAAAGCTATTTAGTATCTGAGTCAGAATTTGAATTCTTATTGCCTGAATCTAATGATAACATCCCATTCCCTCTACTGGAAGCAATGTCTCCTCACTTCCCACCCCTTTATTTCCAAAGAAAAGATCTTGGACCTTTGGTCAACTTTCTCAAAATTACCCTTAAGAGAACAAATAGGCAAGAATAGAGATTATCCAATTTCTTCTGTCACTTAGCACAATTTCCTTCTCCCTTAAAACTCCTCTAAATAGAATCCAAATAAATGTAAAGAGGAAAAGAACTTTTTATGTGGGAGGTCTTGTCTATTATTTATGCAGTTCTTAGATACAGACTTTCTACTAACTCCTTGCTTCTAGCCTCTCTTAGAGCATATAACATGGCTGGAGAGTCTAGCTTCAGGCAAGGCTTAAAATTTAATTCTGCACAACAGAAATAGTGATTTGGAGATAAAGTACTGTCATCCCTAAAGGCATTATCTTCCAGGTCAAAAGTTTTTGATGCACATATAAACTCCAAGGAGTAATTTATTACAACTCACTTGTGTTTAAAAATCTTTCATTATAATCTATGAACACAAAGTCAAGAGCTCTCTGGATCTTTCAGACAAAGTTTAATGTTTCTAAACATGCCTCGGAATCAAGATAGACCCAGGTATAGACTCTGCTTTGTAACCCACTGCAGGATAACAGGCATCAAAGGGTGGGTTTTGCACTTTCTACTTCCCTTCTCAAAGCACATTCTTTGTTGAGTTTTCAGAAAAACACATGAAGGCAAGTGATTGAACTAATGCAGCTTTGGTGTTTTGTGAATCAAAACCTAAGCAGTAAAGGCTGAAGAGGGGAAAAATAATTTAACATATCAACCAAGAATGACTAGGGTGTCAGCAAAATGATGGCTCAGAGTTGAATGCAGCAATGAGTAAACTAATTAATTCCTTCCTATATTTCATCTGCTGAATGTGGGTGCCAACAGGATAGAGGCTGAAATCATGAAAAATTCCAAATAAGTATTTCCTGTGATCTAATTGGGCAAGAGATGTTGTGAAGGTAGTTTGGTCATTATTTGAAATTATATTGGTTTCCTTCTTCAAAGGGAATCAAGAATATTATCCCACTTAGTTGAAGAGTTTCAGCTGAAGGAATTATGAATTATAGGAGAAATGCATGAAATATGAAGTTGAGCACCAATCAAGAAATCAATGGATCCAAGGTAATTATTAGAGAAATACAATCATGAATGAAGAAATGAAAAGAATCAGGTTAGCAAAAGGGAGAAGACATCTTCTGGCCTAATCAAGCTCATCCTCATGACATTTCCTATTCAGTTTTTTTTTCCTTTATTCATTTTTTTTCCCTTCATCATCTATAAAAAATACAGTTTCAATAGGCCTTCCCACAACCATCGCTATTGTTACACTATTTTAAGTAGAATGGAATTATGGAGAGTTAGAATTAAGCTGTCAGTCTTCTCAGAGAGGTTCATTTTTTTAGGAATCTGTGAGAAGACTGGGATTTAACTCTAACTCCTCCTAAAAAATTTAATTTTCATTCCATCTTAAAGATACAGTATCAATAGAAATATAGTAATAGTATCTTAAAGAGAAAGTGGGTGTTTATGGGAATTTTAATTAAACTGACAATTTCCACTTAGAGAGATGTTAAAGTAGTTTTTACACTAACCTCCCCCTTCCTCACAAGACTGGCACAAGATTAGAGATACAATTCATGGTAGAGTACAAGTACTCTCAGCCACAGAGGAGTGGAAGGGTGAAGGGAATATGCAGAGAGAACTATGGGAAGATGCTTTTGAACTGATATATTGTGGAATAAGTAGTGCAAGTGGAATAAGTAGAGCCAAAGATAAGCTAAGGATAAACTGAATTTAAAAACATTCTAATTAAGATGGTTGTACTATTTTTATACCATTAGAATGATGATGATTATGATGATGATCCATTATTATAAATGTGTAAGATAAGGCATACATTGCCAAAGTAAATATATTGTCAATTTTATTAAATTGGAGTTTGAAAGAAATTAAGTTTTATCATAGAGTAGATTATTGAGAAGTAATATTTATACAAACATAGATAATGGTTAAGATTTATAAGGTTTTTAAGTATTAGCATTTTAAGGTTTTTAAATTACTTTATATATCTTATCTCATTTGAGCTACACAACACTCCTGTTAACTAGATGCTATTTTAATTCCTATTCAAAGATGAGGAAACTGATATTGAATTGTGATATAAGTGGGGGAAAAAAGCCAGACAAGTTTAAGATACATTGCCTATGATGAAGTCTTGAAGTCAACATATAAAATGAAAGTTATGCAAATATTTTTACCTGATCAGAAGTTAATTAATAATGGTAATTCTGTGATCAAATTAATGTAGGTATTTCTTCAACTGATGAAGGTAAGAAACAATTCATGAATATTCTGGCATCTTTTATAATTCTTTGTCCAAGTCTTCCCATAAAAATCCAGATGATATATATATATAGTTTTTTGCGTGGGTTTTTGGATCTAATATTCTAGATTTCTTGTCATTTAAATAATAATGATGTGTGTTAATTATTAATTAGTTTCCATTCTCTCACTCCATTACTGGCCTCCGTGTGTGTGTGTGTGTGTGTGTGTGTGTGTGTGTATGTGTTTCTAGTCAGTCTCTCTAGTGACATTCTTTACAGAAAAACAATAATAGCAATATTTTTATATACTTCACAGATCTAAGGCTGGAAAGAAGCTTGATGGTATTCTAGTCCAACCCTTTCATTTTACAAATGAGGAAACTAGGATTCAGCTTGTATGACTTGACCAAGATGACACATTTGATTTGCAAGAGAACTTAGATTTGAAATTCAATAGGCACTAGAAAGTGGGAATTCAGTCTATGACATCATTGGCATTGAGCAGCCCTGATGAGAAAATTTTTATATCTTTCCATAAATGTAGATTAGCCCCTTCTTTGTAGTTTTAGAGAGATGAGATGTTAAGTGATAATGAATTTCACATAGCTAGAATATGTCTGATTAAGGGCTTGAACTGTGACTACTTGGCTCTATGACCAGTTCTCTATCTTTTTTACACTATGAAATATGAACATAGTTTAAAATTGGAAATGTGTTGTAGTCTGTTCATAACCACCATTGTTTATCCTTTGGGTAAGTCATCAATTTTAAATATATATTGTGATGGACAGCTAGGTGGTAAAATGTCAAGAGTCCCAGGTTTGGAGATAAAAAGACTCATCTTTCCTCTTAAGATGATTAACAAAGGTTAAAGAGACACACTTTCTGGGTAATTTAATCATTTAAAAAATAAGGTCAACATTTTTTTAAATAAAAAGGGTGGTCACTGTTTCTCTTAGATTAAAAAGAAAATTATGGCAATTGGCTCAGTTTATATATCCTTTGAAAAATAGGTGGTCCCCAGGGTGGAAATCAATCCTGATTGATTTACAGTTAAAGAGAGAATGAATATTACAATGAAGGCCAAAGGAGAATGGCATATTCCCTCCCCAAAGCTAGCCACTTCCCAGCTTTGTAACAAAGTTGGTGGTGTTGGAGCCACCACTTGAGGATCGATCTTCTTACCTCTGAAACTCTCAACTTACCACTCATCCCTCACCTTGCACCTCTCAGACTTTAGCCCTTGATCCCTGAACTTGTACTCTTCTCTCCTCCACTAGTGCAGTCATGGCTGAGCACAAGGAGCCCAATTTGCCTGGTGCCAAACAAAACACTAAAGTGTGGCTTGTGAAAGTTTTTAAGATCTTTTCTCAGCAATGGGCCAAAACTTCAGAAGGGGAGAAATAGGAAAATTGAGAATTACTAAGAATCATAAAAGGACTGAAGCACCTTTTACTTTGAATAAGGAACCTGCATCTATCCATGATATTGGTGGAAAATCTGCTTCTTTCAGGGCTCCTAAAGAATATCTGTTTCTCTTGCAAAGACATTGATTGCATTGATACTCTTTACAGAGAGCTCATCAGAAGGCCAGCCTGAAGAAAAGTCCGAGAGGCAGTAAAAATGATAAATTTTCATTGGAAGAAATAGGCAGACCTGCTGCCGGTGAAAACTGTGTGAGATTGGAGAGGTTACAAATGTATGAATCTTCAAAACCTGTAAGATTATTACAGCAGCTAGAAAAAGCTGTTGCAACCAATTTTAAACCACAGGTTAATCATCAATACAATACCGAATATGAAAAGAAAAAGAAATAAGATGGAAAGTGTGCTAGAACTGATAATCAATAGATTTTGGACATGTTTTCATGTTTTGAAAAACATTGGTATTACAACATTAAGGGTTTAGTGGGCATCACCAACCAGCCTGTGATATACCTGAAAGCTATCTTGAAAGAAATAGGCATTTACAATTTTAAGGGAACCCATAAAAATACCTGGGAACTGAAGTCGGTATACAATTATTACTAAGAGAGATAAGAGGGATTAGAAAGACCTCATGGATATGTCAAGAAGATGGTAGTAGGGTGGCTGATGATTGTACTAAGCAAATCCTGCAGCTGTCTTCAAAACTTTGAGTAGTCTGTTAAAAAGATTAAAGTTAAAGTTACTGGTACTTTTGGATTCTCCAGATACACTCAAATTTTTTTTTTTTTTTTTTTTTTTTTTTTTTTTGCTGAGGCAGTTGGGGTTAAGTGACTTGCTCAGGGTCACACAACTAGGAAGTTAAGTGTTTGAGATCAAATTTGAATTCAGATCCTCCCGACTTCAGGACTGGTGCTCTAAACACTGTGCCATCTATCTAGCTGACCCACTATGTTTTCTGAATAAATTTTCTAAAGCTTGGGGGAGGGAAGTTATTTATAAAAGAAATTTGTAATAAGCTGATATAAGGGATTGTTTTACTTTAAAATTGGTTTTGTTTTTGAGCATTGACTTTAAAATACTAAATAGGGAAAGGTTTTCTAACACCAGGGAAAGCTTTGAATTAATAGCAAATGTATTGTTGAATGGAGCTTTGCCTTTACCTGCCCACAGTAGACAACCAATTAAAAATGGTTAGCCTGGGAAAGAAAGGCAGCTTCCTGAAAGAAAAAACAAACAAACAAAAAATGACATTTTTTTTCATTCTGAAATATGCTGAAAAAAATATGCATTAAGTTTGTTTTTAAAATATGGTCATTTTAATTTGTTAAAAAAAATAAGGGACTGAGAATTTATATTACCCTTGGAAAAAACCTATCTATACCCAGACCACCCCCAACCTTTGGCAATTTAGACAAAAGGATGTCTCCATTCAATTTAGACAAAAGGGTCTGTCTTCTCTAAGGTTGATTGAGTTAAATTCACCTTATACTAAAGATTCCTTTTAAAATTGAGTAGGATTAGACAGAAAAGAAAGTTAGCTCAATCTTCAGAAAATTAATTGTTGAAAATAGAAAAAAGAAATTCTGAATCTCTTCAAATAATTAGTTATTAATAATCATTCCTCTCATTGAGTTCAAATCTGGCTTCAAATGCTTATTAATGATATGACCATGGGCAAGTTACTTAACCCTGTCTGCCTTAATTTTCACATCTATAAAATGAGCTGGGAAGGCAAATAGCAACTTATTCAAATATCTTTGTCAAGAAAACCCTGAATGAAGTAACAAAAGAACAAACAAACAAACAAACAACAACAAAAAAACACAAAACTAAAAACAACTGCACAGCAATAAAGATATTGTGATATTAAGCATCAGAATTGAATATCTTATATATTGGACTACCTAAACAAAGTAAATTTGATGAGGTTTAGATTTAGGGAACGAAAATGAAATTAGGATTTCTCGTGGTGAAGAAGTTAAATGATAAGATCTAGTGGCAGGTTTGGGGTTCAGGGAACCAAATGGAGAGGTTTGGCTCCCCTGCACCCCCTTGGGATTCAGTACAAGGGTAGTGAGTTTTGAGGACTCCCTTCTGGTGGGGGTAAGGTTCTTTGTAAAGGAATTTATAGACCCAAAACCTAGATTGATAAAAGAGGTTTATTATAGGAATTGGAAGTAAGGTTAAAAATCCTGACAGAGAGGCATAAAGTCTGGTTAGGGAAATAGGTGAGGATAAGGAGAGGATAACACTGGAAAAGAATATTATTCCAGTAGGCAGATCTATGGAAAATGGAGTTTTGCACTGAAAATGAAGTTCTTAGTGGACAGAAGGTCCTGGCAGCAAAGGAAACTGCCAAGGTCCATCTGCAAAGACCTTAGCTGATGGAAGCTCATTATATTGGTTACTGGGAGAGCCCAAGTTGGCTCAGAACCAGTTGGGCCTAGGACACTCTTGTTCGAATTTAAAGGGATGCTTTTGACCAGGATTTGTGAATCAAAGGCATGCAGGAAAGACACTTTTTCTCAAGAGGATATGCCTTAGCCAGGAGGGGCTGAGAATCTGAAAGGAATCACAGAACAATAGAAAATATAGTTTCTTAAAGGCACCACAACTTGCTTCAAATTAACCTACCCCAACCAAAAATGAATTAGTGTTCCAATTTACTCATAGCTTTTCTTAACATTTATCATTTTTCTTTTCTGTCATCCTAGTCAATCTGATAGGTGAGCTGGTATCTCAAGAGTTGTTTAAATGTGCATTTCTCTAATAAAAATTATTTAAAACATTTTTTCATATGACTATAGATGGCTTTAATTTCTTAATTGAAAACTTCCTGTGCATACCCTTTGATCCAGAAGTGTTACTACTGGGCTTATATCCCAAAGAGATCTTAAAGAAGGGAGTGGGACCTGCAAGTGCAAGAATGTTTGTGGCAGCCCTTTTTGTAATAGCCAGAAACTAGAAATTGAATGGATGCCCATCAGTTGGAGAATTTCTGAATAAGTTGTGGTATATGAATGTTATGGAATATTATTGTTCTGTAAGAAATGACCAGCAGGATGATTTCAGAAAGGCCTAGAGAGACTTACATGAACTGATGCTGAGTTAAATGAGCAGGACCAAGAGATCATTATATATTTTAACAATACTATGATCAATTCTGACGGATGTGGCTCTCTTCAACAATGAGATGAACCAAATCAGTTCCATTTGTTCAATAATGAAGACAACCAGCTACCCCCAGCGAAAGAACTCTGGGAAATGAGTTTGAACCACAACATACCATTTCCACTCCCTCTATTTTTGTTCACTTGCATTTTTGATTTCCTTCTCAGGTTATTTTTATGTTATGTTTTAGTCCGATTTTTCTTGTGCAGCAAAATAACTGTATGGATATGTAAATCTATATAACCAATACATGTTAAATATGTTTAAAGTATAAATTAAATATAATATATGTATACATGTCCATACAGTTATTTTGCTGTACAAAAAGAATCAGACTCTGAAATAGCGTACAATTAACCTGTGAAAAAAATAAAAAAATGCAGGCAGAGAAAAATAGAGGGATTGGGAATTCTATGTATTGGTTCATAGTCATCTCCCAGAGTTCTTTCGCTGGGTGTAGCTCATTCAATTCATTACTGCTCTATTGGAACTGATTTGGTTCATCTCATTGTTGAAGAGGGCCATGTCCATCAGAATTGATCATTATATAGTATTGTTGAAATATATAATGATCTCCTGGTCCTGCTCATTTCACTCAGTATCAGTTCATGTAAGTCTCTCCAGGTCTTTCTGAAATCATCCTGCTGATCATTTCTTACAGAACAATAATATGTAGAGGGCTGAAACTATTGAATTCAATGCACTGAGGTCAGGACTGCTGAGTGCTTGAGACTAACTTCTGATTGGACGATACTCTATGGGCATATGCTTGGAAAATGGTCCTTTCCATTATCTGTACTGGCTCAATGATTGGTGTATAGAGTATTGTAGGAGGGACTAGGGGGTGGAGTAAAGCTAGTTAGGGACACACTCTCGGTGGTAGAGGAGGGGGGAAGGCAGTTGCACAGATTCTGCTTCCATCCTGTTCAATCCTGCATGGGGGACCAAGAATAAAAAAGGACTTTTGCTTATCCTGACTCTGGCTGATTCTGGGGTGTCCTGGGTGCGAGCGCTGTCATTACAATAATATTCCATAATATTCATATACCACAATTTATTCAGCTATTCTCCAACTGATGGGCGTCCACTCAGTTTTCAGTTTCTGGCCACTACAAAGAGGGCACATTAAGGTCCCTTTCCCTTCTTTAATATCTCTTTGGGATATAAGCCCAGTAGTAACACTGCTGGATCAAAAGGTATGCACAGTTTTTTAACTTTTTAAGCATAGTTCCAAATTGCTCTCCAGAATGGCTGGATGTATTCACAACTCCAACAACAATGTATCAGTGTCCCAGTTTTCCCACATCCTCTCCAACATCCTGCATTATCTTTCCCTGTCAGTCTAGCCAATCTGACAGGAAGCACATCATATCTTAAGGCTACAGTGGGGTGGGGACATTACTAATAATTCCAGGGCAGAAAAGAGTGCTTGTGATCAGGTTCCAAGAAGGATTCTGAAAACTGATCTTCAAAATCCTTGAAGCTTGGAACAGTGCACTTAATAAAGAGTCAAAAGCTGAATAATAGGCTGGGAAAATGAGCGCACACACACACACACACACACAAATTCTGACCATTGAAATTTATTATGGTGACAAGGAGGATCAAAACATACACTCAGAATATAACAAAATCAAAACTCATATCTAAAGCTTCCAAGAAAAATAAGAATTGGGCTCAGGCCATGGAAGAGCTTAAAAGGGATTTTGAAAATCGAGTAAGACAGAGGAAAAATTAGGAAAAGAATTAAGAGTGGCATAAAAGGAAATATAAAAAGCTAATGAGGAGAAAAATGCCTTAAAAAGTAAAATTGGCCAAAGGAGGTATGTGGAAAAGCTCACTAAAAAATATAATTCCTTCAAAAATAGAATTGAGCAAATGGAAGCTAATGACTTAATGAGAAATTAAGATACAATAAAGCAAAAGCAAAAAAAAAAAATGAAAAAATTAGGGGAAAAAAGAGTGAAATATCTCATTGGAAAAACAATTGACCTGGAAAATAGATCCAGGAGAGGTACTTTAAAAATTGTTGGTCTAACTAAAAGTCATGATCAAAAAAAAGAGCCTGAACATCATCTTTCAAGATATTATCAAGGAAAATTATACTGATATTTAAGAACCAGAGGATAACATAGAAATGGAAAGAATCCACCAATCACCTCATGAAAGAGATCCCTAAATAAACACTTCCAGGAATATTATAGCCAAATTCTGGAAGTTCAAGGTCGAGGAGAAAATATGGTTAGCATCCAGGAAGAAATGATTCAAATATAGTGAAGCCACAGTTAGGATAACTCAATTTAGGAGCTTCTACATTAAAGGAGAGGAGGGCTCGAAATGTGATAAATATATATATATTTTTAAGTAGAATTGGTCAAATGGAAAAGAAGGTACAAAAGCAAAGTTAAAAAAAAATCCTCAAAAATTAGAATTGGATAAGTGGGAGTCAATGACATTAAAAGATTAAGATGTCAAGAATCAATCAGACAAAAGCAAAACAATGAAAAAAATTTGAAAAAAATGTAAAATACCTCATTCAAAAACCAAGTGATCTGGAAAATACATCCATGCAAAATGGTTTTAAAACTATTGAATTGTCTAAAAACCATGATTCACAAAAACAAAAGCCTACAAAGCATTTTTCAAGAAATTTTCAAGTAAAACTATCTTGATATTTTAGAGCCAGAGATTAAATTAAGAATTGAAAGTATCCACTGATCACCTCCTAAAGACAATTCCAAAATGAAAATTCCTAGAATTTTTAGAATTATCAGATTCCAAATTTCAGAATATCAGATCAAGTAGAAAATACTACAATCAGACAAAAAGAAACAATTCAAATGTCAAGGAGCTACAATCAGGATTATACAGAATTTAGAAATTTTTACATTAAAGGATGGAAGGGCTTGGAATATGACATGCCAGAAGGCAAAAGATCATGAATTACAATCAAGAATCAGCTATCAGCAAAATTGAGCATAATCCTTCAGGGAAAAACATGTATATTCAATAAGATAGGGGAATTTCTAAAATTTCAGAAAAGACTTAAACAGAAAATTTCATCTTCAAATGTAATACTCAATAAAAGCATAAAAAGAAAATGGGGGGGGGGAATCCAGTGAATCAATCAACAAATCTATCATTAAATAAGATCAAACTGTTTACATTCATATATGGGAAAATGATACATATAACTTTTGAGAAATTTATCTTTATTAATACTGTTAGAGTATACATGGATAGATGATGTGATTATAAGTTGACTTTTATGTGATAATATATAAAAAAGGAGTGAACAAAGATTTTACTAGGAGAAGATAAAGTGGGGAGAGGGAATACGGCAATTTACATAGATTAAGCAGCACAAAAGGCCTATTACAATAGATGGGCAGAAGGGATATGTTTGATTCTTACTCTCATTGGATTTGACTTGAAGAGAGAATAACATTATCAATTCAGCTGTGCATGGAAAGTTACCTCATCTTATAGGGGAAAAAAGAAGATATATAAAAGATAAGGGAAAGGCAAAGATCTGATAGAAAGAAGGGCAGCAATGGCAGGGGAAGGAAAAAGGAAAATATAAGCTGATAGAAGGGAGGGCAGATTGAGGGTTTTGGTAGACACAGATAAAATGCTGATGAAAAAGAATAGGGTAAAAGGATAGAGAAAAGCATAAACAGTGGTGGGAGGACTAGGGTAGACAGAAATAAACAATTAGTAAATATAATTATAAGTGTAAATGGGATGAATTCTCCCATAAAATAAAAGTGGATAGCAGAGTGTATCAGAAATCAGAATCCTAAAATGTGCAGTTTTCAACAAATACATTTGAGCAGAGAGATAAACATAAAATAAAGATAAAAGCTCATGTGGAAAAGGTAGTATGCTAAAATTTAAGAAATGCTTGGGTATCAATCCTGATCTCAAACAAAGCAAAAGCAAAGCAAAAATCAAATAAATAAGTATAATTAAAAGAGATAAAGAAAGAAACTATGTCTTCCTAAAAGTACCACAAAAAATGTAGTAATTACAATATTAAATATATATGCACCAAGTAATATAACATCCAAATTCTTAAAGGTGAAGTTAAGTGAATTACAAGAAGAAAGGCACCACAAAACTATATTAATGGTAAATTTCAACTTTTCCCTCTCAGAACTAGATAAAAGTAAGTGTAAAGTAAACAAAAATGAAGAATAGGGACAACCATATCCAAAAAATCCTGGTGACATATTTCATTTTTAAAGAGCTAAAACTAAAAGGAACTCCAGAGTTATTGAATATTAAAAATGCTCTTAAAGGTTTTTGAAGACCACAAATAGGATGTCAAATGATTTGCCAAAATTCATATATATGATAAGCAGTAGAAAGTAGAATTGAAAGAAAAATCATTTTGAGTACGTTACTTATGCTCTATCAAGTAACAAACTAGTTCAAAATTCTCATTTCCTCTAAAAAGAAACTGAATACACAGCAGATTAAGTGACTTGCACAAAATAAGTGGTAGTATTAAAACAACAACAACAACAAATACATTATTTGACCCAATTATTTCTGACTCCACAAAGCACTGTTTTCCCAGTTGTCTTCTTGAACCCATATAGCTTCTTTATGTTTTGTCTTCTTCCAATTACCTGTTCGCATTGTTCACATTATTCTTTCTAGATTCCAGTTTCCTTATTTCAAAAAGAATAGGGTATTTAAAGAGACTATTGATCAAATTAGATACTTTTGAAAATGGTATGTAAGTTTATTCTCAGCTCTTCCTCCTCTTTATCTAATATTAAAATGATAACATAATATGATTATGTTTATTAATATTTACTATATATATTAGCTTCAAAAATGTGTTTTTTAAATATAATATGAAAAAAAAGATGAATAATTTGGAGAGAAAACATTTTTTGAGTAATATACATCCACACTTAAGGATATGTCTATGGGAAATGAGTTGACTTTGACAGGGAGGAAGAAATAATTCAACTTATAAACTTTAAATTTATGGGAAAAATTTTCAGGAGACAAAATTCATGTTTTGAACAATGAAAAGGAGAAAAAAATATATCAGTATTTTTCCAAATGAATTTTTTCTTGAATTATGATCTATTTTCACTTGTTTCACATTGAAATATATTTGTGCATATGCATATGACAAAGTTAATAAAATGCTCAGCTCTAAAAGTAGCCTATTCCTCCCCCAGATCTCTCCAATTTTACTTTCCCTTTTCTTATCATTATGACTAAATAAAGATGGCAAAACTAATGAGGCTATTACCCCTGTAATTGGGAACCTAGGCTGTTTAGCAATGATAAAGCTTGCACTAAGCAGAGTTAATGGGCCAACCAGTCAGTCCCAGTGGGTAGCTAGTCTATAGTGTAAGAAGATGGAATGCTTAAAATGAGAGTGTTGTTTATAAAAGGCATCTAAGTTTTGTTTTGTTGTTTAGTTTTGTTTTAATTTCTTGATTAGTTTCTACTGGAATCCTTCCTAGAAAAAACTTAGAAAGGTAAGATGAGGAAATATAATGATTCTTTATGTCAGATGTAAAATAATTGCCTCTTTTTCAGAAGTGCTTTAAATATGTTTTCTTTCAACAACAGAAAATATGTTGACCTGTTGCACTTTTGAACATTACCTTCTTCAAGTAACTAAAAAGATTGGAGAGGAAGAGCATTAGATATAGAACAATCTAGGTAAGGTGATCAATATAAAAGCCTAATTTCCTCTATCCAGATCAGTAGTCAGAATCATCAAGATTAAAAGATTTTTCAGAGAAGCATGGAGATTGAGATAAGAAAGGTAAGGTTGACAATTCATAGGGAATGAAAACGTGCCAATTTAAAAGTATTCTTCCCAATGCTTAGAGAGGTAAGAGAGAGTTAGAAGCATCCCTTTCCCAAAAACCATTTAAACACAGACATTTAGATTGCTCTTATTTATGTCTCCTGTGATCTATTCAAATTATTTTCACAGCATATCACTGTGGAGGAATGCCAATCCTAGACAAGACAAGGGTGAAATGACATTTCTCCATAAATTAGTGAATTTAATTAAATTCAACAATAAATTATTCCTTCATTTAACAAGAATTTATTGAGCATTGTCAATGTGGATATACATGCAAAAATGACAAGCTTTATTATGAAAAACTTTACTGTGTACATAGAAGGGGATTAAAAATATTAGGCTGGTTTTGTATTGACTATCTTAACTAGTTGAGAACATGTCTCAGTCATTCAACAAAATGATTTAGGCTTAAGTATGAAATTCTTTGAAAAATCATTTGAAGTTAAATGATACCAGACTAGAAATGTTTTCTAATTTCCTTTGGAAACTTGGTCACACCTTCAGCGTCATCAATAAATTAGCTAGAGAATTGAGAAAGAATACAGGTTTAAATTAGTATAGAGCTAAACCCTCAGATAAATAATTTCTCATGCCCACTCATTTGGCTAAGGGAGAGCTTTGTTATCTTAAAACGATTCAATGAATATTGAATCTATCACATTCTCACTAATATATAAGCCACATCTTCAGATTAGCTGAACCAACTTTTACCTGGACTTAATATTTGTGGGAAAGCATTTTATAGTTTTGGGGGGAATCTGTCTTTTCTACAAACCTTTCTTAACTATTTTTCTTTTTTTTAAAGACATTTAAGATTTATCAAACCAATGATTTTCAGATGCTTATTACTGATGAAACAAATTAGCTTGGCCTTATATGCTGACATTAGAGAATCATCATCAATATCTCCAGGGTAACTCTGTAATTCTAAGGGTAAAGATAGCTCAGTTCTATTAACACAACTTATTTGTGAAAGTAGGAATTAAGATAATAATCTTTAGAACTTATATCAACCACACACATATAAGGAATGTAAACTGGGCTCATGATATCAGAGTATAAGCAAATTCTTTATGAGGGATCTTCTTTTACCAATGTGTATCAACTCTATTTCTTCTATGTATCATGTAATGGTCTTTAAGTGTTGTTGTTAGCAATGGGACATTAAGGGACTACTTCAAAGATATTCAGGTCAGTATGTGCTAGATTTGGAAGTCCATCTGGGTTATTCCTGATCTCAAGACTATCTCTCTACATACTGTACTAGGTTGCTTCTCATGTACGCATATAAGAAAATATAAAAATTAAGATAATTTAAAGACAAATTAATTACTCATTGGGAGATGGCACTACCAATGAGACAGGGAGTTATGAGCTAGACAGTTCTTCTCTCATAGAGAATGTGACAGAAAAGTTAAAGGTAAGTAGAGATTCTAAAAGGCAGAAATGAGGAGGGAATACATAGGGATGGGAAGTTAGAGCATTAATGTTTGTTTCCTCCACTAAAAATTCTTTGCCTTGCCAATAGAATTTGTAGTGGAGGAAACAAAGGCAAAGATAAAATGTACACACACATACACACACACACACACACACACACACACGCACACCACCTAATCGTCAAGGTATTTTAATTCTTTTCTAGTGTGGATGCAATGGGAAAACAGATAAATTTAAAATATAATAATTTATGGATGGAGACCAAACTATCAGTTTGGTAATCAATGATGTAATCCTGTAGAAACTGACACTTAAGTAGAAGAAGTAAAGATTCTAAGAAATGAAGGTAGTGAGGGAGTGCTTGTATATGTATAAAAGCATACAGACACATTAGGAGTTGCTTTCCTAAAGACTGAATGTAACTATAAATAATAGGAAACAGAAAGTTTTAAAGCCTATTTTCCATTCTTAGCTTTCTTGACTTATTCATATATTTTGACCAAATTTAACAAGTTTTGGTATTGATTTCTTTCTTTTCTCTTGGCTTTGCTGACATTGATCTCTCTTGGTTCACTTCCTAATTGTCTTTTTAAGCCATCATCTCAATTTCATGCCCTAAAATGTCACCCAATGCTCTTTTCTAGACCCTCTTCATATTTTATTTAATTTTGATGCTTTCTGCTTTCTCCCTGTACTCAGGTGTCATTGCATTTTATGATTCCTTTCAATGAGTTGATGATGACCAAAAATCTAAAAAAAAAAATGACAATTTTTCCTTTAACTTTCTACTTCATAATAATCTTATTCATGACTTTCCTTCCCTTTAACCTTTTCATTCAATCACATTCCTTCCCTTCCTTATCCATTCACAAACAACCTAGAAATGTCCATTACATTTTCCAGTTGTTTTATTATATTTCTGCCATGACTAATAAATAGTTTCTTATTCTATCTACATTAATTATATCTTTGCCCAAATTCTACCTATAAAAATGGCAGCAGGCATAAATATCCTAATATACATGCAGGTATTATTGTTATTCCATGGTTATATTGGAAATATCTGTATAAGAGTTATGTAAGCTATAAGCAAGAGATAAGTATTACATTAAAGCTTCCTTACAATTTACATATTTAATAGAAAATAGAAATAGTAAGTGGATTAGGAAGCACTAAGTTCCCATATAGAAAGTGTTTAATTACAAAGGATATAACCATACCTTTGTTAAGGTTTAGGGGGTATTCTTATTCAGAAATGAATTGGAAGGAAGATCTCTTGGCTGGCTCATAAAAGTAAATCCTCTACAGAGTGCTCATGAAACAGTTTTTTTGTTTTTTTTTTAAAGAATGCATTTATTTAATAAAATTTAAGAATTTTTAAGAATTTTTTAAGAAAGTGTATAGAATACACTTGCTTCTTTTTTTTTTTTTGTCATTGTATTACCTATTTATTTATTTATTTATTTTTATTTAATAGCCTTTTATTTACAGGTTATATGTATGGGTAACTTTACAGCAATTACAATTGCCAAACCTCTTGTTCCAATTTTTTCACCTCTTACCCCCCCTACCCCCTCCCCAGATGGCAGGATGACCAGTAGATGTTAAATATATTAAAATATAAATTAGATACACAATAAGTATACATGACCAAACCGCTATTTTGCTGTACAAAAAGAATCAGACTCTGAAATATTGTACAATTAGCTTGTGAAGGAAATCAAAAATGCAGGTGGGCATAAATATAGGGATTGGGAATTCAATGTAATACACTTGCTTCTTAAGGTAACTATTTCCCCCTGATGAATCATACCTGCAAAATTAATACTACAAGTACAAGTTGAGAAGAATAACCTATAGACCTAAAGGGAGTGCTTTACCTATTTGGATGAGTAAATACTTTTTTTTTTTTTTTTCCTTTTACATATATAGTATGTACCAGGTGTAAGTCCAGGCTAGCTCCCTGGAGACCTCAGGATCAGCCAGAGTCAGGATAAGCAAAAGTCCTTGGTCTTTAGGGGGAGAAGTGAAGGAGGTGGACAAAAGTGCCAGGAGTTTTGCCAAGGATCCCTCCTTGATTCTAGAATCTCCACATTTTTCTCTTCTCTCCTCCTGCAGCCAAAAGAAGTTCTCTTACCTCCCTCACCCAAGCCCTAATCCTTACCTACAATTCTCTTAACCCCAAACATTGAACCAGCATTAACTGTGAGAAGAGCAATTCCAAACATATGCTAATAGAGTCATTGTCCAATAGATAATTAGCTTTAAGTGCTGATTCAAGTGCACCTATTCAAAGTTTCAGCCCTTTATAATCAGGTACAAGATAAAAGTGGAAACTAATGACTTTAGAAAAATAAAGCACATATTTTCAAAGAGTTCCCATGCTAATGAAAGAGAAAGCATATATGGAAATTTCAGCTGCAAGTCAGATGGGGTTCCCTTCTTCTGCCTTCCTCCATCACAATTCATTGATTCACTTTATGGTAATTGGCCCTTTGATCTTACTTGTGGTGAAATCTCTGTGCTTTAGTGTTTTCAGAAGTTATGACTGTTGAAGAGGTGGAGCCTGGGAAAACAAAAGCAATACATTTGCTTATGAGCTTGTAGTTGGGGGTAGTTGGATTCAGGGCTTATTGTCTGGAAAGAAGATAGCATAACTGTTCTACAGACAAACCTACCCGTAAGTGGTAATTGGATTTGTTTGTAGCTGAGATGTTAGTTCCTTTATCAACAAAGTTTTTTCCTGGGGATTATTGTAGCAAATAGTTTAAAACAGGCCAGATGGTTTGGTGGGCATTATTAGTCCTGGGGCTTTGGAGTATAGGATTTGAAATAAAAAAAGTTTGGTAGGTAGAACATTACACCTCCCATTTCTTCTTTAAGATGCCTTTTCTTACAGTTAGCTTTCTTGTCTCTGGTGGCAAGTGGTTAAAGTTGTGCTTGTGTTAGGTGGATGAAAACAATAGGCTTCTCTTCAAAAGATACTTTTTTGAATGATGGCCATAGGGGCATAAAAACAGGACAGTCTGGATGCTTTTCTAGTTATCTGGACATGTAGGTAGAGAATAGAACATTGTTCTTAGTTCTTTGATCTTAACTGTATATAGGAGGCAATTGTCCAAGAACAAATATAGATGGGATTTCTTCTCCACAGAAGTTGTTCCCCTCGATGATGGCTATAGCAAATAAGCTGAAATCTGTTCTAATAGTGGTGATTTCTTTCCTTTCTTCTCTAATGATTTTTCAAACACTGGAGAATGTCACTGAAGATGACCAAGGGTGTCCTAAAGAACATTTTCAAAGTAAAGATGGGTATTGTCTTCTATTGCTGAATTTTCTAGGTCAAATAGTATTGAATTTCTAGTAATAAATAACCTCAATATTTGCCCATGGAGAACAATAAGATACCTCACTTTGTGGCAAGTTGGTTATGAGCAATCCATGTGTTTATGTAAGGACTTGATTCAACCTTCCTTTAATTAAAATAGTTTTTAATAAAACCAGATAATCTGGATAAGCCTTATGTATGTATATATGTATGTATATAATATGTATATAATTATGTATATAATATGTATATTATGTATGTAGCCTATGTATAGAGTGTTCTACCTTCTCACAAAGCATATGAGAATGGAAGTAGAAGAATGGATAGAATATGAGGCTCAGAATCATTCTCATCTGACCTTTAATTTCCTCTCTGATGCTGCATGACTTTGGTCTCTAATCTTTAATTGACTTACCCGTAAAATGGTGATAGGAATAATATCTACCTCAGGATTGTTTTGACAACTGAATAAGCATCATAAAGGAAACTATTCATCCAAGGGATAGAAAAGTCTGTATTTGGAATTTGATCAATGTTAGAATTCTTACAAGGTGCTAAGTCGGTGGAATTGATAGAGACAATGGTTATTTAGCAGGGTGCTTAACAGTTCGCTAGACGTACTTAGTACTTATTAGAGTTCACACCTTTAAGAGAGCATATATAAGCTAGGAGCCTCAACCAAATGTACTTCAGGAGATTCAGAGCCAGGATTCAGTGGAGGAAATTCACAAGTCGGGCAGAATGAAGGAAGACAGAGAAGTGGTGGCAGGCTGTCTTGTGGAGAACACTGAAACCAAGATCCAGCAGGCTTCCAGAAAAACTAGCTGAACCCCAAGGGAAGGAGATAAGATTTTGACAGAAACAATAAAGGATTTGGACTTTAACTCCTGGCTGAATTTGGGGTGATTATATTGAACTGAAACTAAGGCTACCCCAGAAGCCCCCCAAGAAACCTGCTCCCAGAGAATATTATATTCTAGAGAAGAGAACATTATAGATCAGGTTAAGGAGCTCCAGGATATAGAAACTCCCTTTATCTATTGAGACTGGCAACTATTGAATCAATTATAGAATCAGGTGGTTCCTTGGAGAGCTCAAAAGTTGCCACTTCCTGAGATCAAGAGATTCAATATTTTATCTAACATAGAATTTAAATTCAGGAAATCCTGACTCTGAGATCAACTTACTAGCCATTCAACAATGCTTCCTATCACTGGATAAAGTATTAATAATCTTAATTAAATTAAATTTGAGATTGGTAGATAAAGTAATAAAACTTGGCTTTACAAATGAATTTTTATTATATGTTCCTCTGATTATATATTCAGGAAAAATAAAATGCAGCATCCTCAAAGGGCTTATAAGTTTTAGCACCCCAGTAATTGTTGTTTAGGGAAAATGTTTGTTTAGCAAATGTGATTATTTAAAAATCCCATTTTCATTGTTTTATAAAGAAAAAACATGCTTTAATTTTTGTTAACACCATATGAAAATGCACAGAGGTAGCTTTGATATTCATACCAGCCTTGACATATGAATCTCTGCAACATTTAAAAGATAAGACTTGGAGAATTTCATTAAAAGCCACACTGTAAACTCCCAATGACACTTCATGTATTTGAGAGTGAATTGCAAGTTGGAAGTTACTGAAGTGCAAAATCATTCCATAAATTACCTATGGAAGTGGAAAAGCAGATGAATTCCCAACTGAGAGTTATTTTTAGAAGCTCTGACTATCCACAATCTTGTGTATCACCCTGCTTGAAACAATGAATGTAAGGTAGTCTCTTAAAATAAATGCAAATGTACTGTGGTTCTGTTTTCTAATAACAATCCAGCAATGGTATTCTATGTTAAAGTTTTTTTTTTTTTTATTTCAAGAGTACTTTCTGTGATTTGTATTAAAATAATGTGATACCAAAGTTTGAGTTTAATTATGTGATTTCATATACACACATGAATTTTACATGTAGTATATTTATATCTCATAGGAATCCTATAGTTAATCAATGAATGTTAAGTACAAAATTCATGTGTGTGTGTACATATATATATATATATATATATATATATATATACTTTTTTTTTCTGCTGAGGCAATTGGGATTAAGTGATTTACCAAGGGTCACACAGCCAGCTAGAAAGTATTAAGTGTCTGAGACAAAATTTGAACTCAGGTCCACCTGACTTCAGGGCTGGTGGTCTATCCACTGTGCCACCTAGCTGCCCCTCATGTGCATATTTTAAAAAGCAATGTATAAATTTACTTTCTCTTTTATGTTTTGTGCTTTTATGCTTTAATACATTGAACCAATCAATTCAAAGTTGACCCAAGATTCTTATTGTATTCATATTGCTCTTGAGATACCAAAGTGCAATGCAATTATAGGAAAAAAAATAAAAACTCTTGACAAAATAGAGGTATATTTTCTTTTAAATTTCTTGTTAAAACTAATTTTATTTTTTTTTTTCCTTTTGCTTCTTCATAAGTTTTAGAAGTGAATGGAATGGATTTTACATGAGTAATTCATCACTACTTGCTTAATCCCTTTGATAGAGTCCTCTCTCCAACTCTTTCCTGGAACTCCGCAAAATTTCAAGAAGAATAAATTACCCACTAAAAACCCTAGGCATTGTGCCAGTAATAAGACTGAAGATTCAAGTGGGATGGGGGATAACAGAAATGCAAGGTTTAGTGCTTTCTGGCTTTGAAAGTCCTATACAGTTAGACAGATTTCATTAGAAATCAGACTATAAGCTTAGATTATTAAACTTTTTATATTCATATCTAGTGACATGTACTGTCTTTCCAGTAGAAAATGAGCTATGTAAAGCTAAGAATTATTATTATTAATCCTCCATCATCTGGCACTGAGCAAAAAAGTAGATCATGTACATTAAAATTTATGTTTAATTAAATTTAAATAAAATAAGTAGGTGATAGCACTGGATTGGAGCCACAGAGACCTGAGTTTAATCCTGCCTCAGATACTTATTAGATGTATGATCCAATTTAAGTCACTTATCCTTTCTATTGCTGTTTCCTCATTTGAAATATGTAAAAAACAGTAGCACTTAAGTCACAAAATTGTTGGGTGGCTCAAAAGAGATAATATTTGCCAAGAGTTTTGCAAACAAGAAAGCAATATTCAAAAACAAGCTATTTAGAAGTAGCAAGATGGCATGGTGGAGACAGTTTGACGACATCATCAGGAAAACTTGCCAGATATGTGACTCTGAGCAAGTCAACTAACTCTGCCTCAGTTTCCTCAATTAAAAATGAGGATGATAAAAGCATCTTTCTCTTAAGCTAGTTGTGAAGATAAAAAATGAATTAATATTAATAAAATTCTTTGCAAACCTTAAAGTGTTATATAAATGTGAGATAATAATAGCTATTACCCTTGGGATAGCAATCATACTACCAAATAGAAGCTGTAAATAATTCAAAGAAAGAAGTTTCATATACTCAAAAAATGCAGTATAACTTTTTGTATTAATAACAATTGGAAATAAAGTAGGTGTAATATGGATAAACAAATAGTGATGAATTTGAATGAATGGAATATTACTGTGCCATAAGTAATTAGGGAAATAAGGAGTTCAGAGAAATATTCAGTAACTTCAATGAAAGGATAAACAAACAAGTAGAACCAGTAGAATTATATATATTGTCATTATATTTATACTTGTAAAGTTGTTTTTATTGTTGTTGTTGTTGTTGTTAAATATATATCAGTTATCATTTACTAAATAGACACCAATAGGATATCCAGATGAAATCTTGGATGCCAAACGTTATATAAATTTAAACAGCAACTTAGACTGAGTGAATGGACCAATATCAATTCCAGAAAAAAGGGAATGAATTGCTCTTCTCTCCCTTTGGAAAAGGGGAGGGAGATAAGTAGCTAGATGATGCAGTGGATAGGATACCAGGCCAAGAATAAGGAGATTGGTCTTGTAACTTAACACTTACTATCTGTGCAAGTCATTTACTCAATTGCCTCAGCAATTTTTTTTTTTTATTATTTAAAGGAAAAGAGATGGGTTATATTGGATACAGATTGACATATGATATCAGATAAGGTTTTGGGGCAAGCTGATTTTATTTAATTGCCTTTTTTTTTTATAAAGAAAGATTTAATGAAGGGCAGAAAGGACAATAGCTGAGGCATAAAAATATATCACTAAAACTTTTAAAATAGAGAGAAAGAAAATTAAAATAAAAGAAATAGGTCTGTCAAATACTTTATGGGACGATTCTCATTATTTCAATTCTCTCTCATCATATTTATCTATTCACTCTATTACTATAAATAGATCAAGTGTTATCCTAAACTGAGCATGTTTCCATACTCTCTCAGCTTGTACAAGTTGTTAACTGTTACCTAAAAGTATTTAAGTTTATAGTTACTGAGTTCCAATCTCCTTCTTACCTCAGGAATGAAAAGATGACATTTCTTTCACATTAAGATAAACAGTGCATTTCTTCTATCACTTCAGGGAATATGTTCGTCAAGTATGATGGTTTTTGCTGTTCGCTGTTTATAATATTAATAGCTGAGCAATAAGAAGGGTACTATTGAACTGTCAGGAATGATTTGTTACCAGATGTAAAGCATAATTTGCCAGCTGTCAAATTTTAATAATTTTTATTTGCCTAAAATGTGACACTCAACTTTCATGGTAAATCATGACATAGAGCAGAACTTATTTGATGTTACAGCAACTGAATAAAAGTATGTATGGGCTGTGATTGATCTCCAGGTTTCAGATCAGTATGCATTTGACACACTCATTTTCAACAATGTGGTTTTTTGTTGAGGTCAATTGGTAAATAGACATTGTCTTGAGGTTTGGTAGAATTCTATCAGCAATTTGTGATCTCTTGGTAATTGTACACTGCCTGAAAAAATTCAAGCATAGTCTTAATTTGCTTTGAGGCTTCTGTTTCAATTTATTTACTCTTTAAAAAGCACTAAATCTATTTAAACAGTAATGACATAGAATTTAATATTTCAATAGAGGATGAATCTCATCAATGCAAGCATTTCTTTCAATAATATAGATTGCAATTTAGTCATATTAGTCATATTTTTTCATCCAGTATGATTCTTATCCCCAAATTCTCCCAAATATTACATTGGCAATCCAATCAAAGTTTTATGAGTGATAGTCTACTTCTAAAAGTATTGTTAGTTATTTCTGTTGGTATGCAATTAGCCTACTTTTATTTCCTGTCAAGCATCTTTCTGATGGCATTCATTATTTTATTTGGCAAAAAGGATGCTATTTTTTTCCTTTAGGAAATTGGACACACATGCAGCTCACATATATATCTCTTTATAAATATACATCTTATATATCTATATCACATACACACATATATGTATATGTATACATGTAGTACATATGTATGTATATATACACATTTCAAATGTATATAAAAGATATACACAATCTATTGATATGTATATTTGTGTTTATAAATATATGTGTTTATACATATTTCAAAGATATATATATATATATATATATATGTATAAAAAGATACACAGAACAAATGTTTCAAAGGTATAAAGCACACAAATCACTTTGATTCCATGTTAATTTCAGAATTTTCTTTAACTTGAACTATATCACCACCACCATTTCTCTCTCGACCTATAGTATAACCACTTTAAAATACAATATGAAAATACTCATCTTCATGCTTGTTGCTACATGTACAAATATTGTATAACTCAATTAATTAATTTGTTTTTAAGAAGATATACCATACCATTTAATTGGTTTTATAATGTAACACACACACACACACACACACACACACACACACACACACACAAAGTCCACCTGCATTCATTGTTAGAGAGCTGACCTTAGAGTCAACAAGACTTGATTTAAGTCCTAACACTGCTATATATTGTCTTTATCACCCTTTATATATGTCTTTTTTTTCCTTCTTGAACTTTGTCAATAGACATAAATGAAAGAAATATGTGCAAAAGCCTGTCTTAAGAGTTGGAAATCCATCAAGGACCTCTCTAGTCAGAAATATTATTCTTGAGTACTTGATATCAGAGAATTGACTTGGAATTTCATAGAAGTAGAGTTCATACTGAATTTAAGGGAGTTCTTAATTAAACTAAAAGTAGGATAATTGATAGATATCTCCACTTGGAATTTTTATCCTGATCTCAAAGATAGCTTTTTGACTTGAACTCCCTCCCCCCCCCAATATTTGATAAGGCAAATACATATGTTAGCTGCTGCCTATGTTCATTTTTTAATCTTCCTTTACACCTCAAAATGACATATTTTACCATTCAGTTTTCAATATTACCTGTAACTGGGATGCGTAGATTTTCTATTTCTAAAGGAATGTAAATAGAATCACTTATTTCCTTCATATCATCACTGTTTCAAATATTTTGTCAAATTTCAAATATTAATCTTGTTATTAATTAATGAGCAAGTGAATTAACCTGAGATTGATTCCCCATTAATACAAGAACTGGAATCTATATGATAGATGCCCTTCAAGAACCTTGCTATCATATAATTCTTAAACAAAAACATCATACACTGATGGTGATAATAGTGATAGTAATAGCACTAATGATAGTAATAATAATGTAAATACTGTGTGAATCTAAGGATGCATTAGTGCATTAGCCCTTTTAATTCCAACCACAACACTTTTCATTTTATCTATATATCTATATTCTCTCTATATATATCTATATTCTACATATATAGATATATCTCTATCTATCTATCTATTCATTTAAGGAGAATTGAACAGAAATCCTTAATAGATCCAATTTTGAAGTCAATATTGTGATTGTGAGATGATGGAGATTCTGGATTTCTATGTCAGATGTGGCTGGTGGTAAGAGAAGATAGCACTACAGTAAAATAAACATAGACAAAATGATGAACACAAGCACTGAATAAAAATAACTTGTCTTTATAAAACACGGTTTTCCAATCCCTCCCTCCCTTCCTTTCTTTCTTCCTTCCTTCTTTGCTTGCTTGTTTCCTTCCTTTTTTGTTTTATTTTATTTTTGCCAATTTGACACAGATCCAAATCACAAAACAATACGGTAGTATTGTTATTAAAAGTTATTTAATTCATAAATTCAGATTAGTTCAAATAAGAGGGTATAGAAATCAAGAAGTTCCCAAATTACTCAGAAAAGTTGAAAGTTTTCCCTGAAAATTTTAATTTGATAAATAGACCATAAAAATTATAATAATATTCATAACACTAATTTCACATGATTTTGAAAAAGAAATAGATATACTTAGACAGGAATTTTGAGATGTTATTTGTGTGTTGGCATGAATTTAATTGAAAACCTAAAATACCAAAACTTAATAATGTAAAAAAAAATCTATTTTTTCATACATCTGCTATGAATTATGAATTCTCTCTTTCTCTCCATGTATATATATATATATGTATACATATATATGTATAACACATTGATTTTAATCATTTTTTGCAGGAAAATTATATATATACATATATATCTTAACCATCCTTATGATAAAGAAAATAAAAGAAAGGATGTCTAGAAATGAATACAACTAAAAATAGGTATTAAACAAAACATTGGCAGAATTACCTTAAGAAAAATTTGAAGAATAAAAGAAAAAATTTAGATGATATCATATCTATAAGACAAACATAGCAGAATGAACAATATGTTGAAAATTACGATAAAATTATAATAATGAGAAGGATTATTGAAATAGAATTCAGAAAGCAAAGCATATTAAAAAAAATCTAGAATCCCTTAATCAGGCAGTGAAAGCAAAAGTTGCAAGTTCATAATGAGTCAAAATGATTCTAATAATAATAATAGATAACATTTATATAGCAAGCTAAATGGTTACAAAACACTTTACAGATATTTCATTTAATCTTCAAAAAAGCTTAGGAGATTGATGATATTATTATTTCCATTTTATAGGTTGAGAAAATGAGGCAAGGAAAAATCACCAAATATGAACAAATACAGAGAAAGAAAACCCTGATAAAAAAAAGGTCATAGATACTTTCTGATCACCTATACTGTTGAAATAAATGTATTATAATGAACTGCTAACTGAGGCAACTCTCTCCACACACATAAACATCACAAATTATTAGTATACTGAATGGAATGAAAGCTACATCTTGAAAAATAACTATCACTAGATTTACTACAAAACAGTAAGGTGGAAAGGCTAGATCTCTGACCTAATTATTGGCTCAATAGCTTAACTTTAACACTTTCCCAGCTTTCTTCAGACATATACCTGATCTCTTCTCTCTTAGGAAAGACAAGGCATTACATATCTATTATGCAGATATAAGAATATCTATGCAGAGACCAACAAGTCTTCCAAATAAAAAAAAATGTACACTACACAAATTATTATCAGTTTATATCATTCAGAAATCATGTAAATATTTAAAAGAAAAAATAATAGCTTTAGAGGAAAAAACTTGCGTCAAAAATTATAACTCCATTAAAAATGTAACTAATTATTTAATGAGACTCTTGTGAGCACTATAGCATTTACATTTTATTTATTTATTTTTTTAGAACCATCGTCTCATTTCAATCATTGTGAGGACAGCATGCTTTAAATAGAGGATAAATTTTTCTCCCTAAGGAAAATGAGTAGAAAAATTAAGTAAAGATATTAAAATAAGCAATAAAAAAGTAAAACTTTTACTTTTTAGTGATATTATGATAATATATTTGAAAATAAGAGCATTAACTAAACTCCAACTTAAAATAATTCATAACTTCAGCAAAATTGCAAGATATAAAATGAGCCTATATAAATTTGTAGCATTTCTACATACTACCAATAAAATCCATTAAGAAGAGAAAGAGAGATTTCATTTAAAATAACTACCAACAAACACAAAGCAGAAAGATTTCAGAAAAATCTGGGAAGACTTATATGAGTTGATTCAGCTGTGAATTGCTTAGCCACTGATAATACAAGACAATTCTGAAGGACTTATGATGAAAAATTATATCTACCTCCAAAGGAAGAGCTGATAGAACCTAAATTTCAGATTAAAGCAGATTAAAAAAATTCTTTTTATTTTTACTGATTTTTCTTGCTTTTTGTCTATGTTCTCTGTTGAAATATCACTAAAATGAAAATAAAATGCTTTGCCTGATTTCATATATATAATCTTTATCAATCTTCTTAAGAACAAGGAAAGGGAAAAATTTGGAAATAAATATACATACAATAAAAATGAATGTTAGACCAATTTTTACATGTAATCCAGAAAATTTATAATCCATAAAATGAAAAACATTCATCTAAAAAAACCAAGAAAATGAAATCAGTTCAAAAATGCAAAGGGTGAATATGCCATCAATGAAGATGAAATTAAGGCAAATATTAGAAATTACTTTTACCATTACATATCAGTATAAACGACAATCTAAGAGAAATTATGCTGTCCAAACTAACAGAAGAGTAAATAAAATATTTAAACAATATTCTCTTAGAAAAATAAGCTATAAACTAAATCCTTAAGGGAAAAAAATAAAACTCCAGGAACAAATGAATCAAAACTGTGAATTTGAATGGGATGAACTTATATATAAAACAAAGGAATCGAGCAGAATGAATTAGACACCAGAATCCAATAATAAGTAGTTTATAAGAAGAATCTGTGACACTTACACAAGATTGACATGAGGCCAAGGCAACACTTATTATGCTACAAGGAAACAAAAACAACAACAACAACAACAACAATAACAAAAAACTAGACCTAATTAAAAGGTACAAGAAGGAAAACTACATATTACTAAAAGGCATCATAGGCAATTGAATTCTACCAAATTACAATTGAAATTCTATCAAAAATTTCAGAAACAATTAATCCCAATGCTATAAACTATTTGAAAAAAATAGGAAAAGAAGTCCTAGTAATTTTTGTGTGTGACATAAATATGGTTTTTGGCATAAACAAGGGAGAGTAAAAACAGAGAAAGAAACCTATACATTAATTTTCTTGATGAATATTGATAAAAAAGTTCTAACCAAAATAATTGAAAAGGAGATTACAGCAATATGTAACAAAGACTATATAGTATGAGGAGTTGGGATTTATACCAGAAATGCAAGGCTGATTCAACATTTGGAAAATTATAAGCATAATTGACCATAAAAATAACAAAAGCAAGGGAAAAACCCCATAATTATTTCTCTTTTATTTCTTTATTGTTTTATTTTTTCTGGTTATACATGTATAAATTAACATTTTAATACACATTTCTTTATTAATCATGATGGAAGAGAAAAATTAGAACAAAAGATAAAAACCATGATAGAAAAATTAAAACAGGAAAAAAGTGAACATAACATGTATTGATTTATGTTCAGTCTCCATAATTCTCTTTCAGTATACAGATGGCATTTTCATCCAAAGTTTATTGGAATTACCTTTTCCCACTAAGCCACTAAGAACAACCAAGTCTTTCATATATGATCATTGCACAATCTTGATGTTACTGTATACAATATATTCCTGATTCTGCTTGTTTTGCTCAGCATCAGTTCATATAATTTATTTTCTAAATCAGGCCTTTCTAAAATCAGCTTATCAATTTTTATAGCATAATTATATTCTATTACTTTCATATACCATCATTATTCAGCCATTCCCCAATTGATGGGTATCAACTAATTTTCCAATTCTTTGCCAGCACAGAAAGAGTTGCTACAATTATTTTTGCACATATGGGTCTTTTTCTCTCCTTGTGGTTTCCTTGAAATATAGACCCAGTAATGGCACTGCTAGAAAAGGTATGTACAACTTTGTAGCCCTTTGGTCATATTACCTAAATGCTTTCCAGGAATTGGATCATTTCACAGCTCCATCAAAAATGAATCAGTGTCCCAGTTTTCCCACATCCTCTCCAAAATTTTTCATTATCTTTTTTTCTGCTACTTTAGCCAGTCTGAGAGGTGTGAGATAGTACCTCAGAATTGTTTTAATGTGAATTTCTCTTATCAATAGTGATTTAGAGCATTTTTCCATCTGACTATGGATGGCTTTAATTTCTTCATCTGGAAATTGTTTATATTCTTTGATCACTTCATATGATTATTTTAACAGATACACAAAAATCCTTAGACAAAATGTAACATCCATTTCTATTACAATGACAATTACAACTGTTAAGCAAGTTGTCTAAAACCAAGAGAAACCATTATTTGAAGTGGAGATAGTATTTCCAATAAGATTAATGACAAAACAAAGACATCCATTATCATCACTAAATTTCAATATCTTAGTAGAAATGCTAGTTATAGCAATAAAACAAGAAAAAGAAATTGGAGCTATTAAAACTGGGCTTATAGGGCATATGGCAATATTGGGCCTCCTAATCCACTGCTAGTGAAATTGTGAACTAGTTCATTTCATAGAAAAATCTAGAACTTTATCCAAAGAGATAAAAAACCGTGCATATCATTTGACTCATCGATAATATTGCTGGGTATGTATCCCAAAGAGGTCCAAGAAAAGTAAAGATGGAACTATTTGTACAAAAAATATTTGTAGTAGTTCTTTTTGTCGTATCAAATAACTAAAATGTTAAGGGATGACCTTCAGCTGGGATATGACAGAATAAGTTGTGGTTTATCCTTGTGATGGAATACTGTTGTGATATAAGAAAACATGAACAGGATGGTTTCAGAAAATCTGGGTATATAAATTCATGTGAAAAGAGAAGAACCAAGAGAATATTGCATATAATAGTAGCTATATTTTAAGGATGACTAACTGTGAATAAGTTAGAACCATAATAAAAGATCCATAACGAAAAAATGCTATCAAATTCCCAAAAGAAAACCAATTAGCTCTCTGTGCAAATTGAAGAATACCTTTAAAGAGATAGCTATATAATCCAGTGGAGAGAGCATAGGCCCTGAAATCAGGAGGAACTGAGTTCAAATGTGACCTCAGATGCCTAATACTTCTTAACTGTGTGACCCTGAGCAAGTCAATTTCCCTCACCAAAAAAAAGAATATTTTTAAGTGTCTATTTTATTTTTTTTATTTTGTCTGTTATTTCTTTAATAATATATCTTATAAGGATATATGTTCTGCACAACTTCATAAGAAAAATTGATATAAAATTCTTTGCCTTCTCAGGGAGGAGATGGATGGGAGAAAGAAAAGTAATTTGGAATCAAAATTTTCAAATTTGAAGTTCATTTTTTTGCATGTAATTGTTTAATAATTAATGAAATAAATGAGAAATATATTTAAAACTCCCACAATTGCTGATCTTTAGAATGGAAGAACTTTATTTGATATTCTAATTCTTTAAAATGTTATTTGATCTGAGATATGCCAAGGAAAGTTACAAATATTGATACTGAAGTTATTCTGCTCAAATTTGGAGAACAAGTTAATGGATTAAAGAAATTTAAGTAAATAGTTTCCTTCCAGAAAGATACATTCAGCATAAATATAACAAGGGCAAACTGGGATTAAATACATTAAGAAAGTTAGTGTCATCTTGAAAGCAATACTGCCTGAAAAATATTTTAAAGAAATTAATAGCTAAGCAATCACAGATATAGATACACAGTTGGAATTTTGAAATAGACTACAAGTCTTTGAAAATATTCTAAAAGAAATTCCTAAAATATTAATTAATACAAGGTTTATAACTCTAAAGTCACTCTGAAAAACATTTCTTCATCAAAATGGAGAGGGAGGATGCATAGATGTAACCAATGTGTGTGTGTGTGTGTGTGTGTGTGTGTGTGTGTATGTATGCTTAAAGTAGAAATGACAATTTCATGGAAAGATAGTCAAAGTTGATAATAGGAACACATTATTTGATTTATTGGATGTAATTAAAATAATTACTCTCTAGATATAGCCTATGAAATGACTAACATCTTAAAGTGGTCCAAAGCACTACCATGGGTTATATCCACATGAACTCAATTAACAATATATTAGATAGAAGTGTCATAGAAATCTTTAAGTCATGCAAATTTATTTGGGGAAATGGAAGTTTTTATGATGCCTCTTCAGGAACAGGTTATCACTACCAGAAATTACATTCAGGCTATTTGTAAGTAACCTGGACTATTAATCAAAGCAGATTATGTGAGGAAATGGGAAATCCTGTGCAACACATCATTACACTCCATAAAAATGTAGTACCAACCCAAAATCTAGCAAGAAATATTTGGTGGCTAGAATTAGGAATTAGATATTAGATCACTTTCCCAAACTAACAGAGGACAAATCCTCATACAATCCTCAAATTACCTTTGAGAATTGAGCTCTGAATCTTCATAGGACAGAACTGAATCTTCATGGCACAGAAGTACTTATCATTATCTTGAAATGAAATAAAAGAATGTCATGTATCTTAGTATTTAATTGAGTATTTTCTATGTATAACCAAACAAATTATATATACCATTGTCAGCTACTTAAAAGATAAAATATTTTGATAAAATAAATGTTACCCAGTTTTTATTGCTATTATTGTTATTGGTTTTGTTTGTTTTTGTTGTTGTTTGTTTGGTTGATTGGTTTGATTTGTGTAGGAATTCATTTTACCAAAATGATTACAATTGGTAAAGGATTATGTAGCATGCTGTAAATGAATATATGGGGGAGAGGGGGAGAATATGGTAAAGGTTACATGGATAAAATTAAATAAATCTAAAATCTTTATGAAGCCAATTAAGTTTGTGATTTAGGAAGACGTTTTCATGTTGGAAACAACATTATCCAGGTTATAGATAGAGTTTTATACTTGGAGTCAGAAAGACTTAGACTTAAGTCTTATCTTTCATACTTAATAGCATTGACATACACAAGTTAATTTATTCTCTCAGATTTAATTTTCTTCATCTTTGTCTCAAATTTTTAGGACACTTCAAAGCAAGTGTCAACTACTATAGATAGTCCTTTTTGATACCCTCATCTGTTGATCATTCTCACCTGATTATCCTCTATTTATGTATAACACCCCTCTGTACTGCCTCCCCAAATCTACCATCACTGCAGAGAAGAAAAGAGGCAACTACTTCTCTCTTCAGTGTTCTAGAGGTAGTTATAAAGGTGAAATCTATCCAGTTTTCCCTTACTACTAAGAAATCCCAATATATTATGTCCCATAATATTTAGTCACATAGTGATATCAATGATAGTGATATCAATGAGCCAATCATGGTTATTTAGAATTTAGAAAGTCATATTTACTGTCATATAGTGAAACGAATTGGTAGTAAGACACTGTCCCTGCCCACCCACAACCTTCTTATTCTCTCTCTCCCTTTCCCTCTCCCCCTTCCTTTCTCTCTCTCTCTCTTCCTCTTTCTGTCTCTTGCTCTCATTCTTGCTCTCTGTCTGCATGTCTGTCTCCACCCACTTCCATTCACCTCCATCTCTACACAAATAGATACAATGCCTCTGGGAGAATTTAGAGAATATTCTTTTCCCAGACTAATTTTGTTATTTTTTTTTCTAATTCTATCAGATGGTTTTTGGTAGTTTGGTTGGTATGTCACTGAATAAGTAAATTAGTTTAGACAGAATTGTCATTTTTATTATATTGGCTCAGTGCTATTTTTCCAATTGTTTGAATCTGACTTTTTTGGAAAGTGCTTTGTAATTGTATTTATATGGTCTCTGGTTATTATCTACAATTATTTTTTAATAATAGCTTTTTATTTTTAACATTTAATCTTGCAAAAGCTTGTGTTCCATATTTTTCTCCCTCCCTCTTCACCTCTCTCCTCCCCTAGATAGCAAGTAATCCAATATAGGTTGAACATGTGCAATTTTTCTAAACATATTTCCACATTTATCATGCTGCACAAGCATGATCAAATCAAATAAGATCAAATCAGATTAAAAAATGAAGGGAAAAAAAACAAACAAGCAAACAACAAAAACAACAACAAAAGATGAAATTTTGTGATGCACATTCAGTCCCCATAATCCTCTCTATATGCAGTTGGCTCTCTCCCTCACAAGTCTACTGGAATTGGTTTGGATCATCTCTGAAGAGCCAAGTTCATCACAGTTGAACATCACATAATCTTGTTGTTACTGTGTGCCATGTTCTTTTGATTCTACTAACTTCACTTAACATCAGTTCATCTAAGTTTCTTCAGGTATTTCTGAAGTCATCCTGCTGATAGTTTCTTATAGAGGAATAATATTCCATTACATTCATGTACCGTAACTTATTCAGCTATTCCCAGATTGGTGGGTATCCATTCTATCTACAGCTATTTTAAATGGAATTTCTATTTCCACTTCTTGTTGGTGGGATTTGCTGTAAACATATGGTAATGTTGATTTATGTGGTTTTATTTTATATCCTACAACTTTGCTATTACTGTTATGTTTTTTCAAGTAGTTTTTTGAGTTGATTTTTTCAGGATTCTCTATACTCTCACCTCATCTGTAATGAATCATCATTTTTATTTACTCATTACCTATTCTAATTCCTTCAATATTTTATTTTTCTTATAGCTCAAGCTAGCATTTCAATAGCTATATTGAATAATGGTGGTGATAATTCCTATTTCCCCCTGATCTTATTGGGAATGCTTCTAGCTTATCCCCATTACACATAATTGTTGTTGCTGGTTTTAGTTATATACTGCTTAGTATTTTAGGAAATATACCATTGATTCTGAGCCTCTCTACCCTTTTTCATATGAATGAGTATTGCATTTTGTCGAAAATATTTTTCTGTATCTACTGAGATGATCATGATTTCTTTTAGTTTTGTTTTTGATTAATTACTCTGATAATTTTGCTAATATTGAATCAGCCCTGAATTACTGGATAAATCAAACTCTATAATAAAGCAAGATCCTTGTGATATATTATTGTAATCTCTTTGCTGGTATTTTATTTTAAAATTTTGCATTAATTATTAGAAAAATTTTCATAATTTTCTTTCTCTGTTTTGACTTTTCCTGGTTAAGTAATCAACACTATATTTTTGTCATAAAAAGAATTTGGTTGAACTACCTATATTTTTTTCTAAATAGTTTATGTAGTATTGCATTAATTTTTTTCTTTAAATTTTTGCTAGAATTCATTTGTAAATATAACTGCTCCTGAAGATTTTTTTTCCCCTAGGGAATTCATTAATGGCTTGTTCATTTCTCCTCCTTAACATGAATTTATATAAGTATTTTCTTTTTTTGTTTTAAGCAATTTATATTTATGCAAATTTTATCCAATTCAGTTAGATTGTCTTATTTATTAGCACAGCTGGGCAAAATGGCTCCTAATTGTTGCCTTAATTTTTTCTTCATTGTTGGTAACTTTACCATTTTCATTTTTGATGTTGATAACTTGTTTTTTTCTTTCTTTTTTCCTAATTCAATTAAACAAAGGATTGTCTATTTTATGTTTTTCCCCCATAATCAGTTCTTTATTTTATTAGTGCAGTGCTTTTCTTACCTTCAATTTTATTAATCGTTCCTATACTTTTTGAAATTTTTATTTGCTATTATTTGATGATTTTCATTTTTTTTCTTTTTCTAGGTTTTATTTTTGTATGTCCAATTCATTTATCTCTCTCTCTCTCTCTCTCTCTCTCTCTCTCTCTTTTTTACGTAAGTATTTAGAGATGTCAAATTTCTTTTTAAAATGTTTCAAAGGGAAGATTCTGGGTAGATGATGGAGCAGGTTGGTAAATTTCAGGTTCTCCAGATTTCTCCCCAAAACAGAAAAATATGAGCCTTTGACACAACAATGCAGGAAATAATCCACGAAAATTTTTCTAGAGTGATAGACTATGAGGGGAAAGTAGAAATAGTTAAATATTCACTGATTATCACCTTAACAAAGTTATTTATGTAAAACATATAGGAATGTCATTGCCAAATTTTGAAACTTCCAGATCAAAGAGAAAACTTTGCAAAAAATAAGAATAAAACAATTCAAATATGCTGGAGCTACAATTAGAACCATTGAAGACTTATCAGCAGCTACAATAAAAGAATGCAGGTACATCACTACTGACAATCAAAAGAAGTAGCCTGAGGCCAAAAATATCATATCCTAAAAAATTTTCTATAATTGTGAATGAGAAAAATGGCACTTTCTATGAACTTGCATATTTTCAGGACTTTCTATCAATCAAACCTCAACTTAACAGAAAGTTTAACTTATAAAAACTAATATTAAAGATAAATTTTAAAGAACTTAAGATAAGCAAAGTGTTTAAACATAGACAAATTCTTTATATCTTTTTTGACATAGGGAATCTATACTGTATGTTTAAAATTTATATCACAATAGGGTAGCTGGAAAGAAAGACTGACAGAATTAAAGTAAAAATAGTAATCATGTTGTATAAATGAAGTAGAGAGGTAGAATAGTCACAGAGACATTAGAAGGAGGGCTCATAGTTCTGAAAACCTACTCATATTGGAAATGTGTTCAATAGGCAACACTACATATATACCATGAAGGGTATAGCACCTTCCAAAATCTATGAAGAAATAATGAGGTACGGATGGGCAAATGGGGAATTAAAGAATGAAAAAAGAAGACAAGGGGGGGATCCCTTGGGTGGGGGGAGATTAAGTAATAAGAAGGCAAGTTATGGTGTAAATTTTAATTAAAAATTAGTAGGTATAGAAAAGATGTATGTATGTGGGATATGCGTGTGTGTATGTATATACCTACAAATTTTTAAAAAGGACAGTGTTTTGGTGGTATCCCATATATTTTTGCATGTCGTCTCATTGTCATTCTCTGATGGAATTACTAATTGTTTCTATAATGTGTTTGACCTACTTATTCTTTGGGTTTAGATTATTTACTTTCTAATTAGTCTCTTTTTCCATGTTCATTTATTAAACGTAAATTATATTGCCTCATGACCTGAAAAAAGCATTTCAAGTTCCTATATTTTTGCATTTGTTTATGAGTTTTTAGTGTCCTAAAACATGTTCATTTTGAGAGTATATGCCATATTCTTCTGAAAAAAAAAAACCTACATTTCTTTGTATCATTCAATTTTCTCCAGAGATCTATTGTGAATAACTTTTCTAAAATTAAATTCATCTCCTTAACATCTTTTTTGTTTATTTTGTGGTTGTATTTATCTAGTTCTGAGTGGGGGAGGTTGAGGTCCCCCACTAGAATGATTTTGCTGTATATCACTCAACTTCTCCAAGTATTTGGATGCTATACAATTTGGTGAATATATATTTAGTATTGATGCTATTTCATTGTATATGATACCTCTTTGCAAGGTGTTTCCTTCCTTATCACTTTTAATTAGATCTATTTTTGCCTTTATGGATTTATTAATTCATTTTATTCATTTGTGTATTTATTTATTTATTTGTTTATTTATTTATTTTACTTGAGCTAAAGCATAATGTATTCTGCGCCAAACTTTTCCTTTTAATCTATGTGTATCTCTTTGTTTCAAGTGTTTCTTGTAAAAACATGTAGCATTATGTTTTTTATCCCCTCTACTATCCTCTTCCATTTTATGGGAGAGTGTATCTCATTAACATTGACAGTTATGAATATAACTTTTTCTTAGTAGTACATGACACAAACAAAAATGACCATTGATCTCCTATTTATTTTATTCACATAAGCATTTGGAGATATAAAATTCCCTTAAGAAGTGTTTGGATGTATTCCATACATTTTGACATGTTGTCTCATTGTTGTCATTCCCCTTGATGAAATTATGGATTGTTTCTATAATTTGTTATGGCTTTGTCCAGATATCATATGTGTTCAACTATAATGCCTTTTTTTTTTTTTTGCTCAAGAGAGATAAACCACTCCTGAGATCCTTCTAAGTTATCTTAAGTTCAAAAATTGTTTAACTCTATCTTTATGTCTCTTCTATCACTTCAGGATCCATTTAGAGGCTTGACTTAATGTGCTTTCTAAGGGAAACTGGGGAAAGCTCAGATATCTTCCTGGCTTCTCTCTGTCATTTTAATTCTACCATCCAACCTCTCCTGTTAAAGAAAAAAAAACTGAGTTTTAAAACAGTTTAAATTACTTCCTAACAGTCATATATATATATATATATATATATCTTAGGGACCAAAAGAGAATTTGAATACAGATTTTTCTGATTCCATTCTGAGTATTTAATTCATATCTCTCAAATTGATTAGTGATTGTTTCATACTTATTTTATACTTTTTTCATTAGCTGATTTAATGGGCATATCTTCGGAGTGTTATCACCTATGTTTTATCTTTGAATAAATAAGGTTATAGAGAATATAAATTATTTTTTGTTATATTAATTGTGTTGAGGTATTTGGGATACTTTCATATATATATATATATATGCATTTATTTTTTATGTATAGTTATAGATATATATTTTTGTTGTTTGCCCTTCATTCCCAAAGAGGACCTTGATGTCATGGAGGTGATGCCATGATATGCAAGTGAATTGGAATTAAGTGAGGGAGGATTATGCAAAGTTATCACCCTCATTTTTCCCCCCCAGAAACACCTGAATTCAGTGGCAAGAAATAGATTAGGATACCTGGAGATGGCCCTAGATGTACTGTCAGACTGTTAACTGGTTCCAGTTTGACTAAAGCAATATCCAATCCATGGTTAAGGCTAAAAGAATGGCTCAGAAAATGCTCTATTTTTACCTACTCAAAGAAATACCAGTCTAGTAATGGAAGATCATAAGACTGGGGAAGCTAGAGTGAATGGTGTGATAAGTTCCCAATGAGTTTAGTAGTCTGGGAAAGCTTCTTGGTAGAGAGAGTTGAGTTTAGGCCAAATTAGGGAATTTGAAGAACAGAAGCTGTGGGAAGGGTCTGATAAAAGGAATGGAGGATTTTTCTTATTGTAAGACCAGTGATCCATCCATTTTATCATCATTCATGGATATTTTATCCAAATATCACATAGCTAATATTTCTACTGTTTGCATAATTCTTATTTTAAAAAATATTATTCCTTTTCTGCATAATACTTCTTTTAAAATACATGAAAATATTCTTTCTTCATCATTTTTCTAGACTAAATATTATCAATTCTTTCAATTAAGGCTTTCCTAGAATGATACCAAATCTTCTCCTACTCCTGGTCATTCACCTCTAGATACAGCTTGTCAATATGCCTCCCAAAATGAGCATCTCTAACTAAATTTGACACTCTGGATGAAGACTGATCAAGACAAAAAACAACAATAGCAACAACAAAAACAGCAACACACAATTAGGATGAGTGCTTTGAGGTGCCAAGTTACAGTCTTTATAGTGAGCTGAGGACTGCTTGAAACCTCAGGTCTTTTTCACTTGAGGTATTTTCTAGATACATCTTTAACTACTCCTTATATAATTTTGGGTTGTGAGCAGGACTTAACATTTATAATAAGTCCTATTTACATTTCTTCAAGGTTATTAAAGAGCTGTCTACTTCATAATTCTATGTTCTAGGTAGGTTAAATATTATCACTTTACAAAGGAAAAAGTGATATCTCAGGGAAATAAAGGAGTTTGCTGTTTTCACTTAACTGGACTGTGTCAGAACCAGAATTTTAATCCAGGTTTTTTGATTTAAGACTAAATATTCTTCCTACTGCATCCTGTTTTTATTTTCTTTCTTTTTTTCTTCCCATCTGGCCAACTCCAATTTGCCATTCCAATCTTTTGAAATTTTTTTGGAGTATGATTCCCTTATCCATAAATGATTAATCCTGCTTCTGATTTTGTATATATAGCTAGAATGTGTTCAGAAAGGCAATTGAATTGCTCCTTATGTGAAGTATGGGTCTCAGTGCCAAAAGAAGCAAAAGCTTGGATAATTCTGAGATACTGGGCTTGACCAGAAACAGCAGTCATTGCCTTTCTACACAGAATTTGGAATTTGCTTTCTAAATATTTCTTGCCAATAGACAACTCATTCAACATACATTTAGTAATCCAGAATCTAATAGAAAAGGGAGCAGAGAAATTTAAAAGCCCAGTGATTGAGGATCCTCTCCCTAACTCATGTTCCTTCTCTGATGTCTCCCTGGGGCTTTGAGGAGATCCTGGACTCCAGAAGGCCCTGTTTGCAAAGCACACAATTTGCCAGGTCTAACTAAGCCTTGAGAAAATGGAAGTAGATTATGTGGCTGTTGTCTGAGGATCATATTAACTAATACTCTTCACATCAGGGTCAACCACCAAAGGTCAGATTTCTTGGGAAAGTTTCAGTGGATGAGCACCTTCCAAGAAAAAGCCTGGAGGCAAAAAAGGACAGAACAAGAGATGGAGGACTGCCCAAAGGAATTGAAAACATGGAGTCTTTGAAGAAAAATGATATTCGAAAGGAAAGGTGTGGGATTATGGAGTACTTTGAATGCCTGGATCAAAAGTTATATTTGAGTAAATGGGGAATAGGTGAGAGGGAACAGGAAGTAGGTTTGTAACAGATTAGGGGTGCAAGAAGATTACTCATTCAGAAACATGTACAATGGGTTTATGAGACCAATCAGGTTGGTATGATTCCCCAGGCAGCCTGATGAGGTTGTGGTTGGATTCAAGTATATGAATACCTATCCTAGCAAAGAGGGGTTAGATTTGTTTTTCTGGTTCCCAGAAGACATGACTAAAAGCAAAAAGTGGGAAGGGGAGGAGTGTGGGGAGAGATATGTTTATTCTTGTAGGGAAGAGAATAATTCTAACAGAGCTGGTCCTGCAGGCAGTTTCTGGAAGTAGTGTTTCCTTCTTGTAGAGGTCTTCAAGCAAGTTTTGTTTGATCACTTAGTAGGGATGTTTCAGAATAGATTTTTGCATCATTAAGAGTTAGAATAGTTATAGATTTCTCAGGCTTCTATAAGCCCTAAAATCTCAGAGAGCCTAAACTAAGGTGGCATTTGTAGCTGTTGGTACAAGAAGTTGGAAGAGATCCTCAGAAGTCATTTCGGAGAAAGTGTCCCTTGGTGCTCAAAAAGAAAGAAATCAAAATGTCATCTAATTAATGGAAGTAAATCTACCAATTAGTCCATAAATCATTTTTCTGCGCCAACACTGATTCAGGAGGGAAGAGGGAGAGTGGAGAACACCAGATCTCTGTCTTGAAAGAGCTCATGGTGAATTAGGGCAAAGGAAGTTCCAATGTGGATAGCACCAGCACAAAAGCTAGAATATGTGCTATATGTGGTAAGTCTTATAGAAGTTGAGAAAAGGCAAAGTATGTGTGAGTACCCTTGAGGGTACTCAAGGAAGAAAGAAGAGTCAGGGTAAGAGCTTGGTAGCAGAGTTCCAACCCATCTATCCTGCTCTTTCATCCTCCTCCAGGCTAATGTCACATGTGCTGTCCTGTTGGATTCTCTCTTCTATATTATCTGGTTCCTCACTTTCTCATACTCTGTGTCTTTTCTTTCTTGTTCAGGCAATATCTGTCTCACTACATATTTCTCTTCGATATCACTTAACGAGATTTATACTATCCCCTCTTCCCTAACTCTTCCAATTTCCCCCTCTATCACCTGTCTGTTTAATCTTTGGGTATCTCTGCTCTTAGTTCTCCAACCCTATCTTTTCCTTTTTATTTCTTCCTGTCACTATCTTTTCACTCTTTCAGTCTCTGGAAATCTGTCCCCTTGTATTTTTCTTCTTTCACTTTGTGGATATATAGTTCTCCTGTATTCCCTTATTACTGGTCTCTCAGGTTCTGGACATGTCTTTTTAGACCCAGCTCCCCTCTACTCTTCAACTTTTGGACATTTTTTCTCAACCTATTATATCCTGAGTTTCATTTTGTATGACTGTTGGTCTCCTACCTCTCTTTAATCTCTTAGGCTTTTGGCATCTCTTTGTCTCTTTCTTTACTTACTCCCAACATCTCCCTTCTCAAGTTTATCTTTGCTGTATCTAAATGTGTGGTCTCTCCCTTACTCTTTCCAGTCTCTGAACATCTCTCTTATTTATCTTCATCCTCCTATATTTTACTCACTCTTTCAGGATTGTAAAACTTCTCTCAACACCCAGCTCTCACTCTGTCCCTTTTCTCCTTCTCAGACATTTACCTCTTCTTTAGTTTTTGAGTGTCTCCAACATACTGTCTACCCCATAGAATATAAGCTACTGGAAGATTGCAAATGATTTTGGAAAAATCTTTATCTTCCTCATTCTAAGGCAATTAGCACACATCTAACAAAATTCTTAATGTTTCCTGTTTTTGCTGTTTGGGTACTTCATAGACAATGTGTATAAAGTCTATTGGAAACCAGATAGCAGTCTATCTATAGTAGTTTACAAATTGGAAAGTGTTATGTAAGGATCAGGAATTACTAGTTGTTATTATTTAGGGTGGGGTGGGGAAGGGATAAGTTGTTGTTATTACAGTTATGTGAACCAAGAAGCAAAATAAAAGCTACTGGATGTGAGAATCATGACCTTATATAATTTCTATCCCAAAGAGTAGAACTAAAATTGCACTTAAACAAATAGAGAAAAAAGGGCATTATTGGTAGACAGAATCTTATTAAATCAGTGTGAAACATAATGCTTGTTTACTTGCAAGAATTGGTTCTGAAGGAAAGAGAATGAATTCAATCAACAGTTATTTTGAAAACAAATGGTTGGATTTGATTGAATACAAGTTTAAACTTTTATTTATTAATTTCATCATTCAATCGTTCATTTTTTTCAAGAAATTCTGAATTTAGGCCACAGTTTAAAGCATGTTTAAATTTGAGTTTGAAACATTCTCTTAGTGCTATTTAAAAACCAACAATGAAATAATATCAAAGACATCAAATGTATTTATTGCTTACCATAAAAATGACATGCCATAAAAATCATGGAATATATTAAAAAGGAAGCATATTTATCACAACAATTAAAACAGCAAAAGCTTAATAACTAATGAACCCAGAGAGAACTTTGTTTTCTAATAAGTTTGGTGATAAAAGATAATTCTTGACAACAATGTTTTTCACAAGCTTCCTTATTACCATGGTACCTATTTATTGTACTTGGCAAACAATGATAAATACATTTCTTTGTATGAGAGTAGCCTAAATACGTATTTTGCAATCTTCTTGAGAAATTATAGCCAAGTCTAATTAAATGTTTCTAATTAAAATTGTGTAGATAGGGATGGAATTAATGGCTTAGTTTGTACTATTTGTTTATTTCATTGTCAAGTGTACGGGATATAATTGCAGTGTCAAGAAAAAAAAATCATCAAAATTATTCTCAACTAGGATGATTCCTTGCTATATCAATTCACTTTGGAAGTTTAGTTTGTCCATATTTAAAGGCTAACAAAACTGTAAATATAAGCTCTTGACCTGATTGTGGTATGTGTGTGCACATATGGTATGTATGCATATATAGTTTATAACAGATGTAAATGAATCATATGCAACACAAAATAAATTTGTGTTTATGTATATACATAGACATTCACATGTGTACATGCAAATTTTCTAAATATATGTCATAATGTTTAATCAGGGAATGCATACATAAAGCCCAATAAGACTTAAATTCAATTAATTATTTAAATATATATTTAGTATGCTATTTTAAATTTTTTTTAGTGCCTCAACTCATAGAATATACATTCATATACCCATATATAGCCATCAAATCTAGTGCTTATATTTAGGCAATTTTGTCATATAAGAATGTATGCATTTTTAAATGTATATATCCATGTATATGTTTTAATACATTAAAACCATCTAAATATTTCAATATGATTGATAAGGAAACACATTGAACAAAATAAAAGTTAAATTTCTATTAGATATTAAAATATATTTAGTATAATATTGGTGGGGAGAAAGCATAATGCCTTAATCTATCTAATTCACCCAAATATATAAGAAATTTAATTATACAAAAGCAGAAAAAATAACCAGGAGTCAAAAATATGGCATGAAACTTTGTAATAAATTGTGATTTTTCTCATCTTTGTGGATAATTTTCCATACATGACCATTTATCTGGAAATAGGGGAATCTAATTACTCTAAAATATTAATCTAATTCAATAATCCAGGGTGAGCCTTAAAGAAGATAAAATAACTGCATGATTGTTTTGTAAACTTTATTTCATTGATTTACTTAACACCTTAGGGCCGGTGTTGAAAGCAATTATGAAACAACTTTTAAAGAGAATATACACACACATATATGTGATTATTAAAACATTTATATTCATTTATGTACATGTATGTTCATACATATGGAAGGTTTGTGTGGGTGTTTCTTTGAAAAACTATTTCATGGTTTGTATTCAACATTTGGGCTACACTATTAAGGGGATCAAGTCCACATAACAAGCCTGTACTTATTTTGTTCTCTTTTAATGTTTACCCTGGGTTACACAGTAAGATTAAAACTCTTTAAAAGTTGGAGTCCCTATTTGCAGATAAATGTGGGACTCCAGAACAAGTCAAGGAACTTTTGCTTATAGCTGTTACAAAAGGATGATGCTTGCAGCTGGACTAGAGAGATAAACTGTGTCCACAAAGTCAGAACAAAAACCTACCACTAAAGTACAATGTTATGAGTAGAACAATTTTCTTTGCAGCCTGGAGGGTAATCATATTCCCCTGGGAAGCTTTTCTTTTTCATTTTCCCACATCGTAGGACCATGTGATCGCACATGGTTAACACAGTTATCTCCCTCTTAGCGAGATATCTTGCCATCTCTTTTTCTCAAACCTGCACACTTCCCTGTGGTCTCAAGCAGGTGTTTAGAGCTCAGCTATTACTCATGGATCCTTGTGCAAAGAAACACTTTATGTAATATGTATTGACATAGTGATAGAAGAGGATTCCTTTGATGTTCTGAGAGTGCAGATATAAAACACTAAAACTTTTTTTAATCAATTAATTTAATCAAATAGCTTAATAAATTAAGCTATTACTATGTGCAAGGTTATATGTTAATCCTAAGGATTATAAAGAAAAGTAAAAACAGTCCCTGCACTCAAACAGCTCATATTTTTGAAGCACAAAGAACAATTTATATATAAGATACATTCTGTACAAAATTCTGGTAAAAGTCTTTGCAGGAGGATTGGGGAACAAGAGGTAAGGAAGAAAATCTTGACTAAAGTATGATTGGATCTGAGACTTGAAGAAGCGGAGGAAGAAGGGGCGAGGGATAAAACTATTCCAAGCATGAGGAATAGCAAATAAAATAAATGCATGGAATAAGGAAACAGAGTGTCATTTGTCACAAACTACAACAAGGCCAGTCTTATAGAGGATCAAGAGGGTACTAAAAGGTAAGAAGAGAAGGGCAAGATGAGATAATATTGTGAAAATCCTTGAAAGCTAAAAAGATTTTATATTGTATTTTGAATGAAATAGGTAGCCATTGAAATTTGAGAGAGAGAGAGAGACACACACACACAGAGAGAGAGAGAGAGAGAGAGAAAGAGAGAGAGAGAGAGAGAGAGAGAGAGAAAGAGAGAGAGAATATATGTGTGTTTTTTTTTGTGTGTGTGTGTTTGTGTGTATATGTTTGTGTAGAGTGTGAAGGGTGGATGCATAACATGGTCAAATCTACCTCTGGGAAAAAAAAATTGCCATCAGAGTAGAATATAGACTTCAGGAGAGAAGAAACTTGTGAAAGAAGATGACTAATTGAAAGCTTTTTTTAAGAAAAATATTGTGAAGTTAGAAAAGAAAGACTAGGTATGAATAAGATATTTAAGGCTAATGATGTGAACTCTCATAGATGATACATATGTTGTGAGGTTGTGTGACTAAAAGGATGCTGCAACCTTTGATATTAAAATGACAGTAATACAGGAGAGAGATGACATTTGTAGAGCTTGGGACTTCAGTAGTGGAGCCAATGGAAGAGTAAAGTCAGGAAGGTGCTCGAGCTCTCCCAGGGTTTCTTGAAAAACCACATGAAACCAAGCCTCTGAAAAGATTTTGACAAAATGAAATCCTTCTCCAGCTCAAAATAGACTGAAGAAAAACTTCAAGAAAGGTCAGTCTTACTAGGATGAAAAGGGTGTTCAGCTTAGGTCAGATAGATTCTGGGAAAGCTTGTGAGAAAGTCTTAATCACAGCAAATCAGCAATTAAGACCTCAGTCCTGGCTCAGCAGAGGAGCAAATGAGGAGGGCAGCTTCCAGTCCCAGCTCAGAAGACAAACTCTAGGAAATCAGGCTGTTTCCTGAAAAGAAAAGGCAAAGCTATACCCTGCAAACACAAGGAGCCCCTGAGCTCAAAGTCAAGGCTCCAAGCTGCATGGGAAGCTTGGGACAGCACCACTTTTACCCCAAACAGAACTCCACCTTAAAAGTTAAAGAAAGAGGAAATATCAAAAGAAAAGGAAAAAAAACAGAAAAGAACCTTGACCATAGAAAGTTATTATGGTGACAGCACATATCAAAATATAACCTCAGACCAGGACAGAATGTTCATAGAAGAAATCTCTGAGTGAAATAAATTGGTCTAAAGCCCAAAGAGGTTGAGAATGCAAAAACCTTCAAAAGGCAAATAAGAGAGGTAGGAGAAAAAAATGAGAAAGGAAGAGAGAAGTATGAATGAAAGGGTCAACAGTTTGGAAAAGGAGGGGGAAAAATTGAATGAAGAAAACAGTAAAAAAAAAAAAAAAAAAAAAAGAAAGAAAAGAAAAAAATCTGAAGAAAATACTCATTAGAAAAACAGCCGACCTGCAAAATAGATCCAGAAGAGACAATTTTAAAAATTATTGGCCTAACTAAAAACCATAATAAAAAAAAATGTGTATAGCATTCTACAAAAGGTCTTTAAGGAAAACTGCCCCAAAATTCTAGAAACATGTGGGTAATTACTCATTGAAAGAACCCATCCTTCTCCTTTGAAAAGAGATCCCACAAGGAAAACCCCATGGAACATTGTTTTGAAACTCCCAAACTGTAGAAGACTGCAGATATTGGGGAACTCTGAGAAGAGTATACTTGAAGCAAAAATACTTACAACAGGGTGTTTACTCAGTGTGATTAAATGAGATGATGGTTCTCTAGTTCACATATACTTAATGTGATGTAATGATGTAATCATGCTGAGGTATTTAAAGGCTGAGAGGACTGGAAATAGAGACATTCCATTTTTGACCATCCTCCTGGTGGCTCTCCTGCCTACTTCACTCCTCCACTAATACCAAGACTAGTCCTGAAATCCTCCAGAAAGTTAGCCGGCATATTACAACAAACTATAATCTCAAGGAAAAAATACTGCAAGTTGCCAGACAAAAACAATTCAAATAATAAGAAGCAACACTCAGGATTACCCAGGATCTGGAAACTTTTAGAATAAAAGATCTGAGGATCCTGGAATACCATATCCAAGAAGGCAAAGAACCAGGGGTTACAACCAAGAATTAAGTACTCAGACTCAGCATCATCTTTCAGGGGAGGAGATGTTTTGGAATACATGGGAAGGCTGCTGGAATACACTGGAGCCACCTCACAATGGCTGCTGGAGATCCAACCCAGAATGGATCTTCTCTTGTGAGAGGATGATACGAGGAAACTGAGAGCCGTTGGATTGTCTGACTTCTCTCCTCTTCCCTCTGACTCCAATTTATCTCATTCCCAGTCCACAACACCTGTGTCAGTACAGGCTGCCCTGCAACTCCTTTAGATTATATGATCCATAGCTGTGTAGGCTCTCAGGGAATTGACCTGTCCCTTAACTATTCCCTGTTTTGTTTGTTTGTTTGTTTTTTTGCTATAATTTTTCCCTCACTACATAGAATTCCCAATCCCTATATTTTTGTCTGCCCATATTTTTGATTTCCTTCACAGGCTAATTGTACACTATTTCAGAGTCCAATTCTTTTTGTACAGCAAAATAACTGTTTGGACATGTATACTTATTTTGTATTTAATTTATACTTTAACATATTTAACATGTATTGGTCAAACTGCCATCTAGGGGAAGGGTGGGGAAAAATTGGAATAAAAAGTTTGGCAATTGTCAATGCTGTAAAATTACCCATGCATATAACTTATAAATAAAAAGCTATAATAAAAAAAAAGAAAAAAGAAAAAAATGTTTGTGGCAGCCCTCTTTGTGGTGGCTAGAAACTGGAAACTGAGTGGATGTCCATCAGTTGGAGAATGGCTGAATAAATTGTGGTATATGAATGTTATGGAATATTATTGTTCTGTAAGAAATGACCATCAGGATGATTTCAGAAATGCCTGGAAAGACTTATATGAACTGATGCTGATTGAAACGAGCAGGACCAGGAGATCATTATATACTTCAATAACAATACTATATATGATGATAAATTCTGATGAATGTAGCTTTCTTCAACAATGAAATTAACCAAATCAGTTTGTTCAATAATGAATAGAACCAACTACACCTAGCGAAAAGAACTCTGGGAAATGATTGTGAACCACTACATAGTATTTCCAATCCCTCTGTTTTTGTCTGTTTGCATTTTTGATTTCCTTCACAGGCTAATTGTACATTATTTCAAAGTCCAATTCTTCTTGTGCAGCAAAATAACTGTATGGATATGTATACATATATTGTATTTAACATATACTTTAACATCTTTAACATGTATTGGTCTGCCTGCCATCTGGGGAAGGAGGGAGAGTGAAGGAGGGAAAAAATTGGAACAAAAGGTTTTGCAATTGTCAATGCTGAAAAATTACCCATGCATATATCTTGTAAATAAAAAGCTGTAATAAAAAAAGAAAAAAAAAAAGATTCAGTTCCCAATTCATTTGATAAATGAGACATTCACCAAGAAAACTTGCTTCAAAATTCTTCTTACAATTACTGTTGCTAACTGTATTCCCCCCTTTAATTCTATTCTCTCCTTTTATCCTTTAATTTCTTAAAAATGTTTTGCTTCTGACACATTCCTCCCCCAATATGCCCTCTTTTCTGTTATCTTTCCCCCTTTTTATTTTGCTTTCTTTCTAATTTCCTGCAGAATAAGACCCAATTGAGTGTATATGTTATTTCTTCTTTGAGTTAATTCTGATGAGAATAAGGTTCATTTACTCCCTCTTTCCTCCCCCTCTTCTCTGCTATTATAAAAACTTCTTATTGTGTCTTTTATACCTAATCATTTACACCATTGTACCTCTCCTTTTCTCTTTCTCCAGACATATTCCTCTCTCATTCCTTAATTTCATATTTTTAGATATTATTCCTTCATATTCACCTTATACCTAAGACCTCTGTTCATACAGTTCTTCTAAATGATCTAATAACAAGAAAGTTCTTATGAGTGACAAATATCATCTTTCCATCCATCCATCCATCATCCAAACAGATTGACCTTATTAAAACCCTTATCATTTCCTTTTGTTAATTACCTCTTTATTTTTCCCTTGAGTTCTATGTTAGAAAGACATTTTTTTTTTTCCTATTCAGCTCTGCTCTATGTATCAAGAATACTTGAGTAAGGCAGAACTAAAATCACCAAGTAAAGGCAGGAACTTGCCCAACTTCTTTCCCAAATCACTCTAAATTGCATTAAATAATGACTCTAAACAAATTTTGGAACATTAGAACACCTCAAAAGATGGAGTGAACATTTTTCAGCCCAAGACAAATTAAAAGGCTAGTAGAAAAGGTCTGTGGCACCAGGGTGGAAGTTCAGCATGGAATCCTGCTCCAGGCCCAGTTCCAGTCCCAACCCCAGTCCCAGCCCCAGCCTCAGCTCAGGTCCCATACCAGTAAAGGAGGAACAGTTCTAATGACCTCTGAATCAGCACAGTACTGGTGGCCTCCAGACCTCTTACCCCCAAAATACCAAAGACAACTTAGAAGATCATCAGAAAAGATCTTTGACAACAGGGTAGAAGTCCAATATGTAAACCCAGTATGTTGAGCCAGCCCAGTCCTGGACCATACCCCAGTCCCAGCCCCAGTAAAGCTAGACCTCTGAATCAGCAGCAACACTGATTTCTAGACCACTCAGATCAGATACACCAAAAACGAATTAGAAGGCTGACAGAAAAAAAAAATGTCAGTAGGGTGATAGGGCCTTCAGGTTATTGAAGAGCTCAAACAGATTTTGATCTCAAATAAGAGAGAGAGAGGTAGGAATAGAAAAAATAATTGAGAGTGGTGCAAAATGAAATTCAAAAAGCTAATAAGGAGAAAAGTGTCTTAAAAAGCAATCAAATGGTAAAGGAAGTACAAAAGTTCTCTGAGGAAAAAATATTTGGGGAAAATTAGAATTGAGCAATTAAAAGAAATCAAGATACAAAAAATCAAAACCAAACAAAACCAAAACAAAACAAAACAACAACAACAACAACAACCAAAAAAAAAAAAAAGTGAAATATCTCATTGTAAAAGAAGAGACCTGGAAAATGGATCTAAGAGAGACAATTTAGAAATTGTTGCACTCCCTGAAAGTCATGATCAAAAAAAGAGCCTGAATGTTGTATTTCAATAAATTATCAATGAAAATAATTCTGATATTTTACAACCAAAAGATAAAAAAAAAAAAAAAATTGAAAGAATCTACTGATCATCTCCTGTAAGAGACCTCAAAATGAAAATCCCAGAAATATTATATTCCAAACTTTAAGGTCAAGGAGAAAATATTTCAAATATCCAGAATGAAACAATTCAAGTATAGTGGAGCTAATGTAAGTATAACACAAGATTTGGCAGTTTCTAGATTAAATGTTTTAAGGGCTTGAAATAAGATATTCTGAAGGGCAAAAGAGCTAGGATTACAATCAAGAATCACCTCACCAGCAAAATGGAGTAAAATCTTACAGGTAAAAAGGTGGACATTCCAGTCCTATAGTATAGAAAATGCTAAATCTTGTGTTATCGTGACAGTAGCTTTATTATACTTGAATTGTTTCTTTCTGGATGCTTGTAATATTTTTTCCTTGACCTGAGAGTTTCAGAATTTGGTTATAGTTGCTGTTTCAGGAGGTAAACAGTGGATTCTTTAAATTTCTATTTTACCCTCTTGTTCTAGAATATTGGGACAATTTTTTTTTAAAATAATTTCTTGAAAGATAAAATTTAGGCACCTTTTTTTGATGATGGCTTTCAGGTAGTCCAAAAAATTTTAAATTATCTATTCTTGATCTATTTTCCAGATCAATTTTTTTTCACACATTAATTTTATACTTTTTTCATTTTTTGGTTTTATTTTATTGCTTTTTTTTATTTGTCATGTAATAATCAGCTTCCATTTTTTTCAATTCTAATTTTTAATTTATTATTTTCCTTAGTGAGCTTTTGTGATTCCTTTTTCATTTGGCCAATTTTGTTTTTTATGGTATTCTCCTCATTGATTTTTGGTACTTTTTTTGCATCACTTTCATTTTTTCCCCAAATTTTCCTTTACCTTTCTTGATTTTCAGAAACCTATTCAGTTCTTTCATAACCTTGAAACCAATTCTGATTTTTCTAGGATGCTTTGGATATAGGAGCTTTAACTTTGTTACCTTCCTCTGAGTATGTGTTTTGATTTTCTTTTTCACCATAACAACTTTCTATGGTCATAATCTTTTTTTTTCCTGTTGTTTGCTCATTTCCTAGCTTATTATTTCATCTTTAACTCTTTTGTTAAAGTTGGTCTCTGTTTCCAGGGCAATGGGAAATGTGGCATCCCAAGTTTCAAACATTTTAAGCAACTATTTCATGATGCATCTAGGAAACTGTAACTTTTCAGTTCTTCCAAGTTATTATGATCCAAGGTGAAGGAGTATTTTCTACTCATCTGACCTATGCTCTAGTTTGTGGGTAATAACAATTACTCTTTTTTTTTGGCCTGGAAATCTTAAGAGTATTACTGTTCCATTTTGGCTATAACTTCTAGTGTTATAGCTCCTACTCATCCTAGGACAGTGAACCAGAAGTGCATCCCAGATCTGAGTATGGGCAAAGCAACAGAGTTCTTCTTCAATAATAGAAAGGAGCCATCCATAATCTTTTTCTGAATAGCTGTTCAATTCCCTTATGCTCTGTAGTCTGAGACTTCCAGAAGTTGCCACAACTTCTGCTGCTGCTGCTGATTCACTGACTCCCAAGGCCAACTCCTGGTTTCTTGGACTAGTTATTCCTTCTAGTTCAATAAACATTTCCTGCTGATCTTTGACACTGTTCTTGATGTCTTTTTGAGACAAAATTTTGAAAATCTGATAGATCATTGAATATCCATTTTTAAAAATTGCATATTATAGTTAATTTTGCTGGATATAATATTCTCCGCCAGAACTCTACATCTTCTCTTATTTTGTTTTGTTTTAGATGTAGTATCGCAGGTCGTTTGGTCTTTTTTTTTTATTTTTTTATTTTTTTAAATTTAATAGCCTTTTATTTACATGATATATACATGGGTAATTTTATAGCATTAACAATTGCCAAACCTCTTGTTCCAATTTTTCACCTCTTACCCCCCCCCCCCCTCCCCTAGATGGCAGGATGACCAGTAGATGTTAAATATATTAAAATATACATTAGATACACAATAAGTATACATGACCAAAACGTTATTTTGCTGTACAAAAAGAATCAGACTCTGAAATATTGTACAATTAGCTTGTGAAGGAAATCAAAAATGCAGGTGTGCATAAATATAGGGATTGGGAATTCAATGTAATGGTTTTTAGTCATCTCCCAGAGTTCTTTTTCTGGGCATAGCTAGTTCAGTTCATTACTGCTCCATTAGAAATGATTTGGTTGATCTCGTTGCTGAGGATGGCCTGGTCCATCAGAACTGGTCATCATATAGTATTGTTGTTGAAGTATATAATGATCTCCTGGTCCTGCTCATTTCACTCAGCATCAGTTCGTGTAAGTCTCTCCAGGCCTTTCTGAAATCATCCTGTTGGTCATTTCTTACAGAACAGTAATATTCCATAATATTCATATACCACAATTTATTCAGCCATTCTCCAACTGATGGACATCCATTCAGTTTCCAGTTTTTAGCCACTACAAAAAGGGCTGCCACAAACATTCGTGCACATACAGGTCCCTTTCCCTTCTTTATAATCTCTTTGGGATATAATCCCAGTAGTAACACTGCTGGATCAAAGGGTATGCACAGTTTGATAACTTTTTGAGCATAGTTCCAAACTACTCTCCAAAATGGTTGGATTCGTTCACAACTCCACCAACAATGAATCAATGTCCCAGTTTTCCCACATCCCCTCCAACAATCATCATTATTTTTTCCTGTCATCTTAGCCAATCTGACAGGTGTGTAGTGGTATCTTAGAGTTGTCTTAATTTGCATTTCTCTGATTAATAATGACTTGGAGCATCTTTTCATATGACTAGAAATAGTTTCAATTTCTTCATCTTAGAATTGTCTGTTCATATCCTTTGACCATTTTTCAATTGGAGAATGGCTTGATTTTTTATAAATTAGAGTTAATTCTCTATATATTTTGGAAATGAGGGCTTTATCAGAACCTTTGACTGTAAAAATATTTTCCCAGTTTATTGCTTCCCTTCTAATCTTGTCTGCATTAGTTTTGTTTGTACAAAAACTTTTCAGTTTGGTATAATCGAAATTTTATATTTTGTAATCAGTAATGATCTCTAGTTCTGCTTTGGTCATAAAGACCTTCCCCTTCCACACGTTTGGTCTTTTATGGTAGTCATTGATATGTCCTGTGCAATTCTAATTTTCATATTTGATGTGATTTTGTTGTTGTTGCTTGTAAAATTTTCTCTTTGATCTGGGAATTTCATAATGGAGCAATAATGTTCCTAGATACTTTCCTTATAGGAGCTCTTTGATGAGGTGGGTAGATTTTTTTTTTCTATTTCTATTTTCCCATCTTATTCTATCACATCAGAACAATTTTTAGTAATTATTACTTGCATTATTGTGTCAAGGTTTTTCTTCTGTTGCTTCTTTTGCTGCTACTTCTGCTTCTTTTACAACTACTACTATTTTTTTTCTGTTTTTTCTTCTTTTTCTCTTCCTCTTCCTCCTCTTCCTCCTCCTTTTCTATTCATAGTCTTTAGGTAGACCTATTATTCTATGTTTTCTCTTCTTGATCTATTCTCCAGATCTGTTGTTATTCTTATGGGATATCTCACATTTTCCTCTTTTTTTTTTCTTTTTGAAAATATACTTTGTTTTGTTTCTTTATTTCTTATAACTTTACTGGTTTTCCTCTTACCCAATTCTAATTTTCAAAGTATGATTTTCTTAAGACTGAAATTTTTTTTCTACTTTGCTGATTTTTTTCTGTTATTTAATTGTTGTGGGTTGTTTTTTTTTTTTGTTTGTTTGTTTTTAGTTTTCTCTCAGTTTTTCTCATTTTATTTTTAAAGTCTCTTTTGAGCTGTTCTATAAATTCTTTTGGAAAAAGAGAATTATTTAATGTTACTCTTTGGGATAGGAGAGGCTTTTTTTTACTTCACTCTCCTCCTCTGAAGATAAAACCTAATCTTCTCTAATATTATGATAACTTTCTACAATTGAATTCTTTATCTTTTACTTGCTTGTTCTTTTCAGAATAAGAATAATGTAATCACTTCTGGTCTTGGGGGGTTGGGAAGGGAGAAGGGAGGAAGGATGGTGCCTCTGGCTTCACTTCAGTTCTTCTCTCTGGCCTGGAACTTAACATAAAGAAGTTGGCCCTCCCATAAGGGCCTACAGCCAGCAGCTACCCAGCCTCTCTATTTCTACACTTACCTGGCATGTGCTTTTTCTACTCATCAAGAGTCATGTCTCATCTTGACCTGGCATTTTTATTAGCAGAGGTTCCCTTAATGTTCCCATATCATCTAGGAAATGAAAATACCTTTGGTTGCAGCTGAGGCTACCTCCAAATCCATCTATTTCCAGGGCTCTCAGCTGCTATTTCAGTGAAGCTAACCTGAAAATGTTTACACTTCATACTTGCCAAATCTTCCTGTTGGGGGTCTTATTCAGTCCTCAGGTAGTTGCAAGAGTACCATTGTTCTCCCCCAAATCTTTTGTTTTTCACCAGTCTACATTTGCTCTGAGGTACAATTTTGTTTTGTCTGTTGGAAAAATCTGGAGAGCATGATTTTTTCTGAACTGCTCTGCCATCTTCCTGAGAATTTCCCCATCCACTATTATGTTTTTTTTTTTAATTTTTTCTCTTGGATCTATTTTCTAAGTCAGTTGTTTTTCCAATGAGGTATTTTACATTTTTTCCCTAATTTTATCATCCTTTTAATTTTGCTTCACTGACTCGATGTCTCATAGAGGCATTAACTTTCAGTTGTCTAATGCTAATTCTTAAGAAATTGTTTTCTTCAGCTAACTTTTTAATTTTACTTTAAAGAAATTGTTTTCTTAAGTGGATTTCATGGGGTGAACAGACATCCATCAAAAAGTGATTGTTCCTGAAAGGAATTCAGTGTCTAGGTGGGACTTATGCTGACATGATTACCTTGTATCTCAGTGAACCTTTGTGGAACTTCATTCACTGACAGTATTATCTTGTCCCTAAATGGTCCTTATTGAAATTTGCTGACAGGCTTTTCTTCTACAAATAGAGTTACCTTGAACTAACATTCCTCCTTACTGTATACAATCAGTAGGCTAAGCTATATAGATGTTAATCCCTGATGATTTCCATGGTTTCTTTATCATCTTGTAATTTTGCTAAAGTTATTCATTATTTCACATAGTATCATAGTTGATTGTCTTGGTTTCTTTAGATATAGCATCATATCATCTGCAAAAAGTGATATTTTCCTACGTTGTATTTTGATTTTATATCATGTAATTAAGAATGTTGAATAGTAATATTCATGCATTATTTTTATTTGATTTATCAAGCCTTGAAAAAACAGTCAAGTCCTACCCTGAAGTCATATGGTACACAGAAAACTTTGAAATCTCAAAGACTGTGACATAGCGAGCAATTTCTAACAGGTCTTAACAAAATGAAAAGCCTTTGAACAAGGAAAATATATTAGATTTCATGCCTAAGTTCAGAGCAAGTTATTGCCAAGTTGATTCGTAGGTCATGGATTTTTCAGTCCTAGTAGAAACATGACTAGGCATTTGTGTCAGAATACCAAAATTTAAGCAACAGTGAGCACAAGGTCACTTTCAAAAATAAAGGGAGTTTAAAATTAGCTAGAAATAATTATTAATTAAAATAAGAAGTGCCTTTGTCATGCATATCGCTAAAAACATATCTGAGCCCTTATAATAATTGTTTCCCCTTCCAATTCAAGTAAATTTAAGTGACTTTTTGTATTTTTTCATCTCCTAAATTACAATGATGACTTGAGGGTCCCTTTTGGACCCATTTTGCTTGTATTAAGCTTCAAAATTGCTAGTTATAACTTTGTATCACAATAACTAATAAACATTTTGTACTAAGGTAACAAAAAAAATATTTTTAGGGGAGGGAAGAGCTATACTAATGGTCTTATAAATCATTAAAATTTTGAAATTGTATTGAAGTCTGAGTGTTACAATGAGATTCAATATAGTATAAAGTATATATATATATATAATATATTTTTATATATTATATATATATGTATATAAAGTATATAGTATAGTATAAAGTATAAAGTAAAAAGAATAAAGTATAAAGAAGACCTTCTCTGGAATCAACAGATGTGACATTATTCATTAATAACTGCGTAACCTGAGAAAGTCACCCCCTCTAGTGTTTTGTCCTTTTCTATAAAATAATGTTGTTGGACTAAACAGCTTTGGAGAACAATGAATGTAGATAGTCCAAATATATTGTCTAACCCATGGTTCAGGCATATTTGGCTTTTTCCCCAGTGATAGATGACCTCTTCAAGAATGTTTTAAATTTTTCCTTCAAGAATCAAAGATCTAGAGTGAACAGGCTCTGAGAAGTGTCTAAACCAATGTATTTACTTTATACTTGATAAGAGAGGTTAGTTGATTAGTTGAAGATCTCATAAATTCCATTAGAGTGTTAAAATGTACTTGAAAAAATAAGAGAAAATTGCAAAAAGTAAGATGAAATGACACATTCAAGATGAAAATAGAACCGAAATTGATGAGTAATCATTAATTTGTTATCTGTCATTGCCATAGCATCTGAGAAGACATGGGTGAGGGAGAGACAGAGAGATAGACAGGCAAAGAGACGGAGACAGAGACAGAGAGACAGAGAGGCAGAGACACAGAGAGGACATACATATAGTGAATAGAATTTATCATAATATCGGAAAGTTCTTAGTTCAAAATTCAGCCTCAGCTGTGTGATCTTGGGCCAAGTTTATAAACTCTAATGCCTCTGTTTCTTTATCTCTTATATAGGGATACTAATAATCCCTAACTCTCAGAATTGTTGTGAGGTCAAAAGACTATGTGTATATATATATATATATATATGCTTCTTATCCTGCACCTTGGAGCCTACTTGATCAATTCTCATCTCTTTTTTGCATGACTGCCCTTCATATACTTGAATAGTTACATTTATATTTCTTTTTTCTTTTTGTTGAGGCAATTGGGATAAAGTTACTTGTCCAGGGTCACACAGCTAGGAAGTGTTAAGTGTCTGAGACTACATTTGAACTCAGGTTCTTAAGGGCTGGTGCTCTAGCCACTGCACCATGACATAATATTTGAAAAGTACTTTGCCAATCTATATAAATGCTAGAATTTGTTGCTGGTGCTGTTGTTCTTATTGTTAATAATTATTATTGATTTTCATTTTGGAAAGAAGAAAATTCAGTAATTTTTAGGTTTATCATTGATTAGGCTAAAATGTTTTACAAAATAATCAGTCCCAAATAGTGAATCCTAATGTGCTAAATGTTACAATGGGTGAAGCTGAACTTAGATCTGTGTTCAAACCCAGACTATTTACTTGTTGGGTTACTGTGGATAAGCGACATTACCTTTGTTTGTCTCAGTTTGCTCTACAAAAAAGTGAGGATAATTGCAGCATCTATCCCAAAGAGTCATTATGAGAACCACATTATTACATCTAAATACTTTGCAAATATTAAAGTGCCATATAAATGCAATGGGTGGTGGTGGTGGTCATTAGTCTAGAATGTTCATATATCTTGAAATGTCAGCCTGTGTAATTGAAACTCCATATTCTTTAATTGTAAAGATTATATTTCCTCATTATGTTGACAACCTGTATCTGTCAGAGTCCGTATATGTGTAGAGTAGAACAACTCTGCCAAGCTGTCCACTTATTTTTATTTACCCAATAGCATATTTTGCACAACCTTCAATTGTACTTCCCTGGAAGATATTAATTATTTTGTCCTAAACTTACAATTGAGGAAAATAAACAAACAAACTCAAAATTTCTCATGCTGCTTTTAGCTTCAGTCTAAAATTTTGTTAAGTATAATTGAGGTGAAAAGTAGTTTTTTTTCCTCTTTGAGAAAATATATTATAGGTATTTTATGATTAAAATCAAACCATGGATTCGTTTTCAACTTGCCTTTACCAAGCCAAATCATATTTTCCCTTAAGTTGAAAGCTTAAGGTGCCATTCTCACATTATAGAAATTAATAAAATATTAGACTAGAAAAGGGTTTGGATATCACCAAATTAATTATTTCCTAATAGTAAATCTTAAATTATCATTTGTATGTGAAAATACTTAAAACCTACCCCTTTAAAGTAATTCCTCCTTTTCGTAAAAACAACAGCAACAACAAAAAAGGACTCATATTGTTGGGATAAAGACCTACTCTTCTCCTCAGATATATAAAGGTTAGATGTGGAAAAGCCAAAAAAAAAAAAAGTATCCTCCTTCTTTACCTTTTTGAGTCTTAGAAATATGTTTTGCCTGTTCTTACTTCCTACCTATTAACTTGTATAGATTTACCCGTTGAGCATGTAGCATATGGCTATTTCATACAGATTAATTCAATTTGAATAAGTTATATTTAGTTAATATCATATGCAAGATGAGAGACAACATCTGATACAGAAGAAATAACTTTCTGATTCCACATTTCATCTCTAATATGAGCTACCTTTATAACCCTGAGAAAGTCACAAACTGATCACTACATGGTGTCATTCTCAAAGACTTGAAGTTTCCTATCTAATACCAATTAATAGAGAATTTTCTTATTAGGAGATCTCCTTTATATGGAAATCTTAGGGTGATCAGGGGCAGGGGAGAGGGGGGAATACACACACATGTGCGCGCACTCACACACACACACACAAGACTTTAGTTGCTGGTGATAAAGTCATAAACACACAGTAAATAGACAAAAAGCAGTTTCTGACTTCTGAACAATATCCCATTGTTCTGGTAGGACATAATAGGCACAGAAATAATTAAATACAAAATGTATACAGTCCTGAACAAAATAATTTCGAGAAAGAGAAAACTGTAATAATTGGAGGAATCAAAAATGAATTATTGAAAAGTTCAAACCTTAAGCGTGTTTAGGACCACATTAGAGATATAGGTATTCTATTGGTTCTCATTATAAATCAATTTGAGAAAACCTGATCTAGTCCAACTCCCTCATTTTATTTATGAGAAAAACTTTGGAAGGTTGAATAAATAAAATTATGTTTTTTACCAAAAATTATATTAACAAAAAAAGTTCATCAGTCATCAAACCTGTCAGTGGAAATTTTTATCATTTGCCTATTAAATAAATCTACATAAGTGAAAACTGAATAAACCACTTGAAAAAATACTATGATTTCATGTCATGAGGGTCTTTTAAACAGAATTCTTCATTGCATTTTCACAAATCACAGATGAGGTTTTCAATGAGATTTCATCCTGAAAGCTGCAAAGCCCATAAGAATGATATATATTTTTCTGTCTGCAACTGGCAAACAAACTCCTGCTCTAGTGTATGGCCAATTTCAGGAGCTGTATTGTATGGTTCTTAGGGAAAAAACAGATCAATACATTCTAATCTCACTGTAAATCTTTACTCTGACTTTTTTTTCCCTTAATAAAAATTAAGTAATGTCATCCTACCTCCAAGTCACCATCTGTCAATATATGGTCATGGTATAAAATACAATTAGCTTTACCTACTAGGGAAAATGCTTCTGACCACCATGTTGTAGACAGAAGAGAAAATTTGCAATTTAACAGACTAGAAATAATCTCTCTAATGATAACCAAAGATTAGCTGAAAAGTTCAGGAGTTTATGCTTCTTAGACACAGACATTTTCAACAAATTAACTTCAACTATACTAAGGAATTTAATGAACAAAACAGATTGGAAGGACAAATCATCATCTGCTTATTCAAGCCAGTGATCAAGTGAAAAAGAAAAAAAAATAACTATTGTGTCATTGGAATAGTTGACTGGCAGTGAAATGTGCAAAATAATTCGAGAAGATGACATTAAAATTGACCAAAAAGAATATAATATCTGCTGTATCTGTCTTTAAGTGAAAAATGTTTCCTTAAGTATGGGGGGAAAATGACAATCTTTAGAACACTGAATTATTAATATTTTCTTCAAACATTCAAAAATATAACCAAAAGTTTTTACTTTGTTTGAGACAAATGGTTTCTTCCACTAATTAAGTACTGTTACAATTCTTATTATAAAGCTGTTTGAAATCTTTTGTGTCTATTGTAAAATGGTTTCTGAAGTTCTTTGTATTAGTCCATTTAGACTGAAATATTTGTTTGCTTTTTTCAAAAGAATTTAGAAATTATGAATTCAAAAATCATGAGTCAATGTGAATAATGACACACACACAAAGAAAGTCAGAAAAATGAGAGTTGTACAGGAAACCATTATGTATAAAACTGTGTATAAAATGTTCCCTTAAACATACATTTAATTTAATTTTATAGTACCCATATTGTCTCTCATATCTGTGTGACCCCTAAAACCTCCTTTGGTATTCTCTGTGTATTTTCTTATATGTTTCATTCATTCTCTCTTTTATTTCTTTTTTTTTTTCTATTGATTTGTTTGATATTACTATCACTACTCCCTACTTTTTCTTTCAAACTTGTCCACACTCTAGGCCCATAAAAGTCTTTTTATTGTTAAAGTATAGAGAAATATACATGAGTTATAGATATGTCTGGAAATGTTTTACCATCTTGTACTTTCAATGCTTTACACCTCCTTTGAGCAATAGGAGGCATGTTGACAATCATTCATTTAAAATTTTGATTTTTAGCTTAATTAAACATAGGTCTTACAGAGCTATTTTCTTTTAAATGGTGTAGTCACCATATAGATTTTTCTCCTGTTTTGGATTTTGTTTTGTTTTTCTGAATAATTATCTTTCCTCATTCCTCAGGGATAGGAATAAGGATTGGACATGTGATTTGACTGACATAAGTAATTCCCAGTGAGGCAGTTATGCCAATGTAGACAATAATGTACCTTATCCAAAGTTTATAATCATAATAACTTCAAAGAACACTGAAAGGAAAAGTGAGTTGTCTGGGATCATATAACTGATTTGTTTTAGAAGTAGGACTTGAAACTAGGTCTTCCTAGATTTAAGAGCAGCTTTCTATGTCCTAATTCATGTTGTCTCTCAATAATATAAATGTATAAGACCTCAATGGCTATTTAGTGCAACTCCCTCAGTTCAAAAATGATTAAATTGAGATCCCAAGGTAATATATGAATTTACCAGATTTATTCAGGTATGGCATTTTAGAATTTGAGTCCTCTGAATCCAGATGCAATATTTATTCCTTTATACTATTTTCAATAATAATCATTATGTGGGGAATAGAGAGATAAGGTGAAAAACTTACAGGAATGTATGAATTCTTTTTCTGTATTTTATTTTTATTATTTCTATGTCTCTCTGACCTGCATAAGTACGGTATATGCAAGCCAATATTTACTTAAAACTAGATATATTTACTTAACCAGAAATGATGACATTTATCCGTGTTCAATGTTATCAATATTTAGATTATTAAATGTGTCAGCTCAGTAATCTGAAGTTTGAAGGTCTGACTGATGATTCCTCTCGGAATCAGGGAAACAAACCATTCCATTCTAATCTGCCTTTGGCACCAATGTTTAACATTCAATTAGGGGAGAAAGCCCCTATTTCTCAATGCTCCCTAAACTATGATGTAATTCTTTGTAACCAAACCTATAAAAACTGTATATCTTTCCTAAATCTTTAGCCCTTCTACTGCGAGCTTTCTCTCTTTCCCTCCTTGCAGTGGAATTGCTCATTCTCATGAGAATTTATTAATAAATAATTTTTCTGCTTTCTACTAAGTGATCTCTGAGTAGTCATTTTGGGTAAAGGTCTTCTTCTTTATCCCTTACAATCATATACCCATATGTCATAATTATTAAGTCACAACTGATACTTTTAAGAGTCCCTTGGAAAGCAAGGAGATCAAGTCAGTCAATATTTAAAGAAATTAATTCAGACTTTTCACAGAAAGTTCAAATGATGAAATTGAAACTTAAATATTTTGACCATGTAATGAGAACATGGGACTCATTGGAAAGGACTTTGATTCTGGGCAAGATTAAAGTCAAAAGGAAACAGGAGTGGCAGATGATAAGATGGATAGATAGTATAATGGAAATAATAACCATGAATTTGAACAGCCTTTGAGATAGTGGAGAATAGATGAGTTTTTCATCTTAGAGTCCACAGGGTATGAAGAGTTGCACATTACTGAACAAATGAACAGCAACGATTAGAGGTTATGCATTACAACATCCTAATTGGATAAATAAGAAAACTGACTCTCGGAATGATCAAATGACTTGCCTAAAATCACACAGAAGGCAGCATTTCCATCTCCTTTAGAACAAGTTGGGTGAAATGTTTTCTGACATCTCTGAGGAGATCTTTTACTTCAAGAAGGGCATGCCTGAGGCAAAAGACATTCTAGTAAAGAAGGAGAATCAACATCATTATAATTGGAATGAATCTTGAGAAGTTATTCTTTTTCCAGTACAATGATACATCTTCTCTCTATCACCCCAATCTATTTTCAAATTAGAAGAAAAAAAATAAATGCCAGCACATCTGACTTGGTGTGAAAATGGAGATTCTTTAGCATTGGTGAAAAACAGCTTCCTAACTAAATGTTCCTTAATTTTTTGTAAAATGGATGTCTTAAAGAACATATCTTTTGAGGAGTCAACTTCAGTTTAATTAAATGGTTCTTGACATGTTTAGCTATTTGATGGAGAACCCAGTAGTGGGAAAATGGGAAAATTAAAAGCGAAAGAGGTAGGAGCCACTGCCAATTAAGGATCAGTCAGGTATTAACATGAAGCATTTCTGAAGTATAAATGTACATCAATGGGAAGAAAATAAGAGACTCAAAGAAGAAGAATCAAAGTTAGGGTAAATGAGTGAATTAAATATTTTTGAAATACTCAGGAAAGGAATCAGACCAGGTATTTAATAGTATCATAGCATTATAGATTTAAAATTGTCAGGGACCCTAGGATACATTAAATTTAAACTCTTTGTTTTAATTTATGGGGCAGCTAAATGACATTGTAATGAAGTCCAAGTGAGAAAAGTCTGAGTTCAAATGTTGCCTCAGGAACTTGCCAAGTAGGTGATAGGTGAAGCCATTTAACTTCTCTCAGATTTAATGTTCTCTTACTCTAGAAAAGAGGGATGCAAATAACACTCCCCTCATAGAGTTCCTATGAGCATTAACTGTGTGATATAATATATTTTTGTAAAGATTCTGATCTCTCTCTGATTTGTTTCATCCCATTGGCTGCCTCAGTTCTTGCCTAGCCTAAATCAGGGAATGGGCCTTTCCTTAAAGTGTCACCTGTGAAATATTTTAGCTTAAGAAGACCAAGGTTCCCACTACATCCAAGGCCATCTTTAGTTGTGGTGATTTAGATCATACCATTGGACTCAAATGACTCTGGAGGAAAGAGTGGGGCTGGTGACTTTGCAGTCCTCCTTCACTTAAATCCAATTCACTTGCATATCATGGTATCACCTTCTTGATGTCATAGTCCTATTCAAGAATGAAGGAAAAACAACACCAATAAGCCCTTGAAAATAGGGGCTCTCATGTGCCTTTTGTTTTTGTGTTTTTGTATTCACAGTATTTAGCATGTGCCAGGCTAATATGTGCTTAGCAATGTTTTATCTTCTATTTCTCTATCTATCTATGTCTATTTATCTATTTGCCTATCATTCATATAATTTAGTCATACCTCTTTATATACTTTAGGGGAATTATGTAATTGCTAGATAATATTATAGGTGAGGGAATTGAGGAATAGTGAGATTAAATGGCTTAGTCTAAGTGTCCAAGCAAATATAGCTGATAGGTATCTGAAATGGTATTCTAATTCAGGTCTTCCTGAATACAGGTTGAGGTTATGTACTCTATATATCATGTCATCTGAAATAAGGAAAAGGAAACGCAGGTAAAGAAAGCTCCTCTATCAGAGCAAGCTGGTTCTGTCTTTATAAACTAACACTGTTAAAAAAGCCTAAAGTCCTCAAAGTTTAAGGGGCTTTTCCAGAGCAAATCAGACATTATATAGGAGGCAGGAGCTGGACATTGATCATTATCAGTTCTCTACTTGATTTCTAACATCACTTATCAGGTAATTTCGGAGCATTTTAATTCAATTCAATTCAAGAGACATAGAGAATAGTATTTATGGATATTATTAATTTTTGTTACTTAATTTCTGAATATGTCATTTACTTTTTTTCCTGTCTAAGAAGACATTACCTATAAATAATAATTTCTGTAGTACTTTAAAAGTTCACAATGCACTATAAAATAGTTTGTCATTTTATTTTACTACAATCCTGAGGATTTAGTGATAATAATTTTGCCATTTTAAAAATGACAAAACAGAGGCCAAGAGAAATTAATTGATTTGCTCATGGTCAGAGATATTAAATGTTTGGGACAGGATTTGAACTCAGTTCTTCTTGACTCTAGGCCCACAATTCTGCCTACTGAAAGAAAGTATGGTATTTTATTTATCTCATTATTTCATCTTGAAATGTTTGGATCTTACACTAGTTAATTTACATCTGGATGCAAGCCCAGGTTCTCTCTCCTGCTGTTAGAATATTGATTTCTAGATCAATGCTGCATATTCCCAAAATATATTAATTACTAGAAGAGTACAAAAGATTTTGTGAACTCTCCTCAATTATTTGAAGACAGAATGTGAATTGTTAAGTTACAGTATTTTATATTAGATTATTACCCATCATCTTACAATTCATACCTTGAGGTATATAATATTATTTATTTCATGCTTCTTAAATAGGTTTTGGAAACTTTTAAAGAATTTTTTTTGGCTTGCTTTGGTTTTAGAAACCTAATACCCATCAGGAGCTCATACAAGGACAGAAAATGCCACTTAATGTTTTATTGGCCATCTGTCATTCTCCAAATGCTAGTCAATAATGATTTGTCAAACAATTAACAGAGTTAATAAATAGTCACAAAATAACCTAATTGGCCAGCCACCAGTCACCACTGGTGAAATTCAGTAATGAAAGCATTCAGCATAACACCTGATGCCCAACCAAATGGAAAAGAAACATGACATAACAGATGATGATTAATGATAAAGATGATATAATAGAGTAATGATGTTGAAGGTCCTAGAAATCGATGCTGAGCTTAGAGATAGGTTAGTCTTCCTGACCTATGCTGCATTTTGTTTTCTCCTTCAAATATTGGATCACCCTACTCATCAATTATATTTTTGAAAAGGGCAAAATATACAAAGGATAACATTCTACTTATATATATATTTTTTATTTATGTGTTTTCTCCCATAAGAAGCTCATTTAAGAACAAGTAATGGTTTGTTCTTGTTCAGTTGTGTATGATTTTTTTGTGAACCAACCAGGGTTTTCTTGGCAAAGATATTAAGTGGTTTACCATTTCTTTCTCCAGCTCATTTTCCAGATGAGAAAACTGAGGTAACTGCGGTAAATGAGGTGAAGTGAGACCAAATTAGAACTCTAGATGAGTCTTCCTGATTCCCAGCTTTGTTTTCTATCTAGGATACTAGCTAGCTACCCAAGTATCTACTAGAAGTCTTAGAATATAGTAGAAGCTTAAAATATTAGTGAAATTGATTTAGCTTTGTCGACAAGAATCTGAATGGAATTTGAATTACCTGGGGAATTGTATTTTTTCATTCAGTACCTATGAAAAACAATTATCTGTTTTTCTATGAATTTTAGAATATTTAGTGAAATAATCAGAATGGCACAACAAACTTGATCGTTAGTTCTATAATTCCTATTCTTAGGTAACCAAGAAAATTTACCTTGAATTCAGGTCCTAGACTGACTCTTAAACAATAAAAATGAGAAAATCAGTGTGATATAATATGAAATCTGTTGAATTTGTCACTCAAAATCTTGAGTACATTTTCCCATTTTGTTAGGAATTTCTGCATAACCTTTGGTAATTTATGTTAATTTTTGGGTCTCATTAAACAAAGGGCTTGACCTAGATTTTCTCTAAGATCACAGGATCTAAGAGTAAAAAGTAAAGTCAGGAGATATCTTGTCCACTTTGTAACTAAACAGTCATAATTTCAGTTTTTAGGAACATTCTTCCAAGTTCTAAAGGTTATAAATCTATGAGATATGTATTAATACTAATGACCACAGGAATCATGTCAGTACTTTTGCCTTTGCTTCTCCCCTGTATGAAAGTTTATATCTTGGTTCATGGCCAAGTTTTTCTCTTGGATATTACATACAACATCTCCAGATAATACATTTACCCAATAAACAGATCCTTAGTATTCTATGAAGACTACTAGTGCTGTAGAACTGCTTGAATAAAAGCTTGATGAAGATCTTGCCAGTTTCCTAGGAGCCTAAATCTCAAGTACAACTTTTGTGGCAATTCCCCCTTAAACTTCTGCCAGCTGTCCCTGTTTCAAAGTATTTGCTTAACTGAATCAAGATCTACTCTTTGGTACCAGACCACGCCTAGTGATTCTATTCAACCATATATTTGCTTCCCTGTCACTGCCTGCCTACCTGGATTACCTGATGTCTGCTGGCAAAATTCTTTGATTGTCCATGTCGTTTCCATTCTTCTTTCCTGGACTGATGCTTGGCCTTTGTAAGATGGCACACCCCATATTATTGGTTTTCCTGCCAGCAAGTCTTTTCCTATATGACTTATATCCATTCTCACAAAATGTTAGCACTTGAAAAAGGTGTTCTACTTCTGGTAAATATAGATAATCCCTAGTAGGTGCTTGATATTTATTGATCTATTTTTATACATGTGTGTAAATATTTACAAACACATGTGACTTTTTAATCTGTTAAAATAAACTAGGTCAAATTATTTTGGGGGGAAGAGTACTGGGGAAGAATATGACAAGTGGTCATAATAGAGGACAAACAACAATACACATGTTTATTGTGTATTGTATATATATGTATACATATAGTATATATAATATATGTATACATATGTATATAGTGTACATAGAACATGTATATGTTCTATGTTTATAACGCACATCTATCTATCTATAGCAAAGTTGGGTGGAAATTTAAGGGCAATTTATTGAGGCAGGAATTGCTCATTTTTTTATTCTTGTATAACTATCTTAAGGGTAGTCGGGGACTAGCTCATTTGTTTTCATTTGTTTCTCTCCAAAATGCCCAATACAATATTACACACAGTAAGATCCCAAGAAAAAAGTTTGTCAAATGGCTTTTGTCTTTGTGTGTGTTTCCCAAGAATTTTTAATTAAATATGTATTTAAATGATTTACATAATAATTTTGAATATGTCATAAAATTATTGACTCATATCTTGGGAGGGCATTAAAAACCAATGCCCTCATTTTACTGAGGAAACAAGCTGAGAAAGTTTAAATAATTTGCTCATGTAAAGTCCAATATTCAATCTACTCTAACACAACCTCATTTTTCTCTTTTTTCTCTTCTACAACAAGATATCCCTTTGAACATTGATTTCAAATGAGAGATGGAAAAACAAATAAAAAAATTAAGTTATTCATAGCTAATTGTAATATTGTTACTTTGTACACAGTACATTTTACTTTGGTTCAGTTCACGTAATTATTTCCGGTTTTTTTCCCCCTGAGAACAACCTATTCATCATTTTATATAGCACAATAGTATTCCAAAACAATCATGTAGCACAATTTTTTCAGCCATTGTTGATTGTCCTCCTGGTTTCAGCTCCTTGCCACCAGAAAAGAGCTTCTATAAATAATTCTGCCCGTATAGGTCTCATCCCCCTTTTGTTAAAAGCCTCTTTGGATACAGATGCACTAGTGGTAACCTGAGGTCAAAGAGTACACATGATTTTATAGTACTTTCGGCATAATTCCAAATTGCTCTGCAGACTGGTTCAATCACTTCACAACTTCACCAACAGAACATTAATGTCTCATCTTCCCCAAATTCATTGCAACATTTGACATTCTCCTTTTCTGTCCTATTAGCCAGTCTATTAACTATGAGGTCATACTTCAGAATTGTTTTAATTTAGAAATAATGAGCAGGTGGATTTTAGAAAAACCTGAGCTTGGATGAACTGATTTTGATTAAAGTGAGCCAAACAAGGAGAAGACTGTACACAGTAAGAATAACATTGCATGTTGGTCAACTATGTTAGTTCGACTTAGCTCTTCTCAGCAATATGGGGATCCAAGGAATTTCAATAGCTTTGTAATGGAAAATGCCATACTTCAGAGAAAGATTTATGCAGATTGAATACAGATTGAAACATTTTTAAAAACGTTTTTTCTTGCTTTTCCCTCTTTTTCTGATTTTTCTTTTACAGCATGAATCATATAGAAATATATTTTAAATGATTGTACATGTATAACTATATCAGATTGCTTGCTTTTTAAGGAGGGGAAAGGAAAAGGAGGGAGGGAGAAAAAAATGGAACTAAAAATCTTACAAAAATGAATGTTGAAAATGATCTTTACATGCAATTGGACAAAAAATACTGTTAAGTGGATGGAAAGAATCATTTCAATTTGCATTCCTCCATCAATAGCAATTTAGAGCACCTTTGCATATAGCTAAAGACAACTTTATTTACTTCATCTGAAAAGTGTTCATATTTCTTAATTATTTATCTATTGAGGGAAGACTCCAATTTTTATAAATTTGTCTTAGTTCATTTTATATTTTTAAAATGAGGCCTTTATCAGAGAAATATGCTTTAAATTTTCTTTTCACTGTTATGATCACTAAATGTATTTCCCTCCATCTTATCCTTGCCTGTTTATTCTATTCTTTCTCTTTTCCTTTTGTGCCTCCTCAAAAGGCCTCTGAATACCACCTTCTCTAATCTGACCTTCCTTTTATGATCCTTTTCTTATCCCCTTTCCCTCCTACTTTCTTGCAAGAAAAAAAGAGATGAGTGGGTAAATTATTCCATCTTTCAGACAATTCTGTTGAGAATAGAGTTTACTCATTTCTCCTCCACCAGCACTATCTTTTCCATCATAATAAAAATTTTTCTTCCGTCTTTTACCCAATCTTAACTTTCCCTTTCCATTTTTCCCAGTCTATTCCCTTTTCTCCTGGCTTGATTTTATTCCTTCATATTCAATTCACAGCTGTGTCCTCTGTTTCCATATATGCCTAAAAACCCTGAGAAAGTTTTTTTGTGAGTTACAAGTATCATCTTGCCATGGAGGATTATACACAATTTAGCATTATAAGTTCTTTATGGGGAGAATTCTGAGAAGATGTTGGGAGAAGATTGCTGAATTTCAAGCACTCCAGATTTTCCCTACAAATGAACAAATTTATGTCTCAGGGTGAACATAGACTGGTAGGAAAAAAAATTAAGAAGATTTTGGAAATAATAGGGGTCCTTCTGGAATAACCCAAGAATATCTGAAGAAAGACCCCAGGCCAGGGATCAATTGATGTAAAATGTAACCCTCTCCTATGTAGCTCCACAGAAACACCAAGTGGGGCCCCTTGGGGCTAGTTTGGTGTAATGGACCCTCAGCAGAGATCACAGTAAATTTCACCTCCTAGACTGCTTGAGGAGTTGGGGGTCTGAGTCTGGAAAGACTGAGTGAGCCTGAGTTGATTAGAAATACCAGGCTCAGCTGTGCAGCAGAGACATGACTATGGGCGGGAAGGAGCCATCAACACCAGGAATGAAGAAACAGCAGAGCAGAGATGCTGCTGCCAGCCCACACTTGCAATAAGGGGCATTTCTTCATTTTGGGTTCCAGGTCAGAGAGAAGTGCTAAAGTGAAGCTAGAGCTATCATCCCCCAATCCCATGATTATAAGTGCTTACGCTAATACTACTTATTGAAAACAAAAACAAACTGCCAAGAACAAAGAACCCAATGATAGAAACTGACTATGGATATAGGGAAGAAGAGGTCATTTTTAAAGGAGGACACTAAAGTTTAAAAAAAAGAGTTTTTTTCTTCTACCCCAAAGAGTTACATAAAATGACTCCTTATCCAGAGAGAATTTATATAGCTCAAAGGAAAAAAAAAATAAGTCAAATAAGAGATATCAAATAAGAGATATTGAAGAAAAACTAAAAACATTAAAAATAAAAATTAAAACTGTCCAAGAAAAACAAGAAGATTATGAGGAAAAAAGTAACCAACTAGAAAAGGAGATAGATAAGCAGAAGATGAAAATAACTCTTTGAAAATTAGAATTGGGCAAGAGGAAGCCAACGCAGCTATGAAGGACCAAAAAGAAAAAATAACAAAACATTATAAAGAATGGAAAAAATAGAACAGAATATGAAACAATCTTATAAGAAATACAACAAATCTGGAGAACAGATCAAGAATAGAAAATATAAGAATAATTGGACCATCTGAAAGTTGTGACCAAAAAAAAAAAAAAAAAAGAAGCTTGACACAATAATGCAAGAAATAATCCAAGAAAATTGTTCTGAAGTGATAGATCATGAGGAGAAAGTAGAAAAAATAGGAAAAAATCTAGTGATCACCACCTCGATGAGATCCTTTATGGAAAAACACATAGGAATATTATAATTAAATTTTGAAACTCCCAGAACAATGAAAAAAAGTTTGCAAGAAGCATGAAAAAAAATCCAAATACACTGGAGCTACAATTAAAATTGCACAAGACTTTTCAACAGACATAATAAAAGACCAAAAGCCTTGAAATCATATCTACCAACAATTAAAAAGACTCGGCCAGCTAATCTTCCAACTTTCTCTGGCTGGAAAATTATTTCACTCTGTCCTTTCATGGGTTCTCTTGATTCAGAGATTGTTTTAGGAAATTATCTAAAGATGTCTGGAGGACTTTGGGGAAGAGCTGAGGTAAATCATTGCCTTTTCTCCTCCACCTTGGCTAAACACTGGATCATGCTATGCTTTGCATTCATCATATTTATCTACCATGACTATGAAATTTTGCATACATCTTTTAAAAATTAGTTTAGTTGACAAGTTTCTTGAATATCCACACCATTTTCTCTTTTCTTTTACTTTGATGATTTTTTTTTTCTTTTGCATCTTCAGAATTTCATTCTGGAGAGTTTCCAGAGTTTGGTGGCATGATTTCCTGTTTAGCATTTTAAGCTCTGGGATCCTATGTACTTTTCCTTTTAATTCTCCTTTTCACTCCTAGAAATGAGTTGTGTTTATGCCTGATGTTTTCCCCCCTTATCTATCATGAATGTGAAGATGGAGGGATTTATTTATTTTTTCCAAGGTTTTCCACATTTTTTTGCTTTTGTTTCTTTCATCAGAACTGGTTACAAATAAAGTAGTTTTTCTTTGTCTCTGTCTTTGTCTCTGTGTCTCTCTGTCTCTCTCCCTCTCTTTATCTCTTTGTCTCTGTCTTTCAATTTTTATGTATCCTATTGTTTTTAAATGCCTAAGGATATATGACTCCACTTTTTGTAATAAATAAAGTTTTATTTTCTTTTATAAAAAATAACTAAATTTTATAGCAAGTGTGATTTGAAATTAGCAGGTGATGGTGGGAAGTAGCAAAGCTGAGGCTACATGGGTGCTAGAGATAAGTTCTCCCAGTTCCTGACCACACTCATGCAAAAATAGGTGACATTCTCTCTGAGTTATCAACAAAGAATAATGATGGGGTATTCCTCAAAGTAGCTAGCGTCTGGTAGTCATGATGTCATAGTAGTTGGTAAGTTCAATAGCAAAAGTCTAGCAAGACTCAGATTTTAGGACAATGGAGTAATCACTGAGGTCTGGGACTCTCAATCATCCTTTTTTTTTTTTTTTAAATTTAATAGCCTTTTATTTACAGGATATATACATGGGTAACTTTACAGCATTAACAATTGCCAAACCTCTTGTTCCAATTTTTCACCTCTTACCCCCCCACCCCCTCCCCTAGATGGCAGGATGACCAGTAGATGTTAAATATATTAAAATATAAATTAGATACACAATAAGTATACATGACCAAAACGTTATTTTGCTGTACAAAAAGAATCAGACTCTGAAATATTGTACAATTAGCTTGTGAAGGAAATCAAAAATGCAGGTGTGCATAAATATAGGGATTGGGAATTCAATGTAATGGTTTTTAGTCATCTCCCAGAGTTCTTTTTCTGGGCATAGCTAGTTCAGTTCATTACTGCTCCATTAGAAATGATTTGGTTGATCTCGTTGCTGAGGATGGCCTGGTCCATCAGAACTGGTCATCATATAGTATTGTTGTTGAAGTATATAATGATCTCCTGGTCCTGCTCATTTCACTCAGCATCAGTTCGTGTAAGTCTCTCCAGGCCTTTCTGAAATCATCCTGTTGGTCATTTCTTACAGAACAGTAATATTCCATAATATTCATATACCACAATTTATTCAGCCATTCTCCAACTGATGGACATCCATTCAGTTTCCAGTTTTTAGCCACTACAAAAAGGGCTGCCACAAACATTCGTGCACATACAGGTCCCTTTCCCTTCTTTATAATCTCTTTGGGATATAATCCCAGTAGTAACACTGCTGGATCAAAGGGTATGCACAGTTTGATAACATTTTGAGCATAGTTCCAAACTACTCTCCAAAATGGTTGGATTCGTTCACAACTCCACCAACAATGCATCAATTACCCAGTTTTCCCGCATCCCCTCCAACAATCACCATTATTTTTTCCTGTCATCTTAGCCAATCTGACAGGTGTGTAGTGGTATCTTAGAGTTGTCTTAATTTGCATTTCTCTGATTAATAATGACTTGGAGCATCTTTTCATATGACTAGAAATAGTTTCAATTTCTTCATCTGAGAATTGTCTGTTCATATCCTTTGACCATTTTTCAATTGGAGAATGAGCGATTTTTTATAAATTAGAGTTAATCTCTATATTTTGGAAATGAGGCCTTATCAGAACCTTTGACTGTAAAAATATTTTCCCAGTTTATTGCTTCCCTTCTAATCTTGTCTGCATTAGTTTTGTTTGTACAAAAACTTTTCAGTTTGGTATAATCGAAATTTTCTATTTTGTGATCAGTAATGATCTCTAGTTCTGCTTTGGTCATAAAGACCTTCCCCTTCCACAGAGTCTGAGAGGTAAACTATCCTATGTTCCTCTAATTTATTAATAATTTCATTCTTTATGCCTAGGTCATGAACCCATTTTGACCTTATCTTGGTGTACGGCATTAAGTATCGATCAATGCCTAGTTTCTGCCATATTAGTTTCCAATTTTCCCAGCAATTTTTATCAAACAGTAAGTTCTTATCCCCAAAGCTGGGATCTTTGGGTTTGTCAAAGACTAGGTTGCTATATTTGTTGACTGTTTTATCCCTTGAACCTAATCTATTCCACTGATCAACTAATCTATTCCTTAGCCAATACCAAATAGTTTTGGTAACTGCTGCTCTATAATATAATTTTAGATCTGGTACAGCTAAGCCACCATCATTTGATTTTTTTTTCATTAATTCCTTGAAATACTTGACCTTTTGTTTTCCATATGAACTTTGTTGTTATTTTTATAAGTCATTAAAATAGTTTTTGGGAGTCTGATTGGTATAGCGCTAAATAAATAGATTAGTTTAGGTAATATTGTCATCTTTATTATATTTGCTCGCCCTATCCAAGAGCATTTAATATTTTTCCAATTGGTTAGATCAGACTTAATTTGTGTGAAAAGTGGTCTGTAATTTTGCTCATAAAGTTTCTGATTTTCCCTTGGCAGATAGATTCTAAATATTTTATATTATCAGTAGTTACTTTAAATGGAATTTCTCTTTGTAACTCTGACTGTTGGATTTTTAGTGATATATAAGAATGCTGATGACTTATGTGGGTTTATTTTATAACCAGCAACTTTGCTAAAGTTGTGGATTATTTCTAATAACTTTTTAGCAGAATCTCTGGGGTTCTCTAAGTATACCATCATGTCATCGGCAAAGAGTGATAATGTGGCTTCCTCATTGCCTATTCTTATTCCTTTAATCTCTTTCTCAGCTCTTATTTCTATAGCTAGCGTTTCTAATACAATATTAAATAGTAACGGTGATAGTGGGCAACCTTGTTTCACTCCAGATCTTATTGGGAATGGTTGCAGTTTGTCTCCATTACATATGATGCTTACTGATGGTTTTAAATAGATGCTGCTGATTATTTTAAGGAAAAGTCCATTTATTCCTATACTCTCAAGTGTTTTTAATAGGAATGGATGTTGGATTTTATCAAATGCTTTTTCTGCATCTATTGAGATGATCATATGTTTTTGTTAATTTGGTTATTAACATGGCCAATTATATTGATAGTTTTCCTAATATTGAACCAGCCCTGCATTCCTGGTATAAATCCTACTTGATCATAGTGTATTATCTTGGAGATGATTTTCTGTAGTCTTTTTGCTAATATCTTAAATAAGATATTAGCATCAATATTCATTAGGGAGATTGGTCTATAATTTTCTTTCTCTGTTTTCAGCCTACCTGGTTTAGGTATCAGTACCATGTCTGTGTCATAGAAGGAATTTGGTAGGACTCCTTCATTCCCTATTTTATCAAATAATTTATATAGCATTAGGGGCCAATTGTTCTTTAAATGTTTGGTAAAATTACATTAAATCCATCTGGTCCTAAGGGATTTTTCTTAGGGAGTTGTTTAATTGCCTGTTCTATTCCTTTTTCTGAAATGGGACTATTCAAGCAATTTACTTCCTCCTCTGTTAGTCTGGGAAGTCTGTATTTTTGGAGGTAGTCATCCATTTCACTTAGGTTATCAAATTTATTGACATGAAGTTGAGCAAAATAATTCCTTATTATTTCTCTAATTTCCTCTTCATTGGTGGAAAGTTCTCCTTTTCATTTTTAAGACTACTAATTTCATTTTCCTCCCTCCTTTTTCTAATCAGATTTACCAAAGGCTTATCTATTTTATTGGCTTTTCATAGAACCAACTCTTAGTTTTATTAATTAGTTTAATAGTTTTTTTTACTTTCAATATTTTAATTTCTCCTTTTAATTTTAGAATTTCCAATTTAGTATTTGATTAGGGGTTTTTAATTTGGTCTTTTTAGTTTTTTTAGTTGCAAGCCAATTCATTAATCTTTTCTTTCTCTGTTTTATTCAAGTAAGCCTCTAAGGATATAAAATTCCCTCTTATTACCGCTTTGGCTTGCATCCCACAAATTTTGGTATGATGTCTCATCATTGTCATTATCTTGAGTGAAATTATTAATTGTATCATAATTTGCTGCTTCACCCAATCATTCTTTAAGATGAGATTAGTTTAGTTTCCAATTACTTTTGGTCTATTTCCCCTAACTTTTTGTTGAATGTAGTTTTATTGCATCATGATCTGAAAAGAAAGCATTTACTATTTCTGCTTTCTTGCATTTTAATTCTGAGGTCTTTGTCTAATATATGGTCAATTTTGAATAGGTTCCATGAACTGCTGAGAAGAAAGTATATTCCTTCTATCTCCATTCAATTTTCTCTAAAGATCCAACATACCTAATTTTTCTAATATTTTATTTACTTCTTTAATTTCTTTCTTATTTGTTTTGTGGTTTGATTTGTCTAATTCTGAGAGTGCAAGGTTGAGATCTCCTACTATACAGTTTTGTTGTCTATTTCTTCTTGCAACTCTCTTAACTTCTCCTTTAGGAAGTTGAGTGCCATACCACTTGGTGCATATATGTTTAATATTGATATTGCTTCGTTGTTTATGCTACCCTTTAGCAGGATGTAGTCCTTCCTTATCTCTTTTAACTAGATCAATTTTACTTTTGCTTGATCTGAGATAAGGATGGCTACCCTCTTTTTAACTTCACCTGAAGCATAATAGATTTTGCTCCAGCCTTTTACTTTTACTCTATATGTATCCCCTGCTTTAAAGTGTTTCTTGTAAACAACATATTATAGGGTTCTGACTTTGATCCAGTCTGCTATCTGCCTCCTCTTTATGGGGAGTTCATCCCATTCACATTTACAGGTTAGAATTACTAAATCTGTATTTCCTGCCATCCTATAACCCCAGATTGTGCTTTACTTATTCTTGCCTCCCCCAACCCTCTTTCCCCTTTTAAACTTATGTACCCCTCTTGTATCACGATACTTATCCTCTTATAATCCCTCCCTCCCCCTTTGAGTCTTTCCCCTTCCTTCCCTTATTACTCTTTTTCTTTTCCCTTTTCCTCTCCCCGTTTTTAATGAGGCGAGAGAGAATTTTCTCTAAAACAAATGTCAAGTATTTTTTCTTTGAGCCAACTCTGGTGAGAGTAAGATTCACACAATGTTCCTCCCCCTCTCTAAATTCCCTCAGATATGATAAGTTTCTTAGCCTCTTTGTGGGATATGGTTTCCCTCTTTTTATCCCTCCTTCCCACCTTATTCTGCCATCATCCCTTTTCCATGTCTACTTCCCTTTTTTATGTTATATCAGTACAATCAAATTATACATGTATTCTTTTGTATATCCACAACAGAAATACAATTCTCAAGAGTTATTTTACCTTTTCTGCATCTCTTGAGTTCTATTCTTGGAGATCAAATTTTTGTTTAGTTCTGGTTTTTCTTCAGAAACAAATGGAATTCATTTGTTTCATTAATGTCCATCTTCTTCCCTGGAAGAAAATGCTCAGCTTAGCTGGGTAGTTTATTCTTGGCTGCATCTCAAGTTCTTATGCCTTTCGGAATATCATATTCCAGGCTCTTCTTTCCTTTAAGGTAGAGGCAGCTAAATCTTGGGTGATCCTTATTGTGGCACCTCGGTATTTAAATGGTTTTTTTTTGGCTGCTTGTAATATTTTTTCCTTAATCTGATAGTTCTGAAATTTTGCCACAATATTCCTTGGGGTTTTTATTTTAGGGTCTCTTTCAGAAGGTGTTCGATGAATTCTTTCCATGCCTATTTTACCTTCTGATTCTATTACATCTGGGCAGTTCTCTTTGATGATTTCTTGTAAAATAGTATCTAGGCTCTTTGTTTCATCATAGTTTTCAGAAAGTCCAATAATCCTCAGATTATCTCTCCTAGATCTATTTTCCAAGTCTGTCGTTTTGCAAGTAGATAATTCATGGTTTTCCAGTTTGTCATTTTGTTGTTTTGCTTGACTGATTCTTGCTGTCTCAATGAATCATTAGTTTCAATTTGTTCAGTTCTAATTTTTAAAGAATTATTTTCTTCATTAGCTTTTTTTACTTCTTTATGTATATGTCCAATTGAGTTTTTGAATGTATTGTTTTGGTCTGTGGAATTTTTTTCCATTTCACTAATTTTTTTTTCTTTTAGTGAATTATTTTCTTTTTCCAATTCACAGATCCTACTTTCTTGCGTGTTCTTTGTCTTTTCCAATTCACAAATCCTACTTTCTAGTGAATTCTTTATTTTTTCTAATTCCTATTTCAGGAAGTTGTTGCTCTCTTGTAAGGCTTCTCTTTCCTTTCCCCATTTATCTTCTAACTCTCTTTTGAGACTTTTAATGGTCTTTTCTATGAGAGCATCATGTAAAGGAGGACAGTCTGATGCATTTTTACTGTTTGAGGTCTCTTCAGGTTTGCTGACCTGCTCTTTTTCTGCATAGAAGCTGTCGATCGTTCTTTTCATCTTTTTATTCATGTTTTAAAGCCTTTAGGGTAGGTCTCCTAGGCAAGGGGGTTACCAGCTTCCTCTGCAGAGCAGGGAAAGATGTAAACCGATTTCCGACTCCGAGGTATGGGAGTGCTCTGAGTGAGAGTTTTCCCTTCCCCCAACAGGAAGTGGATTCAGCACTGGCCCAGCTATCAAACTGCTTAGTAGGGCTGAGTGGATTAGTGATTGCCCTAGGCTAGAGACTAAGGAGTGAAAGTGTCACTGCCCCAGGCCAGAGCCTCTTGTGGGACTGTGAGTATTAGCAGCTGACCGCAGACCGCAGACCGCAGGCCGCAGACTGCAGACCGCCCGGAACTCTGCCTCAGTGTCTCTGTCCAATGCAAATCGGCCCTGGAAAAGCTCTATGGCCCCAAGCCGAGCTCCCCACTGTGCAGATTGGAGGCTAACCCGGGCTGAGTCCTCCTGCCGTGCAGGATCACATCTGCCCCAAGGAAAAGCCCGTACTGCGGGTTGGGGCTGTGTGCTTGTGCAGAGATCTGTGCCTTCACCCTCGGTTTGAGACTCTCCTCGGAACCTAATTTCTCTCCCCGTCTGAGCCGATCTCCCCCCTGGCCCCGGAACCAACCTTTTTTGGCGAGACCGCAGATTTTCTTCGGCCGGGGAGTTGTTCTACTTCTTATCTTTACGAATTGTAGCAGTCAAGACTATTTTTGAGGCTCAATATAATATTGATAAAGAGGGTAAGAGAAGAGCTTAGAAAGTCGGGTGTGTCTTCTCCGCCATCTTGGCTCCGCCCCCAATCATCCTTTTTTGTTACCACCCTTTGCCCCAAATTATAAACTGTGATCAGCAGAGGCAGTTATAACATAGGGATTTTTTCTCTAGGAAAAATTTTCTAAGATCTTAGGAACACATTTACACTGCCTCAGGCATCTAAAATGTAGTTGAAGAATGAGTGTTCTGTGTTTTGTGTCTGAATTCATATGTAAATGGTCTCCTTTCCCCCACTCCTTCCTTACAAAGTGGTGCTACTTGCAAGGCACTGGGATATAGCATCATATTTGTTTTGTCTCCTATGGCAAATGGATAATGAAGTCAAGAGGACAACTAGTCATAGCACTTAGAATGAACAAGCAGATATAATAGGATAAGTGCCTAGTGTTAGCCTCAGCAGACGACTCCACGAAGATTTTACCTGGATTTCCAATGACCACATTAAGCCAGATGAGTTCTAAGATTCCCTAAGGGTTCTAAATTGTTCTTATTGTGGCAAAACTCAGGAGATACCTTGCAATGGAAGACCAATTCAGCAGATCTACCTGAGGGGCAGAGTTCATCCTCAGATGTTCACCATGTCTAAACTACTTAGAGACCAGCATGTCAGCTAATGAGACAGAACCCTGCTGGCTTCCAAAGAGTACAGTACTCTCATTAATGAAAAAAAAAAAAAAGCACCAAAAAAGTTTATGTGAACAAATGCTTGGAAGCTTTAAAAATTCTATAAATATCTGATTGGAATTAAGAATTCTCCTTTGTTACAATGTCTTCTTGTATATGTACATGGATGTTTCATGCATGTAAATGTTTTATAATGCTTAATGTTTGCATGTGCATTAGCTCTTTTTTACATAGTTCCTCTTTATATATTTATTATCTATAATTTTTGTTTACTTCTCTCTCTCTCTTTACATATATAATATGCATAAACACATGTAACTTCATTTCAAAAATAAAAAAAAATAATATCAGTGGTGAGGAACAGAAATGTCACAAAATTGGGTTTTAAAAAATCTCTATCAAAGGAAAAGAATATCTAGAAATATAGTTAATATTACTTCTGTTACTGATAATAACTACTATTTACACATCACTTTCAGATTTGCAAAGTACTTTACACAGTATCTTAGGACAAGATACTCTGAGATGTAATTGATATTGTTATCCTTATTTTCCAGATGAGGTAACTATGACTGAAAAGGGCTAAATGATTTGCTCTGGGATATGCAGGCAGTAAGAATAAGAGATAGGATCCAGTCAAAGGCGTTTCTACTCTGCACCCATCACTCTAGTTATGATGTTCCCACCAGCATTAGTATAAAATATTCCATGAATTAGCCGCTGAAATGGAAACCACATTTATTATCAAAGTTTTCTCCACATTTTTAAATTTCCACATAGACAATGGTTCAGAAATTAAACTTTTCTCAATATGTAGTTCCTCCTAAGAGTTGATGACTAATTAGGATAATTGGATCTGGGCTCCTGAAAGGATACTGGTGGTATTCATTTTACATAATGTTTTTAAATATGTACAACTAATTCATTTTAAAAGGAGCTTTTGTAAAAATTGGTTTTCTTTAAAAATTCTGAAAAAAATAAGCTTTTGCCTTCAGTTTTGATATTGTAAATTGTTTTTATCTCTAGGTCTTTTAATTTTCCTCTTCTCTCTTTTGTTCCTCAGCAAATCAATGGATTATTAGTGCCTAAATGAACTTAATAGAATAGAGTAGGTTAAAGTGTTTTCATAAAATAGTGGAAGATACTTTTGCCATGAAAAACATCATCCCCTCATTTTTATGCTCTGATGTTTATGTAATGGACTTTCTTAAACCAGTATAAGTGCAATAAAATATAATACTTTAAATGAGCAGTAATAATAAAAACATAATACAAAGCCCCATTATGCTTACATAGTTTTCTGAAAAGCCCAGACATTTAGTTAACAGTATCATTTTGTTTATTCCAACTATTGAAACTAAATGATCGTACTTTGTTTAATGAGAACAATGGTATCTAACTATAGAGACATAATAGTATCTCCAAAGATCACATCTAGAATTCCATTCATGGTATCATATTTAGGTATATTGATGAACTGGAATGTGAATACGAGAATGAATGAATTCAAGATGATGCCACAGTTAGGTCAGACAAAGCATTTGCCTTCAAGTTTTTGCTATATGTCTCTTAAGAATTTGAATGTTTGGAATAAAATAAAGATTAGATTTATTCTAAACAAAACTATCTGGTTGTAGCATTCCTTCTCCTTCCAGTTTAATACTTCATTCCAGTCCCACCTATCAATTTTGTATGTGACATTTTTAACTGAAAATCTTTAAATTACCTAAAATATCATGTCCAAGAGTGAAACTGTATTGTTTCTCCTTAATCTTTTCTCCTTAATTTTTTTTTGTTGTTGTTGACACATTTTAGTCATTATAGTTTGAAACCTTGAAGTTCTTCTAGACTCTTCATTCTTTTTTATCCTGCCACCTAATCATTTGGTAAATACTATTTTGTAGTTAAGTACTATCTCTCCATTATCATTTGTACTCACCTCTTTCTCTTCATTTATTTGGCTCTTTCCCAAGTTCAGGCCCTCTCTACCTCTCACCATTGCTATCCTAATTGTTCTCTAATTGTTAACATTTTTCCCATATCAATTCTCATATTTCTGACCACATTATTCCCATGCTTCTGATGCTTCAAGGACTCTTTCTTACCTCTAACATGGAATACAAAATTCCTTTATTTGATTTTCAAAGACATGCAATCTGACTACAATCCATCTCTTCTGACTTATTGTGTATTTTTCTCCTCCCCATAGTCTATGTTTCAATCAAATTGGCCAACATTTCCTCATATATTATATTTCATCTTCACTTCTTGCAGAGGTTGTCCCCTATGCTTGGAATATGTCACATTCTCATCTCTACCTCATAGAATCCCTGTTTGTTTTTTTCTTAAACTTCAGTTCAAGTACCACAACCCACAGTAAAATACATTCTCATTTCCCTGAGTAGTTAATATTCTTCACCCCACTCCCCACAAAATTTATTTTTATATAGATTTTTTTTTCTTTCCTGTCCAATCAAAAATGTTCTAGTGGAATACAAGCTCTATGAGAGTAGATATTTCTTCATTTATATATATATATATATATATATATATATATATATATATGTTTATAAATCTAGCCCCTAACATAGAGACTATATAAGTGTTTAATAAATGCCCATTGAATTAATGAATAGATAGTGAAACAATTTGGCAAAACTGAAAAAGAGAATGAGCTGCCTTGAGAAATGATCCTTTCCTCCTTAGCAGAAGTTCCAAAGTCCATGCTGTATCATTGTTGGAGATTATAGAGTGGATTCTTAGTCAGATAAATGTTGGACTGGATAGTATCAGATATCTTTTTCAGCTCTGAGATTCTCATTCTGTAGAACTACACAATATTTATAATTGTCTGATAAGTAGATTGATAATTGTCAAATAAAGAGATATGCTAAAATAGCAGTATACCTGCTATAAATGGAGGAAAGCATGGCATTCAAATGATAATGGTTCATAAGAGGAAGAAATATCTGCATTAGAAAGTCTACAGAAGCCAATTTCCTCATTAGCAGAAAAAAAAATGATAGTTTTTATTGGTTGATATAACACAGAGGAAAAAATGCTGATTTAGGAGTGATAAAGAGAAGGGAAATATGAATTAATGAGGCTTCCATAAACTTTGCTTTTCTTTTAAAAATCCTTCCAGAAGTTTTTCCCCTAGAAAAATTATACAAATGTTCTGTTAGCCAATTATTTTTAAAGGCTGGAATGCTTTCAAAAACGCAGAAATTTAGCATTTTTTATCAAGAGTTATGAAAAGGACTGAAGAAAATATACAAAGAAAAGAATGAAGAATTATATCTATATAAAATTAGAAAAGATAGGGCAGACTTCTCTAGCTTTAGGGATTTTTTTTCAAAATCTTGAGTTCCAAAGTATTCTGAGAAAATGTCAAAATCAGAATTTACAGGTTATTATTAAGACATTACTACTAAAGGCTAATTATTAGTTTTATGTCAAAATTAGACATTTCAAAATATGATAAAATTATATTTTCACATTTAATGATGCCTACATAACTCCAAATAACAAGTAAGGTAGTTTACCAGTATTGACTTGAAATAAGAAAGACACAAATAAATAAAACTTTAATTAGTCTAAAAATAGTAACTTCCTGCTTTCATAAATTATATTACCACAAAGCAGAATACATTTATATTCTCTGTGCGATACAATTAAAAAAACAACAACAATATGCTTGCTAATCTGTATTTTCATTCATTAGATGAACATAGTAGAATAATGATACCTTGAAAAATGACAAAGAAAGGTACAAATAGAGGAACATGCAGAATTCTATAAGGAGTAATTAAAGGACAATTGTTGGGAGAAGCATATTCTAGGGCCTTTTTTCTTTAATCCACGGTTTTTAAAAAATAAGATAATTTGGGTAAACAGTCTCCTATCGTACAATTCAATTCAGAGAGTATTATGAATTTACTGTATGAGAAGAAATATGCCAGATGTTAAAAATAAACAGCAACAAAACAAAAAAATAAATAAAACAAAACAAAAATCACTTCCTTCAAAGAAATTATTTCCTTTTGGGGTGCTTCAATAGCTAAAGAGATAAGTAAAAGCAAATTACATGTAAACAAAACACAGAATGTTTTACAGAAAATATATACTGAGACATGAAAAAGAAGATAAAAATTGGGAAATGTTTTGTATATGAGGTAAAACCTAAGCTTATACTTGTAAGAAGCTAGAAATTCAAAGGTTGAAGTGGGTTCAGAGAAATGAAGCATCCAAGTTTTGGACAATGGCCTATGGAAAAGCATTGAGGTGAAAGTTAGACTATTGCTTTTAAGGAACAGAAAATAATCCAGTTTGACTAGAATTTTGTAGAATATGTAAGGAGAGAATATTAAATAAGTCTAGGATAATAATCTACATCTAGAATGGTAAGTGTTTTGAACACAGATAAGGAAACTGATGGAGTTAATTGAGCAGAAGGACATGGGCAGGTTTGTACATTAGTAATATAAATTTGTAAACTATATTTAAAAAAAACATTGAAAATGGGCCAGACATAGTAAGGGATGCTGATTAGGAGACTATTGGAATAGAATCAGTAAAAGGTGATGAAAACCTAAATTGATTTTGTTCTAAGTAGAAAGAAAGGAACATTTAAGCCTTTAATTCCCTCTAATTTGATGCAAGTACCAGTTTCTAAATTTGGAAAAATTTCCAGCAACAACAAAGAAACAAACACATAGGAAATGAAAACTAGTTATCTAATGAACAAGAGTGAGATATGCTGTGAGCTATGAAGCACCATTCAACATTGTTTATGGAACCTTGATAATGAATTTTATACAGTGTTAGTCACTGTTATGGGTTATTAAATGATATGATCATTTTCCTTTCCCTAGTAGAACCTGCATATAAATCCATCTCATATTCATAGAAGATAGAACATCATTAAATGTACAATTGTCTACAGATCTAGAATTGTGTCATGAATATTTCTTGTTATTCAATTTAAAAGAAAAATTGCAAGCCCATCTATTTTTAAATTTGGAGCCAAAAAATTTGAGCTTCATACCTTATTAAATGAACAAGAAACAACAAAAATAATAATTATTAGCATTTTTGTAGTGTTTTTGTCAAGTGTTTTGTGTACATTGTCTTAATTCAAAAATTCCAACAATTCTATAAGGTCAGTGTGTTTTCTTAATCTCATTTTTTCTTTCTTTTTCATTTAATTTTTATTTTAATAGAATTTATTTTTCAAAATATATGTAAAGATAATTTTCAGCAATCATTTTTGTAAGACTTCACGTTCTAAATTTTTTCTCCTTATCTCCTCTCTCTCCAAGACAGCAAACAACCTGATAATAGGATAAATATGTGCAATCATTTAAAACATATTTCCGTATTTGTCATATGCAAGAAAATCATCCCCAAAGGATGCACACTAGAAAGAAAAACAAACAAACAGAAAGGTGAAAATATTTTGCTTTGATTAATATTCTGTCTCCATAGTTCTCTCTCTGGAGGCAGTTGGCATTTTCCATGCCAAGTCTATTGGTATTGCCTTGAATTACCACATTGTTGAGAAGAGCCACATCCATCACATTTAATCATCACAACATTTTGTTTCTTGTTGTTAAAAGTGTTCTCTTGGTTCTGCTCACTTCATTCATCATCAGTTCATGAAAATCTTTCCAAGTTTTTCTGAAATAAGCTTGCTTATCATTTCTTATAGATTAATAACATTCCATTATCTTTATATACTATTATTTATTCATCCATTCCCCAATTGATTGGCATCCCTTCAATTTTAAATTCCTTGCCACTATTAAAAAAGGCTGTTACATTATTGATATGCCAAGAGATTTTAGGATGAAAAATGTCAAATACCAAAAGTCAAATGGCATTCTATTTTATTCCTAAGAGAGAAAGATTAGTTAATGGTACTAATAATTTGACAGAAATAGAAACATCTAAGGTTCTTAACCCTTTTAAGATGCAGGTGGTTAGTGCTATCAAATGAAATATAATGAAACTAGAAAGGAGAGTTTGATGTTTGCTTCTATTTATTCATGCATGTCTAACTACAATTATTCCCTAAAATGCAGTCACTTTTTTGGGACTTAAGAGCATTTTTTTTTCATTTATGTGTAAAGATAGTTTTCAACATTTGCTTTGTAAGAATTTGAGTTCTAAAGATTTCTCCCTTCCTCCCCAAGATAGCATCTGATATAAGCTATACATGTACAATCATGTTAAACATATTTCCATTAGTCATGCTGTGAGGAGAGAATTAGAACAAAAAAGAAAATGAATTCATGAGAAGGAAAAAATAAAAATTTTTAAAAAATGAAAATAATATGTTTTGATCTGTATTCAGAATCCATAGTTCTTTCTGCGAATGTGGATAGTCTTTTCCATCAGATGTCTTTTGGAATTGTCTTGTATCACTGTATTGCTGAGATGAGCTAAAACTATCATAATTGATCATTGCATAATGTAAAACTCAAACTTCTTGTTAGTGTCTCTGGAAAACTTCAAGGCTTATGATAGAAAGTTACTGTAGAAAAACACTGAGTGATAAAAGTGATTTAAATACCTTCTTGAATTTTAAAGAGAACACCAGGAGAGTAAAAAGATTTAAGCAAATGGTTTCCTTTTGTCAGAAACACATAAAATCTTTGAAATAATATGAGATAAGATCACTGAAATACCAATGCCCCAGTGAGCTCAAACATTGCAAATATGCCTTTCTTTAATATAATTCTACTAGGAGTCATCTACATTGGCTATTAATTCTCCATTATTTTTCCATAATGTAACATTCAAGTTAACATCCACACTAGGTTAACATCTACAAAGTGCCTATTTACTGTGAATGAGAAATATTTCACTGCAAGTTAATGGAAAGGATGCCGTTTATATCCAGAATCCTCAGTATAGCCAGAGTAGGCTGATATGCATCTGCTGTCTTTATATGTGCTTTAAAATATTGGGAAAAAAGGTGGTCAATATTTCATTAAATCAATGATCTCATCCACAAAACAGCTAATTCAGAAGACACACCACCAGGTATAGAATTAGGAAAACCTGAATTCAAATTTGACCTAAAATACTTTCTTGCTATGTGATCCTGAACAGATCATTTAGTTTCTATTTAATTCTGTTTCCTCAAATGTAAAATTGGGTTAATAATAACATCTCTCTTATAAGTTCATTATGAGCCTCAAATGAGATTTGTAAAACACTTATCACAGTTCTTGGCCCATAGCAGATACAATATAAATACCAGTTGTTGTTATCTATATGAATATTCATTTCAATAGTACTGAACAAATATGTTCATTCTTCCTTATACTTTGTAAATCTTGTCTATATCCTTCTATAACTTTGCCACAGTAGCTCTACTATACATGCTTATGAACTTCATCATGTTCCCTGACACCATCAGGTTGCCAGTGAAATATGAAGACATGAGACCTATCCATTACCTAGTCACCTTTTTATTTATTTATTTGCATAACATTACATCTTTTTTTTTTTCTATTTCATTTTCAAAGATTTTCCAAATCTTTGATTCTCTTATTCCACTTTTCTCAAATCATTCATTTTCTTTTTCACTGTTAGACCCCAAACACACTTGTTGACATTTGGCTGATAGTAATTTTTGGTTTTTCCTTGTCACATATATTTTCCTATGCCTTCAAAATATCTTTATGAACAAGGTAGAGAGTACTTATGTTTCAGATGTAACGCATTTTCCATAAGGAAATATGTGACTTTCTGAGGATCATGAGGTCAAAATAATATTCTATGTAATAGGCACTAAATACTTAAACCTCACTTTCAGTCTCCTGATCAGATACTCAATCAAGAAGTTGAATGGAAAAACAATTGATCTAGCCCCAATCTAAACATGAATCCCTATTATAATATAACTGATAAGCAGTCATTCAGACTCTAAAGTCATCCACTAAGAAGGGATCCTCTAATTCTCAATGTAGTACAATCCACTTTGAAATGGCCCTATCCATCAAGCATATTATCTTCATATCAAATTCTGTTGATCTTCTCCAGCTGTTATTTTATTACTTCAGAAATATTTCTTCAACTAAAATCTACAAATTAACTTGCTGGAATCTCAGAAACTCTATAACCAAGTCCTTTACTTTGATATAAATGGAATTATGTCTATAAATTATCATCTGAACATGATTCAAAAGCAAAACTGTAATATTTCCTGCTTGAGTAATATACAACATAGATGTCCTTGACATCTTATTTTATCTCCATCATTTGAGGGCAGTATGTTTTATCTAGTATGTCTTCTATAATGAGAAAATATAATGGGTGAAGTTTAAGTTAGAAAGATTCAACAGCATTCATGAAAAATGTTCGTTTCCACCAAGAGCAGGGTCCTACAGTGCAATCTTAGCATATGGCATTATCTCTGTAAATGCTGACTGAATGAAAAGCAATAAAGACAAATAATCTTTGAATGGACACAAAGAAGATGGGCACAAATGATGTCAGATGAGTTCTGAATGCATGGGAGGCAAAAGAAATTGAACTCCATTAGATAATCATTGCTAATATACACATGTAAGAGGAAGAGAACAGTGTTGTGGAAAGATGGTTGGATGGAGCAGAAAAGAATGAAGAGGAATGACTTGGGGCAACAGCTATAGAGTGGAGATGAGAAGAACAAAGGTGAGCACTGTCCTACGACCCTTGTTTAATGGATGAAAAGTGAATGAAGATGAATGTTAGAATCCAACTGCTGAGCAAATGTGAATCAAATAAAGATAAATAATATCAACAGACTTGTACTGAATCCATAAGGGGGTGAACTAAAAAGAAAAAATTCAAATCACCAAGACTGGAATAAACTAGGGATAAAAAGATTAATAATTCTATATTAGAACACTGAACTATAAATATGCTCATTTTGGGATGGGTGTGGATTTGTAAAATAGATTCTAACTGCATAAGGATCAGCAAATAACTGTGTGTGTGTGTGTGTGTGTGTGTGTGTGTGTCTTGCTATATAAACTATGTAAGTTTGTTAAAGATAGTAGCTTAATGATACTTTTTCTTGCATATATAAATAGCTTCCTTAAAATACCCTCAGGGTATTTGGGTTTTGTCAACGAAGACATGTTTAGGTGTTCTTTTCAATTTCTATTAAAAAGCTAAGGAGTAGGCTTGCATGTAAATAAAACTTTAGTTTTGATCAAAGATCTATCAATCAGTACTTTTTATGTTTTATGAATTTATTAGGGGTACAATAAATGTTCATGCAATGCACTTCACTAGGAGCTCTGCCAAATCCTCTTCTAATATCTTCCTTATTTCCTTTTCTATGCTTTGAAGCACCTAACCACTATTAAAGCATTGGGAGATAGAAACTTAAAGCAGGAGATGATAGGAGTTTGAGTTCTGATAGAGAGTCTTTTTCTTTTATTTCTATTCAGTCATTCCTCTTGTGTTTAATTCTTTAGAGTTTTCTTAGCAAAGATACAAAATAGTTTGCCATTTTCTTTTTCTGTTCACTTTTACAGGTGAGGAAACTGAGGCAAACAAGATTAAGTGACTAATCCACATAGCTAATAAGTGTCTAAGGCCATATTTGAACTCAGGAAAATTAATCTTCCTGACTCCAGGCCTAACAATCTCTCCATTGCACCTTATCGCACCTGAAATTAGACCCTCTGGATACTTTCATGTAATTTCCAAACCCTGCCACTTCATATGGCTTTCCTCATTCTCCTCATAGTATAAATAAGATTTTGTACTTGTAATGCTGGATCCTAATACCCTATTTCTCTTACAAACAGGTCACCTCAACATTTCTCAGGCTTTTTCAAACCATAATACTGGTATTTTTTTCCAAATTCTTTATCATCCTTTACCAGAATTCAGATTCTACCTCTGGAACTCTGGTTTTTGGTTAATGAACCAAGTTTCAAAACACTTCAAAACAATTCTATTACTCTCACCAATGCCCATACCAAGTTGCTTTTCACTCTATAGGTAGCAATCTTTTATATGTTTTTTTTTTTTCTGTCATAACATAAGCTTTTGTAAGACAGAGACTCTCTTGTCTGAAAGTATTTGTATCCCCAGAGCTTAGAATAATTTTTGACCTAAGTTAAAAGTTATAAAATACATATTTTTTTAATCCATTCACTTATATTGAAATACTTTGAGTATTGTCGTACAAAATTTCACTTTAGTAGCCAAAACTTGATCTATTATCAATAAGCGGGCTGAGAAAAGTCCTAGTAATGTAATGGGGGAATAGATTTTGGAACTCATTTAGTCTACCTGTTTCACTTTGCAAATGAGGAAACATGTCAAAAGGCACTTAATGAGGGAGACATAGTGAGTGGTAGAGATAAAATTTGGAGCAAGACTCTGGCTATATTGTTGTAATCTAACTTGTTTTAATCTAGACCATTTTCTATTTATTATAGTGGCGAAGTACAACTCTTGCAAGCAAGCAGACTACCAGCCTCAATATTTTATATATTTATTTGGATCTATTTGTTTAACCAGGCTGTCCTGTTTGTAAAAAGTACCTAAGCTCTATACTCAGCATTAAATAGAATTGACAATATCGAAATAATCTATGTTCTCTGAAAAAATGGAATAAATTGTACTATAAGAATGGCTATTTTAAATAGCAAGGCTTTGCTCAGATATTATTTTTGCTGTTTTAAAATTTATCATTACTACATCACATGGGATTATAGAACACTTTTGGAGTTGAGACTTTATTTTACCATCTTATAATCTTTTGACATCTATTGTTATCCTCTTACATTTTTTAATGGATGAAAAAAGCCTATAGGAACTAATTTTGAATGATATCTATTTCTTGTGGTTATGTATTGCTCAGGAAAATCACTTTGAACTCACAAACCTTCCAATTTACTTTTTATTAATTTTTATTGTAATCATCATGCTTTTATTTCATCCAATGTAACAATATGGGTGTTAAACATGGTAATTAAATAAATTGAAATGTGCAGTACAATTTCCCTATACTGTACAAATGGTAAAGAAAACATGAAGTCAATCTATAAATCACATATGGGTAGTAACATCTACAGCTTTATGCCGATATCAGTACTTATCAACAATTCACTATGAGATGTGTGTAAAACATCTTCCCATTATGCACAATGAATCATCACTTTCTAAAATCTCAGTTGTGAAAAGAGACCCCAGTATATGTAGAACATACAGAGAACAAATGCTTTCCTTGTTTCACCACAGACACAGCCTACAACTCAGCAAAATGATTTATTTAAGTTTCCATTCATAAAGTCACCTATTTTAAAACTCATATTATACAAGCACTTCATTGATCAACAAAGTATTAGCACCAGAAATCATTTATATAATAAATTAGATGAATTTATTAATAAGCATTTACTAATTAATTGTCATGCCCCAAATAGCAGCATGTTGACAATTACAGGAGTGAATTAAAGATTGCAAATATATCTGTTAATAATGAACACAGGATTACCTCAAAGAACATAATAGATTCTTCTAATGAACACTAAAATCTATCTTGAAGTGATTTAGAAAGACACAATAGCATAGATATTCTAATAATTAATATGAGACTATCTGAGAAAACAAAACTTAGAGGATACATTCATTTACTTTAGTAAATGATCTAGGTCAAGCTAATATATATATATATATATATATATATATATATATGTATATATATATTCAATAGTATTTTATTTTTCCAATTACATGTAAACATAGTTCTCAACATTTGTTTTTGTAAGATTTTTGAGTTCCATTTTTTCCTTCTTCTATCCCTTATTTTCCTGGTCCTAAGACTAACTTCCATGTTTTAATATATGAAAACTATGAAGATAATTCTTATTAATGAATCTGAACATAGCTTCATGAAAAAAAATCCTTCACTCTATGGCTAAAAAACAACTGAAAGGCTATCTAATGTAACTCCCCCCCCCCCCACCCCACGGCTCAAAGAATTAAGTAATTTGAGTAAAGACAGAATTAGAAAGTAGCAGAACCAGCATTTCAAACCAGACTGACTTCAAATTCTATATTCTTTTCTACATATCCTTATGTATAGTGACAGCTTAATATAACTAACACAATAAGTCTCCAATATGCATTCTAATTATCAAAAATGAGACTGCAGGAGAGGATATGGATGAATCAATGATAATGTATCATCTTCATTCAATTCTTTGATGTTTTGATGGATTGGTGTTCTCTCTGATATGGGCTCTCCTTCCAATGATACAGTCTATCCATGTCTCCTCTCAGGCAGGTGAAGGCCCACCCACTGGGCAGAGGACCTTTCACCAGATCTCTGGACATTGCAAGAACACTAATGAGGCAGCCCAGGTTTTCATATTGTGTTTGTTATTTGTTTTTTATTCTCAAAGAAAGTGATGCCTTGATTTGCAAGTGCATTTGATTTAAGTGAGGCAGGACTGTGCCTCTAACTCTCCTCCAAAATCATGAAAGTCCAGTGCACAAGGAATAGCAATGGCCCCAGAAGCAGTGAGAGATTTGGGTTTTTTTAATCTAAGATCTTTCCCAGTCTCAGTTTGTCTGAGGCAATGCACACTCAGTAATTAAAGTAAAAACTGAAGGAAAAAATGGGCTAATTTACATATGTAAAAGAATTTGTCTGGGAGGAGAAGACTTAAAGAGTTTCTGGCCAGAACAGAAAAAGTTGGTATTAACCAGGTTTTCATCAGATATTGAATCATAGAATGAGACATTTTGAGCCAGAAAACATCTTAGGGACCATTATATTCAACCTATACTATTTTACAGTTGAAGAAATATGCCTTTTCCCCAGTGAAGTTATTTGCCTAGGGTTATGCAACTATTATGATGAGATTTAAGTTGCTTCTTAAGTCCAAGCACAATACTATATCTATCATGCAACCTAAGTGAGTATCATTCTCATCAATCTTCCCATACACTCATGGCAAGGAAAGGTAATAAATGTTTATATCATGCCTACTATGATTTTATTTGATCTTCACAACAGCTAGATGTTAGCACCTATTATGATACCCATTGATATGTCCACAGTTGCCCAACAGTAAGTGTCTCAGGCTAGAATTGAATGAATTTTGTCCTTTCTGATTTTAGGAGCAGTTCTCTAACTGGTAAGCCATCTAACTACCTGGTCATTATGACAATAATCTTTACAATGCATCTCTTGAAGAATTCTTGATTTATATTCACCAGGCACACATATCATTGTCTTCTGAATAACCACACAATTGAATTCTTCCCACTTTGACAAGAATGTTTGTAGCATTTTTTTTTTTTGTGTTAGCAAAGAATTGTAAAAGGAATAGATACCCATCAATTGGGGAATGGCTGAACAAGCTGTGACATATGAAGGTGATGGGCTATTGTTTTATAAAAAAAAAATAATGAACAAGCTGATTATAGAAAGATCTGAAAAGATTTGCATGAACTGATGCCTCAAAAAACAAGCAGAATCAGGAATACATTGTACATAATACCAGCAAGAATGTGCTGTGATCAACTATGAAAGGCTTGATTCTTAGTGGTTCAGTGATCCAAAGCAGTCCCAATAGACTTTGGACAGAAAATGCTATCTGCATCCAGAAAAAAGAACTAAGGAAACAATATAAATCACCACATGCTATGTTCACTTCTTTTTTCTGTTTGTTGTCTCTCCTATGGTCTTTTGCTTTTACTCTGATTTTTCTTCCCAGCATGATTCAAAAACTAATGTATCTTAAAAGTAAATAAACTTACTACAATAAAAAAATTAACTTCACAAACTATGCTATTCCATCCTTCACAGTCATACAATTTCACTAAAGGAATATTATTATTAAAAAAAACTGTTCCTTCTGAATATGGAGTAATACATAGTATTTTCACTTTTTTGTTGTATGCTTGTTTTTTTTCTGCCTTTCTCAGTTTTTTTCCCTTTTAATATGATTTTTTTGTACTACGTGACAAATATGGAATTTTTAAAAAAGAATTACACATGTTTAACTTATAGTAGATTGCTTGCTGTCTTAGAAAGAGAGGAGAGAAGGAATAGAGAAAAAATTGGAACACAAGACTTTGCAAAAGTAAATGTTGAAAATTTTTTTTGGATGTATTTGGAAAAATAAAATATTATTAGAGAAAAAAAAAACCTGGTCTTTGATTCAGTTAGAAATAACTGTAATTTTCAGAGACAACTTTACAGCTCATCTTTATTTATTTTTTATTTTTAATAATAGTTTTTCTTTTCTTTTTTATTTTATATGTCTTTGTTTTTATGTATTATTTAAATAATAGCCTTTTCTTTTCTTTTCTTTCTTTCTTTCTTTCTTTCTTTTTTTTTTACTTTACGGTAATTTTAATAGCTTTTTATTTACAAGTTATATGCATGGGTAATTTTACATCATTGACAATTGCCAAACCTTTTGTTCCAATTTTTCCCCTCTTTCCTCCCACCCCCTCCCCTAGATGGCAGGGTGACTAATACATGTTAAATATATTAAAGTATAAATTAGATACACAATAAGTATACATGACCAAACCGTTATTTTGCTGTACAAAAAGAATTGGACTCTGAAATATTATAAAATTAGCCTGTGAAGGAAATAAAAAAATGCAGGCAGGCAAAAATATGGGGATTGGGAATTCAATGTAATGGTTCTTAGTCATCTCCCAGAGTTCTTTCACTGGGTGTAGCTGATTCAGTTCATTACTGCTCCATTAGAATTGATTTGGTTCATCTCATTGCTGAAGATGGCCAGGTCCATCAGAATTGATCATCATATAGTATTGTTGTTGAAGTATATAATGATCTCCTAGTCCTGCTCATTTCACTCAGCATCAGTTCATGTAAGTCTCTCCAGGTCTTTCTGAAATCATCCTGTTGGTCATTTCTTACCGAACAATAATATTCCATAATATTAATACCACAATTTATTTGTCCATTCTCCAATTGTTGGGCATATACTCTGTTTCCAGTTTCTGGCCACTACAAAGAGGGCTGCCACAAACATTCTTGCACATACAGGTCCCTTTTCTTTCTTTATGATCTCTTTGGGATATAAACCCAGTAGTAACACTATAGCCTTTTATTTTCAAAATATATGCAAAGCTACTTTTCAGTATTCACTCTTGCAAAATTTTGTGTTACAATTTTTTTCTTTCTTCCTCCTACTCTCCCTCTAGACAGCAAGTAATCCAATGTATGTAAAATGTGCAATTCTTCTATACATATTTCTATAATTAACATGTTTTCCAAAAAAAATCAGATCAAAAAGGGAAAAAATGAGAAAGAAAACAAAAAGCAAGCAAACAATAACAAAATAGTTAAAATACTATGTTGTGATTAACATTCAGTCCCTACAATCCTCTTTCTGGATGAAAATGGACCTCTCCATCACAAGTCTATTGGAACTGATCTGAATCACTTTATTGCTGAAAAGCAGAGCATCTTTAATTGTAAAGGTATATCATTGTTCAAATGTAGTAACTGTTGACACAAACAACTAAGTGGTACATTGGATAAAGCAGCTGACTTGGAAGTAGAAGTCTAGTCTCAAACATTTTTGTATAATCTTGAGTAAATCTCTTCACCTCTCCATGCTGCTGTTTCCCCCAAATAATAACAGGTAGCAGAGCTGGGGTGAGAATAAAATGAGATAGTATTTTAAAGTCATGTGCAATGTGTAAAGTATTAAATAAATGCTAGCCATCATCATTATTATCAAAAATGCAATGTATATGGGTTATTCAAATCTTACAAAATGAACTGTGTGTATTAGACAATTATTACAAAATAAATTTTTTAGTGAAAAAAATCAATCTCAGGAGATTGTCAATGGGTCAGAAATAATGCTTATATAATTATAAATAAGGAAGACTTCCTTGTGGTTTAAACATGGTCAAAATTACTTTCATTTCTTTAATTGATATGACACATGACAGATTACACAGAAGATACAAACAATGTAAAAAATCTAAAGTAGTTGAAAAATACCTAGTTGGGATAACGAATGTGCGAAGTTAAAGGGAAATAAAAGGACAAATGTCAAAGAGAAGATGGATGTTGCAGAGGGTGAGTAAAAAAATTTGGAGCCATAGGGCTGGAATTCAAATCTCAAATGCATTTCTACCTACCTATTTTATGTAGTCTTTATTTTCCTCATAAATAAAGTAAGGAAATTGGATTAGATAGCTTGTAAAATTTCCACCATCTTGGATTCTATGGTCTTATGATCCCTATGGTCTAGAATAAATACTTGACCAACTATTTCCTTGGGATAGAGGATATGTTTAACCATATTGAATTTATAATAAGTCTATAAGATTAATGAATATGCCAACATTTTTAGTTTATTAATGATCAGTTCAAACATAAATTAATCAAGGTATCATTATATAAGTCCATGGCGTATTCTTTTGCATTTATAGTTCATAGAAATAAATCAATGTTAAATATAGCTAATATAAATTATATTTGATATGTTGTGTTGTATTGTTAAAGTATATTTACATATATGTAAATTAAACTTTGTGAAGTCAAAACATTTAATACACATTATTTCTATTTAATTTTCACAGAAATTCTGTGGGCTTAGTATAATTAATATGTTTATTCCTGTTATCAATATGGAGGAATTTGTAATTTCAAGTCATTTAATGACTTGCCCACATTCTCTTAGTAGCAAATAAATCAAAGAGCTTGGGATTCAAATCCAGGGCTATAGAGTTCAGATTCAAATGGTGGTCTTTTCATTTTTAACAATTTTCTACATCATTCTTCCCTTTGAAATAAATACAGTGTTTGAAAAGTAATTGCTTTAAATTTAAATCTCTGGTGCTCAATTTTCTGTGAATAGTGTTGGTTACCCCTTCAGCATCACCAGGAATACAGTAAGAAGACTGTGTTAAATGAGGAATGGGTTGACACATTTCAATGATAATGCTGGGCAGATTCCACAGATTGTTGTTTTTAATCCAAATTTTCTACAGTTACCAATATCAATTATACAGCATAATATATTAGTTTCTCTCTTTCTCTTTGTCTCTCTGTTTCTCTCTCTCTCTCTCTCTCTCTCTCTCTCTCTCTCTCTCTCTCTCTTTGTCTCTTTCTGTCTCTCTTTGTCTCTTTCTGTCTCTCTTTCTCTCTCTCTGTTTTTTTATCCTCTTTAGAATCGTTCCTCTCCCTGATTGTCAAAGAGAAAATCGGTAATTATCCAATGAATGAAACCATCTTTGAAAACTTGAGTGCATAAAAGATCTTATAGTTGGGGATCAAGATATAATTATAGAGTTTGTGGTTCCTGTCTCTTTCTTGTAGATACCATTCAGACAGATGTTACTAGACATAGTTATAGTCTGGCCTCAGTTATTTCTAATGTTTGCCAGATATTCAATAGTATGCCAGTGCCTAGTTTTCAATGCTAACAGAGGAATGTGGCTGGACTGCTATTTTTTATGCAACTTTTTCTTGTGAGAATGGCATTTTAACTTTTAATTTTTATTAAAAATCTTAAATCAAATATTATGTTTATTTGCTCTACATGATGCCTTCTAACAGGGTTTCTATCCAGCCCCTAAATGAATAGTGAACAGTTAAACAAACATTATTGATGATCTCTTCTTAAAAATCATTTCTAGGTATATAGCAGTGAAATATATATTTGGCAACATGGCATAAGAACAGGATAGAAGCTGATAGAAAGAGTGGTCTCAGAACAAGAAAGGGAGAAGAGCTTTAGGTTCCAAATATGTCTAGATAAGATGCTCAGTGAAAAGAGGACGGGGAAGGAAAATTGACTGCCCTAAAAATGTTGAAAAATTCTTAATAGCAAATGGTTTTTAGAAATTGTTTTCTCTTAGTATGTGTTTGTGTGCTTTTTTTGCCCAACTTCAAAAGCACAGCACATTCCTTGGGCTTTTGAAGTTGGAGTAGACATTCTTCAATGGTTATTGTGTGGCCGGCAGCAAAACTGTCCCTTTGTTGTTTCTTTTTTTTTTTTTTTTAAGTCCATGAGGCCACAAAGGTGCATCTCATTAATGTGCCCTGGGTATAATCTCTAAGTTGAGTGTTTTGCTTAGTTCCTCTCAACCCAGCCCTAGATGAAGCAATGAGAATAAGCCTTAATTAACCATGACAGACTGTAGTACAGTAACAGAGGTCAAGGATGTAAATTTTTAAAATCTCAAATATTTTCTAAAAGCATCCAAATGCATCTTCATTTTAATGAAGATATTTTCATTGTTTCCCAGAAAAAATGAATTTGTCAAATATTATACATATGTATTCCACTATATTCGTCTTATTTTTATGATTCCCCCAGTGCTTGAAGTTCCCTAACTCTTTAAATGGCTTTGTATTTCTCTCTCTCTCTCTCTCTCTCTCTCTCTCTCTCTCTCTCTCTTTCTCCCTCTCTCTCTCTTTCTTTCTCTCTCGCTCTCTTTCTCCCTCTTTCTCTCTGTCTCTCTCTGTCTCTTTCTCTCTCTTTTCTCTCTGTCTTTCTCTCTTGTCTCTCTCTGTATTTGTCTCTCTGTCTCTATCTCTGTCTCTCTTTCTGTCTGTCTGTCTTTCTGTCTGTCTGTCTGTCTCTGTCTCTCTTTTATCTATGATGTATTTCTGCACCTGCATACTGGTAATTGTTCCTAGCAAAATGGTATCATTTTGATGGCCAGGATTATTTTACTTTTGCCTGTGTATTTTCAATATCTAAAACAGTGTCTGGTTATTAGTAAGAATTTGTTGTGGGATGGAATTAAACATTAAAAAATTAAAATCAGGGTAATTTTTAAAATAAAGTGAATGGGATTAAACATGAATTATCATTCAAAGATAAATAATATGTATAAAATTACTCATATTTTGATATACTTCATAAAATAGGGAAATTTAACTAAAAGATTAAACTACAACACTTCAAGTGGAGTAGTCTTTGAAAAAGCTATGAATCTTCTTAACTTAAAGAAGGCAGTAATACCCCTTAGGGGACATACATGCTTATTAATTTATTTCATTTGCCTACCTGTTTATCTTGATAGTATTTCATCTCAATGTAAATGCCAGCATCAAGTTATAGTTAGCAGTAATGCAAGAAAAGCCAAATCAGGGCTAGTGATTCTGGGTCCAAATCAAAAAGTCAGATTAAGCCACTAAGAACATTAAGTAGAAGTTACAGAAGGATTAATCGTAGCTGATAGTAAAGTGAAAGCAGAGGATGAAACTGAGGTCAGAATTCTGGATGGCAAGTTAAAATTAAGGAGAAAAGAAATGCTTGGAGCCTGAATAATCAGGCCATGCTTATCACTGATAGGTGTAAACTATTTGTTATTGCTTGTCCTTAATTATTGAAAAGGACCATGAGATCAAGGAGGTGAAGCCATGACATGGAAGTGACTTAGTTTTAAATGATGTAGGGCAGTGCAAAGACACTAGCCTTGCTTTCTCCTCTGGAGCTATATGGTACCAATAACTTGATATAGATCAGAATGACTGTAAATGGCTCCAGACTTAGGTACAAACTGAGAAGGAAGTTAAGGAAAAGTGAAGATAAGAGTGTCCTGAGTATATTCCCAATATCTAGAGCACCATGACAAAGAAGACAGAGGGAATGTAGTTTGATCAAGAGACTGGAGATTATACCTCAGGATGTATTATAAACTTCAATGGGATAAGAGAAGTGTCGTACTTGCTGATATTCTAGAAATCAAATAGGAAACTTAGGTATTGAGACAAAAATCCTGGGGATAAGGAGATCCTTAGAGAGAAAAAGTCTCCCAAAGAATGAGTAGTAAAGAATATCAGAATAGTAGTAGGAAGTCTAATCTAATTACTGAACCAATATTTTCGGAGTTATGGGTTCTTTATTTTACTGTAGGGGGGGTAGTAACTTATGGTCAAGGATGAGTTCTTCATATAGATTAAGTATAAGCAAGCACAGCTGATGAGAGGAGAAAGGTGCAGAAAGGAGACAAATCATTGTTGGAGACGCAGAAAATATTTTCAGGACCATCTAGGTATAGCAATATAACTATTATTATACTATGTGGTACTTATTCATTTGATCCTCACACACATGCAAGGGAAGTCAGGTGAATATCATTGTACAAATATTACAGATAAGAAACTGATCATCAGAGAGTTCATCAGAGAGTACTAGGGAGTAAGTCATAGAGTTAAAAATTGTACTCAGGTTAATTTTTTTTCATCATTGTCACTATCATCATCATAACCACCATTAATATGACTATAGAAACAAGTAACAAGTATAAAGTAGTATTTTCAAATAGCTTATCATTTCATTAAATATAATATAATCATGTAAGGGAAATGATACAGATATTGTTATCCCATTTTTAAGATGAAGAAACCGAGGCCAGAGAGATTGATTGGCTTGAATCAGACATCTAAAGTGTGATTTAATCCCACACCCTATAATATTATCCATTACATTTTTACAGAATTTTGTTTTCTAGAATAAAGTCCATTGAGACACAGTCTCCTACTATTTCTGACAGTTTAGATATTATTCTTAAAACATAATTGCTTTATTTCCTGCTCTCCAAACTAGGTGGATATAGGTTTTTCAATTGAATTAGAAGGAAATTATAAAATATTTTTATTGCAATATGGTAGATAAGTTTGATTATGCAGCTCTGAAATGGGCAAAGCACAATGAAACTAAAAAACAATTCTCTGATATAATTGTCCAGTGTGTACTTCAGAGTTCATCCTCAAGAACTGCCAAATATGTTCACTTAAGACAATCAGATATGATGTAGTTAACAGAAACTTAAATGTGTGGCAAGACCTATGATAAAAATCAGTGCAACCAGTTTGGTAGTAAACCAGTTTCCAACCATCATTTTAATTGTCATTTATCAGATATTCCCATAGTAATAGAAGTATAACTTTATGAAAACTGAAAATAACAGTTGCCCAAATGATGGTAACCATATATTTAGAATACAACATAGTTGTCTTAACTGAAAGTAATAAAAACAACACATTTCCCCAACACTTTTTTTTTCTTGAATGAATATAGAGTCAAAACATATTTTGTTCCATATTTCACTAGGGTAAATCATAACTTGTAGTGCATATCATGATGATAACTTCATAGTAGTTTCCTTAAGTCAACACAGGCAAAGTATCTAATATCTAATGACGTTGTATCTAATATCTAATGCATTGTATTCAAATGAATACCAGTAAGACAGAATTCATTTATTATATGTTTTAATGAGAAAGAACTTTTGGTGATTGTTTTAGAACTATGAACAGCACAAAAAAACATTTAATATGTTGATAATCTTTTATCAACTAAGTTCTGATTTCAATATTTTTTCCATATTGGTTCATGAACTCTTTCATGAATGTCTTTCCTCCATTGATGCATATAATAATTCCTCCTTGCTTTCTCATCTTATCAGTACATATACATTCTATATGTATGTGGGAGGAAATATCTTTCATTTAATTGTTTAAAACATTGCTGTTCCAAAAAATGTTTCAGTTCTCAAATTTTCTTCCCAAAACAATATAATTTTTCTTTTCATTTTGCTAACTCCAAATTTACATCAAATTTGTAAATCGCATGTTACAAAAGAGAAATAATGTATTTGTAGGAACATAACAAAATTAGACCTTGAAGTCAACCAAGAAATTCTTTTTCATGTTTTACTGACAAATAGTAAATTATCAAAAGTAGGTGATTAATGAAAAACTAATGAGAGTAAAAACAAAACCTATATGACCTTTCCTACATCTTTTTCAATGGGCCTCAAATGAGTGTTCTTGGAAAAAACTTTTCTAAATCTACAACAAAAACCAATTCAGATCATTATATTTTTGCAGATGATTTTCAGGAACTAGTAGAATTAAATATCTGTAATCTTGACTATATTTTACCATCTTCCTCTCAAAATAACTCCAGCAGCATAATGAACTTTTAAATTACAACAAATTTATTTGTAATTTTAAAAAATGTATTGTAATTTATTTAAAGAACCAATGTTGATAATCTTTTATCAACTAATCATGTAAGACGAGTGGACTTGAAAAATTCTGATTTCAATATTTTTTCCATATTGGTTCATGAACTCCTTCATGAATGTCTTCCCTCCATTAATGTATATAATAATTCCTCCTTGCTTTCTCATCTTATCAGAATCTTGTACATTTCCTCCTGCAAGTTTTCAATAAGGATTCTAACAAATATATTCCAAGCTTCCTTTTAGATCTTTTAAGATTACATTAGCAACAAACTATGACTTGGACTATCAATGAATGATACATTGCTTTTTCTACATTGTAGATTGCCTTCCTTTTTCGTTAACTCTTCTTGAATAATCCTTTATTAATCTGTGGTTTGCCTAAAAATTATTACTTGCATTAAGATATAGTGCAATACAAGACTTACATGAACTGATGCTAAGTGAAATGAGCAGAACCAGGAGACAATTATATGCTTCAACAATGATACTGTATGAGGATGTATTCTGATGGAAGTGGATTTCTTCGACAAAGAGAAGATCTATCTCAGTTTCAATTGATCAAGGATGGACAGAAGCAGCTACACCCAAAGAAAGAACACTGGAAAATGAATGTAAACTGCTTGCATTTTTGGTTTTCTTCCTGGGTTATTTATACCTTCTGAATCCAATTCTCCCTGTGCAACAAGAGAATTGTTCGGTTCTGCACACATATATTGTATCTAGGATATACTGTAACCTATTTAACATGTATAGGACTGCTTGCCATCTGGGGGAGGGGGTGGAGGGAGGGAGGGGAAAAATCAGAACAGAAATTAGTGCAAGGGATAATGTTGTAAAAAATTACCCTGGCATGGGTTCTGTCAATAAAAATCATGTTTAAGAATATGAGTTGTGGAGGGAGTGATTTCTATATATTTGACATGGCAGTTCAAAGGCATAGAATTGAGACTTATTTTATATGATAGTCCATTTACTACTGCTATTGTGTGTATAGAGATAGAAAAGTTGGGACTAGCTTGAAAAAGGCTACAAGTTAAAGAGATGAGTAGATACTTACTTTCAGTGGTAATACAGAAGCAATGGAATCCACTTAGTAGGAAAATGTCATTGTCAATTCCGCATACTAAGAAAATCTCTTTGAATGCTCTGTGGAGGATGGATTGGAGGACTTGGAGAGAACAATTACCTATTGCAATAGTTCAGATGAGAAATGATGAAGACCTGGAAGAAGGTTATAATTGTGAAAAGGAAGTTAAGTGACATAGTGGAGAAAGATAAAGTACAGGAAGACATGAGTTCAAATCTAACCTCAGATAACCTAGAGAATTAACTTGACCTCTAACATCCTTAGTTTCATTACCTATAAAGTGAAGGTTATATCCCAGGGTTATTGTGAAGATTAAATGAAAAAAATGATTTTTTTAGCTTTTAGCACTGTTCTTTACATGCAACAAATGTTAATTACATTTTATCCATTTTTATTAGTAACTGTGAATTCAGAGGAGGCAGATGCAATAGATGTGGCAGTGGAAACAAGATTTGTGGTAAACTTAAAGTGTTCACAGAATAGAATGTGGATTGAAAGTACACTGTCATGAATAAAGAACATTAAGGAGGTCAGTTTGGCTGAATCATTATATGTGTGGAGACTAACCACAAAGGTTTCACAATGAAGATTCGAGTTCAGAACCTCGGATTTAATCTTTTGCCCTCTATTTTACTCCAAGCTGCCTCTCAACTACCATTATAAAGAAGCTTCTGAAATAGATTTTGTTGAAAAATTATCGAACATGTTCACATTCATTTCCCTTCCTGAAGAACAGATGGGTACCACAATTTGCCAGTCAGCCTTTTTCATTATGGCCTAATATTTGTCTGCTAAATATAGATTGCTTATCCCAAGACATGTAAAATAGTATCATTTTGCTAACTTTACTTAAGAACCATTTGTGTTTTCTTCCTCTGTACAGTGTTAATCAGATTGACACACACTGACCTTTCAATCCCTGGTTACCTTTAAGAAAAAGCTCACATGTCAACTCCTACAAGTAACCTATTTTGATTCCTTCAGTAATTAATGTTCTGTTTTCATGATAATATCATTTGTAATTATTCTGCATTAATTTTTTTGTTACTTATATATTTATTCATTTGAAGGCTAGCTGCTTGGTCGTAGACTGTAAGTTCCTTGAAGATGGAAATGGAATATTTTTGTTTGAGTATTCTAATATTGTAATAGAGTGGCTTATGTTTCTTAATAATATAGTATTTATTTTCAAGGCATTGTTCCAGGTCTTAGGGATATAAAATTTTTTAAAAAAGGGAAAAAAGATCTTATATTATACCAAGAGCAAACAATGTATTATTATAGGATCTTAGACTCAGAACAAAAGAGGTTATTGGGGAAAAAACAGTATATCTCCATTCCACAGAATCACAGAATTTGAGTATAGTGAGAGACATCAGTGTCTCTCTAATTCAACTTACACATGAAAACAAACAAATATTGAGATAAAGCATCTCCCCCACCAAAGAAAATAAGTAAAGAATAAAACAACCTCCCCTAACAAAACTGATGTCATAAATTCAAATAAATTCAAATAACTGATCTATACATACTTATTTAATGAAGGTGATTTGCTCATAGACATTCATTGTAAACACTCTAAATGTTAATTGAATAAAATAGATTTGGAATTGATAACTATTAATTATATACTCTTTTCCACCTTATTTTGAGGGTTATATGTGTGTACATGTGTGTGAAGGAATAAATAAAATTAATGAATAAATTGATTAAATTTATATAATGTCTACTACTATTATATGACATATAATGTGCTGTTCTAGGCTTACAAATATAGAAGAAAATAAGTCATTTGTCCTCAAGGATCTTACATTATAAAAAAGAAAATATATGCATAGTAACAGACTACTGTGAGATGATCATTTGGACTCAGAAAGATAACTGATGATAATTGGGGTTATCAGGATATGTAATGACATACATCATTAAAGAGAAATAGTATAATTTATCATGGTTCACAGTTCCAGAACTGGATGTGGAGAGAGTCTGGCAATAAAAGTACAAAGTGGAAGGCTAAGTAAGAAGTGGTTTGAAGGATGGGAAATAAAGTGAAACATGTTCGAGATTTTCATTAAATAGAATTTTACCAGTTAGTGACTAATCAGGTCTCAGGGAAAGTGACTCCTAGATCTGATTTCTGGTGTAGAATTAGAGAAGATTATGGAAGAGTTGAAAGGAAGTCAATGGAAGAAATAAAGGATGACTGGAGATTTCCTATAAAGGGGATGTGATAGTTGATCCTCCTTTTAAAATGACACATTTTTGATGTAGAGCAGTGGGAAAAGTGTGAAGGGCCTAAAATATATATCAAAGGGATTGATAGCAAAGCCTAGGATTCCTTGTGTTCATCATTAGGTTAGATGATAATTTAAGGGATATTCAGGAAGTAGAAGGTCAATGATAAGGCCTATTACTCTTGAATTCCTTATAAAGGAATAGAATTAATTCCCCATGAATCTTTTTAAAAATCCCATGGTTCCTATACTACCTAGCCTGGGGAAAAAGATTATGGGGGAAGACAAAGAGAAAAGATTTCCCAGGTAGATGTGGCTTGGTTTTATTCTAAACAGACAAATACTTGTTTGTTTATTTTTAAAAATTTTAATAGCTTTTTATTTACAAGTTATATACATGAGTAATTTTACAGAATTGACAACTGCCAAAGCTTTTAATTCAATTTTTCCTCTCCCACCCCCACCTCCTCCCCTAGTTGGCAGGATGACCAAATACATGTTAAATATGTTAAAGTATAAATTAAGTACAAAATAAGTATACATGTCCAAACCATTATTTTGCTGTACAAAATGAATCGAACTCTGAAATATTGTACAATTAGCCTGTGAAGGAAATCCAAAATGCAGGTGGAAAAAAATATAGGGATTGGGAATTCTATGTAATGGTTCTTAGTCATCTCCCAGAGTTCTTTTGCTGGGTGTAGCTGGTTCAATTCATTGCTGCTCCATTGGATCTAATTTGGTTCATCTCATTGTTGAAGAGAGCCACGTCCATCAGAATTGATCATCATATGGTATTGTTGTTGAAGTATATAATGATCTCTTGGCCCTGCTCGTTTCACTCAGCATCAGTTCATGTAAGTCTCTCCAGGCCTTTCTGAAATCATCCTGTTGGTCATTTAATACTGAACAATAATATTCTACAATATTCTTATACCACAATTTATTCAGCCATTCTCCAATTGATGGGCATCTCCTCAGTTTCCAGTTTCTGACCACTACAAAGAGGGCTGCCACAAACATTCGTGCACATACAGGTCCCTTTCCCTTCTTTAAGATCTCTTTGGAATATAAGCCCAGTAGTAACACTGCTGGATCAAAGGGTATGCACAGTTTGATAACTTTTTGCGCATACACTTGTTTATTTGAAAGTATTACAGGAGAAAAAATAAGTCAAAGACTTTTAGAATATTCAAAGCCTTTCACTATTATTTCTTCAACAGATTTTGCAAGAGAATCAGAAGATATTTGAACATGAGAATATCAGAAACAATTAAAAACTGACTTGATTCAAATAACCATAATATGCAGCATGATTTAGATCACACATTTATGAATCAATTATCTGTGCATAATCATAATTGTAGCAAGTTAGATTTAATGTAAGAATCAATGGCAAATTAGGTAATATACTGAAGATGAGAAGACTCTACACGAAGTGGGCAGTTATATCTGGCCTATTCAAATAAACCATTATCACTTCAGTAAAGGCATTGATTCTGATTGCCACCATTTCCTAGAGAAGGTTAGCAGATATTAAACATTCACCATACCAAGATCAAAAGAGACTGGAATCCACTTCAACCAGTATGAAAATGTTTGCGAAGATGAGAGATATAAGAAGAAAAGAGTATATATATGGAAAGGGAAGTAGTTAACACAAATATCTTTGATAACATCATCGAGGAATGTGATGGAATATTTTTTAAAAAGCCTTATTGCCTCACAAAGCAATGAAAATGAGTAAGGAGAAAATGTTTAATGTAAAAAAGTTTTTAAAAAGTATATTTTTATCTGTGTTTATACACAGACACACACAGGATATGTATTTTTATTTCTTAGACAAACTTGGGATATGACAACTATACACATGGTTTTAATTAACATCATAGATTATAATGATGAACCTATTATATTCAAAGAAAAGGGGAAAAAAGTCCGTCCAAACTGCACATCCTTTCCCTAAGGGGAAAAATTGCCAAATAAAAAAAAATTAGCATTTATATCTTAACTGTCTTGATTGTTTTGTTGTTACTCTGAGATTGACTAGTTATTTTAGGCTGATTTAATTGTATATCCAACTGACAACTAGTCAAATCTTCAAAGTAGCAGTGGAAGTAAAAAAGAAACAGACATAAAAGATAGTTGGAAAAAAACAGCATTTTATCATTCGTGATTTGATATCATACTTTACAATGCCTTTGTATCTCCAAGGGACCATGACTTTCTCAATTCTTGATGGTACCATTAAGCAGCTGTGCAGCACTCATTTTGTAACCAAAAACGCTGAAGCAAGAACACTGGAATTAACTGTGGAGAATACAAATTAGCTAACAGATTTATTCTTCACACTGACATAATAAACAAATATTGATGGTTTCCTGTGGTGTAATACATCCTTATTCATTGCTTCACAACTCACTCATAGCTTCTTCATTTTCTCTTCAATGCTTCTAAATGGGTGATTCATCCTGCGCCTCTCGAAATATTAGTCTGTTTACAGTCTTCCGATAGCTAACAGATTGTGCATCATTAAAGTAGCAATGGGATGGTTCGTACTGTAGATAGTTGTTCTCTTCCCTCTCCTTTGCTTTGCTACTTGTCACATTTTTAAGGAATAGAGGAAAACAAATGGTATCAATTTTGGATTTAGCAATAATGTTTTGATTGTGCATCCTGATATTGTCTTTTTAATATCTTTGGGGGATGCAAATACTTCCTATATGGCAAAAATTATTAAACACTAAGTGTATAAATCAACAACTGAACAAAAACTTATTTTTTTGTTTTTGCATAAATATCTTGATATTTTCCACACTTTTATTTTTCTGATTGGAAGTCAATTACAGTGGAAGGCACCATGCCTCATTCTCTATGATCAGATTTTTCTCATCCTTCTATTTAGAGCCATGAGAGGATTTGAGGAAATACTGCCATTATTCCTATGAATCTTTATTACAAATGAAGTTTTCATATACACATAATTTTTAAAAGCTTCCATGCTAGGGATATTTATTAGAATAGTCATAAATACAATCAGCCTTAACGTGCATCCTTGGCTATCCATAACTCCCATTAAAGTCAGTAATACCATTTTTACAGATGGGTTAGCTTATCATAAAGAGATAAAGTGATTTGTCAAAAAGCATAAAGTGTGTCAGAATGAGCAGTAGCACATGGGACTCAGGATGTCTGGTCATCTGTTTTGCTAGGTACACCATCCCAGTATTAGGATGCAAAACAGAGTCTCAACTAAATCTTTGCTTATAATTCCTTTTCCCCACTACAGCCTCTATTTCATATTCGTTGAACACTCTTCAGTATGATCACATACTATTAAATACTTTATTTTCACACATTCCACTCTGGTAGTCCCATGTAACTCTTCCCATTAATTTCAATGAAAGCTTATATCTGCAACAGTAAAGCTTCCATAGTATTTTCATTAATGCATAGTCAAGGAGTTTCATTCTGTAGTACTGCTGGGGCCAGATTCTCATTAAAAATGTTTTGCCTCAGAAAAGATGACAAGATTAGATTTGATACAATTAAAAACATTTCACTCACCACTGTGGCTATTGCATTCAGAAGTTTTCCCCATTTCTGATGTAAAACATTAAGGAACTGTCCTTTTATTATAATACACTAACATACCCAGACCTTATACTAAATTCTGGGGCTTTGGATTCAGTGATGCAGTCACAAGACTCAGTCATCTCTCTGCTGCCAAGGAATGACACACATCACCAACTGAACATTAATAATGAGCTAAAAGTAAGACGCGCTTAACTCTTTGTTTATGGAAGCAATTTACTCTGATTTTTTTTTTATTCAATGCAATTAACAAGATAGTTCGATTATCCTTGGAAAATGACTAATCAAAAATGAATTTATAATATCCTATGCTTCTGGAGTCACCTACCTGTGATGTATAAAATTATTCTAAATGTCACAGGCTTCTAAAGGAACAAAAAAAGAAAAAAAATCTGCCATTGAGGAAGATTTTGTTTTGAACTCTTCTATCCCCAACATCTTATCAGTTTCTCTATGTTCTCAACATCTTTTCTCCAAAAAAGTACTATTCCCTCATGCCATTAATTGTGTTTGTGTTCTATCATGCTCTCAGATCATTGTTCATTAGTCTAAGCAAGGATGTTGATAGATAACTAAGTTGCTGTGTCATCATAAGCCTCAGGATTATCCTAGGGATTTAATCATTCTAAAGTAATTGTGTGCATGTGTATGTGTGTGTGTGTGTGTGTGTGTGTGTGTGTGTGTGTGTTCATTAAACTTGTTTTCTATTATTTTTAAAATAAAAAATCATCTCTAAAGACATTTTTTAAAAATTGCATCCTGGCCAATAATAGGCTCCAGTCTATGGGGTCATTGTTTGGGCCAGGATAGTTGAGTATAAATGTAAATAACAATTGTTTCTGTTTGGGTTAGAAACCCTGGGAGTCTTCCCTTCTTTTTTTTTTTTTTTTTTGAGTCAGTAAAAGGCCTTTTTCTGCTTTGTTTCTTATCTAGTCTTAATCACTGAGTTGGGGTTGTCTCAGTCAAAATGAGACCTGGGAAAGACTTTAGCTTAAAAGGCCCAAGGTCTCCCACTGTATCTAGAGCCATTTCCAGTTGCCCCAAACTATATCTTACCACTGGACTCAGAAAAGAAAGTAAGTGAGGTAACCTTTCACAGTCACCCTCAATTAAATCTAACTCACATATATGTCATAGTATTATGTTCCTGATATCATAGTCTTCCTCAAGAATGAAGGACAAACCACAATAACAGCATTGCATCCTGGGAACTGATTTAAACAAAATGGGGAAGAGGATAAGACATAGTAAAAAAAATACACTCAAGTTTCCATTATCCACAATGCTTTAAAAAAAGTATCTTCTACCTATTCTGTATACACTACAATGCCAACAGCACTTTAATTATAGATGATATTAAAAAATGCATACTTCCATAAAGAAGTGTTAAATACCTGCTTTTCCCTCACCACCTGACCAGGTTAGGTTTAAAGTTGTCTTCTGCTCCTAGCTATTGTCTAATTAAATGGCCTTTGATAGCTTCCTAATGTCAAGATTTTGGTTTGCATTAATATGCTTTTAATGTATGGGATAATTATTTTAGAAAAGAATTGATTATAAAATGAGAAAATTAATACATAACTGGTGGAAAATTATATATATGTATATATATATACATATACATATATATATATAATGTAATAAATATTAGTAAAATGGAAATTATGTTGTTGCCAAAAATGGTACCATTTTCTCAAACAGAATTTTAAAAGTAAATGTATATCTGAATATTGAGAGTTCACTGTACAGAAGACACAGCACTGGATTTCACTATTTACTTTAAAAAATAGAAAGAATACATGAGCTATGCTGTGGTTATAGAGCAGAATTGTAGAATAGAGTGGAATATAGAATAGAGTGGTTATAGAGTAGACTCTATGGGGCAGGGCAGAAATGTTTAAGAAATGTGAAACCACATCACTAAATTTGCTTACTCTGGCTAGAACACATATGATTCCTGTGGCAGAGGACAGAAGAAAGAATTGGACCATTTATCTCCCTCTGATCAGTAAATAGGGAGTTCATGGTGAACTTCAAGGATTAAACATTCTCTCTGCAAAATGGTAAGAAACTAAATAGGATAATATTTAGTCCTAGTTTCCCAGTCCTAGGTAGAGGAATTCAGGTTAAGGAAGGACTGGAGGATAGGGTCTGTCAGGGAGATAGAGTATCACATTTCAAGGCTAAAAGAAAACTGCATAAAATCAATGGAGCATGATCAAAGTTGTTTGTTATTATTATTCAGTAATTTTCAATCATCTATAACTTTTTGTGACTCCATTTGGAGATTTCCTCACACAGATACTGGAATATAATTTTGCCATTTCCTTCTCCAGTTCATTTTACAGATGAGGTAATCAAGAGCAACAGGGTTGAGTAGCTTGCTTAGGGCCACAGAGCTAATAATTAATGTCTGAGGCCAGATATGAACTCAGGACAATGATTCTTCTTGACTCCAGACCCCAAATCCTATCTACTGTATCACCTACAAAGTTTAAATGTAGTATGAATATTATTTTTCATTTTGAAGAAAGGTTCTTCTTTCCAGGAATTGTTCTTAAATTTCCCTTTTACATCAGGGGATCTTGTCCAGTTCCAAATGGAAGCCATGAAGCTGATATGGGTATTAATATCTTGGTTAGGGGAGACAGGATGACTTCCTCTACCATGTTATGAACTGTGGTATCCAGATCACTATTAGATATCATAATAGTTGAAAAGTGTAGCATTTTCTGAAAGATAACAAAGAGATTGGGGTGAGAAAAGTAAAAGTAAATTCCCTGAGCAATGAAACATGGTGAAGGAATAGGATAGGGTCAATCCACTGTACAGCCAAAATATCACATATTTATCCTCTTAAATTCTTTGATTTAGTTTCTTTATTTATCTTTTTGAGATCCATTTATTAGAGTAATTATAAAATTCATCTTTGATCTTCCTTCTACCACCCATTGAGAAAGCAAGCAATATGATATCAATTATTCATATGAAGTCACATTAAACATATTTTCATATTAGCCATGAGAGAAAAAAAATAAAAAGTAAAGCTAAAAGAAAGCTCACTTCAATTTCGACTCAGATTTCTTCATTTGTCTTTCTGCAATTGGAGAGTATTTTTCATCCTGGATCCTTTGCAATTTTCTTGGATCATTGTCTTAATCAGAGTAGTTAAGTCTTTCACAGAGGATCATCCTTACAATATTGTTGTTATTGTATACAATTATCTGGTTCTGTTCACCTTACTTTGTATCAGTTCATCTAAGTATTCCCAGGTTTTTCTGAAACTCAGAATTTCTTATCACACAATAGTATTCCATCACAATCAAACACTACAACTTATTCAGCCATTTTTCAATAGATAGATATCTGCTCAATTTCTGCTTACTTTGCAACTACAAAAAGAACTGTTTTAATGCTTCATAAGCCATCTGGGTAGCACAGTGTTTCCACATAATTGAGTCAGGAACAATAATCTTTGTGAATTCAAATCTGGCCTCAGGTATTTACTGGCTATTTTAAAATGAGATAGAGAAGGAAATGACAAATTGCTTACTATTTCTTACAAGTCAAATATAATTACATAGAGTTGGAAATAACTGACCAAAAAAAAAAAAAAAAAAAAAGGCAATTTAAATGCCTTGGTTTAGTTTCCAACTCAGGGTAGAAAATGAAGTCCAATTGACATGAACAACCATTCCTACTCAGGAACAGAGGATGTTTCCTTAAGAATAAAGATATTGGTTAATAAACCAATGCTCCTTTCCCCCTCCCCCATTTTATAAGTAAAATAACAGAAATCCTTAACCAAATGGCTAAATTTGTTTACCAGTTAATGGTGACAATTCTAAACATGCATTCAGGAAGATCTTGAAATTAAACATGTCTTGTGAACCTACTACTACTGGGGTAATTCACTTATCTGATCTTTAGCTAATACATGAATAATTGTAGAGGGCTGGAACTCTGGAAAAATATACTTGAAACAAAGATACTTACAAAAGAATGTTTACTCAGTGATTGATGAGATAACGTTTCTCTAGTTTACATATGTAAACTTAGTAAACTTAGTACTTAGTATGGTGATGTAATGGTTCTACATCAATGTACAGTTGATACATGCTCAGTGTGCTATAGTGATGTAATTGTACTAAGGTATATAAGGGCTGAGAGGACTTGAAATAAGCAGACTGGAGAGAGACTTGAGGGTGAGTATGCTCGAGTTTGATCTCAGACTCCAGACTCCAGTGAGATCCTTGGGAAAGCTAGTCCGGACATTACAAATAATAATATTAATACCTATATGGATGTCATAGGGTTATTGTGAATCCAAAGTAAGATACATTATTTTCTATCTCTGGACCAGATACTGAAGTTTAGACATGTTAAAGAACATGACCACTGTCATACCAATTTTAATTGTCAAAGGTATACTATGAACTTAGGGTTCTCTAAGACTTCAAAATTTGGTATTCTTTATTTTTAAATTTTTTAAATTTATTTTGAATTTAATTATGAAAAGACCAGAAAAATTTACACATATACAGAACAACAAAGGATCCAAAATAAAAGCATGGATTTCCATTTCAGATTGTTTTCTATTAAATATATATATATATATATATATATATATATATATAAAATAAATACTACATATAATTTTCAAAGCTATTCTGATTTTCTGTGTTTCATTTTAAGAATTTTTATGTTCTTTCCTGTGTACTTTTTTCTATCTTTCTCCCCACTCTGCCCCAGAGAAGCTGAAATTAAAGGAAAATATCTCTTTGTCTCTCTCTCTCTCTTTCTGTCTCTCTCTCTCTCTCTCTCCCCTTCTCTCTCCATACATACATGCATACATACATATGCATATAAATGCATACATAAGGCAATATATATAACCATATGATATATCTATGTATCAGCACTTTCTCTGAAGATAGATAACATCTTCCTTCATAACGTCTTTGAAGTCACTTTGTGTATGTGGGATATGATGAATTCATCATTCATATTTGTACTTCGGACAGTATTTATGTCAACTATGTACAATGTTCTCTTGATATTACTCAATCCACTTTTTATCATTTCTTACAAGTTTTTCTATGTTTTCCTAAAATCAAACAACTCAACATTTTTGTATGGCACAGCACTATTACATCATAATCATATGCTATGTTTTGTTTTCTCATCTTCCATTTGAAAAGCAACTATAATTTTAACAAATCTAATAGGTATAAGATGATGTCTGAAAGATGTTTTAATTTGTTTATTTAATTTAATTTCTCTAATCATTAATGATTTAGAGTATATTTCCATATAATTGCAGATACTTTTGATTTCTTTATTGAAAAAAAAACTTACTACTCATTTCCTATGACCAGTTATCAATTAGGGAAAGGCTCATCCCCCCCCCCCCCCCCAACTTTGTAAGTTTCTTTATAAAAGCTTTTTTTTTTTCAAAACTATGGAAAGATAATTTTTTATCATTTACTCTTGAAAAACCTTGTGTTCCAATTCCCCCTCCTTTCCCCAACCCTTTTCCCTTCAATGGCAAGTAATCCAATATTATAGTTACGCATGGTAAAAATATATGTAGATCAAATAAAGGCATACATATCTATACAATTATTTTGCTGCAAAAGAAAAATCAGATCAGTTCCCAAAGGCGCTGTTCATCATAAGATCATTGGAACCGGCCTGAATCATCATCTTGTGAAGAGCCACATCCGTTAGAACTGATCATCATCATATAATCTTGCTGTTGCCATGTACAATGATCTCCTGGTTCTGCTCATTTCACTTAGCATCATGACTCATATTTTTGTTAACTTAACAAGGTTCTTTATATATTTGAGAAAGTGAATCTTTATCTTAAAAGACTATTACATTTTATCTCCCCCCTTTATTTTACTCTTCTAATACTGATTACAGTTATTTTCTTTTTACACAAACTGTTTAAGTTTAATGATATTGAAATTATTTATTTTATACCTCACAATGCTCTCTACTTTTTGTTTATTCATAAAATGTTCTCCTCTCCTAGGTAAGGAATTTCTTATTTTTTCTAATATTCTTATGATATCTTTCTTTATATATATATATATATATATATATATATATGTATTATGTATATATTTTGACCTTGTCAATTTGGTAAATGTTTTAAGATATTGGTCTAAACCAGACAATTTTTCAGTTTTTCAACTTTTTTTTTGCCAAATAATAAATTCTTTCTTACACCAAAACTGAAATATTTACATTTGTCAAATGCAAGGTTATAGTAATAATTTACTTCTGTGTATTATATGTCAAAACTAGGCATTCTTGAACTATATTAGATGGACTTATTATTATATATCCAGGATTCAGGTTTTATGAAACCTTAGGAAATTGTCTATTACTTTATAATGCTATATTGTTTTATCTACATCAAAGAACCTATTCTGTTAAGTACACACTTTCTCAATTTAAGGTGCAAAACATATAAGCACAATAATTTTGAATTGCAAGAGACATCAATGGCTATTTAGTATAATCCGTACCTGTAAAATATTACCCCTAAAACCTATTTTGCTTTTGTTTGAAGTGTTCTAATGAGAAGGATTGCTCTTTTCTAAAGCAGCCCACCCATTCTACATTTAGCAAATTCTAAATGGAATAGTATATTTTGTTTTTGTTTCCTTTCCTTAAGCCATACTTGATTTACTGCTTTGCTAATAGCTTCTAGTTCTATCCTTTTGAACCCAGCAAATAAATTCAAATTTGTCTTCAAAATGACACCCTTTTAAATGAGCATAATTTTGATTCAGATTGAGTGGGCAATCTATTACAAATTCTATACACATATATATTCGTGTGTGTATGCATATGTCTGTGTGTGTGTAAGGAATTGACATTTTGAATACAAGTTCAGTACTTCAGGTATATATTTGTATGTATGCATATATATATATATACTTGCGGAGTAATCATAGATAGTAGATTAATGGATCTGTCATCAGGAAAATCTTAGTTCAAATCTGGGCTCAGACTATTAGTATATATGTGATTTTGGGCAAGTCATTTAACCTTTCTTTTTGCCTCTGTTTCCTCATCTGTAAAACAGGAATAATAACTTTAATAACTTTTTGTGGTGTTCTCTTCTTTTGTATAATATTATCGTTCTCTGGGAGTAGGTTTCTTGGGGAGGTTTCTGGAGGCAGCCTTAGTTTCCGTTCAAAGTAATAATCACCTCAAATGCAGTCAGGAGTTAAGGTACAGTCCTTTATTGTCTCTTCCAAAATAGCCCAGTTAGTTTTCTTAGAGGCCTATCTCCCTCCTTGGTTCCAAGAGCTCTTCCAGCTTCTGTCTCTAGCTCAACTCCGACTCCTGGCTTCTCAATCTCTTCAAATGACTTACTTCTCTGACTCCTCCATTGACTGACTCCACTGACTCAGCTCCTTTTATGCTCTATTAGAGATGTAAACTCAAAGGTTGACTCCTCCTCCAAGATTAGGATTATGGAAGATGTAATTGGTGAATCTCCTAGACTTGTGAACTATAATGTGTGAGCTCTAATGTGTAAACTCTCTTAAAGGTGTGAGCTCTAATGTATGAACCAATTACATAAGCATTGTTTCTGTCAACTCTATTGAGTTAATACCTTGTTTCAAGTTCTGGCTCATAACAACTTTTAATAAAAAATACTTTCCAGGATCATCAGGAAGGAAAAAATGAGATTAAATCTATAAAGCACTTTGCAAATTATAAAGTGCTACATAAGTACTAGCAATTATTAGTGATTTTTAATTGATTTAATTTGTTCTCATTTTCTAGGCTATAAAGAACTTTTAGAATTGACTCAGTTATAGAGTATATATATTCTGAAATTTTAATCCATATGCTCTCTTTAAAGGAACAAAAGGCAGGATATTTAACTATTTAATTGTGAACTTTATGAAAAAATGCTAACTATTTTAGTACAAGTGATTTCATTTATAATTTCATGCATTTTATTTTATCCATTTAAAAGCATTATTCTAAGAAAGGCGCTATAGAATTTTACCAGGATATCAAAGTGAATCATGATATATAAAACAGAACAAGAAGCCTTGTATTAAAGTCATTCTGACTATAAATTTAAAGTGATTTAATTTACTCATACACTTGGATTTATCTTTAAAAATAAACCACCACCACCCCCCCCAAAAAAAAAGGTTCCTTTGAGGGAAGGGAAACAACACATTATAGAAGATTAGAATCTGTTTTTTACTAGAATCTGATTCAGTCATGCATTCCCATTCTTCTTTGGAAACAGATGTCAGGCTACATGCAATATCTTCCCAAGCATCACTTATGAAGCACTGGCAGCCATTTCTTAAAATTTCCTTGGCAGCCAGTGTGTGGCTCTAATTCTTTTGATGACTTTGGTGTCTGGACTAAGCTGCTTTCCTAATTTTCCCCCTTTTTATTGTTTTCTAAAGATGAGAGCTATTCTTATTTCGATACATTCATACAGAAAACTAGTCTGCTTTATCTCTTTCCTTTTCACTAATATTTGGGTCCCAGAAATGCCCTATTAACCATGGAGATCTTCAGGGCAAAATCTGTTTCTTGTACCCAGAGTCACACATTGCATTATGTCAGTAGTACATTAATGTATTTACTGGCTTTCAGGTCACTCTCTGTTCTCTAATCAGTCTCAGGGAAATTTTCTCTTCTGTACAATTTGTGTTCCTTATGAATGGTCAGAGCACTACTCTATTCCTTTGCTAGGCTGGATTTACTGGCATATTCAATGCAACATTGACTCCACTTCAAATATGAGTTTGAGGCTCTCTTGAGGAGCATGAAATGTTAAAATTTAAAGGTGTCCTTTTGTATGAGTTATTATCATGTTGGGAGATAGAACCAATATGTTCTCTTTTAGATTATAGATGTCATATCAGGATTTATCCTGAATGAAAATATGATAGATAGAGGATATAATATATCCCTTCATATAATAATCTATCAATCATATTTGTTAGTAGTTGTATTGGCTTAAGGAAGTAAGACTCAAAAAAAAAGAAGGACGGTTCCATGTCCTGTTTTGGATACTTATTAGTTCTGCGAACCTAGATTTCCATTTAATTTATCTCTGTTTTCTTGTTTTTGTTGAGAACAATATTATTTGCAGGGCTTATGTTATAATGCTGGGACTATGAGATGCAATGTTTGTTACTTTTACATATGAATGGAAGCTATTATATTTTCATCATCATCACCATCACCATCATATCAACATCATCATTATCATTTAGGGAGCTGTTAGTATACAATCGATTCTGAAAAAGACAAGGGTAGCATAACAGGAATACAAGAACAATTGTCAAAGGACTCAGACTGCTTATGTGAACTTGGACAAATCCTTCAGAGTTTCTAAGTCTCAATTTACTCATTTGAAAATTGAGAGTTCACCTCCATGGCATCTAGCATTCCCATTCTATGTGTGTGATTATATGATCTCATGATTTGTACAATTACAGTGTTAAACTTCACATAATTTCTAAGACCCTTTATATCCCTCAAGCTATTTTCTTATTATATAAGAATAAGATATCTTGCTCTCCAGGAGACCATGGTTTCTTTGTTTTCAATTGGAATTAAAAAAAAAAGTCATCTGGCCAACTTTCAATACTGAGAAATAACATAGTAAATAGAAATATTAGCATAGACTGACATATTTGAAAGAGCTATAGGGAATTGATCATTTTTGAATCTGTCTTGATTCAAACTGTCTGTAAAATAAAGAAGTGTCCAGTCTAACTCTCTTGCTAGATCCCCGTACTTCACAAGATGTCTCCAATTCTATTCCTTTCTTCATAATATCATAAAATCTATAGAAAAGGACAGAATAAGCCAGCACACAGGAGATGGGATTGTTTACTCTTTCTGCAAATGGCCATCCTCTTCACTAGCTCATTCATTTTCTAACCTATAGCTCCTTGAGGCAATGCTAATTGTGACTTGATCTTGACTTGGAATATGGCTAAAGAGTCCTTAAGTCAACATTTGTTCTTCAAATTTCATTAAGAAAAGCAGATTAACTTTGCCTTCCTGAGACTTAGATCTCACTTGATGATAGAAAAAAAATCTATATCCTTAAAATTCCAATAAAAACTAAACTGTTGCATAATTTACTTAATAATTTTAACCACATTGAATCAACAGAAGTCAAGGAACCTTGAAAACTTAACAAATTTTTAAATATTGTGGGGATAGCAATTGTGTTATCCCCACAGCACACCCAAGTATAGCCTACAGCTGATGTAATTCTTCACCCTTGAAAATGAACTCCCTAACTGGGTGTATCTCTCTCAATCATTGAGTATTAGAGTCAACCTTTAAATCCTGGCAAGTTAGTTGCTATCCTCCTGAATGCTGGAGGAAATTCAAGTTTACCTTAGAAGATGAATTAATGTGCAGGAGTACAGAACAGAGGGAATTTGACATATTGCTCTTCAGCTAATTTTTCTTCTTTATAGAAAGAAAAGGAAGAATAAAAGGGGAAAAAAAGGAGTAAAGAAGGAAGGAATAAAAAAGAAAGAAGGAAGATAGATCTTAGTTTAATACCCATTTATCTTTTTGGTTCTACTGTATATTATGCTCTTTTGTGTACTCTTCAATAAATTTGTCTGTAACCAATACACCTATATGATATGTTGAATATTACATTCTTGCCTTTGAATAAGTTTTCTTGTGTCCAGAATACATAATCTCTTTCTAAAAATCCTTACCGTCACTTAAAGCATATCTCATATCTACAACACCAAAGTCTTATCTCTTGTTATAATTTTATATTATTTTGAAAGTTTTACTTAAATATGCATGAAATGGTGCATTCCTTCAGTAAAATGAAGGATTCTGAAGGTCAGGGAGTTTTTTTTTCCCTTTGTGTTCTCAGAGCTCAGGGAAAATTAGACACTTCTCAATTGATTGTTGGCATGAATTGGAGCTAAAAAATTATTTATTTATTTATTAAATAAATATCTCATGAGTACAATTTCTATTCAGGAGAGATAGAAAGCAGAAACTAGTGGAAAGAGAAATGGCCCAAAAATCCAGGAAGCCCTAAGTTCAAGTTTATCATGTTGGCTGTGTGATGCTGGGCATGTCACTTAGTGCTTTAGGCAAATTCATGACACTATGAATTGCAGAGAAGTTGCCAATCTGTATTAATAAAAATTTTCTCACTTGGGAGTTTCCTCTATCAATGGAACCACAGGACTAATTCTTATACTCTTTGCCTCATTTTCACTTGTGCTACTGTGTTGGGCACAACATAGACACAAGGAAGAATGATTAAAAAAAACCCATTGATTATTTCTGCAAATAGTAGAATAAATAAAAAAAAAAAAAACCTGATAATTGGAAGGGTGAGGTTCCTAACAAGCTCTTTGCTAATGAACCCCTAGGTTGTTGCTTATTACACTCAGCAAAGGTAGTGCAATAATTAGAAATGAAATGCAATCCAGTATACTACCAATAGAATAGAGTAAAACAGTACCAAATAGCATTACCAAGGATAGAAAAGGGTGAGATGAGATGAGATGGGACAGAACAAGATAGGATAGGATAGCATAGGATAGGATAGGGTTAGGGTGAGGATAGGATAGAATAGGATAGCATAGGATGGGATAGGATGGGTTTCAAAGGGACAGGACAGGATAAGGTAGGCCAGAATAGAATAGCTATAGCATTTCAACATGCTATAGCTAAAAGATCCTATTGTAAGTCAGCCATTCTACCTGTTCATTTTACAGATGAAATCATAAAGTTACAGAGAGGGAAAATATACAAAGTTACATGGTGAATTAGTGGCTGAGCCAAAACAACAACAATTTGAGCGTTCCAGCTCTCAGCACATTAATCCTTCCAGTCCATACATAGGAAACTAAATTGGCTCACTATGGCAAAAATATCCACCAAAAAATCAAATCATTAGGATAAAGTGCAATACTGCACTTTACTTGAGTCTTCATACTTCTGCTTCTCAGGTCACTGGCCTACATTATAACATTTCTTCTTCCTGATCCACTACCTTCTACTTTTCTTCTTGAATTGGTTTCCCTTTCCTGGTAGATTCTCTTTTCTTTTTTTTTCCTCTCCAACAAATGTTAATATTGCTAGATTTTCAGTTGAAAATTATTGAATTAGGCAAGCCTCCTCCTGGGGTCATGCTACTGTTATGCTGTAAGAGGAGAATAGAAATGTCATGAGATCCAAAGCAAGAGTCCAGGTTCTAAAGCTCATGGAGAATCATAGATTAAGATTTAGAGGAAACTTTAGCCCAATGGCTACAGTTCCACGTTTAAAATCAGGCAGACTCATCTTCTTGAGTTCAAAGTTGACCTCAATCATATGACCCTGGACAAGTCATTTAATTGACCTCAGTTTCCTCATCTGTAAAATGACCTAGAGAAAGAAATAGCAAACTACTGCAGTATCTTTGACAACAAAACCTCAAATGTTGTCACCAAGGATCAGACACAATTGAAAAATGAATCAACAAGAACATTCTTTTTCATATATATATTTGATTTTTTTGATAAAGACACTAAGAATAAGATATGAAATGACTTGTTCAAAGTCACATGAGACATAAAGAGAATAGCAGAAACAATTTCAGAGATAGATTAGGTTGGGGTAGATACCTACTGACTTTGTTCTTAACTATAGAATTCTGTCATTCTTTGAATCTCAGATTCTGTGAATCTGAGGCCCACCCAATTCAAACCTGACATATTTTCTATTCTTTATTGCCTTAGGCAAATGTAACAGTTAGCTACTCTGGGCTTCAATATGTTCATGTGTAAAATATTGTCTCTAATCTCTAATGTCATCTCTAATGTCCCATTCATTTCTAAGTTTTAATATTGATAATAATGACTTTGATTACTTAATAGCCCCTTAGCTGTATTTTCTTTCTCAGAATCCTTCCTTAAATCTTTCTCTCATCTTTGCTTCATTCCCCCCCCCCACTTAACATCATTTTTCCTAATGTTAGTAATTATCAAAGCCTTGCTAATAAAGGATATGTAAACATTTCTGAAACAGTTATATTATTGAACTTTTCTGAGGCATTAAGGAATATTCTTATGCTAAATACTTCTTTTTTATTGGGAAGAACACTGAATTTGGTACTAAACCATGTGGGTTAACATTTCAGTCCTACCAGTTACTTTCTATGAGATGTTTACAAAGTAATTTCACCTCTTGGGGCTTCATTTTCTTTATCTGTATAGCAAAGGAGTTAGATTGGGATCATAAATACATACATTTAGAGTTGCAAGACACATCAATAATCAAATTAGTCAATATATGCAAAGGATTTTGCAAAGTTTAAAGTGCAATATTAATGATATTTTTGTTCATTATTTGTCATTTTGTTTACCTACTGATCTATCCATCAATTGATGTATATAGTGATCAATCTTTCTATTGATATACCTATAGATCTATCAAATTATTTGCTATCTAACTAATTGAATATCAATTGATGTCTAATGAAATCTAATCAATTCTATCAATTTATCTATCTTTCCCAACCCTTTAATTTTACTGATGAGGAAAGTGAAGTTCAGAAAAAGTTAAATGTGTTAACTGAGATCAAAGAAGCATTAAGGAAAAAAATCAAGGATTAAAACTCAGGTCCTATTACTCCAGAGCTGTGTTCTCTCCAAGACTGAGAATGCACTGATTTTCCATTTCCCTGAATTTTTACTGCAACAGACTAGAACTCCTTGACATGTCATTACAAAATTAAGTTGTATTAATTAATCTATGACCTAGAATTTAAAATTCTGGCAAACAAGTCTCTGGAAGCTATGTAAATTAAATGTCCTTTATAGGGTAGGTTCACTTGCAATTATCAGTCAAAAAATAACAAATGTCGAACATCTTATTGGACATGGCAGGTTGTCAGGGCTCACTTAGAAAAGCAGCTGTGCTTGAAGGATAAAGTGTGTATTCTGTTTTACATTCCCTACAATTGAAAAGAATCTCAACACAAAGAGGACTAGATCATGTAAAATAAGGAGACTTCTTTGATTTTGGGAATTAAATAATTTTGGTATTTAAACAAGTAAGCATTTAATTCAAAAGGATTGTTATATTTTATATTTGATACTTATTTTTGGTAAAATAGTTTTGATTAATTTTAGTTTAAATAATGGTTTAAATTATTGGTTAATAAAATAATTAAAATCTCTTAAGGTGATGTAATGCATGTGTAACTCTTAACATTGTAAACGGCTTTGATGACAAATCCCTCTGCATTGGAAGCTCAAGGTTACTTAGCCAGTATACATCAATACTTGTATTTGAACTCATACATGTAGAATTTCCCTACTATTAGCAAACCACTAGAACTTCCATCAAATGTGTATGACTACTAAATTGTATTTCCTTGTTTGTGAAAGAAATGTATTTAAACAATGATTAAAAACCCCACTTTTCTGAAAAAAAAAAAAAAGATAGTGTGAACAACTATCATGAACTTAACTTCTCAACAATTCAGTGATTCAAAGTAATTCCAATAAACATTGCATGGAAAATGACATCTGTAACCAAAGAGAGAAGTATGGATGTGAATCAAGACCTACTATTTTTATCTTTTATTCTCTCTTCTTTTTTTTTTCTCTCTCATTTTTTCTTTTCCTTTTTGTTCTGATTCTTCTCTCCCAACATAACTCACATGGAAATATGTTAAAAACAAACCAACAAAAAAAATACATGCACAAGCTAAAAAAATAAAATAAAATTTAATTAAATAAAAATGATTAAAAGGAAAAAAGAAAATAATTAAAATTTCTAGTCAAAAAAGTAATTTCATTTCTTTTTAATTTGTTAATATTCAAAACAATCTTAATGGATACTCTCAATTTAGAACCAGAAGGGACCTTTGATTTTAGAAGCTATTCTACATTAAAATGTAAGCTCTTTGAAAGACAGAATTGTTTTATTTATTATTATTATTACTAGCATCATCATCAATCATCACCATTTGTACCTTCAGAATCTGTTTCAGTGCCTGGGTCATACTGAATGCTACACAAATGCTTACTGATTAAAGACATACTTTTTTTATATTTTAATATTGATATTTTAATTCAGCTGCATCTGAAATTCATGTGGCAATTTTGTATATATCCAAATATAGATCATACATTTTTGAGTCATTTTAAAGATCAATTATTTGAACACTTTCTACTACAGATGAAGAAACTAAGCACAAAGGGGTACTATGAATAGTAAGAGGGATGGTAAGATAGTGAAACTGAAATTAATTTTCAAATTCTCCAAATTGAGAGATATTATTCTTCATTTTAAACTTGAAGATTCAGTCTTGAAATAATTCATTCTTTCTTTAATAAGTTTGTTCCAGGAGTTGATAGACATTTGACAAATATTTTGATTTAGTGGGATAATCAGCATTTTAAAAGACATCTAAAAATTAGACAAGCAAAGTATTTTATTTTATTTTAATTGTATATTTGGCTGCTTTCATATTTCACATATAACTTTAAAGTTTTAGATATATGCTTGGTAATTTAAATCATAATTTAATATTTAAGCACTAATTTAATACAGTTATTGTTTCCAGAATATTGGATTTTATAATTAACTGCGCCTTCAATTTTCTGTTTATTTATATATTGAAAAATAAGTTTAATTTTCCTCATTTCCAGTTCCCAGATGAAATTTTAGTTTAGAATCAGCTAATTCAAAGCAAGAAAATAAACTATTTTTTGTACGTTAGGAAGCCATTACTATTTATAACTAGATTATCACCTCAATCATCTGAGAATTTCTATATAGAAATGAATTGGAGATGATATATGATTAGTTATGGCCCAAATACAAATTTCCTCCAAAATTATGGTTACATTATTACATTATATAAAAGGCTATAGAATTAGATGATTAAATCTATCATGGCAAATTCAACATTCTAATTTAACAAATTTATATTAAGTACATGTAATGTGCAAAGTCAGTCAAAAATCATTTAATAAGTGTGTCTATTATATGTCTGGCAATGTCCCATGGTTTGTGAATTCAAGGAATGACAAAAGACATCCCCTATTCTAAATGAGTTCACAATATAATAAGGGAGAAATATTAAAAACAAACAAGCAAAAACTACCACACACATTTATGTAAAGGATACATTGGAGACAGTCAACAAAGGCAAGACACTGTAATTAAGGGAGCATGGGGGAAGGACTTCTTATACAAGTTTTAGTTGTGACTTGAAGGAAGTCTATGCATAGGAAACTAATAGTGAAAATGTCTGGAGATCTGAGTAATTTGTTGGAGGTTCAGAAGAAGCCAGAGTTACTGGGTTGAAGAATTTGGGGCAGTCAAGTGTAGTGTAAGGTGTGAAAAAGCTATTGAGGTACAGAGAAAGGCAATTATGAAGGGCTTTGAAAAATCAAATTGAGTATGTTATATTTGATCCTGGAAATGATAGGAGATCCCTCAAATTTACTAAGTAAGGAGCTGATAGGGCAGACCTGTACTTTCAGAAGATCATTTTAGTAAATGATTCAAGGATGTATTACAATGGGGATACATTTGAGACTAGAAGACCATCCTGAAGGCTATTTCAATAGGGACCATGTGCAATGATGAGGAACTGAAGTGGATGGTGATCGTGTCAGAGATCCTCCTCTGTGAGGAAAGTGAGGCATGTTATGAAAAAAAAAAAAAAAGAAATGCCTCGGGAGCATAGATATAGGTAGTAAAAGACACTGAAGACTAACCTTAAGTTGTGAAGCACAGAAATTGTAAAGATAGGTGGACCTTGATCAGAAATAGGAAAGTTAGGAAGAGGAGAGCATTTAGAGGAAAAGATAATAAGTCCATTTTTGTGTATATTGAAATTAAGATGTCTATTGGCTGTCCAGTTTGAGATGCCTCAAATACAATTGGAGAAGTAACTAGAGAAGTTACTGATGGATAAGATTTGGGATCAGCATAAAGATGATAAGTGAACACATGATCTGATGAGATCACCAAGTGAAATATAAGAAAAAGAAAAGAAAATATGACTCAGGACAGAGTCCTAGAGAATATTCATTGATGTAAATAATTAATTGATTGAATATTTAGCAAAGGCAACTCAAGAGAGATCAGATAGGTAGGAGAACCAAGAGAGAATTGTGGGGAGAGGAAGAGTGGGGAGGGAGAAGAAGGAAAAGAAGAAGAAGGAGAAGGAAAAGAAGGAGGAGAAGAAGAGAAAGAAGGAGAAGGAGGAGAAGAAGAGGGAGAAAGAGAAGAAGGGGGAGAAGAAGAAGAAGATCAAGAAGAACAAGAAATAGGATTAGATTATTTAGTGTCTGATAAATTTTTGGTCCATTTTCCTCTGGCCTTTTATTATATATGATTTTGATTGCATCATGAGCTGGAAATAATGCATTTACGATTTCTGGCTTTCTGCATTTGATTTTGAAATTTTTATGTCCTAAGAAATGGTCAATTTTGTATAGGTTCCATGAATTGCTGAGAAAAAAATATACTCCTTCCTGTCCCCATTCAATTTTCTCCAAAGATCTATTATACCTAAGTATTCTAAAATTCTGTTTATCTCCTTAATGTCTTATTTATTTTGTTATTTGATTTATCTGGTTCTGAGAGAGCAGGTTGAGATGCCCCACTAATATAGTTTTGCTATCTATTTCTTCTTACAGCTCTTTTAACTTCTCCTCTAGGAATTTGGATGCTATATAACTTGTGGCCTATATGTTTAGTATTGATATTACTTCTTTATCTATGGTACTCTTTAGCATGATATATTTCCCATCCTTATCTTTTTAAATTCGATCTGTTTTTGCTTTTGCTTGATCTGAGGTAAGGATAGCTACTACTGCTTTTTTTTTTTTTTTTTTTTTTTTTACTTCAATTGAAGCATAATAAATTCTGTTCCAGCCTTTGACCTTTACTCTGTATGTATCCCTCTGCTTTAAATGTGTTTCTTGTAAACAACTTATTGTCAAATTCTGGCTTTAATCCAGTCTGCTATCTGCTTCCTTTTCATGGGAGAGTTCATGCCATTCACATTCACAGTTAAAATGATAAATTCTGCATTTCCTGCCATCTTATTTACCCCAAGTTATTATGCTTTTCTCTTTCCCTTCCTTTCTCCCCAGTGTTTTTCTTCTTACACCATCTCCCTCACACAGCTCTCCTCTTTTAGAGCTCCTTCTCCTTTTTTACACCTTCTCCCTACTATTTCTGTTTTTCCTTATATTAGTCTCCCCTTTCCTTTCTCCTTTCCTCTCCCACTTCCCTATAAAGTGAAATGTTTCTCTGTGAAACCAAATATGTCTGATATTCTCTCTTTGAATCAAATATGATGATCGTTAAGATTCATACAATGCCCACTTCCCTTTCTTCTTTCCTTCAATTATAATAGATTTTCTTTGCCTCTTCATGAGATATAAGTTCCCTTATTTTACCTCCATTTTCCTCTTTTTTCCAGTACAATCCCTTTTCTACCTTTTGTTATTTTTTCTTATTATCTTAATAAAATCAAATTACACCTGCACTCTATAAGTATACTCATAAACGAAATATAGTTCTCAGTCATTCTTTCCTTTTTGCCTTTTTATGATTCTCTCAAGTTCAGTATTTGGACATCAGATTTTTTGTTCAGCTCAGGTATATTCATCAGAAATAGATGGAAATCACCTATATCATTGAATATGCATCTTCTTCCCTGAAAGATAATGCTCATTTTAGCTGAATAGCTTATTCTTGGATGAAATGTAAGTTCTTTTGCCTTTAGCAATATTTGATTCCAGGTCCCTTAGATCCTTTAAGGTGGAAGCTACAGGGTCTTGGATAATCTTGATTGTGGCTCCTTGGTATTTGAATTGTTTTGTTTTGGATGCTTGCAATATTTTTTTCTTTGGTCCAATAGTTCTGAAATTTAGCCATGATATTCCTTGGAATTTTTAATTTGGGGTCTCTTTCAGGAGGTAATTGATGAATTCTTTCAATGGCTAGTTTTTCTTCTGATTCTAGGACATCAAGGCAGTGTTCTTTTATGATTTCCTGAAGGATAATGTTTAGGATTTTTTTTTTTTTCATCACAGCTGTCAGGCTGTCCAATAACCTTTAAATTGTCTCTTCTAGATCTATTTTCTGGATCAGTTATTTATTATTATTATTATTAATAGGAGATAAGTCATATTTTCTTCTACTTTTTTCATTTTTGGGGGGTGGGGTTCTGTTTGATTCTTGAAGTCTTATTGAGTCACTCATTTCCATTTGTCCAATCTAATTTTTAGTGTATTATTTTCTTCAGTTTCCTTTTTTAGCTCCTTCTGCATTTGGCCAATTGAATTGTTTTGTCATTGCATTTTTTTTCCATTTCATAAATTCTGTTTTTCAACAAATTGTTATCTTTTTCTTATTTATTTTGTAAGGAGTTATACTCTTTTTCCATTTCATCAAAACCATTTTGTAGGAAGGTATATGCTTTTCTGATTTCATCAAATCTAATTTTTAAGGAGTTTTTGTCAGATAATTTCTGTTTTTCCTTTTCTATACCCTCTTGCAAAAATCGTGTTTCCTTTCCCCATTTTTCTTCTAACTTTCTTTTAAGATCCTTTTTGAGATCTTCTAAGAAGGCCTTGTGAAATAGGGACCAGCTCATATATCCCTTTAGGATTTCATGTGGAGTTAATTTGTTTTTGGGAACCTCAGATTTTGAAGTTTGTTCTCTCTCTCCATTAAAGTTGTCTTTGGTTAGAGTTCTTTTTCCTTTTTTGCTCATTTTAAGGGTTAAGATCTGCTTTTAAGGCAAAGGAGAGACAGCTGCTTCAGTTTGCTCTGGGTCAGATGTTTCTGACTGACTTCCTGTGCTGGGTAATTACAACCAGGTTCTTCTGGGGCTTGGCAGCTTACAATTTGCCTTTTATATTGGCTTTTGGGTATCTTGTAGCAAATCTAATAAGCTATCCATCCGCAATCAGGGCAGAGTAGCCTAAAAGACTCACAGGAAGTTCCCTGTTCTGCAGATACAGCAATGCTCTGACTGCCTGACCCTGCTCCTTGTCTGGACTCCCTGTGTTATGCTATGGGCTCAGCAATGTGTTCCCCTGTCCAATTGAAACAGATCTGTTCTGAATTCTTACAAGGTATCTTCTGTTAGAAATGTGTGGTATTTCAAATATTTATGGGTTCTATTGCTTCAAAATCATTTTAGAGGTTTAATCTGCTGTTGGTTTGAGAGAAAGGTCAGAGGATGTAACAAAAAGTTGTGTCTTCTCTCCACTATCTTGGCTCCACCTCCCAAGAGTTTTCTTGACATCCAGATAAAATTGGCCTTGAAATTGAAAATTCTCCCTTATTCTGGTTCTTTCTTTGGGGGCTACCACAATTAGTATACATATATATGTATATATATATATATATATGTATATATATATATATATATATATACATATATATGTATATGTATGTCTCTTTATATATATGTATATGTTTATAGATATAGATATATGTATAGATAGATACATATAAATATATAGAATTTTTTTTCCTTTCAGGGGGACCCTTTCAAATATTTGAGGACAACTGTCATTTCCTTATTGAATCTTCTCTTCTCCAGGAGAAATATTTCAATTTACTGCAACCAATCATTATAGTTCAAACTCAAGGCCTTGCCTTATCTTGGTTACATTTCTCTAGTTGTCCTGTAAAATTATCACTGTATTTCTGAAGTAATTAAATGATAATAAACATTACACACTTGGAATAAAACAATAACAAAAAAAAAAAACAAACAGTAGTTTCTGGTGTATTGACTTATTCATTGATGTTTAGTTTTTTTACTATTGCTTGACTCTTTATCACCCCATTTGGGGTTTTCTTGGCAAATATACTGGAAATGGCTTTCCATTTCCTTCTCACTATATAGATGAAGAAAGTGAAGTGATGAAGACTGTTTTACTTGCACAATGTTGCATACCTAGTAAGTATATGAGTCCAGGTTTGAACACAGGAAGAGGTCTTCCTGATATTCTATTCACTGTGTCAGCTAGCTGCTGTCATTGGCTTATTCAGTAAAACGTAAATATTTTCTGTTCTTTATTTAGAATCCTGGTAACAATAACTTCATGATTACTAACTGGAGTTATTATAATACCAATGAGGGCCAAGTTTGTTCCTGAGTGAGTGTATTGTTAATATTATTAAGCAATTAATTCACCTCTAGGCCAGAAAAAAATGTGCTTCTGGGTTTGGGATTCCTGAAGCCACAGCAACATCCTCCTAGCAATTTCACATAATGCTCCTGTAATTAAATATGTCTACATGAATCACTCATGTGGCTTAAACTATATACACAAGAGTCCAAGAAAAGGTGTCACTGCAGCTTGTCTTTTGAGTCCTCTAACCTCACTTTACCAGTGTTTTCTTCCTTCAGAAAATGTGAATACAAAAGCACTTCGGTTGCCTATTATTATTTGTCAAAGACATTTTTGTTAATTTTTCTAATGAGATTTGAACCTCCTTTGGGTTTACATCAAGGGATATGATTTTAATGAAGGCATTGGTAACAGAATATAATGAAAATTGAATATAACTAAGAGCTACCATGCTGTAGTGGATAGAAATTCAGAACCAGGAAAACCTGGATTCAAGATTTGCCCCTGCCATATTCAAGCTATATAAATATGAATAAAACATTTTAAGCCTTAGTGTTTCAGGAAATTCTGTAAACTTATAAATCATAAATGAGTTGGAGATTTGCATCAGTGGAGAAATGGGATAATCTGTCCAGATGGAAAAAAAAACCAAGCCAAAAAAAAATCAATAATACCTTTGTCACATGCTTCAAGTGTGACCCTGGGCAAAGGACTTCCTTTCTGAGACCTAAGTGCCATCAAATATAAAACACAGATGCTAGTCACAGAGATGATAAACTCTGTTAGCAGCTTGCTCACTGCACATCAAATTTCCAAGTGCAGTCTGAACTGATAAAAATGTTTGACAAATAAAAACACAGTAAATATACATGTTAGACAGATAGATAAGCATGTATATCTTTATTTTTCAATTTCTAAGTCGATATGATGTCTGGGGATCTATTTCTTTTTCGGTGATATCAAATTCAAGGAGTTCTAGGTTTCTTTCATCCTTAAATCTGCAATCCCAATCACAGCATCAATCTCATGAGGTTGTGAGATCTGCAACAAGTCAAGCATCATAGGCTCCAACTCCACACAATGGCAAGCCTTTTCTGTTCTTGTTGTTTACCTGCTCTCCTGGTTTGCCCTGGGTTCATTGCTTTTGGAGAGCCAAGAGAGGGTTAGAAAGCAGAAAAATTAGAAACCTGGGGTTTCAATTTCAACCTCATCTAAGTTTGTGGAAGATCAATTATATTTTTGTTTCTGAACTTATAGGTCTTTTCTGGGGTGAGGGAAAGTGGGGAAAGAAGTAAAAAGGTGCATACAGAGTGGAAATATGAATAAGATATGGAAGTGGCAGTTTTATTACCACAAGGAAAAGAGGAACGATTTTAAAAATAAGGAATCATTGAATGATTATTGTTTGAGAATGTAGTATGCATGCCTTATTGTGAAGTTGATAGATGAGTGATCATTAACTATCTTATATTTCACTTCAACTTATTACCTGATCTATAACAAGAGCATTCTATTATGAAGGCTTCTCTTTTTAGAGGTTACTCCCTTTTGGTCAATCTGCTATTGTTTTGACCCTCCTGATGTGTTTGTGACTGATGCAATATCTTACTAATAGATAAAGATATCGTCTTTCAAAATATTCACAAACATAAAAAATTCATATAAACACACATACACACATATGTATCTGTGTCTATATCTATAACTATGTATAAATATGGATTATATGTATATATATATAAGCATATATATATCTTATATTCACAATATATAATATTTCCTCTATTCATAAATGCTCAGCAGCTCCCTATTGCTTGCTTAATAAAAATGAAAAAAAAATATTTTATTTAGCCTGGAATTTAAGTAATTCCCAAATGTGTCTCCACTCTATATTTTAAAATTTATTTCCCTTAAGAAACTCCAAAATTCAGTCAAATTACTTGCTATTCCTTAACCCCATTCAGCATTATTTTGATGCTTTATTCTTGTGTTTAGCTATGTACTTTACTTTATATCTGAGATATGATTTCCTCTAACACCTGAGCACATAACCCCTTTGGGATAAACTTTTTCATACTTCACTGACAAACTCCAGAGCCCTCTCCTTTTTAAAAGACTTCGTTGATACTTCTTCACACAGTTCTCTTCTTTACTCAGAAGGTATATGATGGATCTTTGTAGAATTGAACTGAATAGAAATAAGGTGACCTGTAATACATGTCAAAAAATAAGACTGACTGAGAAGTCCGAGTGCATTCTCTATCAAAAGTCTTTTGGCAGCCCATTGTTTTTTTTCCCCCACTGCTTCAACTTACTTCTCTTAATGGAGTTTCAGGACTCTATGTCATCTTTAGGAGGCTCTTTTTTGACTTTGAGTCAAAGTCAAGACAATAATAAACCAACAAACAGCATCACACGATACAAAATCATCAAAGCATGTGGCTCTAGTTTTTAGAGGGAAAAAGACTTCAAGAAAGAAGGGTTATGGTATTTAGATCAGTAGTGTGCTAGGAATGGTTTACTGGGGTTTTGGGAGAAAATATACACATTTACATGTATGTATCATGTTTTTAAAGTGTGACATACTTATGTGTGTATATACATACATACATAAAATAAGGTGCATTTAAAAATTTGAACTGCAGAATTAACCATTTTTCTGCCATTATGTTAAGTCTAGAAATTAATAAAAATGATAAATCAAGTCTTTATTTGTATTATGCACCTATTTTGGAAAAATATTCCTTCATTGTAATTTAACAACCAGCTCTTGCAAGTTTAGTTTCAAGTGTCAACTTTCTTGACTTTTTAGGAGGCAGCACAGTACAATTCAGAGAATATTGAAGAGGCACCCAGGAGACTAAGTTGAAATTTTGGACTTTCAAATTTCTTGGCATGTGACAGTGGGCAAATATCTAGCTTTCTCCAGGCCTCCATTTTTCATTTCTAAAATAAAACAAATGAACTCATTCCTTTTAGTTTCATAATTCTCTATATTTTGTTTTCATCTTTTCCATAATAAACTTTTTTCTCCATTCTTTCTTCAGTGACTTTGAAATTGTAGGAAATTAGTCACCATAAACTATATATATATGTATATGATACTATAAACTATATATATATATATATAATTTATGTATATATATGCCTCAGTTCTCATCTATAAAATGGATGTGTATATCTATGTGAATGTTGATGGAATGATGTCTAAGGTAATTTCAAGCTCTATATCCTTTGACTTTATATTGCTCAATTTGAATTCTTATAAGTTCTTATAAATCCCTCATGATATGCAACAAAAATTTCTGGAATTTACTTACTCCAATGAGAAGCCGGTCCTGTTAGAGGAGAGAACGTATATAAGGGAAGGATCATCACTCTATTTGCTACATGAATCTAAGTTTGCTCTTTTAAAAAAGACTCTATGTTGGAGATGGGAGTAGCAATACAAATTAAAGTAGAACTCTTTGCTATGCTGAACTAATTAGTGACTTTGGGTTAAAGCTTCTCATATTATAAATGTTAACCAGTTGGGGCAACAAATTAATTTATTCCATCTACTAATGTTTTAGCTCTAATAATTTATCAGTAACAGGACTCTCAGGGAATGGAATGTAGGGCAGGTAGTTTTTGATACAGGGAAGAAATAAAGGTGGGAATGGGACAGAGTGGAGGAAGAAAATGTGAGAAGTCAGATAGCCAGGGGAGTGAGGAGGGAGAGAACATTAAAATGGAGAGCAAGGAGGAATCCAGAAAGGGGAATGATTAGATCCTAAAGTTTTGTACTTCACCTACTTTACAAATCAGTTTGGGCTTGAACCTTAGGGTCATCAACCCTTGTCTAGCATCATTAAATCAGAGTAAAGAGGAAACCTGACACACTTGTTCACTTCATTTGCTTTAGTTTCCCACCTTTGCAAAGCTTATGTGAATCCTTCCAACCTCTAAAACCTGCTCTAGAGATTACAGAGCAATAAACCTCCAGAGTGAAGTTTTTACTTTTAATTTCAGGAGAGAGAGCACCAGCAGGCGTTTATTAATCACCTAGACTGCACTGTTCACTGTGGGAAACATAAAAAGAAGTAGAAGAAAGAACTCTTAACCTTGAAAAATTAGGAAACTCTAAAGTATACAATGCATCATGGACACAGAAAAGAATTCATGAGATAAACTTATTTAAATTGTTCACAAAATAAATGCAAAGCAATTTTAGGGCATTAGTAGCACCAGGGCCAAAGGGTTCATGTGAAATATGGAGACTGATATTTGTTAAAGGAAAAAAAAAAATTAAAAGTCACCACCATTATCACCACCAACAAACTAATTCTAAGATACAGGAATGGAAAAAAATATTAATGACAAGGCATGTTAGTGAGCCAGGGTAAAAGAAGAGATTCAAGAAATTGTGTGTGAAAGTGAGTTTGCATTGGGTATTGAGTGGATACCTTCCTTCTAGCAAGAAGCATGGGGTTGTGGGGAAGGGAGTAGTCAGTAACACAAAACTTTTGAGAATGGACAAGGTAAAAAGAGAGAAAGAATAAATGAGGGAAATACAGTTTGCCATAGTAATTGTAAGAAGAATTTGAAGCAAGTTTCTCTGATAAGACTTCATTTCTCAAATATAGAGAGAACAGTCAAATTTATAAAAAATATGAGTTATGTCTCAATTGATAAATAATCAAAAGATATGATCTCTGTCCAAAGGACTATAAATTCATGCATATGCTTGACCTAACAACTCTACTACTAGAAATAAATACCAATAGAGATTTTAAAAAGAATAAAATGACCTATATGTACAAAAAATATTCATAGCAACTCTCTTCTGAGGGAAAAAATAAATTGGAAATAGAGGGGATGTCCATCAATTGGAGTATGGATCAATAAAGGGTGGTATGTATTTATGATGGAATATATTGTTCTAAGGGAAAGACTGAGTATGATGATTTCAGGAAAAACAACAATAAGAACCTGTAAAGTCCTCCATGAACTCAAGCAAAGTGAAGTGTATTGTATAATAAAGTAATAGCAATGTTCTAGGATGGCCTGGCTGTTGCTGCTCTTAATAGTACAATAATCTACAACTACTTGGAAGACTTAGCATGAAAATCCTATTCATACCCAAAGAAGGAACTGCTTGTGTCTGAATACAGATTGAAGCATTTTCTCTCTCTCTGTCTCTGTCTATTTCTTTCTCTCTCTGTATGTCTCTCTCTTTTAACTTTATTTTCTTTGAGGATGTTTTTTTTCATTAGAGTGAGAGATCTTTCTTCTCTTTCTCAGCATGACTTTTATAGAAATGTTTTGCATAACTTCACATGTGGTTTCTTATTTGCAAGTAGGGATAAGGGAGAGAAACTAAAATCCTGAAATTTTAAAAAACAAATGTAAAAATATTTTAATACAAAATAAAACATATCTCAAAGGAAAATGAAAGCATGATTTTGACCATCATCTTAGTGATCCCTTTTCAGTATTCATTGGTCAACATGAAGCACTAAAAGCATGTTAAATGTATGGATTATGGATTAAATTAGCGACAGCAACAAAAATAATGATTTTATACCATTTTGGGGCTAAAAATATACTTGTCCTTAAAGTAAGAAGGACTACTCTTATTTCCACTTTACAGATGAAGAAATAGAAGTTCAACATTTGGTCAGTGGCTTACTTATAGAGGCACATGGCTGGCCAGTTTTGGAGGCTTGAAAGAGAACAAAATAATTGTAATCAAGCTTAAAAAGACATAGCATTCTCTTTTAATTATGCTATATGCCTTCACAGATTGAAGACATCTGATACTTTTTCCATTGAAAGTGGACAATATAAAAGAAACCATATTTGCAGCAATAAAATTGTATAACATCTAGTTAGTAAAATAATAATAGTGATGATAAGTTTATACATCATTTTAAGATCTATAAGTCCCCTTACACATTATATCTGATGGTCTGCATAAAAATCCTGTCACGTAGATACTTTTATTATCTCAACAGCACAAAGGAAATTGAGACTGAGAAAGATTACCTGGGATACACATTTAGTGACTTATCTGAAACAAGTTTTAAACTCATTTCTTCTTGAATTCAAATCTTATCTCTACTATGGAAATGAATTAATGGTGCTTATATTAATACATTTCAATGAATACTTGCCAAATGACCTTTTTACTCAGAGCTGTGGAGACCAAAGTAAAAAGTCTTAGGATATCTATTAAAGTGAGTTTGATTAGATTATTAATGTCTCAATTAAAGGTGTCAATTGTAACTTTCAGTTATGGAGATTATATCTATAGTAACTGGTGAGAATCAGTGCTAAATGAAGTGTTATTGCATGTAAGATACAACCCTTCCCCTGAAAGTTGATGCTCAGTCTCACCAGGTAATTAATTCTTGGTTGAAACCCCAGGGCCTTTGCCTTCCAGGATATGGTATTCCAGGACTTCTGATCCTTTATTGTAGAATCTACCAGATTCTGAGCAATCCTGAGTGTTGCTTCATAATAATTATGCTGTCTGGCAGCTTGCAGTATTTTTTTCCTTGAGATTACAGTTCTGAAGTTTTGTAATAAAATACTTTGGGATTTTCCTTGTGGGATCTCTTTCCAAAGGATTCTTTCAATGAGTATTTCTCACTCTGTTTCTAGAATATCAAGATGATTTTCTTTGATAATCTCTTTTAAAAAATGTTGTTCAGCTTCTCTCTGTCTCTCTCTCTCTCTCTCTCTCTCTTTTTCTTTTGAACATGGCATTAAGATAGACCAATAATTTTTAAAGTGTCTCTTCAGGATCTATTTTCCAGGTTGGCTATTGTTCCAATGAAGTATTTCACATTATCTTCCATTTTTTTCATTATTTTTAGTTTGTTTGACTGATTCTTCATGTCCCATAGAGTGATGAGCTTCCATTAGCTTCATTCTAGTTTTTAATGTAATTTTAATATAATATGAGTTTTTGATGATTTTCTTCAATTAGCTTTCTCTATTTGATAAATTCTACTTTTGAAGAATACCTTCTTTTTTTTCCCCAGTGGATTTTTTTACATTTGTTCAACTGTATTTTTTAAGGAATTGCCTTCCTTTTTCAAGCTGTTGACTCTCTCTTGCACATGTCTCATTTTATTTCTCATTTTTCTTCTATCTCTCTTATTTGCCTTTTAAAGTTTTTGTTTTAAATGAGAATTTCCAAGAAGCTTTTTTTGAAATCAATTCATATCAGTCTTTGAAATTTGCTCTGTGAACATCTTGTCCTTGTTTGAGTTAGTGTTTTGGTCTTCCTTGACAGCATAGTAACTTCCTATGGTCAAAGTTCTTTTCTGTTTCTTGCTCATTTTCTTTCCTTTTCTTTTGATAGTTCCTTTTTTTTTTAACTTTTAAGGTTGTGCTCTACTCCTGTGAAAAACGGCACACTGTCCCAAGCTTCCTATGCAGCTTTAAGCCTTGGCTCTGGGTAGGGAGTAGCTTTATCTGTTCTTTCCATTAAACAGGTTTCCCAGAATTTGCCTTCTGAGCTGGGACTGGGGACAGTCCTACTGGTTTGTTCCATTACTGAGTCAGAATAGAAGGTCTCAGTTGCTGATCTACTGTGATTAAGACCCTCTTGTTAGCTTTCCTAGAGTCTATCTGATTTGGACTGAAACAACTTTCACTAAAGTGTGACTGACCTTACTTGAAATTTTTTCAGTCAATCTTGAGCTAGAGAGGGGTTTCATTTTGTCAGACTCTGTTCAGATGCTTGGTTTCATGTGGTTTTCAAAAGGAAACTGGGAGAGCTCAAGCAGCTTTATGGCTTTGCTTTGCCATCTTGCTAAACAGAGTGTTGCAAACTTTACCACTTGACCAACTCGGGTTTCTGTCTGAGAACAGTAAATTGTCTATCTATGATGGATTCATAAATACTCATCCAAATTGTATGATCCTGGCAAACCCTTTCCCCTTCAGCACACCCTTTGTACACTCATTCAGCATTTTTATAAAGAACAGACAAAAATGATTTTGAGGATCACCCTTCCTTAGGCACTACACAACTCAGATCTTATGACCTCATGAATTTTTAATAAATTCCATTTCCTTTGTTAATTAAAAAATATTTTAAAAATTATTTAAGAAAGAACATACTCTTTTGGACATAAATAGGATCAGGAGAATAGAGAGTTAATGACCTCTGTGAATTTCTCAGTTCTTTCTGAGATCACACACACACACACACACACACATACACAAATACACAAACACGCGAAAAATTCCCATTATTAACAGAATCAAATGATTTGAAAATTGGAAGTGAAATTAGCAATCATAATTCCAATTCATCTACAAAATAAACCTTCATGCCCTGACAAGTAGAATCTCCAACGTCTGCTTTACAAAAGCTAAGGATACCCTATTACCTCTGGATATAATACATTATAATTTTGAAGGTCTTTTTTCTTCCCCATGGCATTAAGTCTGAATCTCCTTCTTTATAACGTTTACCCAATGCTCCGGTTTAGTTACCTGGGATCAATTTTAAATCAAATCCCTCTTCTATATGAGATTCCTTCAAATATTCAAAGGCACATTGGCCTTCTCTAAGCTAAACATCCCAAGTTCCTTAAAATATTCTGGTGATACGTAAATGACATTCATGAAATTCCACAGTTTTCAAAGAATTGAAATCGGCAAATGATGATCAACTAAAGAATAAAGAATAAGCAAATGATGGGATTGATTAGTCTGCAAAACAGGCTTAAAGAATATCATGTACTTTTAAAAATATTCATTCGAGGTGGGGGAATATATTTATGTATATATATGCAAGCATATATATTTATCTATATATAGCTACTAATGAATTAATAGTCATCAATGGGCAGTTTTGTTGTTCCTCAGATATTCATGAAATAATAATAATAAAAATAAACAAATTGAAATCCCCAATCACAATTCTGGGGCTACTTGTGGCAGATTTGTAGGAGAGTAAGGATGTGTCATAGAAAAGGTAAGCAAAAATGTTTACATCCAACATATAGAAGTACCTCATTTTATGAGATGATAGAACAATTGAAGAATTAACATTTTGAAATATTTATTTGTTGTAGACACTAGATCAATTAACCCCAATACAAAAGTGTTAGCTTCTTGTTGCTATGGTGATCCGGCAACTTACTGCTCCTTAAAGAACCTATTTTTTTTCCTAGTCAATTTCAATTTGGATCATGAAACAATGAACAAACTACTCTGACCTGAATTAGTTGTGTTTTCTACAAATACTTGAAGCATATCTGTGGATAAAAAGTTAACATCTTGAAAAGAAATCTGAAAAGCTTTGACATCTGATTTTCTGAGTTTTATACTTCTCTACTACTCCAAGGTTTATATGAACTCTCCTCACCTCTAAATACAGTTCTGGAGAAGGAATGAAAGTATCCTTTCTTGAGGTTTTTGTTCTCTAATATCATGAGAAAGAACAAAATATGGTCTTATTGTCTTTATTTATTTTATTTTTCCCCTTATACTAACCTGGAATTTATCATACTCCTCACCATTCAATAGGAAAAGTCAATTTTCAAAAAACATCTTTCATTGTGTACTTACAGTATCAAGCACCATATTGGACACTGGGGAGACAAGGCCTAAAATAGAAAAGCCCCATTTCTCATGGACAATAGATTTATTCTATTAGAGGAGACATGAACATATATATGTACACAAGTATATACAAAATATGGGGACTTGTGATTTCACTGATAGGACTCTTTTAACATAGATTAGATTCTATGCAACATATTTCTTTTAATGAGCTTCGTAGAACATGGCAACTTTAAATGACTTATTCAAGATCATATAACCAGTAAATATTAGAGGTAAAACTTGTTGAATCCTACTGTTCCAGGTTCTGAGGCTGTTTCTTTAACAACTAATTCATGTATCTTATGTTTTTCACTATGTATATAAATGTAAAACTGAGATTTGTCTGCTTTTCAATGGAGCTTACATTCTACTGGGCAGAAAAATCATGGCCATTTCATTCACCATAATCTCAAATTTGATAAATTTCATATTTTCTTCTCTGTATAGATCTAAGATTTGTGTTACATTATTTGCTCTTAATGATGTAATCCTTTTTTTAAAGCTAAATTCTAAATAGAAGTGCAATAAGGTGACTTTTATTAAAATATCCTATTACTTATCTCTGATTAATTCTTATATAATAATCATATACATGTTGAAAAACTCAGAAAACTTGAAGGGGGTAATAATTTAGAGGGGTGTGTGTAGGGATGCATGTATACATGCATGCATGAATGTGTGTATGGTGTTAGGTGTGAAACATTTTGTGAACGAGTAAAATTTGTTTTCTTTTTAGAAAAAAAAGAATTTTCATGTAATTTATATTTCAAGTTATATCTTTCTCAACTCCGTCTTCCTCCTAGAGAGCAATCTTTCATACCAAAAAATTTTAAGAAGCAAACACAAAGTAAAAACAAAAAACAAAAAACAGTTTGACACAATTAAGTAGCATATTAAAAACTGACATATACATTGCAATATTCTATACTCATTGTCCCTGTCTTTGCATAGAAGGTCAAGGGAAACTATTGTCTCATATCTCTTCTTTGGAGCCAAAATGGTCATTATATTTTTTGCAGAATTCATTTTAAATTGTGTTGCTTCTATCGTTCTTTCCATTTACATAATTGTCATTATTGAACATCTTGTTTTTCTATTTCTGCTCACTTAGCATTACATCAGTTCAAAATGCCTCCCTATACTTCTTGATATACACAATTCCCCATATTTGGCATTCTGTCTAGAACATAATGGGAGCTGAATATGTACATGTTTATTGACTAAAATTCTGACTGTGGTTCTATGATTCTTCTTAAATAGCCTTGTATTTTTTGCCTAGAGATATAATTAGACAAATTGTAATACCTGTGTATTCCAGTATAATGTAAGCTCTTTGAAGACAGGGAAAGCTTTCCTGTAGTTCTATAGCCTCACTTCTGAATATGGCAATCTGCAGATAGCAGGTATTAATAAAAGTCTATTTTTTGTGAAATATAAAAATTTCCTATGAATTACAGGTTGCACTGTAGCGTTGTAAGATAATCATTTGCAATTACTCCAAATAAAAAGTTAGCTAAATCTACACAGTATAGCACAGTACATATTCTACTTACCATGTAATTGTTTATATTGGCAATCTCTCCACTGGCTTCCCCAGAGCCATGGTTTAATTAAGTGAATCTCCCTTTTCCTGTGAAGTGATCATTTAACTCATTTAAAATAGTTTTACTGTCAATATACTTTTGTATAATATTCACAACTAGCTCCTTATTCGTAGATGTGCTGCAACACAGAGAGTTTGAATTTTTATTTTGTTACTACTTATTTTTATTCTATAGCATTATCTCTCAAAAGCCTCAGTGGTTAAAACCTCATTATCCAGACAGTTGGGGCAATTGAGAGATTCAAATAGACTAAACCTCTGAATAACCCACAGTTAAATCATCAGGGTAGTTTTCACTTTATTACTCAGTAGAACCTCTGAAGAATGGAAAGCTACTCTTCAAAATAAACAAACAAATAAAAAAACCCACATATCATTTTCTCTCTGAAATATTCTAAAGAGGTAATTTCTTTGCACATTCTAGAAACCAACCAATAAACAAAAACTCATAAAATACACAACCTTATATAAAAGCTAATTTATTATGTGATAGGTTAAATACAACATTTCTTCCTTTAAATGCCCCAAACTCTCTCATCATTGTTGTCCCCATTGTACAGGTGATGTACTAGAAGAAATTATTTGCCTTAAGTAATAAAACAATTGTCAGAATTTGGCATGAAACCTAGATGGAATGATTATAGATCCTTCCTTCTTCTCTATCTCTCTCTCCTTCCCGGCTTACTTCTTTCCTTCCCAATCTTTCTTCCTCCCTCCCTTTCTCCTTCCATCCCTTCTATTTCCTTCCTTCCTCCTTCCTTCCCTCCCTCCCTTTCTTCCTTCCTGCCTACCTGTATGCCTTCCTGCTTTCCTTTTTTAATAGTGTTGTTTGTTTCATTTTTGAAGAGGATCAAAGACATTGATGTCTTGACTTGCAAGTGAATTAGATTTAAGTGAGGCAGAACAGGGCAAAGAACTAGCCTCACTCTTTCCTCCAGAGTACCTGGAGTGGCAATCCATGGATCAGGATGACTGGGAATGGCCCTGGCTGAAATGGGAGACCTTGATCTTTTTAAGCTAAAGTCTTTCCCAGTTCTCAGTTCGTCTGAGGCAATGCCCAATCAGTAATTAGAAGTAAGAATTGGAGCAAAAGATGTTATTTTTTTTACATATTCAAAAATTAATCAGTCTGGGAAGGGATTTTGGGAAGGGTTTCTACCTAGAACAGAAATAATTGTTATTTATACTCTGAAACAACAAATTCCAAACAATGACTTGTTGCAGATTGGTTTGGGATCAATTATTGACCAATCAGTGAGAGCCAGAGTAATTTAGGTTTAAGGCAGAGTCAAGTAGCTCCATTTGAATCCCATTCTTGCTAAATGTATCTTTTATTTTAAAGATATAGGATAGGTTAAAAGAATTAGTAGAAAAGTGGGACATATTAGCACTTCCAAATACTTAAAAGACTGCCATATGGGAAAGGAAATAGGCTTATTCTGCTTGAATCCTAATGATAAAACAAAAACCAAAGAGTATAACAAGAAATGCATTTTAATAAAGAAAAAAGAAGCACTTCAAAATAATCTCAACTGAATAGAAATAAAATCTGCTTTGTGAGCTTTTAGCTTTCTCTTCCAAAGAAGTCTGTAGGAAAAGGATGCATTGCTATTAAGTGAGTACATTAAATTCCTATTTAGGTTCAGGGATGCTTATGAGGTTCTCCAAATTCTGAAATTCTGTAATTTTATGTAATGAACCCTGTTGATGGTGACCCATGCTAAAGCACAGAAAATATGAAGAGAAGTAATAGGATTTGGATCCTAAGAATGATTGTCCTAAATTTTGAAGGACCCTGAATTCCAGACACTGAATTTTGACTTTATTTGATGGGCTTTGTATATGATTAAATGTAATAGGGATCTGACCCATGAGTAGATTACCTTGAATTGCATCTCTCCATGAAAGGATGCTAAAAGCCAGAATAGATATAATGTATAAGGAAAATAATCACCTTGTAAAGATTATGGAGCATGGATGGACATGTTATAAGTGCTTCTGGTTAGCAAACCATCTAGTGAATGGATGGATCTTTGGAAGGCTGGAGACGATTTTAAAAAGACTTTTCCTATTTCCACCCTGTCTTTTGTTACAGTGCTTTCAACTACTCTGTTTGTAGTTTCACTCCTTTGCTCATGGCATATTGTGAGATTCAATGTTATAAGAGGAGAGGCTTCAGGGAATTCTTTTTATCAAGGCCATGTGTCTTTGAGAACTGGTCCTTTGACTCAGCATTTGTATTTTTCTATTCTAGGTGAATTAAATGTCATTACAAATTTTCAAAAGTCTAGAGAGCAAGCTACAGGAATGCAGAAATTAAAGTCCAAAGTGGGTTTTGAAGCATGATTCTAACATTGATACCCCCATAGAGCAAGGAGCCTTTTTCTAGAATGCCCTCTTGGCTCCAAATAAACAGCAGCTAAAGGGAAGATACAGTCATGCCATATTGGGACATGAAATTTGTGGGAGCAATACTATTAGGAACTGAGCTAAGTTTTCTTCTTTGTCTGCTCACACATAAAGGTAGTATATTGATATTTGTACATTTGTTCTTTCTATATATTTGAAACAAACATTCTTTTAAAAATTAATTGATGGCAATTGGTTAAATGGAGCTGAAATAAGAATAATTGATTCCTTACACCAAGGAAAACAACCAATGAAGCTCAAGTTAATGTCATAAGAAACACACACACACACACACACACACACACACACTCTTCAAGATGTCAAAGAGATCTGAGGAGTAAATACAACAAACCTGTTTCCAAGAGAGTGTATCAAAACATACATGGAATAAGGGGACATACATCTGTCAGTGGTGATTTACGTATTGGGCAGAGAAGAAACAATATATAGATAAATACATTGCAAAAAATAAATAAACAAACAAATACATAACATAAAATAAAATAAATAATAACACATGATAAGTGTCAGTGCAAATACATCCAGATTACTGAAAGGCTAACCAAACTAGAGAAGTAAAATAAATCTCATTATTATTGCACAGGACATCTGTGGTTTGAAAAAAAATAAAACCATAATTTATAATTATATTTAAAGGAAATTGTATTTAGGTGAAAATCAGAAAGAAAACTGCTTTTGGTTTTTTGTGTTTAATTTTAAGCACTTAAAACATTAATGTTCTTTTGTATAGAAGGAGTTTGGGGCTGAATCTGACTCATGCCAGTCTCCTAGTAATTTATGTTTTAAATTGAAATGAAATGAGATCTGCATAGATTATTCAGATAAAAGTTAACAAAAAGGGATTTATTAAGCCATGGAAGGAGAATATTCAACATGAATATGCATAGACAATAGCTCTAAACTGAATCTGAGAGCAAAATCCCCTTATCTGAGTTACCCATTACATTTTGCAAGGGAACATTAGGGCACATTTAGATCCAAGCGTGATTTTTTAACATGAAATGACCAGGAAGTGATATTATCAGTTTGAGCCTTTTGTGTTCTGAACCTTTCAAGTTGATAGGATTATTGTAATACTTTAAAAATAACAAATATGTGTGTATGTATATTTATATACCTGTATATATATGTATATGTGTATATTTATGATTAATTGATATTCATAGTCCTGGGAATGTTAGAAAGTTCATTTTTTCCAATAATCAGTGTTTACCAGTGGAGCAGTATTCAAGCCTCACCCAACTAAATCCAGTAGAATGAATACCACCAACACTCTGAAAAAGGCATTTCTGGCCATGCCCAAAGAGAATCATATTAAAATATTAGGTATCTTATAAATTGTGTTATTTTTGCATCATTATCATAAACCTGATCTTTGAACATTGATAGCCATAAATGTATAAAATGGATCATATATTCTGTTTATCAATTCAATCAAGATTGACACACTCTCCCTCTCCAGACTGTCTTAAATACATTTACGAATTTGAAACACAGAGAATACAGAATATATACATCAATGTTGGAAATTGGCTTAATCCTTCAAGTGTATAAATCAATGTTATTTATAACTATTTTTGCTCATCTATTATCTTTCTTTTCCAAGATTCATTCCTATTTTTAAAGAGAAAATCATTATTTTCTCCATATAATTTCTTGTGGTATCCACCCTCAATACTACTTCTGTCAACTCTAGGAAACTCCAATCTCTGAAGTCTTTATAATTCTATTGGTAACAATTCAAGGAAGGATTTATGTAGTCGAGTAGAAAGATCACAGGAGACTTCTGACAACATGGCTGAAAGGGATTTTGTGTACAATATATATTCCCATACATCACCTCAAAAAGGTAAGAAATGTGCCAAGAAAATAATAAAAAAGCAGCACAATAATAATGGAAGGCAGAGGAAATAAATCATCGCAAGAAAAACTTTGAAGAAAAAAGCAATCAAGGGTATTGAAGGAATGAATGAACAAAAAATAAGGCATCGATACACATGCCATATATACATGTGTCCACATGAACATATATGCATATACACAGATGATGTGTGTGTTTGTGTGTGTAAAATGGAAATAAAAGCCTGCTTCCAGAATAGTGCTAGACTCAGAATTAAAGTCATAAATTTAAATCTCATTTCAAACACTTCCTAAATATGATACTGTACAAGTCACTTAAGCTCTGTCTGACTCAGTTCCCTTACCTGTAAAATAGGGATAAAAACAACAATAATTACAACTAGATCCTACATAACTTGTAGAGTTATTGTCAGGAATAAATGAGATATTTACAAAGCACTTTGCAAATTATAAAATAATACAGCCATGCTTATTAATCCTACTGTTATTCTTACTACTATATTCTCTGAAAATTATGTGTCTATGTAAACATTAAAGCAAAACAAATTTTAAATATATAACAGTAATTAAAGATACTGACAAGCCTTGGAAGCAAAAGAAACTATGAAACTAAACATTGAAATAAAAATTAATTTTCTGAAGTTTAAATTTAAAAATAGCTAATTTGATCAAAAAAAGAGACTAAAATAATATTGAAAAAAATTCTGCATCACAAAAAAGAGGAATTGATAATATTTGAAGAGGCCATAAAAATGTTGTTAGGAACTACTATAAACAATACTATGCAAACAAAATTATGAATATAAAGGAATTTTCTTCCTACAAAATATATTGATGAACAAGACAGGACATAAAAGGCTTAAACATCAGTTCTCAGAAAGATAAATGGAAGAACTGGAAGAAGCCATTAATAAACTTTTGAAGGTAAAACAATAATAAGGAATTTTAAGGAGAGTCTAAAATAATTTAAATATTTTTAAAATTATTTTTAAATAATTTTTAAATTTTTTTTATAATTTAATTTTTAAAATAATTTTCAAATATAATTTAAATATTTTTAAATAATTTTAAAAATAATTTAAAAAAATAATTTAAATATTTCAAAAATTAAGTCTATCAAACACTAAAAAGCAATTCATGTTTATGCTCCATTTCCCCTCCACAAACAAATAAAACTCTCTAAATAATATTTTAAGAAAATAAATAAGGCCCTGATAACTAAAATTAGGAAAAAACAAAGCATAAATATATTATGGAAATATCATTGAGAAAATGGATGTAATAAAGCAAATATATGTATCAAGTAATGGTTAATATGTATATCTAAAAGTAGTCATTAAGATCAAGTTGATCTTCTCTCACAAATGCAAAGATGATTCAGCATTAGAAACATGATTAATATAAACATCATGCTATCTAAATTGGCTTCAGGTATTTGGAGATTTAGATGCCTTCACAAGAGGCAGATTCTGCTTAGTCCATGCTAAAAGTGATAGACTTTTATCAAGCATATTCCATCTCATTCCAAGTAAACCATCAGTACCTATAGTCAAATGAAATTAAAAAAAAAAATGCTCAAAATCACTATTGATTAGAGAAATGTAATTAAAAATAGCTCTGAGGTGATTCAGGCCAATTTCAATAGACTTGTAATGGAGAGATCAATCTGGGTCCAGAGAGAGGACCATGGGGACCAAATGTGGATCACGATATAGTATTTTCACCTACCTTTGTTATTGTTATTGTTGTTGTTTGCTTGCATGATCATGTTTTTCTTTTCTTCTCATTTTTCCCCCTTTTTGATGTGATTTTTCTTGTGCATCATGATAAATGTGGAGATGTCAATAAAAAATGGGTTATGGAAAAGCTGTATGTCCTGTTCATGGAGATGAAGCTCTTTAAATCTAAATTGGAACTCCTTTTGCAATTTTTCCAGTGAATCCACACATGTTTTGTTTGGGAATGCAATCAGCAGGTTTTTCCGCTAACAGATTTTGAGTTGTGGGGAGATGGCAGAAGTTTTCCTCCTTCACTTGTTTGATGAGGAGGCCTAATTTTACTTCAAATGCTTTGACTTGTGATTGCATATTCTAGATGAGCTTCCCCTTTCCTTGAAGTTGCATATTGAAATTGTTGAGTAGCTCTGTTACATCTGTCAGAAAGGCAAGGTGCCATTTCCATTCTGCATCATTGAACTCTGGTACTTCTTTGTTTTTGAAAGCAGAAAAGTTGTAATCTGTGGAAGTAAGTCATAGAAACGTTTCAAAACTCTCCCTCAACTCAGCCATTGGACTTCTGTGTGATTTAGAACATTGTCATACTCAACATTTAGCTCAGACAAAAATTCCTGAAATTGTTTGTGATTTAGTGCATTAGCTCTAATGAAGTTAACATAAGATACCACAATTTTCATAATAGAGTCCAAGCACTTGTTGGTGGATGAGCAGAGTATGACTATTGGATGAGAATGGTTTGTCCATCTCTTGGTTAATGCGAGCAATTACTTCTTTCTTAGACCCCACCATTATAGGAGCACCATCAGTTGTCATGCTGGCTAGTTTATCCCAGTCTAGCTCCAAACCATTCATAGTTTGGCAAACCTTTTCATAGATATCCTCTCCTGTAGTTGTTCCTTTGGTGCTTTACAGTGCAGCAAGCTCTTCTATGACTTCAAAATAATCATTCATGCTGCGGATAAAAATTAGAAGTTGTGCAGAATCACGGACATCATTGTTTTTGTTGAATGCCAAGGAAAAATGTGAAATTTTTTTTATGGAGTTTAGCAAATGCTGATGCAGATTGTCTCCCATTTTTTCAATCCTCTGTGTAATTGTAGGTCCTGAAAGACTCACTGTACTAAATAAATTGGCCTTCTCTGGACACATCTCTTTGGCAACAGAAAGAAGGCATTCTTTAACAATTTCTCCCTCCAGAAATGGTCTGCCAGTGCATGCTATTAGTTTGGAAACTTGAAAACTTGCTTGCAGTGATGAAATATTTAGCTGCTTCTGCTTCACAAAAGTATTTTGCTGAGTTGTCAATGTAATTTTCAGTTTTAATATTTTATCTTTTCTCACTTCAACCAAACAATCATATTTATCTTTATGTTGAGTTTCATAGTGTTGATGCAAATTATATTCTTTGAACATAGTGTCTGGCATATCAGACATACAGCTCTTTCCTTGTACTGCATGAAAAAGTAATCATAAGTCCACTATTCTTTGAATATCCTATACTCGGAGTCAATTTTTCTTTTTCTTGACATCATTATTTCCTAGGGATTCCAAACTGGTATTAGTAAAATACCAATATATATATATATATATTGCGCTACAAAAACAATATACCAGCAATAACTTTGCTCACCCAGAGACATACAGACTGCAATGCCCAACTTCCTCCAAGCTGCCTCTGTGCTGTGAAGCCTCTGTTTCCCACACTCTCACTCCTGGTCTTCACGCTCCCGCTTCCAACCATCACTGCTGCAGTGAATTCCCCCTGCAGCGGCTGTGACATGCGTGTATATCCCCTGTGCCTGTCTGTCATGGTGGCTGCCATTACTGTACAAGGCCATGGGCAGTTCACATAGTTTTATACATATATATATATATATATATATATGTGTGTGTGTGTGTGTGTGTGTGTGTGTATGTATATATATATATATATACATATATATACACATATATATATAAACATATATTCATATAATGTTTAAATCAGAAATTGGAAGCAATAAGTACAAAGAAATAAAGTAGTTAAATTTATGTTAGTGAGAAAGTAAAAGCATTAGGATTTGGGTAACATGAAATATCATGCACCTACTTATCAGTGTACTTGATGCCCCTCCACCCCTAGTAAAATATAAGTTCCTTGAAGACAAGGGCTGGTTTTTGTTTGTTAGTCAGTCAGGTGTTTTGTTGTTTGTTTTTTTGTTTGTTTGTTTTTCATCCCTGGAGCTTAATAAATGCTTGTGGAATGAAAATGAACTTAAACTAATCTTATTTTTTCCTTCTTATAGAAGAAATTAAACAAAATCTAAAATGTCTGGCCACTCCTTACATAAACCAGTCAGCTTAATTGTGTAAATAGCTCAACCATAGCAGTCCAGTCTAATCCTATTACATGTTCCTAGTTATCATTTGCTGTTGTGAAGAGTGAGGTAAGGGAGTGCTTACACTGATCAGCAGGCAACCTGCCAGGGAGAAAATTATACTTTCAGCTGTATTCATTTTTGTTAAGGTTTGGATGCTTTAGCATTCCTACCAAATCATTTCCCCTCTCCCAGTGGGTGATTAATAAACAATGATCGACCACATGATGATGACAAATATAGGTGAGCTCCCATAAGATGCCCTTGCTTTGAAAGATCCCCTGCTGTGCTTTCCTCCTTAGATTCATTATGGTCTATTTTATTTTTCCTTAGAAGTTTTTGCAGCTTATATTTGTTCCTGAAATCTATCTTAGGAAGGGATTCCGTGTATCTCAATTTCATCTGGAAAATAATTTAAAACTCACCAAGTCCATATTATCACACAACAAATGTCACAGTCTGGCAGTCAATCTTATGGAAAGGTTAGTTTTGTGCAGCACCTGCGAGGAGTATTTGGATTGAAGGTTCTAAGGATTTGTAGGTAAAATGGGAACGAGGGCCTAACTGTTAGGGGACAGGAAACAGCTATAAATCATTTTGGCTTTTTCAGAAACTGTAGTAGACTTTGAACTGAATACTTTTTGTTAAGGAATTCAAAAGCTTTTGTTCTAAAAGCAATTTTTTTTAATCCTAGAGTCTCAGTTTCCTTACATGCAAATTAAGGAAATTATGCTAAATGATTTCTAAGGCTTCACCAAAAGCAACCATTCCATTCTACAATTTTAAATTACTGTCATTCTGTATTTGTCATCAATTGTGTTTTGGAGTTTCCGATTTATGAAAGCCATACCATTGGGTTGAAAGACATTCCAAAAGTGGAGAGAAATATTATTATAAGCATATGTGCCTAGCAAATAATCTTGTGTCTGGGAATTTACTCAAACAGACCAATACAGGGCTCTATGGGGTCCATAAAGGGCTGGAAACCTTCACAACAATATAGTAAACAGGTATAAACTATAGCAACATGTAACAGTGACAACATGACCAGAACATAACCTTCATTGTGTCCTCCACATACCCTCAGGTATCTAGGCACATACCTAAGTCTGCTGGGGTGTTGCTGGAGCACTGAGACCCAGGCCCAAAATTAGAACTGCTTGCTAAGCAGAATGCAAATTCCTAATGGCATATGTAATGATGCTTTGCTGTTCCTCCTTTGTTTATTTTATTTTATTTCTATAATAACTATGGTATTTTTTGGGGGAAGGGTCTTTGTAAGAGTTCACTAAATTGTCTGGCATCTGCCCCAAGACAGGCCCTATATAAGTAATTTATTATGATTATTAAACCACTCACATAATCATAATGGAACTCCTGCCTCTTTCTTTGGTATAATTAGCTTGCACCTTATTTGGAGCTAGGGAAAAGAAACTTGGGTTTCTCTTGTTTGGAAAATTCCAAACCCTACACATCTTGAAAACTGTTGTTTTCAACATCATTTGTAGCATAAATAAATTATTGATTCCTAAAGGTCTAATTCTTAGGAATCAATTTATTTATTCCCATGACCTGTCATGTACTTAGGTCTCTTTTTATCAGAGCACAATACTGGAAATGTTAAGTTTAAAATGAATGTCTTTTATGAATTCCATTGATAAATATTTATTAATTAACTACTAAAGGCTAAATAGTTTGCCACGCCTTAGAAACTCGTGGGGAAAAAAAAAAGGGCTCTGCTTTCCTAAAGTTGACATCCTACTGAGAAGGAGACCCAAATAAAAAAAATAAATAAATAAATAAAAAAGTTGAAATGTGTGTGTGTGTGTGTGTGTGATATCTGTACTTCTTTTCCCTATTGCCTATGATTATGCTCATGTCTCCCTTATTCTAATAATAACAATAATCTATTTACTGATGATAGTTATCATATATATATGTATATATTTATATTTAATTAAACTTCTTGAGAAAACCATCTAAAGTGCTTATGGTACCTTGCTGTAACTCACTTTTTGAAGGTCTACAGTATGGATTTCTTTGTCCTCATTCAACTAGAATTCATCCCTTCCAAGTTAAAAATAAATTACTAATTTCAAAATCTAATGAGATTTTTTCCATCTTCATCCTCATTCTTCTTGGCCTTTCTATGGTTTCTGATAATCTCAAACATCCTTTTCTCTTTTTTTTCCTTAGATGATGATGACATTGATGGTGGTGATGATTGAATACTACTCTCTCCTGACTCTCCATCTACTTGTGTGACCACTCCTTCTTAATTGGTTAATTGTGAGGTATCCCACAAACCTTTGTGCTGGGCCTCCTCTTCTCTCTCCATACTATTTCACTTAGTTATCTCATTAGTCACCATAGATTTGACTATTGACGTCATGTAGATAATTCTTGGATATATTTGTTCTGCTCTAATTTCTTACCTGATCTCCAATCTTGAATCTCCAACTATGCATTCAATATTTCAAACTGGATGTTCCATATAGAACATAAATTCAATACTTCCAAAATTAAATTATCTCCCCACCCTTCAAAATTTTTCTTTCTCACTTTTTTATTACTGTTCTTAGAGTTATTAGTATATTTAACTACAATTTATTTTCTGGATCAAAATAAATTGCATTTTAGTATATTTTTCATAGATCTAAATCATTTCCAGAATGATTGGGCCACTTCACATTTCCACCAAAAGAAAATTAAGGTGCTTATTTCTTGAAACCTTTCAACATTGACTATGCCAAGTATTTCTGGAGCTTTTTGCAAATTTTTCAAGTTTTCATTCTCCTTCAATATTTATTTAGCAACTGGAAGGAACTGAGTATTTAAATATTAAATATTTAAAGCCTTAGAATTATTTTGATTTGCATTTTTCTTACTATCAGTTATTTGGAGGAAAGGTATTTTTAAATTATATTCTTTGACATTATCTAGATCACTGTTCCATTGACATAGATAATTGAAAGTGTTGATCATACATATTTGAAAGTACACAGTGTCATAAGTAAATAGAGAGAAAAGGAAAAATGATTTTTTTTGGCATAAATACACATGCCTTTTTATTGACCTTCACAGAAGCAGAACAAATTTATTCCTTTTGTCATTGTAACATATGATCCTTTTGAGCAAGTCCATTCTGATTTAATAGAGTAATGTAAAATTATTGCATTCTGAAGAAAACAATTTGAACCCCATGGAACCTCAAAATAGGGATGTTGGCAGGATACAAGAATAAAGAGGTTGTCCACAGAGAAGAAAGCTGAAAACTACTATTAAAGTAGTTTTCAGCAATATTATGTAGAGGTAGAGTGGCTTATAGATGTCTCCTTTTGCATCAGGGCATAAGAAAAATCACAATGGGATTTTTGGGTTAGAAATTTCACTTCATGAATTGACACGATTATAGAGATGTACATATTTCCATATATGGTAGACCTAACAACCTATTTGCCCCTCCTCTTTGTCTTCCCATAAATTCTCCATAGAGAATATATTTTCTTCTTCTTCTTCTTCTTCTTCTTCTTCTTCTTCTTCTTCTTCTTCTTCTTCTTCTTCTTCTTCTTCTTCTTCTTCTTCTTCTTCTTCTTCTTCTTCTTCTTCCTCCTCCTTCTTTCTCTTTCTCTTCCTTCTTCTTTCCTACTATCAGTAGGGGCATACCTGGTCTTGGGGCAGGAATTGCTTCTGATTCATATCTGCTGCATCATGATGAGTAAGTTATTAAACATTACTAAATCTACCAATATAGTAAGTGGTTCACTTTTATGTTAGAAACAAGTTCACTTTTTATGTTAAAGGATTCTCTTTCTGTCTCTCTCTCTCTCTCCCCTCTCCCTCTTTGTCTCTTTCTCCCTCTCTCCTTCCCTCCCTCCCCCTTCTCTCATTCTTTCTCTCTCTCCTTTCACTCTCCCTTTTTCTCCTTCTCACCCTTGCTTTTTTCCTCCTTCCTTACTACAATGCAGTTATTTATCCAATGCTATCTATTTCTTTTAAATAAGACATAATTGAAATAAATGATGTATATACACACATAGGCATACATACCACATGGATGCATATATATCTCTGTGGGGAAGGGAAGAAGGAGGAGGAAGAAAGAAAGAAAAAAAGAAAGAAAAAAAAGAAAGGAAAGAAGGAAGAAAGGAGGAAGGAGGAAAGGAAGAAAGAGAGGGAAGGAAAGAAGGAAGAGAGGGAAGGAAAGAAGGAAGGGAGGGAGGAAGAAATTTTCTAATAGTGCTAGTTATCAAACACTGCAAAATGCCTCCTGAAGCAATTATTATATTTTCCCTGCATATCTCTAAAGATGAACACAGAATTTCCTAAAAATAGCTGAATGGAGATGATGAGCATGGCATCGCAGAATTAATAAATGGTCAGATATTTTTGCTTGTATGTAATGCTTGTAATGCCTTTTAAATTTCCATTTTATGTTGGGTGTTTAGAAGTAGAATGTTATTAACATTGACTATAACACTGATAAAGGTTGCATCTTTATTTTTAATTTGATATTTATTACATAATGATTTTAAGCATTTTACTTCTTTTATAAGTAAAAATGAACTGAAACAAAAATGAATTTCATAAATGCAATTAATTGAAAAGACTTTCTGAAATTTTTTAATTTGAAATGGTCTATGTAGTTGAGACTACACTAAAGGCCTGGGATTTAGTGAAAATACTTTATATTTAAATTAGTTTAAGGCAATTGTAATGACTCCAAAATGTACATTTTTCTGGGAATAACTGGCAGTCATCTCAGATTATTTTTATTTTTGTTTTAACATGTCATACTTTGTTTGTATCCATGGTTCAGAAATAGATCTTTTTTTTTCCCTTTTTATCATATTCCTTCTCCAATCCCTCAGTATTGAAATTAATTACAAATGGATGGGGTGGCAGAATTACTATAATAGAAAGATCACTGCTTTGGAATCCAAGGACCTTCTCCCTTGGAATTCCAGATCTGCCAATTAACTAGTTTATGTTTTGGGCCAAGGTGCTAATCCTTTTTTTATCTTATGTTCCTCCCTATAGAAGGAAAGCTTCTAAAGTTCCTTCAAGCCATAATTCTGTGGATATTCTATGTGTTTTTTCCATATGAATAACTTTAGCTCTAGTGTGTGTGTGTGTGTGTGTGTGTGTGTGTGTAAAACCATTATATGAAATATTTTGGAGAGAAAAAAATGAAGAATTGTGAACTGTATTTGCTGAGTCAGAATGGAAGAATAAAATTCCACATAGGCCATTTGGTGATTTCATGAGTAAGATTTCTAAAGTCACTCTGAAAGTAATAGCTGTTGCTACTAGTTTCTTTTTCTTTCTTCTTTTTTGGTAATTTCATGAGACGGTAATTAATGATCACTTAATTTTATCTGAACAGCTTATTTGGGTTCTAAATCCTCTCATCTCCATTCTTCTTTTATGGCAGGAGGGGCGAATCTTCTGGCTAACAAATATACAAGTACTCTCTTTGAAAAGCAGAAGAGTTAGAAATGACTACAATCCAAAATATACAGGTAGGGGATGTATTTCTACTTCTCTTTCCTTTTGTAAAGACGAAAGGGGAGTTCATGTTGATCCAAATTTCTAAGCAAAAAAAAACCCTGGAGGGAGTTTTGAAATGTCAATCATTGTAACACTGATTAGAACCGAACAATTCATTCCTTTTTTATGTTTGGTGTTTGAGAGAAGTGTAATGTGGAGGAGGGGTTCTATACAGATTTCCATGTATCTATAACAAGTGTTGTTGCTATTTTTTTTTTCTTTGCTGAGATTGGCAACATGTTGCATCCTTATATTGATCTTCAAAAGACATTTGTGAGATGGACAGTAGCCAGTAGCAAGTTTCCATCCTACTTTAATATTGGTTTAACAACTGGAGGGAACTGAGTGTTTAAATATTAAAAATGTGTTCAAATATTAAACAGCTAACATTTCTTTTCTGATTATTAAACCTGAGTGGAAGCAGGATGGTAACTAATGTGCAGTCAGCAAACCTCACTCAACAGACTTCTACTGGCACACATGCTAAATCTTTTTTGCACTGGGTTGACCATGCTAAGAAACATTGTGGGAAAAGCAGTTTTAAAACATACTGCACAAAGTTCCACTTGACAAAAAATTGTTGTTTCACTGGGGAATACTCAGACTCTTACCTTTGGGGCAAAATCATGTAAGATTTTAATTTTAAGGCTACCTGACTTGGTCATTGATCTACCTGAAAACTTTAGCTAATATACCTAAGGGAAGAGGTTAATTAAAGAAGTAAAAGATTATTGTCCCTCCCCTGTTTCTAGTGTGAACAAATGAGATTCATTAAAATGTGATGGTAAATAAGTAAAATTAAATGGCTGTGATTTTTTTTTCTACATAAGCTTGTTACATCATTGTTATACACAACTCCCAGTGAGGAAATTTCCTTCATTAATGCAGCTTAGTGGCAATTTAAGTTCTTAGAATTCTTGGGTATTTAATGGCAAATGGCTTGCAAAGTGTGACAGAAATATACTCAAATAGAGACACATTTTGAATGTAGTTTTTCCCTACTTAGGGTAACAGAACTGATATGTTTTGAAAGTAGATTTTATCTGAGTTCTTCCTGATTCAAAGACTATCAATTACAGAGGTGTCTGGATACCTACTTATCTCTTCTGATACTGCCAGCACTGCAATGCAGACTCTTACTACCTCATACGTGGATTATTGTTATAATCTACTGATGGATGTTCCTACCTGAAATCTCTACCCACTCCAATCCATTCTCCTTTTAATCTTTAATGTATTCTTTAAACCAAAGTCCAATTCAAAAAACTTTCAGTGGAACATGTGGAGTTTGATCAAACATCAAAAATGCCAAGGTCATCCACTATCTCAGGCCATCACCACCCTATTTGACTTTGCCTATCCACTGGATTTTTTTTTTTAACTTAATAGCCTTTTATTTACAGGTTATATGTATGGGTAACTTTACAGCATTAACAATTACCAAACCTCTTGTTCCAATTTTTCACCTCTTACCCCCCACCCCCTGCCCCAGATGGCAGGATGACCAGTAGATGTTAAATATATTAAAATATAAATTAGATACACAATAAGTATACATGACCAAACCGTTATTTTGCTGTACAAAAAGAATCAGACTCTGAAATATTGTACAATTAGCTTGTGAAGGAAATCAAAAATACAGGTGGGCATAAATATAGGGATTGGGAATTTAATTTAATGGTTTTTAGTCATCACCCAGAGTTCTTTCTCTGGGCGTAGCTGGTTCAGTTCATTATTGCTCCATTTATCCACTGGATTGTGATGAGTCTTGAAGAGAGAGTAAGAATGATGACTTTGTGTAACTTTGTTTCAATTAAATCCAATTCATGGGCAAGTCAATACATCACCTTTTGATGTCATTATTCCTCTTTGAAAATAAAGGTTGAAAAACCAACAAAATCAACTCAAGTCATACTCTTACGTGGTAGTGACATTAGACTCTATGGATGTTCCATGAACAAGACACTCCACCTATTAATTCCCTACATTCTCTTTCACTGTCCCCATACCTGGAATACTCTCCGTCCTCTACTCAAATATTGATCTCTCTAGATTCTAATAAATCTCAAATAAAATTCTACCTTCTGAAGGAAACCTTCCCCAACCCCTGTTAATTACAGTATCTTCTCTTTGCTAATTATTTGCTATTTATCCTGTATATTGATTGCTTAGTGTGTATTTGTTATTGCCTATTAGATTGTAAGTTCCTTGAGGAAAGAGTATCTGTTGTCTCTTTTTGTATCCCAAGTGATTAGCACAGTACCAGCAAGTAGTGAACACTTAATAAATATTTATTACATTGAGGCCATGGATGGCCCAGAACACTCTAGAATGTAAAAGACAAATACTTGATAAAATAATTAAAAGTACAATAGAATTATAGAAAATATTATGTTAGCCTGTGGTTTTGTTAGTCATCATGATATCCATGAAGATGCTATGCACATTTTGGTGTTCTGTTTATATTTGAATTTGACACTGCTACATTGTACTATGCTATCTCCCAAACAAATAATCATAACAAGTTCTGAATTTCTTTTTTTTTTTTTTTTTTTTTTTTAAATTTAATAGCCTTTAATTTACAGGATATATATACATGGGTAACTTTACAGCATTAACAATTCCAAACCTCTTGTTCCAATTTTCACCTCTTACCCCCCCACCCCCTCTAAATGGCAGGATGACCAGTAGATGTTAAATATAAAAATATAACAGATACACAATAAGTATACATGACCACAACATTGTTTTTGTACAAAAGAAATCAGACTCTGAATTATTGTACAATTAACTGTGAAGGAAATTAAAGATCGGTGTGCATAAATATAGGGACTGGGAATTCAATGTAGTGGTTTTAGTCATCTCCCAGGTTCTTTTCTGGGTATAGCTAGTTCAGTTCATTACTGCTCCATTAGAAATGATTTGGTTGATCTCGTTGCTGAGGATGGCCTGATCCATCAGGACTGGTCATCATCTATATTGTTTTGAAGTATATATGATCTCCTGGTCTGCTCATTTCACTTAGCATCGGTTCTTAAAGTCTCTCAGGCCTTTCTGAAATCATCCTGTTGGTCATTTCACAGAACAGTAATATTCCATAATTTTCCATATAAAATTTATTCAGCCATTCTCAACTGATGGACATCCATTCAGTTTCAAGTTTCTCTACCAAAAGGGCTGCCACAACATTCGTGCACATACAGGTCCCTTCCTTCTTTATAATCTCTTTGGGATATAATCCCAGTAGTAACCTTTCTGGATCAAAGGGTATGCACAGTTTGATAACTTTTGACATAGTTCCAAACTACTCTCAAAATGGTTGGATTCGTTCACAACTCCACCAACAATGAATCAATGTCCCAGTTTTCCCATCCCCTCAACAATCATCATTATTTTCCTGTCATCTTAGCCAATCTGACGGTGTGTATGTTATCTTAGAGTTGTCTTAATTTGCATTTCTCTGATTAATAATGACTTGGAGCATCTTTTCCTTGACTAGAAATATTTTCAATTTCTTCATCTGGTGTCTGTTCATATCCTTTGACCATTTTTCAATTGGAGAATGGCTTGATTTTTATAAATTAGAGTTAATTCTCTATATATTTTGGAAATAGGGCCTTTATCAGAACCTTTGACTGTAAAAATATTTTCCCAGTTTTTGCTTCCCTTCTAATCTTGTCTGCATTAGTTATGTTTGTACAAAACTTTTCAGTTTGGTATAATCATTTTCTATTTTGTGATCAGTAATGATCTCTAGTTCTCTTTGGTCATAAAAACCTTCCCTTCCACAGGTCTGAAGGTAAACTATCCTATGTTCCTCTAATTTATTAATATTCATTCTTTATGCCTGGTCATGAACCCATTTTGACCTTATCTTGGTGTGCAGCGTTAAGTATGGATCAATGCCTAGTTTCTGCCTATTGGTTTCCAATTTTCCCAGCAATTTTATCAAACAGTAAGTTCTTATCCCAAAAGCTGGGATCTTTGGGTTTCTCAAAGACTAGGTTGCTATATTTGTTGACTGTTTTATCCTTGAACCTAATCTATTCCTGATCAACTAATCTATTCCTTAGAATACCAAATGGTTTTGGTAACTGCTGCTCTATAGTATAGTTTTAGATCTGGTACGTAAGCCACCATCATTTTTTTTCATTAATTCCTTGAAATTCTTGACCTTTTGTTTTCCATATGAACTTTGTTGTTATTTTTCTGGGTCATTAAAAATAGTTTTTGGGGTCTGATTGGTTAGCGCTAAATAAATAGATTAGTTTAGGTAATATTGTCATCTTTATTATATTTGCTCGCCCTATCCAAGAGCATTTAATATTTTCAATTGGTTAGATCAGACTTAATTTGTGTTAAAAAGTGGTCTTAATTTTGCTCATAAAGTTTCTGATTTTCCCTTGGCAGATAGATTCCTAAATATTTTATATTATCAGTAGTTTTAAATGGAATTTCTCTTTGTAACTCTGACTGTTGGATTTGTTAGTGATATATAAGAATGCTGATGACTTATGTGGGTTTATTTTATAACCAACAACTTTGCTAAAGTTGTGGATTATTTCTAATAACTTTTTAGCAGAATCTCGGGGTTCTCTAAGTATACCATCATGTCATCGGCAAAAGAGTGATATTTGGCTTCCTCATTCTTCATTCCTTTAATCTCTTTCTCAGCTCTTTTGCATAGCTAGCGTTTCTAATACAATATTAAATAGTAACGGTGATAGTGGGCAACTTGTTTCCTCAGATCTTATTAGGAATGGTTGCAGTTTGTCTCCATTACATATGATGTACTGATGGTTTTAAATAGATGCTGCTGATTATTTTAAGGAAAAGTCCATTTATTCCTATACTCTCAAGTGTTTTAATAGGAATGGATGTTGGTTTATCAAATGCTTTTTCTGCATCTATTGAGATGATCATATGGTTTTGTTAATTTGGTTATTAACATGGCCAATTATATTGATAGTTTTCCTAATATTGAACCAGCCTCATTCTGGTATAAATCCTACTTGATCATAGTGTATTATCTTGGAAGTGATTTTCTGTAGTCTTTTGCTAATATCTTATTTAAGATTTTAGCATCCAATATTCATTAAGGGAGATTGGTCTATAATTTTTCTTTCTCTGTTTTCAGCCTACCTGGTTTAGGTATCAGTACCATGTCTGTGTCATAGAAGGAATTTGGTGGGACTCCTTCATTCCTATTTTATCAAATAATTTATATAAGCATTGGGGCCAATTGTTCTTTAAATGTTTGGTAAAATTCACATAAATCCATCTGGTCCTGGGGTTTTCTTAGGGAGTTGTTTAATTGCCTGTTCTATTTTTTTCTGAAATGGGACTATTCAAAAATTTACTTCCTCCTCTGTTAATCTGGGAAGTCTATATTTTGAGGTGTCATCCATTTCACTTAGGTTTATCAAATTTATTGGCATAAAGTTGAGCAAAATAACTCCATTATTTCTCTAATTTCCTCTTCCTTGGTGGAAAGTTCTCCCTTTTCATTTTAAGACTACTAATTTCATTTTCCTCCCTCCTTTTTCTAATCAGATTTACCAAAGGCTTATCTATTTTATTGGCTTTTCATAGAACCAACTCTTAGTTTATTAATTAGTTCAATAGATTTTTTCAATATTTTTAATTTCTCCTTTTAATTTTAGAATTTCCAATTTAGTATTTGATTGGGGTTTTTAATTTGGTCTTTTTAGTTTTTAGTTGCAAGCCCAATTCATTAATCTTTTCTTTCTCTGTTTTATTCAAGTAACCTCTAAGGATATAAAATTCCTCTTATTACCCTTTGGCTGCATCCCAAATTTTGGTATGATGTCTCATCATTGTCATTATCTTGAGTGAAATTATTAATTGTATCTATAATTTGCTGCTTCACCAATCATTCTTTAGATGAGTTGTTTAGTTTCAATTACTTTTGGTCTATTTCCCCTAATTTTTTGTTGAATGGTTTTATTGCATCATGATCTGAAAAGCATTTACTATTTCGCTTTCTTGCATTTAATTAAGGATCTTTATTCTAATATATGGTCAATTTTGAATGGTTCCATGAACTGCTGAGAAGAAAGTATATTCCCTTCTATCTCCATTCAATTTTCTCAAAGATCCAACATACCTAATTTTTCTAATATTCTGTTTACTTCTTTAATTTCTTTCTTATTTGTTTTGTGGTTGGTTTGTCTAATTCTGAGAGTTGCAAGTTGAGATCTCCTACTTTACAGTTTTGTTGTCTATTTCTTCTTGCAACTCTCTTAACTTCTCCTTTAGGAAAGCTGAGTGCCATACCATTGGTGCATATATGTTTAATAATTGATATTGCTTCGTTGTTTATGCTACCCTTTAGCAGGATGTAGTTTCCTTCCTTATCTCTTTTAATTAGATCAATTTTACTTTTGTTGATCTGAATAAGGATGGCTACCCTTTTGACTTCACCTGAAGCATAAGTTTTGCTCCAGCCTTTTACCTTTACTCTATTGTTCCCCTGCTTTAAATGTGTTTCTTGTAAACAACATATTGTAGGGTTCTGACTTTGATCCAGTCTGCTATCTGCCTCCTCTTTATGGGGAGTTCATCCCATTCACATTTACGGTTAGAATTACTAAATCTGTATTTCCTGCCATCCTAATAACCCCAGATTGTGCTTTACTTATTCTTGCCTCCCCAACCCTCTTTCCCCTTTTAAACTTATTACCCCTCTTGTATCGATACTATCCTCTTTATAATCCCCCCTCCCCTTTGAGTCTTTCCCCTTCCTTCCCTTATTACTCTTTCTTTTCCCTTTTCCTCTCCCCGTTTTTAATGAGGCGAGAAATTTTCTCTAAAACAAATGTCAATTATTTTTCCTTTGAGCCAACTCTGATGAGTAAATTCACACAATGTTCCTCCCCTCTCTAAATTCCCTCAGATATGATAAGTTTCCTTAGCCTCTTTGTGGGATTGGTTTCCCTCTTTATCCCTCCTTCCCACCTTATTCTGCCATCATCCCTTTTCCATATCTACTTCCCTTTTTATGTTATTCGTACTATCAAATTTTATTTTTTTGTATATAACAGAAATACAATTCTCAAGTTATTTTACCTTTTTCTGCATCTCTTGGTTCTATTCTTGGAATCAAATTTTTGTTTAGTTCTGGTTTTCTTCGAAACAAATGGAATTCATTTGTTTCTTAAATATCCATCTTCTTCCCTGGGAAAATGCTCAACAACTGGGTAGTTTATTCTTGGCTGCATCCCAAGTTCTTGTGCCTTTCAATATCATATTCCAGGCCCTTCTTTCCTTTAATGTAGGGCAGCCAGATCTTGGGTGATCCTTATTGTGCACCTCGGATTTAAATGGTTTTTGGCTGCTTGTAAAATTTTTCCTTAATCTGATAGTTCTGAAATTTTTCCCAAATATTCCTTGGGGTTTTATTTTGGGGTTTCTTTCAGAAGGTGTTCGATGAATTCTTTCAATGCCTATTTTACCTTCTGATTCTATACATCTGGGCAGTTCTCTTTGATGATTTCTTGTAAAATAGTATCTAGGCTCTTTTTTCATCATAGTTTTCGGAAAGGTCCAATAATCCTCAGATTATTCTCCTAGATCTATTTTCCAAGTCTGTCATTTTAGCAAAGTAGATAATTCATGGTTTTTTCCAGTTTGTCATTTTTGGTTTACTTGACTGATTCTTGCTGTCTCAATGCATCATTAGTTTCAATTTGTTCAGTTCTAATTTTTTAAAATTATTTTTCTTCATTAGCTTTTTACTTCTTTCTGTATATGTCCAATTGAGTTTTTGAATGTATTGTTTTGGTCTGTGGAATTTTTTCCATTTCACTAATTTTTTTTTTAGGTGTTTTTCTTTTTCAATTCACAGATCCTACTTTCTTGCGGTTCTTTGTCTTTTCCAATTCACAAATCCTACTTTCTAGTGAATTCTTTATTTTTCAATTCACAATTCTTACTTTCTGAGATTTTTATTTTTCCAATTCTAATTTTGTTTCCCTACTTCCTGGGAATTTTTTAACTTTTCAATTCGTATTTCAGGAAGTTGTTGCTCTCTTAAAGCTTCTCTTTCCTTTCCCCATTTTCTTCTAACTCTCTTTTGAGACTTTTAATGGTCTCTTCTGAAACTTATGTAAAGAGGACAGTCTGATGCTTTTTGCTGTTTGGGGTCTCTTCAGGTTTGCTGACCTGCTCTTTTCTGCATAGAAGCTGTGGATCGTTCTTTCATCTTTTTATTCATGTTTTAAAGCCTTTAGGGTATGTCTCTAGGAAGGGGTTACCAGCTTCCTCTGCAGAGCAGGGAGAGATGTAAACCATTTCCGGCTCCAAGGTATGGGAGTGCTCCAGTGAGGTTTTCCCTTCCCCCAACAGGAAGTGGATTCAGCACTGCCGAGCTATCAAACTGTTAGTAGGGCTGAGTGGATTATCGGTTGCCCTGGGCTGAGACTAAGTGGTGGATGTCACTGCCCCAGGCCGGGCCTCTTTGGGACTGTGGTATTAGCACTGACCGCAGACTGCAGACCGCCGGAACTCTGCCCCAGTGTTCTGCCCAATCCAAATCGGCCCTGGAAAAGCTCTTTATTTACAAGCCAGCTCCCACTGTGCAGATTGGAGGCTAACCGGCTGGGTCCTCCCTGCGGTGGGATCACAACTGCCCAAGGAAAAAGCCCTTACTGCGGGTTGGGGCTGCGCTTGTGCTGAGATCTGTGCTTTCTCCCTGGGTTTGAGACTCTCCTCGGAACCTAATTTCTCTCCCTGTCTGCCGATCTCCCCTGCGGAACCAACCTTTTTGGCGAGACTGCAGATTTTCTTCGGCGGTTGAGTTGTTCTATTTCTTATCTTTACAATTGTAGCAGTCAAGACTATTTTGAGGCTCGATATAATATTGATAAAGAGGGTAAGAGAAGAGCTTAGAAAGTCGCGTGTGTCTTCTCCGCCATCTTGGCTCCGCCCTCTCCCTGAATTTCTTGATAAGAAAGAATGGTATTTTAAAAAATCCAGTCAAGTTTTAAACTGTAGATTTTATAAAAAACTACAATAGGACTCATAAGCCTATAAAATTAAATTAAGATTTTATATTAACTAAACATATTAGGTGTTTTATTAATTAATTAATTCATTTGTTTATTTAGTTCATTCATTTAGTTTATTTAGTTCATTCATTCATTTGTTTATGCTGAATCTTGAGGTTTCAGGTAGAAAAAGCACACTAGGTTTATGTAATTTTAGTTAATCTCTTCTAACCTCCCCTTCACTGGGATTTTCCTAAAAATCTTACCTAGCCATTTTGGCAAACACAATTTTGAAGTAGTTTACCAAACTGAGAATCATTTCTATAACAAGAAAAAGTACAGTAATCTCTCAAGGGGAATAAATACACATTATTAGAATTAGGAGATGTGATTTTAAATTACAGTTGTGACATTATCCAGGTATGCTATGTTAAACAATTTACTTTATATTCACGCAAGAATTATTATATATCTATGTACAACATATTATACTGGGCATTACTGATCCTAATATAATAGATAACATATTCCCTATGCCTAATGGCAGAAAAAATAGCCTGTACATAGAAAATTATAATCGCTAAAATATGAAGCTATTTGAAGCTTCAAACTCATAATGATGCTTATTATGATGATACAATAAAATTTAAGTGTCTATTTTGTGCCATGCTTTTCTTTATTCTAAAATCTAAAAAGAGGCAAAAGTAGCTTCAAAGAGCACACAGTATAATAACCAAACAATAATTAAACACGTGTGAACAAACTATATGTGAGATAGATCAAGAATGAAATACTATGACCAATGGATTAATATAAAAGAATTTTGATGGGAATAATCAAACTATAAGTCACAATGATAATTTCCATTTGAATTTAATTTTATTTTCAAGAAGATTTATTTTTCATAATTATGCTTCATTTAGGGTAAATTTTATGATCAGTTTTTATTCCCTGATTAGACACTGTTATGGCAGCGAATAGACACTGATTAATTCTACAAAGTAAATAATTCCTGGTACAAGTAGAGAACAGGCATTAAGAACATCCTTTTTTACAAAATATCTTATCCATAAACTCTTTTCTTTGCTAGATGTTAATCAGTGGTGAATTCCTAGAAGCATTACCAATTCAGTCAGGGAAAAGGATAATGGGAATTTCTTTCTCCTCTTTTTCTTGCTCCTTTTCTCCACAAAGCAAGGAGGTAAATACAGGAGAGTCATTTAAAAATGCATTAATTAAAAAAAAAATCTTGAGTGATGATGTAGTTTGACTTAATCCATGAACTATGAACCTACATGGGCTCAGTAGAACTAAAATCAATCTATACTGATTATTCAGATCAATCAAGCCTTATTAAATTTCATATGCGTTGAATCTATAAAAGTAAAAAAAAAATCTGACCTTGATTCCTTCAGAAGGAATTTATAATCCAAGCTATTGCATTCCTAGCACTGTCACCTCCTTCTACTCAAACACTAATTATCCCAGAATTAAAATAATCTATAGATAAAATGCATTTTATTAGAGGAAATTCTTAATGAATGAAAGTAAATGCGAAAAAAAAAATTGAAGGTGGGAATGGGATGGGAGAAATCTTTCCATCATTACACCAAAAGGGAATACTTTGTGTTACAAAGAAAAATTTAGCAATTAACTAAAAAACCTAAGGACCTTGAAAAATGGTATAGATGTTCAAATATTAGAATCATAGATCTTCCATAGGGAACAGAGGGAAAGACCTTGATCCAATTTAAAACAAGGCTCTTAAAAATGCTTAGCACAGCAGTCACCCCTTCCAGCTACAAATAGCAGAATCAGTGCACAATTTTATCTTTCACAAGTGAAGAAGAGGAAGATAATAAGAACAATTTGTAAAGTATACATGTAAAGACAGGAAGACTACTTTTGTCAGTGTGCAGGAAAATTTTAGACTATATCATGTAAATTGATATTTCATCGTTTCAATTAAAATATTTTAAATAGGTCACTGTCTTTTTATCCTTTTTTGCCCATTTGACCAATTTCCTGACTTGGGAATCAGTTCAAATCTGGTCTCAGATGCTTATTAGCTGTAAGGCCTATTCTAAGCTACTTAATCCTATTTTCTTCAATTTTCTCATATGCAAAATGAATTGACAAGAAAATGACAATTAACTATAATATTTTTGTCAAGAAAACCACAAAAGGGATTAGAAAGAGCTAGATGCAACTGAAATGCCTGAATAATATACTTTTTATATATAAATATTCATATATGTATGTTTTATATATATACATGTATATATTATACATTCATAGATAAGATGATTTCAATGGTCTAAAATTTCATAACCTAACAATACTTTACATATATATTGTGCTATAAGGTTTGCAAAGTGCCTTACATGTTTTATGTCACTATTAGAAAACATATACTTTCAAAATGGATATATGTCTATATAAGGAATGATAAGACTCTCCTATATAATATTGGATATGTTATGGAATAATTTTTAAAAAATCAGATCAATGTATTAGTATAGGATCTTCCTTGTAATGAAACTATATAGCTATCAATTGATACTTGCTTTATAAAATCATTTTTTTTTTGCTCTTTTTTTTGGGGGGGGGATCTCTTTCTGTAGCTTTTTTCATACGAATTCTTGCTAGATTTTTGTACAATCTGCATTTTTTCCTATGAGGCATGCAAATCATTATCTTCTTTTGTGTTTTTCTACAGCTTAATTGTCACAAATAAGCTTGTCATCATCAGGTTTTTGTTGTTGTTGTTTGTTTGTTTTTTGCTTATTTCTCTATTTCTTGACTTTGGACTTTTATGTAAGACTACTCACCTCTGTAGGTGAGATGGGAATGCCTGGTCTTATTGTGTGATTTTTGTGTAGTGCTACTTTTTGTGCTGAATGAAATTCTGAGGGTCAGAGTTCTGAGCATAATTAATCAATTTATTCGCTAGGCTAGCAATAGGAAATAAATTGAGGTCATTGACTTCTCTCACTGTCCAAAGATGCCCAATGGAGATCCCAGGAATTAAATTTGTTTTCCTTTTGTTGGTACATCTTTTGGGTCTCCCTTGACAAAAAAAAAATACATCCCTGAGTGGTGGATGGACTGGCATTTGTGTGCCATTCCCCTCTCAGTGAATACCAGTTGCTGCATAAGAAACAGCTACCTGGAACAATATTCGCTAGAAGACAATGAACCAAGCCAAACCAAAATGAACAATCAAATAAACAAAACATTAAACCTTCTCAATCAGGTTTTACCAGCTTGAACTTCCCCTAGGAAGGCCAGGTCATCTCAAATCTTGTTATGAAAGCTAGGACAGAGTGAGCCCTTGGGTAGCATAGTTTAGCTCTAACTGACTTCTGTTTTGGGGATAAATGAAGTGAAGATTCCTGCTCAGTTAGATCCCTCAGAGCTAGTAGGAATTGCATTCCTCAGCTAAATTAGGGAAAGTCCTTTTTAAAAACTAAGCTAAAAGATGGAGATTTTGACAGAATAGAGAAGAGTAAAAAGTAATATTAATAAGCAAATGACACAATATTATGATTAATTTTCCTCATTTCTTAGTTGGTTCTGGACCTCTAAGTTTTCAGATCTACTACTGGTGGTATCTTCTGGAGAAATTCCTGATTTTGGTAACTACTTTCCTAGTTTGTGTTCCGATTCTTACTTTTGTAGGGCCTCTGTCCCTTAATTACCACTAATCTCCTCCCTTAAGCTGCAACCAAGAACTGGGTATGGACTAGACCATCCTGGAATCACAATCCTGTATAATGGGAAAGGTCAAATGGCATCAATCTTGGCCCCAGTTCAAACAAAGTAGTACCCCACAGTCTCTTTTACCATCCTTATATATTGGGTGGTCCCAGGGCCACCATTGTTACTGTTGCATCTGCCTCCAAGATTCATAGTTATATCATTTTTGCTTCCCCATATTTTAGCTAGCCCATAATCCAATATCTGCAAGCATCATTTACTGTTTTTTTAAGCTTTCCTGGGCTGAAGAAATTATTCACTCTTTCTTGTTATTAATTATTCAGTTCAGACATAAGTTTGGCAATGCCTTTTAAATTTTTATAGAGGGTGGGTTAGGAGAATTAGGAAACAATGCTTACTTTATTGTGTTATACTAGCCATAACCATCTAATAACTCTATAAAGCATTATCATCATCTTCATCAGCACCACCATCATTATCATCTTCATCATTTTCATCATTTTAATTGGGTTAAGCTGAATATAATAAGATGAAAATTGAAAGGAAACTTATATAAAGCCTCTACACTCTACTCCAAACACACTCCAAAAAACAAAACAAACCAAGATGGGAAAGGCTTAGTGAGAAAATAGTTTTTCTGAGAAATATCTATCTGTATACAGACAGATTTGTGCCATCCTTATGTAACAAGGGACAAAAATTAATAGGATCTTTTATAATTCAAAAGGGATATATATATTTAATGTAAGAAAACTTAAAACATCAACCAAAACAGGGGCTCTATTTTATAGGAAGAAATGTTAAGGAGGATGAAAATACTCTGCAAAGTCAAGGTATTCAGAAAGAACCAGTGAAGAATTAGCTGCTGGCAGCAGAATAGAGACCTCACAGTGATCATCAGAGTCACCAGGGCAGATGTACCCAAAATAGAATGGAATAGGGAGAAAGTCAGCAGAGATGCAAAAAAGAATAAGTCCCTCAAGTCATTTAATGATGAAACCACTGAAATAATCTATATTTTTAAATCTATTAGAAATTTCTGAGGGCCTGATACTTTCATCATTTCACACTTAAAATTAGAACCAAAGGGCAAATTCATTGAAACATTAATCCTCTCCCCTGAATAGTTGTTCTAGGTGAGAATGAGCAAGAATTTGAAATTGAACTTTAAATTAAGAAATTAATATCCGCAATTCGGTCTGAGCACAAGATTAGAGCAATTCTTTATAGTGACTCAAGAATGTATGTATATATATACATATAAAAATATATATAAGTATACAAATATATATATATATATATATATATATATATATATACATATATTCATACACTTTGCATGTTTCAAGAGCAAAACTTTTCTTTGTTTAAATGACACTTCCATTCACATGGAAAACTGAATGCCAAGGTCTCTTCTATTTAAGTTCTGTCACCTTTTGATTCATCTCTTGTAAAAGTCAATATGTCACTATTCTCTCTATGTCAGCGAAGACTGATTGGAGTGCTGACTTTAAAGACAGGTCAGAAAGTCATTGGGAGAAAAAAGCAACAACCTTTCCTGGAAGAGAATGATGCTAAATGTCAAAGAACAAAAGATTTAGATGCATTTTAAAGTCTGACATGCAAAATGCTTTGCAGTAGTGCTTGTGATGCTATGTTCTAAAGCATATAAAAGTTCTTTAGTGTAATTTATTTTTCTCCAAAAAACTTTGTCATTCAACTACACACAGATGTGCTTTTGAATGATCCTACATTTCCAGTCTTCCCTCTTTGGGGAAAAATAATTATTGTAGCTAACATTTACATATTACTTTGAGGTTTAAAATCAAAGGTGTGATTAATCAAGCTCATGAGGAACAATTGTTAAATTTTCAATGTGAACATTTAAACATGGCAAACTATAGGTTTCTCAAATATAGATGCTACAAGTCAGGTTTTAATGTATCGCTTTACTACTTTCTAGACTTAAGAAATTATGTAAATAATTTAATTTAAATATGTCTTGGGTAATAATCCTCCCATCCCAGTCAGTTGTTAAACATTTATTAGTATACTGGTATTTATAATTCATTTTATATGTAGCATTCCATTTGATTCTCATAATAACCCCACAAGGTTAATTCTAATATTATTCCTACTTGACAAATGAGTAAAATAAGGCAGAGATCATACAGCTATAAATTTCCCAAGGCAGGATTTGAACTAGAGTTTTTTTTTTTTCTTCCCTGAAGCTTTGTCTTAGAAACTTGCATGGGGCCCTGAGAAATTAAGTGATTGGCTCACTATCAGATAGTCACTATGTCTTAGAAGAAGTACTTCATGACTAGAAGCACAATATTCTATAATGTCATATGGCTATCTCATGAAAAGCTTAATTAAAGAGATATGTGAACTTGAAGTCAAGTACTCTAGCTAAAGGCAGTCCTTTCTACTGGTTTGTAGAAGATCTTGTGTCATTTTAAGAGAAGGCATTATTAGCTGAGGATGGATCTGATATTTCCTATCTGATAATCTCTGTAAAGTGTGTTTGCTGTCTGCATCCTGTTTTTAATTGATTGATGTTCCCATTACAGAAGTCACTGTTGCACTCAGTGTTTACTGATGTGTTGAGGGCAGCTTGGATAAAGACCAAACAAAGTGGTAGCCTTTTTTGTAGTGGCTAGAAACTGGAAACTGAGTGGATGCCCATCAGTTGGAGAATGGCTGAATAAACTGTGGTATATGAATATTATGGAATATTATTGTTCTGTAAGAAATGACCAACAGGATGATTTCAGAAAAGCCTGGAGAGACTTACACGAACTGATGCTGAGTGAAATGAGCAGGACCAGGAGATCATTATATACTTCAACAACAATACTAGATGATGACCAGTTCTGATGGACCTGGCCATCCTCAGCAATGAGATCGACCAAATCATTTCCAATGGAGCAGTAATGAACTGAACCAGCTACGCCCAGAGAAAGAACTCTGAGAGATGACTAAAAACCATTACATTGAATTCCCAGTCCCTATATTTATACCCACCTGCATTTTTGTTTTTCTTCACAGGCTAATTGTACAAATATTTCAGAGTCTGATTCTTTTTGTACAGCAAAATAATGGTTTGGTCATGTATACTTATTGTTTATCTAATTTATATTTTAATATATTTAACATCTACTGATCATCCTGCCATCTGGGGGAGCGGGTGGGGGGTAAGAGGTGAAAAATTGGAACAAGAGGTTTGGCAATTGTTAATGCTGTAAAGTTACCCATGCATATATCCTGTAAATAAAAGGCCATTAAATAAATAAATAAAAATTAAAAAAAAAAAAAAAAAAAAAAAGACCAAACAAAGTACTGGTCTATAGTTGTCCCTTCAATGGCAAAGTTCGTCTATTCTCCAATACAGAGTTGATTTGCAAGTGGACAATCCAGGAAGCCAACTTTCAAATTTTCATGTATATTTTGTGGAGAGATTTTTTTTTAATAATAGCTTTTAATTTTCAAGATAAATGTAAAGATAATTTTCAACATTCACCCTTTCAAAATCTTGTGTTCTAATATTTTTCCTTCCCTTCCCCCCACCTCCTCCCCTAAATGGCAAGTAATTCAATATATATTAAACGTGTAGTTCTTCTATACATATTTCCACATTTGTCCTGTTGCACAAGAAATATCAGATCACAAAGGAAAAAAAAATAAGAAAAAAAGCAAGCAAACAATAATGAAAAAAATGAAAATGCCATGTTGTGATCCACACTCAGTTCCCACAGTCCTCTCTCTCTAGGTTCAGATGGCTCTCTCCATTACAAGACCATTGGAACTGGCCTGAATCACCTCATTATTGAAAAGAACCGCATCCATCAAACTTGATTATCATATAATATTGTTCCTGTGTACAATGTTCTCTTGGTTCAACTCACACTTAACATCAGTTCATGTAAGTATAGAGAGATTTCAAGTAAAACTGAAGCTTAATGTATCTACTCTCCAACCACACACAATCTTTTGTCATCATTATTCTCTCATTGGATATCTACAACTTAACTGATTTAATTCCTTTCATAAGCTGCTCTTTTATGATATACAAACTTTTCAAATGACATTTTTAATGCCATATATTAAATATTTTAGTTCAAACATGGGAACAATTTTACAGAATTCTGGTTGCCATTATCCTTTAATGATTCCAGAATGAGCAATGTCTGATGTATACAATTCTTTCACTTTGTACTAATGAATGAATAATTATAAAGATGTGTGGGATCACAATATATATCATTTTTATACACATATGATAGCAGGAGAAAAAAATAAGCCTTTAATAATAGCCAACTATGCAATGTATCCTAACTTTAAAGACTGAAAAACATATAAGCCCCCCCCACCCGAGACACATACAGAAACACACTTTGTGCAAGTCATTTACCTATCTGCTTCAGTTTCTTCATCAGTGTGAGAAATAATTCATTTTGGACTCTTACTCTATTCCAACCAGTATAAATCAATTTAATAGAATCCTATGAAAGTTCTATAAGGCCCCAAATCTATGCTGCAGTTTCTTAGTTTCACATAACGAAAATGGGACTCAGAAATTAAGTGATTTGCTTAAGTTCATTTTAATACCAGAGGCAAATTTTGAACCTGTGACCTCTGTTTCTTGAACAAGTGCTTTGTTCTCTTTTTCACCTCACTAATTTGCAGTTCCTAGTTATATTTCAACCAGTAGTACCACAGATTTGGAAGCTGTCTAGTGAAAGGGAACCTATAATCTTCTGAAGAAGCTCTTTCCACTTTTGAATAATGATAATTGTGCATATTTTTCCTTCCTTTCCTCCTTCCCTTACTTTCTTTTTCCATTTCCCTTTTCCTTCTTTTCTCCTTTCCTTTTCCCCCCTTCAGTTCTAATTTATTACTTTCTATTTTCTAACAAGTACTCCTAGTTCTATAACTGTTTGAATCACTCTTTAAAATAGTAGTTCTTCAGATACTTAAACCATATTGCCAGCCAAAGTTGTTTTTTCTCTAGGGAAAATATCCCCAGTTCCTTCAATGAATACCATGTCATTCACCATCATGATCACTCTCTTTGGAGAATTTTTTTTTTAGAAAATCAGTGTCCTTTCTCAAAATGTGGTGCACAGAACTGAATGCAATATTCCAGATGTAGTTTGACTAGACAGAATACAACAAAACTATAACAACCTAGTCAATCAAGGAATTTCTTTCAATGTAGCCAAAGAGCAAATTAAAGGTCATATCACACTAATTACTTGAGTACATTTTAGCATACTGGTTTTGGATAAAATACTGTCTCAAATGACCCTCCCCCATAATATAATTGTTATATCCACAACTTTTTGAACTGAAATGAATTTGTCACCTTAAATCTCTCCCTGAGATCTAGTTGTTTATTACTATAATGCTTACCACTTACAACTGGTCAAAGTTCATTATTACTTCCAGCCTGAGATTACTCTCTATTGTAATACAATAAACATAAAAATTAATTTGCTTCTTTTTCCTATGTATTTTATTACCCTTCTACATATCCTGTCTCTATTATAACTGATCTTTACTGCTACAATACACTGGCTTCTAAAACCTGTTAAATCGCCATCTTAGATAGGAAACCTTTTCTCTCTCCTCAGCAAGTAATAGTAAAATTCCCATTTTTACCTCTCTGGGAAAATTTACTCAGAAGGTATTGCATTTGCTTAGATTTGGACCAGATTGTGATTTAATTGCCTTAGAAAACTCCCAGCAAAGGAATTTCTTCTACCAATGTAGATTAGTACCCACTGGGAAATTTGTGTACTTCAAATATTGTCTGCAATATTGATAGGTTACTTACCTTGTCCAGAATTATACAATCATCGTGTCAGAAGCAGGATTGGAAACTAGAACTTAATAACTTTAAGGAATGCTCTATATTCATTGGTCTTGATTGTTTTCATCTTATCCAGATTTTGTATGTGTTTATTTCTGTGCGTGTTATCTCCCTGATAGAAAAAAAAGAGAGAGAGAGCAGAGAATGGTTCCTTGTGTATCTTTGTTTTCCTAGCTGTTGGCAAAGTATTAAAAATTCTTGTTGACTGGTTGGTTAATCTGCCACATGCTAGTGGGAGGACACATTAATTTCATCACATAAAAGCATCCATTTGATGGACCTGCTGTGGCAGATAGAATTATCAAGAAGCTTTCTGTCTCTCTCTGTCTCTCTTTGTCTGTCTCTGTCTATGGGTGTGTGTGTGTGTGTGTGTGTGTGTCTCTGTCTTTCTCTGTGTGTCTCTCTATGTATGTATATGTCCCTGTCTCTCTCTGTCTCACTTTCTCTCTCTGTCTCTCTCTGTGTCTCTGTGTCTCTATGTGTGTCTCTCTCTCTGTGTCTCTCTTTGTTTATCTCTCTCTGTCTCTCTATCTCTGTCTCTCTCTGTCTCTCTATCTCTCTGTCTCTGTGTGTGTCTCTCTCTGTGTCTCTCTGTCTCTTTCTGTCTCTCTCTCTGTGTCTCTTTCTCTGTCTCTCTCCGTTTCTCTCTCTGTGTCTATCTCTGTCTTTCTGTATCTCTGTGTGTCTCTGTGTGTGTCTCTCTGTCTCTGTGTCTCTCTCTCTGTTTCTCTCTGTGCTTCTGTGTGTCTGTGTTTCTCTGTGTGTTTGTGTGTGTCTCCCTCTCTGTGTCTCTCTCTCTTTCTCTCTGTCTCTCTCCATCTCTCTCTCTCTGTCTCTGTCTCACTCTCTGTGTTACACTCTCTCTGTCTCTGTCTGTCTCTATCTCTCTGTCTGTGTCTCTCTGTCGGTCTGTCTGTCTGTCTCTCACACACACACACTCACATTCTCACACACACATACACTTTTTTTCAGCATCCTTTAGCAAAACTTAGTTGCCCATCGAAGACAGCCCTGCCCAAGGGCAGTGATCTCTGGGGGACAAGTTTTTTTTTTCAAACTCCCAGAACTACTCTCTAATATCAACAAGCCAAAGTAACAAGCATTTTGCTTTGATTTCTGTGAATTTTAATTACCTGAAAATACTACTTTTCTCTAGCTGGGGGCAGATCATGACCACTTTGCTCTTCAACCCAGAATGTGATAAATCTCTTGCAAACTGATTGGCCTTTTTCTGCTAATCTTAATTCCCATTGATCTTTTTTTTCTTGCTTTACAAATGCCTGAAAAGATTTCCAGTTGACTTGAAGATAAGGAGTATAATCTGAACATGAAGATTTCTTTTCAGCTCTATCTCTGATCTTTTCTAGGCAAACCCCACAGCTGACCTTACTTGGTTTACAATTAAGTGGATTGGGGGAGATGTAATAATTTTCTTGAGTAGAAAGTCAGCCTGGAAGATTCAGTATCTAAACATAGAAACCTTTTGAGGGCTAATGGGGAATAAAGTGACAAAGTATGTTTTTGTTCTTTGTGCACATATTTTATGTGACTCATTTAAGATTAATACAATAGAACACAATTAATGAATATTTGATTTTCAAGTATAGGACTACATCTGAGTTTGGGATTTCAAACTCGAGCCTTGGAAACTTCTCTTGCAAATCATTATGAATTAGTTTATATCCAAGGTGTAGAACTTGGGAATATTTATATTTGCCTTGAGCCTTTTTCTAGATTAAATAAGTCTATTAAGTACCATTCACCTACTGTTTGCCAAAGACTTACCTGGCTCAATAGAAAAGGTGATAATATTCCCTCTCTTGAAGGTGATTTTAGTTTATTCTAATTTTCTCTTGCAGGCACTGGAACTAGTAACATATTAAACAATCATAATAATAACCATGATGGCAACAACCACAACCACAACTACAGCAACAAGGTTATTAAAAATAAGAATAATAGGAGGGGGAAAACAGAATGGAAATAGTTTTCAGTGGAAAAAAAAAATTCTACTTTTGCCAAGATCTTGAACTTTTCCTCCAATTCCTGTTATGTATTTACTCAGAACACACTCAAGGTTTTCTTCTTTCAGTTACTTCTCTCTTTAAATGCCCTATCTACTCTTCTGGCTCTGTTATCTATCATTTTTTCCATGTAATTGATGGAATTAATAAGACTAGGTTAGATTGATGTTTATATTCCTGCTATTGCGTAAAGATACAAAAAATGACAAAGTAAAATACAATGAAAAAGTAACCATGATTGAATGATTCATTTAGAGGCAAATCCTTACCTCAGACAGATTGGTGTATGGCATGTAGAACTCTGAGTTCAAATCCAACTTTGGACAGTGATTAGCTTGGTGATACTTGACTAGTCAATTAACCCCTCTGTGCCAAGCTTCTTGTACAGCTTTGAGTCTTGACAGAGCACAGGAGCCCCTTGTGCTTGCTGTCTTGCTCACAGCTGGGGATAGTTCCACCTGCTCTCTGCAGGAAACAGCTTGGTTACTCTATTGAATATTTGCCTTCTGAGCTGGGACTGGAGGCTGTCCCATGGTCTGTTCCACTACTGAGGCAGGACTGAGAGTCAGAGTTGCTGATATACAGTAATGAAGTTCTCCCAGACTCCATCTGAGCTGGGCTGAATATGCTTTTTACCCAATGAGACTGACCTTTCTTAAAGTCCTTCCAATCTATCTTGATCTGGAGAATGGTTTCATTCCAACAGACTCTGTTCAGAGACTTGATTTCATGTGGTTTTTGAGAGAAACTGGGAAAACTTAAGCTGCTTTCAGACTTTACTATCTTGACTCTGTCCTCTAAAATTGCATTTTTTGTATTCTTAGTGGAATAACAAACACGGAGAGGCAGTACAGAAAAATAGAAAGCTTATTCAATTTGGAATTAAGAGAGAACTGAGTTTAATTTCCTAGTTATGTGATTAAGTACAATTCCTTATTCTTGCAGAACTCTATATATTTTTCCTTCACTTGTAAAATGGAGATAATGATGCTTGTGATTCCTATTTCACAGGATTGCTTTGATAATTAAATGATCTGTATGTAAAACTTAGTAAATGATTCGATGAAATATAAAAGTTAACTTTTATTCCACTATTGCATTTAATTCTTTGTGGAAGTTCTTATTCTTGTAGGCCCAGTTAAATAAATCCCGAAAAAATAAACTTCAAATAAAGCTAAAGAGGAGATGGTTATAGATACCCAGCCTACTGAAAGATCACCACTTCTACAAAATACCAGGCCTGGCTTTAGACCTCTCACATCATGATAGGACATCCTATCGCCATCTACCAGGCCCTGTGTGCCCTCTCCATGTGTTCTATCTCTCCATATTTGGCGACCATGTGTCTGTCCCTGTACCATGTGTAGTCAGTCCTGTCTTCTCCATGTATGTATCCAGTTGTCACATGTCTATACACCAAAGAATGTATATGTGTATATTTGCATGTACACACACACACACACACAAATATACAGATCTATTTTTCCACCTGTCCATCCCAATTGTCCATTGATCTGTCTGTCATCATATGGTTAATTTTGTTGTTAATCTTGTTTTTAAATCAGAATTGATTTTCCAGGGCAAACAAATTAGCATAATTTGCTTTTCTATCTTTTACTGAGATGTGGTTAAAAGTGAAAATAGAAAAATTCAAAGAAGCTCAAATTCTTCTTCTGTTTTGGCTTTGTATGGTTTTTCCTTTATGACATGAGCAAAGACCTCTTATGAGCAGATGTATTTCTTTTTAAATATATGTTTGATTGCAATGCTCAGCTTTTCACTGGAAAAAAGTTATCATTGTAGTAAAACCTGTAATAAAAAATTGTATCAAATTTAATATATAAATGTCAATTTTGGTGAGACACTTCAAGACAGAATTTTTTTTCCACTTGGTCAAAATCTCCACAAAATCCTATTCTATTGTCTCTTCATTGAATTGAGATGAATGTGAGTTCTCAAAAAGTTGAACTAGAAATATACAAATGGTATACATATCTTCCATTCTGAAAAGACTGAAATAATTGTCCCCACAAGAGATTTATGTCTGTTTTCTGGGCACTGATTTGATTAAGTAAGGAGAGAATAATCATTTGTATACTGACCACATTGTGATGTTTAATTGTTATGGCCAACAAGGGAGCATAAATTTAAAAAAATATATAAAATGTTCTTCTGTCCTATGGAGTTCCCTCTTACTCCTACAGAAACATGTATGACTTCTTAATTAAACCAGAAATCAAGCCAAATTATAATATTAGTTACTTGATGAATGAGAATAACATTAAACACTCTGATTCCACTGAAAAGCACATAGAACAGTTACCATTAATATACCTTTTTCTAATTATGTAGAGTGTTATTTGAATTCAGTACATTTATATAATTCCAAAAACATATCAATAAAAAATGAAAATGTATTTTCAGCTCTCAATTCAGAGATATCAAATTAAAATTTGATTAATGATAAAAAATGTTTTAAGCAATTAACATGTATGGAATATTGAATGTACATTTTTAGAACCATAACTAATTTGAAAATTATCCTTGTCAAAATTTACACAATAGTAACTAAATAGAGAGCTTTTAAAGAGAAGTTTTCCAGAGAGTTAGTTAGAAAGATTAATACTAACTCACCTAATGGGACAAAGTGAATTTATAAACATTCTCAATAAATATAAGTTAAATATCTGCCAAAGTACTTTCCTAAGAGCAACAACTCCACTGAACAATAGCAAAAGTTGATAACATATACATGCCACTGGATATATATTAAATGTAAGTGTCTTATTTCTGGATAGAGTCTATAAATTAGATAAAACATAAGATTTTAATCCAAAGGCACTCAACCAATAACCTGCTGATAAAGAGCTATAATGCTGTATGTTTATTTTAGACTAGGGGCAAAATAATGTTCAATTATTTTTTCTTCTCTCTCTTTAAGATATTTGACATTAAATAGAAACTAAAAAAAAAAATAGCTTTGCACTTTGTTACAATTTCTCTGAGTCCTGATTTAGGGGGAAAAAGCCTAACACAATGAGAAGTTTTATGTTTTGCCTAATCTTACATTTATATCTATCATCACTTAACCCTTGACCTCTTTTTGAATGAAGCAAAATATAGTTTATTATAAGCATTTGGTTAAATAAATAGCAGATAAATGATCAAAATCTATTCTTTTCTAATTCTAAGATAGCTTCTCTACTTCCTACAAAATTGTTAGTGTAGGGTCCAGGTTCTCCTAATGGGGTTCTCTGATTCAAGGATGTATAAATGTCCTGCATATATTCAATTTTCACTATTTGCTTCAACTTAAAAAATTTAAGAAAATTAAGCAGAGGAATCAAACAAGTCCCCCAGTTATGGTGATTTCTTTATGGAAATAAAGAGGTTTGCATACTCAGGACAAAGTCATTATCATTTAACAGTTTACATACACACACACACACACATATATATATATATATACACAAACATTTTTTCATAGGAGTCAAGATCTATTGACCATTGTATATTATACAAGGAAATATAAGGAAAAACTGTAGGCTATAAGAATTCAGAATTTATGCATATTTACTAAAACATGACGTGGAGTTAGAATTATACAGCAAAAGCTTACTATTTTTTCACAGAATGACAAAAGACAAATCTGCACACTTTTAATACAGATCTCTCAATATCATTATGAACTTAGCTAACTGGAGCTTCCACATCAGTTCAGAACAAATTGTTGAGACCAAGTGTTACAGGAGCCACCTACTAGTGGCTGCTAGGGATCTAATTCTGACCAGCAGAATAGATCTCTTCATGTGAGAGGATGATAACAATACAAGGAAACTGAGGGGCAGCTGCATTCTCTGACCTCTCTCCTCTTTCCTCTTGCATCCAATTTATTTCATTCCCAATTCACAAGCAACATCTAGGTCAATAAAGGCTCATTTACAATTCCTTCAAGTGTGTTATGATTCAAAGCTGTGGGGGCTTTCATAGAACTGACCTGTCACTTTACACTTAGGCAGAGTCCTTAACAACCAAGTGCCCTGACATAACATTGAAACACAAAAATGTAATAAGAATTCCTAATCAATGCCATCATACCAAACATGTAAGATTTGAAAACTATGTGGAAAAACAAAACAAAACAATAACAACAACAAACTTACAAAATCAGTTGGTTGTACTTCATTCTTGAAGAGGACAAAATGACATTATTTTATTAGTGTCAAGATTTCAATTCAGAAAGATAAGTTTTCCTGACTCCAGGCCAAGGGGTTTTATTTACTGCTACTCATGTGATTAAACCTCAGTTTAAATGAAGGTTTTTTTCTGTTTTTGTTTTTTTTTTTGGTTGTTGTTTTCCTAGGTTGTTAAAAATATTAATAATTTCCATTAAAATAATGAGGATCTGGAGAATGCAATAGGTGAATAAATTCTTGATGGATGTAAATAGAAATAAAATTTTGTTGTTGTTGTTGTTGTTTTCCTATGATAAAGAAGCAAAAACAAAGGACCCAGAAATTCAAAAGAGGATTAAGGGCTTTATCCAGAGTCACATGACTAGTGTCTGAATCCAGATTTTAATTCCTGAAAATGAATCGTCCTGATTTCAAGTCCAGTGCTCTATCCACCACACCACCTCACTGTGATATGAAAGTAATGAAAGGTTTTCAAAAGCTGTTTAAGTACAGTGAAATTCTGTTCTGTCAGAAATCCAATTCTGTCAGGTCCAATTCGCTTAGAAATAGTTTTGAGTATGGAACAATATTTTATTTTGTTTGTTGTTTACCCATTTTCAATCATTCCCATTTGGGGTTTTCTTGGCAAAGATACTGAAATGGTTTGCCATTTCCTTCTTTAGCTCACTTAATATGTGAGGAACCTGAGGAAAACAGGAATAAGTAATATTTGTCATGCAGGTAACAAGTATCTGACGCAGATTTGAACATACTATAATTAGTCTTCCCAACTCCAGGCCTGACACTATATCTTCTATTGACCCATAAGAAAGTGATAGAATGTGAAGGCATTATTTATTTATTTGTTTGTTATTTGTTTAATTACTTTTCTTGTTTACTTGCTTATTTATTTGTTTATTGTTACTATATTTGAATAATTCCAAAACAATTTTATTTTTTAACAGTTTTTTCTTATTTTTCTTATATCTTAGTTTCTCTCCTTTATACCCATTCACAAATAATATAGAGAACATACTAAGGAGTTACAGGTATACTCCCACATAGTAATGCAAACAGATAAACCTTATTAAGTTTTTTAGGATATCACTTTTCTGATTATCTCCTTATGCTTCTCCAGAACATTTTGTATTTGAAAATTAAATTTTCCATTCAGCTCTGGTTTTATACTTAAAAATCCTCTGTTTCATTGAATGATGACCTTTTCCTCTGAAGGATTATATTCAGTTTTGCTGAGTAGGTGATTCTTTATTGTAATCCTAGCTCCATTGCTGTTTGGAATATCATATTCCAAGCCCTGGTCCTATATTGTAAAAACTGTTAAATCTTGTATTATTCTGATTGTGGTCCCAGGGTACTTGAATTGTTTATTTTAGGATGCTTACATTTTCTCTTTGATTTAGGGTTCTAGAATTTAGTTATAATATTCCTGGGAGTTTTATTTTGTGATCTCTTTCATGAGGTGATTGGTGGATTCTTTCCATTTCTATGTTATCCTCTGGTTCTTGAATTTCAGCATAATTTTCTTTGATAATACCTTGAAAGATGATGTTCAGACTTTTTTTTTTTTTTTGATCATGACTTTTAGTTAGACCATTAATTTTTAAATTATCTCTCCTGGATCTATTTTTCCGGTCAGTTGTTTTTTCAATGAGATATTTCACTTTTTAAATTTTTGTTTGTTTGTTTGTTTTGCTTTATTGTATCTTGACTTATTATAAAATCATTAGCTTCCATATGTTCTATGATCTTTTTTAAGGAATTATTTTCCTCAGTGAGCTTTTGTACCCCCTTTCCCAATTGGTCAATTTTGCTTTTTAAGATATTCTTCTCCTCATTAGCTTTTTGTATTTCTTTTTGCACCTCTCTCATTTCTTTCCCTAATTTTATCTTTCTCTCTTACTTGATTTTCAAAGTCCCTTTTGAGTTCTTTCATGGCCTGAGCCCAATTCTTACTTTTCTTGAAGGCTTTGGATGTAGGATCTTTTACTGTTATCACCTGAATGTGTGTTTTGATCTGCCTTGTCACCATAATAAAATTCAGTGGTTAGAATTTTTTCTGCTCATTTTCCTAGCCTATTACTCTGCTTTTAACTCTTTGTTAAAGTAGGGCTCTGTTCCCAGAGTGGAAAATGATTGTCCCAAGCTTCAGGAGTTTTGCAGAGCTGCTTTCAGAAATCCTCCTAGGAATCTGACCACAAACCTCTTTTGTTCCCTGGAGCTGTTAGTCTCTGAGTGAAGCACATGAAAACAGCCTATATACAGACAAGATAAATGAAGGACAAATTGGGGTATAGTTTCAAACGGAAATCACTCAGATTAAAGTGCACTAAAAAAATGCTTGTTATAAAAGCTAGGTAGCAGAAAGTTGAAGGAAGACAGGAAGCAAAGTGTTAAAGATGAGGAGTAATAGGTTTAGAGAAAGGAAAGATAGCAAGTGAGGACTGAGAAAAGAAAGAAAGAGTCTTGGGCAGAAGAAACAACTACAGGATACACTTTTAGTTTAATCTGCATTATTTATAGTTTTGCCAACATTTTCTTAAGCTTAGATAAAAAATAAATAAATAAATCAAAATCTAATCTAAGGTACTATGATTTCCAAAGTGTAAATGATATCACTGAAAATTTAATCCTTTGTTTTCAGATGTTGATATGAACTGTCTTCAGCTCTCCCATTTGTAAATTTAATAGGATGTAATCTCCTTAAGAATTCTGACTTTGTCCTTTCTTTTTTTTTTTTCATTGTTCATGTTTTGTAATTTTTGTCTGTTTTTATTTTAGAATCTCCAAGTCCTAACAATATCCTCTACATTTACTAAGTATTTATTAAAAACTTGTGATGTTGAGCTTTCATTGATGTGTACTATTTTTTTTTAAATTTTGTCTTATTGCGACATGATGGAGAAAAAAAAAAATGTTGGAATTGTTTTCATAATGACCTAGTATTTACCCATCCCCTTTTAAAAGAATACAATCTTTCATTATGAGAGAATGCTTATTATTCCATTTCATCTGGCTTTTTTCTTTTAGTTTTTGATGAGAAGACTTAAAGGGGTATCTGATTTTCATGACTCTGTGTTTCAACTAAAATCCACTTTCTTCGGGAAGTCTTCCAATATTCCTCTTAATTGTTGTGTTGCCCTTTGTTAATTATTTCTTTTTTTTTTCATATATAAAACTTGATTGTACATATTTCTTTGCAAATTGTCTTCCCCAGTAGATAGTTAGCTCCTTAAGGGAAGGGACAATCTTTTGCCTCTTTTTATATCCTCAGTACTTAGCATACTTCTTTTCATATAGTAGTTGCTTAATAAATCTACAATGATGGGTTTATTTTCTGTCCTCAATTCACTGTCTCCTGGAACTTATTATGAGACAAATTCAGGCTTAATATAAAGTGGAATTGGAGGGATTCATTACAATTAAGATTTATCCAAAGAGTCTCTGGAGGCATTGAATCTAGTTAATCCCTTACTCTATTTCTAGCTTTCCAGTCAAAGTCTGGGGATGTGACAATTTATTTGTGATATTGAAATAGGTTTCTTGGCAAGAAACAGAATGGATTGTATGACAGTTGAGGTCCCTTATTACTCTTAGATTCAGTGATTTAAAAAAAAAATCTTCAATAATATTCTTATGAAATTCCCTCTCCAGTCTTACTAGTACATGTATTATTAATTTCCTTTACAAATTCTTTTTAATTTCAGTTTAGACAATGATTCAGTGAACTTTTCAAATGATAAAAGGTGGGAGTGTCCCAAAAGGGAAAAAAAAAATAGGTCACTCTGTTATGTGCTTGTTCCTATCTCATCAGGTTATACATGCAAAGGAAAGCATTTTGCTACAGTGATCTTAAGACTACTAGGCTTCTATCCTGGGACTAAGAAGTAACTTTTTTTTTTTTTTTTAATTCACATGGCTTTCAGGAGACTGAGTATATAATAATATTGAAGGAAACTCTTCTGTTAGAGATTCCCTTGTTCATAATATTGACACTGCTAGTATCTTAATTATCTTATTCCTTGGACTCTTGGACCCCAAGTAAGTCAGTCATTCGCCTTAACCAATCATCCAGCAAACTTTGCTAAGCATTGTACTAAGTGATATAAACATGGAAAAATATAAGCTGATATCATGAGATATTATCCTCACAGTTCAGAATATAGTATTTATGAAATAAATTTATTTTAGATGAGGAAAAAAATTAAATTATTAGAAGTACAAACCAGCAATCTCAAAGAAGTCTGTAATTACCAAGAGACAATTACTGTCCCATATTTGTCCGAAAAACCATTGGTATGGGACTCTCTCTCTAATAGAGATAAAACATTGCATTACTTGAGGAGCAGAACAGAATTACCTAGAGTAGAAAAAAGAGAACCCTTTAGAGTTATCTTTAGATAGTCTTTGAGTCTTTATTTAGAATTCTATAAGTTTTGTATTGTTTTGAGTACTTCTGGCTTTCAGTTTTATTAGGGAAGTTGAAAGAAGTCAGATTTATTAGAGCCATCATTCTCTATCATGTTCCTATCCCAACTAGCCACAGTAGAAATCTTTGACAATTTTCCACTGGGTGAGATCTAGGACTCTGTTTCTCTTTGTGTCTCTCTTTTGACTGAGAAGAGTCAGGAAAACTTCATGACTCTATTTATATAATCACCCTATGTATAACTTCTCTGATTTCTGCTTTACTATGATTTATACAAATTAATTTCTTTGCTATTTACTATGTGCATTTATTGTGGAACTAATATTTGGTTGAAAAGGTATTAAGCCTGAAAAGAGAACTTGGGATCCCCTTTACCTCAATAATGACACAATGAGAAGATATTTGATTGATCCTGATCATACTCCCTAAACAAATAATACTTAAAGGAATATAAAGATACAATTTTTACCTAGAACTTCCTTTTCTGAGGAGAGCAGAGTATCCTCCAGGACCAAATGCATGATTTTTCTTCTTCAAGGAATTAAAGTCTCCCATGGGGGGGAAAATGGGGAGAAGAGGTTAGCTATATTGCTCCGACTCCCTTCTAGCCACATAATGCCATCTCCCCATGCTACAAACTGGAAGACAATTGCTCAGTTATACATTGAGCTCACCATAGGAACCCTTGCCACATGTTCCTCTCCCTCATTACACATAGACCTCTCTCTCTACAAGTAAAAAATATGACATACCCTCATTTTTTACAGCTGCTTCTTGGATAATTTATAGGTTTGCAATTTTCAAAGGAGGGAAATATTTTCTTTCTTTGTCTCTCTGTCTCACTTTTATTGTCTGTTTTCCTATCTCTCAGTTTCTCTTTCTCTCTGTTGTCTTTTTAATCTCCTTGTCATTTTGTTTCAGATTCCCTCTATCTCTGTCTGTCTCTCTTCTACTTCCTTTTACACATTATGTCTCTTTAGTCAAGCTCCTCCCCACTTCCATACTGTGTGGCAAGCCAGTTCTTGGTGTATGTCTACAGAGCACTCCACTCTTTCAATACCATTTTTCCTAGTGATAGATGAACATAAAAAGTCTATTTTCTCTGTCCTGGATCCTTTTATTCCTACCTATGTGACTTTGGAGAGGAGTGTAGGATGTATTCAATGAAGACTAATTTCTTTGGTGTGAGGGATGCAAGATCTTTTCAGCGCTGCTCATTTCCCTTTAGAGTACAACTGTCATCCAGTTCTTATCTGTGGCTCTGAAGAGGTTCAAGAAGTCAAGAGTACGTTGAGTTATCTGTAATGAATTTATGGACTCAAATCTATTTTTCATTCAAGTATCAAAAAAATTTATTATGATACCATAAGGTAGGAAAAAGTTTCTAGTGAACTCATCATTTACAAGAGGGAAGATGGCAGGAAAAGTTCCCTAGTAGAACTTCTAATCAGCAATGAGAAAGATGCTATAAGATGAGGTAGTTAAGTTTTCTAAAAATTAATAAGGGCAAAAGAGGGACCTTATACTATCAAAAAATTATCTCAGTGTTGACATCTTTAGCTTGACCTCCTGCTTTTATACAGTTATTATGGACTGGAAATAATCCTTTTAATGCCCCTCCCTCTGACACACTTAGACACAGGGTTGCTATCAGGGACATGGCTTTTTTCTGGGGTCTTACTCACTCCATCAGCTCTAAGAAGCTGCAACATGCAATGCCTGCTCCCCAGCAAACCATTTTGTCAGATAGGTTGAGAGTAACAGAGGGATCTCAGACCCATCTGTGAGTTAGCAGGGTGTCTACCAGTGATGGAATGGGCAGATGAGAGCAGTTTGTTTCCATGGGCATGAAGGTGGCTAAAGCCAGTACCGTGAAGCACTTAGAGCTTGATTCAATTTCAAAGACACCAAGGTTACCCACTGCATCCTGAGCCATCACCAGCTGTTCTGATTTTGTCCTGCCACTGGACTGTGATGACTATGGAAGAGACAGAGAACTTGATGGTTTGTACAACTCTGCCTCACTTAAAGTCAATTTATGTATGAATCAAAAAAACATAAAACATTTCCCTCCAGAGTTGGGAAAATCATAACTTCCTTGGCATTCATTCTTCAACAAAGGATAGACTGTCTAAAGACAATGAAAGAAAGACAGAATTGTGTGTATGTGTGTATAGATTATTGATAAATACATAGATAGTTAAATAGATAGATAGATATTTTATGTAAGGGATTGGAGCCCATAGCAGCTGGGAAGAGTAAGAAGTAGCACAAGTAGGTCTTCATTTTTAAGATAATGCTTTTTTTTTTATCCTTTTATGGATTGTCTTACACACACACACACACACACACACACTCCAGGTTCCTATGTAAAATCAACTTTTTTTTTTGTCATCAAATGCATTTACATCTGATCTTCATTTTTACTTTTAAGGCCATTTAATTCTTTCTGAAGCTCTTCCCCAATAATGTGTGGGACATCTTCTATGGTGCTATATCTTTTATTATTTTAATACTATTCATGGGTTTTTCTCACCAAAACACTGGAGGGATTAGAGATTTCCTTTTCCAGTGAATCGCCTTTTGCTTCAACTTTCCACTATGCCTTTTTCATCTTGAGTAACCTTGCATGTTATAATTTATTGTTTTACTGAATTATACAAGCTCCTCTGCCACAAAAATGCAATGATCCAGAAGGAGATCCAAAAAGATACAGTAGTCAAAATTGTAAAATGTTATAGAGGTTTCCAGAAAAGTAGAGATTGAAAAAAATGTTATGATTTGACAGTTAAAAAATCATTGTTATCCAAATTAAGAATAATTTATGTGTGTACGACCTTGAGCAAGTCACTTAACCCCAATTGCTTCAGGGAAAAAAAAAAATAACTTGAGCTCTTTTGTATCACATGAGAAAAAAGGTGATAGATGAGATGCTTTTTGTAATCTTCACAACTTCTCAAATGACTCCAAAACAGCAATTTTACACCAAAGATAAAGCAACTTCCACTGTTTTCACGACCTTGGGCATCCACAATTCTAAAGAATTATAATCAATCAAACAGGAACTGGCTGACCCAGTGCTCATTTATATAGTTAGTAAACTATGAAATAATGCAACCATCCTGGAAAGTGATTTAAAACTATTCAAATAAATTGATTAAAATATTCACATTCTCTGAAGCAAAGAATTCATTTCTGGGTTAATACCCCAAGAACGCTGTTAATTAAAAAAAAAAAGTCCGCATATACTCCAAATTATTTATATCAACACTTTTTCTTTTGATAGCTAACAATTAGAAACAAAATTGATGCCCTTATCTGGGGTATGGCTCAACAAATTTTGGTACAAGAATGTAATGAAGATTATTGTGCTATAAGAAATGATACATGTGATAAATATAGAGCAGCATGGAAAGATCTACATGTGAAATGAATACAAAGTGAAGTAAGCAAACCAAGTAAACATAGAAACTGCAATAATATAAATGCAAAAAAGACATGTTGGGGTGTCAAAAGTAAATGAAACAAAATTGTAAAGATCAAGTAGGACTTGAATGACAAGATATCAGAAGAAATCCTGAACCTACCCATTAATGAAGGTGAGAGGTTCATAAATGTTATGCTTTGCACATATTTTAGACTTTTTGTATATATTGATCAATTGAGCTGCCTTCCCTCTTCCCCACCCCTATTTGAAATGGCTCTAAGGAGGCTGGGGAAGATAGATGGAACAAGGGGGTGATAAAAAAAAAAAAAAAAAAAAAAAAAAAAAAAAAAAAAAAAAAAAAAAAAAAAAAAACTAAAACAAAAAAACAGGAAATGACAGTAAACAAAAAAAAAAATTTAAAAATGAATCATTGTTAAATTTGGATAGGTCATTTCAGTTGAATAATAATTATGGCAACCAGTTAGTTAATCAGTATGGTAACCAGTTAATCAATTAATTTTCGAGTAAAAGGAGAAATGAAGGTAATGAATATAGTTTTTGGTTTTTTTTTTACTTCTATAAATTTGGCTATGAAATGGAAGAGAGATATAGACTAATAGCCTTTTGTCATTCCACTTTACTGGAATTGTGATTTAATTTTGTTATCACAAGTGCAAATAAGCAAGCTTCCCTTTTCAATGAAGATCTGCAATTTTCCTCCAATTTACATTATCAGAGAGTTTCTTGGGAACACTTAAAGATTAAAGGAATTAACCCTTTCCCCCTATGGAACTTGAATCCAGGTATTCCTAATACAAGCACACTCTCTGTACATGTCTATGATATATACTCAAGACTTAACTTCCAATCAAATGGCAGTTCTACAAAGAACACCCATAGCAAATAACCTCCTTTATCCAACTCAATAGCAAACAAAAATCAGAGTGAACATACAGATGAGAATATAACAGACAATTCAATCAGAATGAATAAACTCAACAGGAATAGGATATGTCAGTTTTAATCAAGAGAAAATCCTATATCTAACTTAAGGGGAAAAGTTCCTGAAGTCTTCAGTACAATAAAGTTAGGACTGGATCATGATTAAGTTGTTGGTTCCTCTAACAGGCTTCCGTCTTCCAATAGTCTTTCTCTTGCTTCAGATACCTTAAGAGAATGTATAACTAGGAACCTTTTTTCTTGTATTTGGAGTCCTGTGGGAAAAAAGTTCTCTCCCCTCCTCAAGCTTTCATCAACTTCCCAATAGTGACTTTCATGCAGTCATGAAATATTGAGTAATCAATTTTCAACAATATGTAAAGTCTTAGTCAAATGGACTTTGAGCTGTAGATTACATGCATTTTGGGATTTGGAGTGGGATACTAATTAGCCTTATTATTTTCTACTAGAAAGACAATATTTTGAATAAGTTCCCCCCCAAAATTATGCTGTTCTGAGTTTTTAAATGAGCAGACTAAGAGAGGAAGCATGACAAAATGAAGAGGGTAAAAGAATTAATGTCCAGATGCTGGAATTTTATCCCCCTTTTCTAGTCTTATTGATTGTTAGACAACAAGATTGTTTAGTCTTCATGAATCCTCATTTCCAAAACTGCAAAGCAATGATCTTTACAATTGCTGCATCACTGGGTTATATGTATGTGTATGTATATATATCTCAAACATTCTGTACTATAAAATATGAGTCATTTTTATGGAATATATCAGTCAGAAAAATTCTTGTGGAAATTTTAATTTTAGTAATATTTGAGACAGAAGTGTTTTAAACAGGAGATTTTAATATATATGTATGTATATATATACATATATATGTATATATATATATATATATATATATATGAAATCCTCTAAAATTATTTTGTTTAAGGCAGAAAGTTGAACAGTTTTTATTTTAAAGGAACAATAATATTTGACAACAGTGACAAGCCAGAGGGAACAAATGTGGTCATCTGAAATGTCAGTTACCTGGGGAACTTGATAGTAAGCTCTGCATGAATATAGGTGTGAGAACTTTGAAAATTAAGGGAAACTAAATAATATTACTTTTCTCCCTTTTGGCATTCCACATCAGAAAAAGAGAAAAATAAAGAACTTCAAGTTCATTTTTTTGATTAAAGCAATTAAAGATTATTTTCTCCAAAGATGATTTGTCTAGAAATAACTGTCTCAAAGACTTTTTTATCCCTTTAAAGAATTTTCTCAAAGTCACAACATTAAAACAAATCATATGTAATTACCTGATCATCATGTTAGAGAATCATAGTTTCTCAAAAGTAGAAGAAATCTTAAATATCATTCTGCTAATTACCTTTCTTGATCCTCTGTCTTCTTCTCTTTGCTATTCTTATAATTCTTGTTTTTGTCCCCATCCTCATCCTTCTCATCTTAGTCTTCATCCTCCTCTTCTGGAATTACTTATGAATGTTTGATGTTGATACACTTTTTTATTGCTCTTGGCTGCTCCCACTTGAATGGAGAGTATACATTTTGGATTTTTAACTTCTCTATTCTCTATTTTCCTCCATCTTTCCATAATCAAACTAATTAGTGTCCCCACCATAATGGTAGGTTGGTAGGGGAGGGAGTACTATTTTTGCTCTTTTGGCAGATATATTCCCCAAATTCAAATTTTCCATTTATATTCACTTTTCAGAGTCCTTGAGCCAGTATTGACATGTTTTATATATATAATATAAAGTCAGGTGTCTTTGATCATTGCTTTTTGCAACATCCTCTGCCACCTTTGTATAGAGCTCAAGAATCTTCAATCATTATTTTATAAGGTAATTATATAAGTATAAAGTAAAAAGAAAACTTAGAGACCATTGAGTTAATACTTATTTTGCAGAGTTAAGCAAGTAGCTAGTGGGAAAGCCAGGATTTGAATTCAAGTTATCATAGTCTAAATTCAGTGTTTTTACTCTGCTAAACAGAAATGTCATTTAATAGAAATCTCTTCCTGCACTCTGCATGTTCCCAGATTGATTCCTCTATAGTCACAAAATTTAATCAAAATGACAGATTGCAATGCAAGATGTACAGAATATCACATACAGGCCCCTGGGTTTCTGCTGTCACCTCCATTTCTCTGCATCAAGAACTTGCTTATGAGAATCCCTGGGACATGCTATATCCAGTCTCTTCTGCAAGCTGTCTTCTCAAATAGAAAACAGTGCCCCTAAAAATAACCATAATTATCTGTAGAGGATTGTCTTAAGTTCTTTTACTTGCTTTTGATTGCCTGAACCAAGACCATTAATTACTGATGGGAAATTGACTAAGGAGGGTATCAGTTAACTCAATTATCCATTACTGCCTCCCCATAGTTTTTTTTTTTTTTTTTTTTTTTTTTTTTTTTTTTTTTTTTTTTTTTTTTTTTTTTTTTTTTGTGTGTGTGTGTGTCTCTTTAAGAAAGATATCAAGTTTTAAGATAATTCAAATTCAAAGGAAGATAATATAAATCTCCTCCTTAGGCTTCCTTGATGGATTCTTATAGGGCTTCCACAGTTTTAGATAGTTTTAAATAATCAGAAGCAGAAATGTGCTGTCTCATGGAAACTAGAAAACATAAACTCCTTGAGGACAAGTACTACATTAACTATTGCTTTATAAATCCAATAGTTAAAATAGAGCTTAATAAATATTAATATAAACTTAATGGAATTGAATAAAATATCTTTGTTATTTATATCTGCCTAGGGTAGATTGCAAAGCAGTCTGATTGGTTCTTTTAGTGATGTTTTCATCAGAATCTTTAGGCTGTCATGTCGCTGTCCAAAAGTACTCTCTAAATCAATAATCTTTGATTAGGGTCAAATTAATAAAGGTATATAAAGTTTATAATAACTGGTCAACCATTGTCATCTTTTACAATGCACATTGGAATTCAGTAACAAGTAATTACACTATAATCCCTAGTTAAAAACAAAAACAAAAACAAACTCCTTCAATAATTATAAAATGTTCTAATTTGGCTATTTGTCATATATCAGCTAGGATATTTTATTCAAATTATCCGAGTTGTTTAAAATTATTTTTCTGGTTTTATTTTTATTTATTTGATATTTTCTCCAGTTACATTCTACTTTTTTTACATTAAAAATGTTATTAAGAGCAATGAAGGAAAATAACAGCAAGCTCCTACACAGTTAGCCTTTCTAGAGAAAAAGAGATTTTACATCCTCTTACTTAATTGACTCCAAAATTCCATACACTGTAACACTAAAGGATAAATGTCCCAAGAGTTAGGTTAATTGCTATAACTTTGGATAGTGGAGTTTAAAGAATACTGAATATGAAGTGAATGATTGCTACATCTCCCAATCTCTATGGATCTCAATTTCCTCATTGTAAAAAGAATAGATTGGCTAAATTGCCTCTGAATAACTTTTGACTCTATATCTATGATCTTATCATCTATAAAATTTATATATTAATCTATATAATAATCATAATCATAACTTGGGTATTATTAAATTTATAAAACACAGTATGGGCAAAAAAACCCCATTTGAACCCCAAAGCAATCCCATGCAGAGGATGTTCATTATTCCAATTTTTAAGTGAAGAAATTGATTTTCAGAGAGTATATATAAGTTTACTGTCCAAAATGGAGACAGTAAATGTTCAAAGCATAATTTGAATGTAGGTATTTTGGGCTCATATTCTAGTATACAACCAAGTATAGCATGTTGTCTCAGAATTTCTGCTTGTGTGTCAGAGAATCAGATGACATGTTAAAAAATCAAAAGAACTACAATTTTCTAATTTATTTTCTATTGCGTATTGATAACTATTTAGTAAATTGCTATTATCTCATGAAACCACATAGCACATATCTCAAACTTTTTCTTCACTCTATATTTATCAATATCTATACTTATATAGATATAGATAGATGGATAGATATGTGTATAGATATATGTATGTATATATAATACATATATAATATATACAGATAATCATTTATCATTAACGTAATCATCAGTATCCATGGATAAACAGTATGATATAGTTGGCTTTGTTGTATACTTAAAGAAATCTTTGGTTCTAAACCTCTCTCTTTAATATTATTTTTAAGTTACCAAAAAGAAGTCATTTTATTTCTCTGATAATTAAACATGTCTCTAAAATTTGTGTGCCCCAAGGAGTTATTATGTCACGAGAAATTTCAAGTCCTCATCATATTATCTGATATATATAATACATACATATATATATATATACATAAAATATAAGATACTTCACTTCTTCAATAAATATAATCTTTTCTGGATTAATATCTTCTTTTAAAAAATAATACAAAAACAACCCAGAAATATTATATCAAATCATCGGGTATTTTTGACATTTAAAAAATGAACTCTCACTTTATTAAAATATCTTAATTTCCTTATTTCACATGAAATTGAAAATAGAATAAAATTTTATGTTACACAAGGGCAATTCATAAGGAATCAAATCTAAATTTTAGCCTCATTCTGAATAATTGTAACTGGTAACCAGAACAATAGCAAGCTACACAAGTCCCTATTTTTAACAGTCTCTCCCAACAGGGACCAAACACTATGTATCATATTAGCATAAATTTAATTTATTTGGTTATACAAAATGTAAATCAATAAGAACAAATTTTATGTCCTTCCTCTGATTCCTTCCTGCTAACAGTACAAGCTAAGTACATCTATACTGAGGAAACTGTAGAGTATTTCTATACTAATTAGGGTCTGTCAATTTCCTCCCACAGCTAAATGACCTTGAAAGATAGAAAGTCCTCCCATTGCTAGCTTAAAAAGCCTTCTTGTGAGATTGCAAAGTGCCTCCTTTGTTCTTATCAGATTTTAAAGTATCTGCTGCAAGGGCATTTCTGAGAAAACAACTAAGTCCAAACCCAGAATTTATACTATACTATACATAGGATGAGCAAATTAATTAATTAAATAATCAAACAGATTAAAAAAAATAAATAAATGAATACAAAAACACTACCTTTCCTCACTTAACACTGTATTAAGCGCCATCAATATATCAGAAATATTGCAAAACTATTCAAAATATAAGCATTTAAATATGGCATATTTTGTAGAAGAAAAAGAAAGTAGTTTTTAATGTTTCTGCTCTGACTGAGCTGTCTTTAATTTTCACAGAAGGGTTAAGCTCCAGTAAGATTGCTGTCAGTATTGACAGACAATCTTATGAAATGAACTTTGCTTTCAGGAAAAATAGAAAAATAAAAATAGATTATTTCATTGCTAAAACTTCACATTCCATGTTTTAAATTTTTAGGGAAAAAATAGTTATTTGTATTGAAATAAAAAAGCTGATTCCTCAGGTCAGGAGATAGATGCTATTGTAGGATTCCAAATCATTTTTTTAATCAATTTGTTTTAAGGTACTATTTTTATCAAAAAACAGTATGGCAGAGGAGATTGAGAACTGGTCATGGACCCAGGAAGATGTGACTCTCTTTCTGCTTTGGTCATATGTGTGGCTGTGGACAAGTCCTTTAACCTGTCATTGCTTAAAGGTAACATGTGTCAAACACGTGTGACCTACAAAACTTCTGAGTGCAGCCCAAACCAAACTTAAAAATAATTGGGGAATCTTTCAGAAAACATAAAGTACAAATAAAACATGGAAAATCTTCCATGCTTTCCTAAGTCAATATGTGGGACAGCTAGATTGTGAACTGAGTCCACAGATAGAAAGCCTAGAGTTCAAATCTGACCTCAGATACTTATTAGTTGGAAGTCACTTAACCCCTAACTGCATAAAACTGAGAAGAAAGTGGCAAACCATCCAGTATCTTTGCCAAAAAATACCCACGCACAGTTGGTCCACCATTGCCACAAAGGATCAAACATGACTATATGACTGAACAACAAGCACATATCAATATTCACTCATCAGAGATCCATGCATCCCCTTTTGTATATTAATTTGCCTCCACAGCTTTAAACAACTTTCTAAGACTGTTATATGCAGAGAGAGTGTCAAGTGAACTGATAAAAGATTATTTTCTTTGCCAGAGAATTCTTCATAACAGTGAAATCACAGATCCAGTGTCCATGGAATCCCAAATAGTCTCTGAAAGCTAATATTAAATATAATCACAGAATTAGAGTTGGAAAATGCCTTGATCCACTTATCTAAATCCCTCACTTCACATATAAATAAACTGAGGCCAAGAGAGTTTAAGAAACTGATTCAGGCAGTAAATAACTGATAGACTAGATATGGAAATCAAAGTCCTCTGAGATAAAATTGAATGTTCTTTCATCTGAACTATGCTATCATCATTGTTTTATAGGAAATTCAAGAAGGGACCAAGACCTAATTGGTTTTGTTTGTTTTCTTCCTCTTCTTCCTCTTGAAAGCCCATCTTGTGCTCTTTAACACAGTAAAAGCAATGGAAAACAAATAAATATCTGATGTGTTAGTTTGTAGAACTTCTATGGGACATAAAAGGAGTATCTACCATAAAAATAATAATGATAATAATTTCTCTTTTCAAAGAAAACTGATGTTCCCTTAGCCAGGTTTCCATTTGTTCCAAGAGGGAAGTGGGTGAACTATTTAGTTAGAAAACAGATACAATTTTCTTTGACACCTAAAAATAAAAATTATTTCTCCTACTCTACTTCACAAGCAAGTTTAGCCCTGATATTTTCATCATTTCACAAAGAAATTTTCTGCTGCCTTGCTGTTGATATTTTTATACAGTTTTCCCAATGTACATCTGCAATGTTAATATTTTGCAGGTGACATTTTCCTCTCCACATTAGACCTCCCTTTCTCTCTGACTGACCAACATACCTAATTCTCAAAGTTGGTTGTATTTATTCACTCCAAGCATGCCTAAAAGAAACCTGATGTTAAAAACAAGCCCTTATTTCTGGGAGATGTTTGGGGTCACGATAAAAAGTACTTAGTTTCCCAAAGG